>NC_064922.1:140682454-141298274 GCF_023897955.1 Schistocerca gregaria | reverse complement strand
CTTTCTGAAAGTATTTGTATGGAGTGTAGCCATGTATGGAAGTGAAACGTGGTCGATAAATAGTTTAGACAAGAAGAGAATAGAAGCTTTCGAAATGTGGTGCTACGGAAGAATGCTGTAGTTTAGATGGGTAGATCACGTAACTAATGAGGAGCTACTGAATAGAATTGGAGAGAAGAGAAATTTGGTTTGTAGGGCATATTCTGAAGCATCAAGGGATCACCAATTTATTATTAAAGGGCATCGTGGAGGGTAAAAATCGTAGAGGGAGACCAAGACATGAATACACTAAACAGATTCAGAAGGATGTAGCTTGCAGTAGGTACTGGGAAATGAAGAAGTTTGCACAGGATAGAGTAGCATGGAGAGCTGTATCAAACCAGCCTCTGGACTGCAGACCACAACAACAATGTGATTTTATGCTTTAATACTTTCCCGTAGTACAACATCTAAACTGCTGTAAGGTCTTTGTTACATAGTCTACTCACTGTCCAGCAGTCCAGAACTATAACTTGAGAAACTTCTTAAATTTAGTTCCGTGTCAGTAATTGCTACCAACAGTTCCAGTTCCCTTTCTTGTGTCAGCAAAATCATATTTATGATGTTTCTGTTCGAGAAATACTGTGTCCTTCTCAGTTTTATCCACTACGCTACTTGGTATTACTCTGCATTACGTTCGTCTTTGCATTATCCATACGTAGTAAAACGTCTATGTGACACAATCTCAAGTCTCCAGGTCTCCCTTTCTCTCATCCATAAGGCGTATGTCGCTTATTACCTCACACCCGTTGCGTGATCAACTTATCCTTTTATTCCTCCAATATTAGTTTTCTTTTTTTTCTTTTTTTGCTACTTTCTTTACTTTCAGATTGAACTACAGGGGCGATGAGTTCCAAACGTATCTACAACCTCCTGTACAGAACGTGTAAATATAGGACTTCTCTGTTAGATATTGCGGATAAGATACAAAATAACATGCTGCCTCCTCCCTACCAAGAAATTCTCAACCAGTCATAAATATCGCATTACATTCCATACGACTGAACTTTGCATCTGCAGTTCCAAACTCACAGAAATTTTCGGATGAAGTAAACAGTGACAGAATCGGTGTCGTAACGAAATGTTTAGACAGTTCCATTTATTCTACATCTACATCCATACTCCGCAAGCCACCTGACGGTGTGTGGCGGAGGGTATCTTGAGTACCTCTATCGGTTCTCACTTCTATTCCAATCTCGTATTGTTTGTGGAAAAAAAGATTGTGGGTATGCTTCTGTGTGGGCTCTAATCTCTCTGATTTTATCCTCATGGTCTCTTCGTGAGATATACGTAGGAGGGAGCAATATACTGCTTGACTCTTCGGTGAAGGTATGTTCTCGAAACTTTAACAAAAGCCCGTACCGAGCTACTGAGCGTCTCTCCGGCAGAGTCTTCCACTGGAGTTTATCTATTATCTCCGTAACGCTTTCGCGATTACTAAATGATCCTGTAACGAAGCGCGCTGATCTCCGTTGGATCTTCTCTATCTCTTCTATCAACCGTATCTGGTACGGATCCCACACTGCTGAGCAGTATTCAAGCAGTGGGCGAACAAGCGTACTGTAACCTATTTCCTTTGTTTTCAGATTGCATTTCCTTAGGATTCTTCCAATGAATCTCAGTCTGGCATCTGCTTTACCAACGATCAACTTTATATGATCATTCCATTTTAAATCACTCCTAATGCCTACTCCCAGATTATTTATAGAATTAACTGCTTCCAGATGCTGACCTGCTATTTTGTAGCTAAATGATAAGGAATCTATATTTCTATGTATTCGCAGCACATTACACTTGTCTACATTGAGATTCAACTGCCATTCCGTGCACCATGCGTCAATTCGCTGCACATCCTCCTGCATTACAGTACAATTTTCCATTGTTACAACCTCCTGATACACCACGGCATCATCTGAAAAAAGTCTCAGTGAACTTCCGATGTCATCCACAAGGTCATTTATGTATATTGTGAATAGCAACGGTCCTATGAAACTCCCCTGCGGCACACCTGAAATCACTCTTACTACGGAAGACTTCTCTCCATTGAGCATGACATGCTGGGTTCTGTTATCTAGGAACTCTTCAATCTAATCACACAATTGGTCTGATAGTCCATATGCCCTTACTTCGTTCATTAAACGACTGTGGGGAACTGTATCGAACGCCTTGCGGAAGTCAAGAAACACGGCACCTATCTGTGATCCCGTGTCTATGGCCCTTTTAGTCTCGTGGACGAATAGCGTGAGCTGGGTTTCACACGACCGTCTTTTTCGAAATCCATGCTGATTCCTACAGAGTAGATTTGTAGTCTCCAGAAAAGTCATTGTACTCGAATATAATACGTGTTCCAAAATTCTACAACTGATCGACGTTAGAGATATAAGTCTATAGTTCTGCACATCTGTTCGACGTCCCTTCTTGAAAACGGGGATGACCTGTGCCGTTTTCCAATCCTTTTGAATGCTACGCTCTTCTAGAGACCTACTGTACACCACTGCAAGAAGATGGGGCAAGTTCCTTTACGTACTCTGTGTAAAATCGAACTGCTATCCCATCAGGTCCAGCGGCCTTTCCTCTTATGAGCGATTTTAATTGTTTCTCTATCCCTCTGTCGTCTATTTCGATATCTACTACTTTGTCATCTGAGCGACAATCTAGAGAAGGAACTACAGTGTAGTCTTCCTCTGTGAAACAGCTTTGGAAAAGGCCATTTAGTATTTCGCCCTTTAGTCTGTCATCTTCTGTATCAGTACCATCTTGGTCACAGAGTGTCTGGATATTTTGTTTTGATCCATCTACCGCTTTGACATAAGACCAAAACCTCTTAGGATTTTCTGCCAAGTCAGTACATAGAACTTTACTTTCGAATTCATTGAACGCCTCTCGCATAGCCCTCCTCACACTACATTTCGCTTCGCGTAATTTTCGTTTGTCTGCAAGGCTTTGGCTTTCTTTACGTTTGCTGTGAAGTTCCCTTTACTTCCGCAGCTCGGTTGGTGTACTACGATGGCTCTTTCCCATTTCTTACGATCTTGCTTGGCACATACTCATCTAACGCATATTGTACGATGGTTTTGAACTTTGTCCACTGATCCTCAACATTATCTGTACTTGAGACAAAACTTTTGTGTTGAGCCGTCAGGTACTCAGTGACCTGCTTTTTGTCACTTTTGCTAAACAGAAAAATCTTTCGACCTTTTTTAATATTCCTATTTACGGCTGAAATCATCGATGCAGTAACCGCTTTATGATCGCTGATTCCCTGTTCTGCGTTAACTGTTTCAAATAGTTCGGGTCTGTTTGTCACCAGAAGGTCTAATATGTAATCGCCACTAGTCGGTTCTCTGTTTAACTGCTCAAGGTAGTTTTCAGATAAAGCACTTAAAAAAAATTTCACTGGATTCTTTGTCCCTGCCACGCGTTATGAACGCTTTGAGTCTCCCAGTCTATATCCGGCAAATTAAAATCCCCATCCAAAACTATAACATGGTAGGGAAATCTACTCGAAATATTTTCCAAATTATCTTTCAGGTGCTAAGCCACAACAGCCGCTGAGCCAGGGGGCCTATAGAGACATCCAGTTACCATGTCTTAGCCTGCTTCAACCGTGACCTTCACCCAAATTATTTCAGATTTCGGATCTCCGTCAATTTCCTCCGATACTGTTGCACTTCTTATCGCTATAAACACGCCCCCCCCTCCCCCTTCACTGTCCAGCCTGTCTCTGCTGTATACATTCCAATCTGAGTTTAGGATTTCATTACTGTTTACGTAATTCCAGTAATATGACTGAGTAACTGGTTTCGCTTGTTTTTATTGAGGTGTAAGCATTTAGCAGCTGCTGGTGCTATAACTGTCCTCTTTCACTGTCACATCAGGTAGCCGAGGTTCAAGTGACACAGTCACTGTTTCCATTGGTATCTAGAGACAATCTCTTTATGGCGCTTCCCTAAGAAGGTGTAGGCTGCGTCACAGAAGATTGGATAAGCGAACACAATAACTGACGTGGGCATACAGATGTTAAATTAATTGAAATGGTTCAAATGGGTATGAGCACAACGGAACTTAACATCGGAAGTCGCCAGTCCCCTAGAACTTAGAACTACTTAAACCTAACTAACTTAAGGACCTCACACACATCCATGCCCGAGGCAGGATTCGAACCTGTGACCGTAGCGGTCTCGTGGTTTCAGACTAAAGCGCCTAGAACCGTGCGCCCACTCCGGCCGGCTGTTAAGCTAATATCGAGGATGTTGGTGAAGGTTGATTTTATTTTCATCTTTCTCTCATTATGCCTTGTTCAATTCTGTCCCTCAGAAGCAGCAGTCTACTTAAGTATATGATGATTTCGATTCTTTGAACCTCACACGATTCTTTTTTACGCTTGAATATATACTTATTTTTAAATTCCACTTTAAGCTTTCGTTCCTAGTCCATCCTCTTTGCAATGAAAAATTAACGGGGGTATTGTAACTGCTAACTTCAGGAATGAAATCTCGTCCACAAAGACCATGTCAAGCAAAGGCGCCGTCGGAAGTCCATTTATCGCTTACTTTACCTGTGTGAGAATTTCTTCATTGTTTTATGACGTTTGCTAAAGCATAATTGAAGAGGGTGACTTATCATCAGTCCCTTCTTCCGCTGATGCCTTGATGTAACAGGTCTCAGAAATTTATCGTAGTAGCTGGGTCATTGTTTTGTTGCCAGCCAGTCATTGTACCTTTGATTATATTACTGTTCTTATTGTCCAGCGCAAGTTCTTAAGGGGAGTTTATCAAGGTTATCAAAGAACGCCTGGCTATTAAATCATGGGCTATTAACAACAAAATGAACATCAAGGCAGCCTATACGCTTGTCTGTGGCACGCCTGGCGTTATGTCTACATTTGTTGATGACTCTCCAAATGAACTAACATGCTGTGTCCTCCCTACCATGAAATTCTCCGTCCAGCAGCAAATATCACGTTATACCCCATGCGATCGTACTTTCAATGATGTGGTGGCCCACGAAAGTTAAGTAAACGTAACAATGACATACTATGTCGCCAAACTAAGTTTCGAAACTGTGCTTCTAGCCACTGAGTATGCGCAACCGGCAGTGGCGAAAATCGTTGGCGAAACTATTCTGTTTTGGACGTCCCAATTTCACGATACCAAATTGTCAGTTGCGTGAGCTTTTAGGTCAGAATATCTTTTAATAAATGCAAAGTGGCGTGGAACTGAGGCAAACTGTTAGTTTTTCGCCACTTACGATGTACACTGTTGCTTGTGGAATATGGGTCGTTAATGACAGTTCATACAATAACTACGACGCAGTGCTACACTTGAGACAATACCTCATGAAATGAAGTTACTGACTAAAATACATTTCATAAGACATAAAACGAAATCTACTATTAATGAAGATCATATTCTGCGCTTACAACGTCTGCAGATGCTCTTAAGTAAGAGATTATTTTACTGACAGTACAGCTGTGCAAATGTCCAAGATACCCGAATAATACAATGCGGAACTAGAAAGGTAAATGGAAATAAAGTCCCATGCTTCTAGACAGAGCCTAGAGGAACGATGCGGGAGATCCGCACCGCCGTACAAGGCAAGGTGTTAAAGGAGATGGTTTGCCGTTGCCTTCCACCGACCGTAATGGGGATGAATGATAATGATGAAGACGTCACAACAACACCCAGTCATATCGGGGCAGGTTTAAATCCCTGACCCCGTCGGGAATCGAACCCGGGACTCCGTGCCCGGGAAGCGAGAAAATTTAATATATACCAAAGCGAAGCGAAAAGCTTGATGTCCGAAAATCAAAGAAAATAAACGTCTGGAACAGAACAACATCAACATCCGGAAAAATATTTGATGACAGTCAACTTTAGAATGCGATTTGAGTGCTATTTATTTATTTATTTTTCTACAGAGAAAATAAATTTCGTACATACAAATATAAAAATTTGTGTAGTAAGAGTTATACTTCACTGGTAAAAAAAAGACATGTATTATAAATAAAATTTAATAGATACTGAATATTTAATAGTGATTACAATAGTTAAACCAATAATTAAAATCTAGTACTTACGTAGCTCTTCAGATTTCAGTGTGTGTCCGTTACAGTGCAATTTACAGGGAGTTTAGCCGTTCTGTTGCTTCTGTTATTTCTGCTAGCAGATCGTCCCATATCCCTTCGAATTTCCTGCGTGTGTATTCAGTGGCCATGTGGCGTTTTGTTTGTTCAGGCATTGCGAATTTTCAGCTATCTTCCACTTTAAGAATATAGTTTCCGTGCTGGCATTCCCTATTCTGATTCTGTTCAGGTGATCTAATGATTACCGAGTCATATGCTTTGCTGGAAGTGGTTTGTTGGCTCTGTGTATGCTGTGTTGTTGATGTTCTGAAAGGATACCCATTGTGGTCTCCACTATTCTTCCAGGTCATAGGTTGGTGGAATGTCGTTTTAGCTAGGTTTCCTAGATTTAAGCCTATTTTTAAGCCTATTATGAGGTAAAGGGCTCCATGTATTACTTATTGGAAGATCTTTGGAGACCGAGATATGGCTGATCTTGTTCCAATCTTGAGTCATTCTTAGCTGTCGCCCAAGGTGAGGAAGGGCAATATTTGAGACAACAGGTAGCCACGGGCGGATTTGAATGTTCCATATACAGGGTGTTACCAATAAGGTACGGCCAAACTTTCAGGACATGTGTCCGGAAAAGCTTAATTTCCGTGTTAGAGCTCATTTTAGTTTCGTCAGTATGTACTGTACTTCCTCGATTCACCGCCAGTTGGCCCAATTGAAGGACGGTAATGTTGACTTCGGTGTTTGTGTTGAAATGCGACTCATTGCTCTGCAGTACTAGCATCAAGCACATCAATACGTAGCATCAACAGGTTAGTGTTCATCACGAACGTGGTTTTACAGTCAGTGCAATGTTTACAAATGCAGAGTTGGCAGGTGCCCATTTGATGTATGGATTAGCACGGGGCAATAGCCGTGGTGCGGTACGTTTGTATCCAGACAGATTTCCAGAACGAAGGTGTCCCGACAGGAAGACGTTCGAAGCAATTGATCGGCGTCTTAGGGAGCACGGAATATTCCAGCTTATGACTCGCGACTGGGGAAGACCTAGAACGAGGAGGACACCTGCAATGGACTAGGCAATTCTTCGTGCAGTTGACGACCCCCTAATGTCAGCGTCAGAGAAGTTGTTCCGTACCAAGTACAGCGTGTGCAGGCACTATTAACAGCTGATTGGCCTCCACGGGTACACTTCTGCGAATGGTTCATCCAACAACGTGTCAATCCTCATTCCAGTGCAAATGTTCTCTTACGGATGAGGCTTCATTCCAACGTGATCGAATTGTAAATTTTCACAATCAACATATGTGGGCTGACGAGAATCCGGACGCAATTGTGCAATCACGTCATCAACACAGAATTTCTGTGACGTTTGGGCAGGCATTGTTGGTGATGCCTTGATTGGGCCCCATGTTCTTCCACCTACGCTCAATGGAGCACGTTATCATGATTTCATACGGGATACTCTACCTGTGCTGCTAGAACATGTGCCTTTACAAGTACGACACAACATGTGGTTAATGCACGATGGAGCTCCTGCACATTTCAGTCGAAGTGTTCGTATGCTTCTCAACAACACAGACGGTGACCGATGGATTGGTAGAGGCGGACCAATCCCGTGGCCTCCACGCTCTCCTGGCATATATGGGAGCATTTGAAAGCTCTTGTCTACGCAACCCCGGTACCAAATGTAGAGACTCTTCGTGCTCGTATTGTGGACGGCTGTGATACAATACGTCATTCTCCAGGGCTGCATCAGCGCATCAGGTGTTGCATGCGACGGAGGATGGATGGATGTATCCTCGCTAACGGAGGACATTTCGAACATTTCCTGTAACAAAGTCACGCTGGTACGTTCTGTTGCTGGGTGTTTCCATTCCATGATTAACGTGATTTGACGAGAAGTAATAAAATGAGCTCTAACACGGAAAGTAAGCGCTTCCGGACACATGTCCACATAACATACTTTCTTTATTTGTGTGTGAGGAATGTTTCCTGAACGTTTGGCCGTTTGTAACACCCTGTATTAGTGTCATTGTAACGTTAAGGTGTGTATCTATCTTTTGAAGCTGATAGCTTCTCATTCATACAGGAGAGCATAAATGAGAGGCAAAAGAGACCAGTGGTTGGCCCGCTATGCGTAGTGTCTTTGCTTGTGTCCGCATCTTGACCCAGCAGTATTTCTAATCAAGCTGTTTCCGGTTTCGAGTTTTATCGTATGGTTTAGAGGTGCTTTTTAAAGGTAAGGGAGCGATCTAAGTATACTCCGAGATGTTATGGCAACAGATCAAATTTTACCTTTCCATCACAAAATAATACGTTTAGTTCTGTACTTGCAGTCTTGCTGTCTGGTTACTCAGTTGGAAATATCATACTTAAGTTTTCTAGGGGTTGGAGGATAGTGTCCATTGCTTGTGATATTTACTTATGGTATCTAGAGCCTTAATGAGTATTCGCTCGCCTTACCTATAGTCCTTAGACTGTGTAACTATCACCATTTCTTCTCCCTAGTAGGAATATTCCCAATTTGTATGTGGGACATCACTTGTATATGAAGTGAAGAAGAGAGGGTCAAGTACTGATCCTTGCAGTAATCTGTTGTTGATAGTGAGGGTTGTAGTAGTGACGTCCACGACAGTGGGTTTAAAGTATCGGTTTTTGAGCCTATTCGTCAGAGAACTTGCTGTTTTGAGGTTTGAAACGGTTTTCTTCTGTTCGACAGTCAGACCGTCTAATCATGGGTACTGTAAGGAGGAGGAGTGAAGGTTCCAAACAGAACGCTGTGTGACCTCCAGTTTAAATTACGACGATAATTTTTCACATATTGGTGTATCCTCCAGCCCCCTGGATACTGTTAAGGTATGTGAACTGATCTCAAGTCAATAACTGGCTAAAGTAACTTCTCGCTTAATCTACCAAAATGTTGTCGCTGAAGACAGAGCTGGCACCTTCCTCTTATCCAATGGCGAACATTTGTTTTTCTTTTCTTACTTATTTCAAAGAAACAAGCCTGTTTACCACCAATACCAATGTTGAATGGCGCAATTTTCGTATTATGGAAGAAAATGGTGTTTCTATACTTGTGAAATGTCGAGACTGAAGTTTGCACTGATGTTCTTATGCAGACACGCATATACGTAATTAATTTCGAAACACTGGCTTCAAGAAACGATTTTCACAACTGAGTGATTGTAAAATAGGTTTTATGACAGTTCTTCCGCACGTTGATAAGTTTAGTTCATTTATATGGATTCATGGTGTCCGTTCTTGTGGATATGTCCGCAATAACAGGCAACACACGGAATCAGAAGCTGTGATACGTATTTCGAAAACTGAACGTGGAGTTTGGAGAGAAAGGAAAGGAAATGAAAGTAAAGGGAGGGAACTGACGGCGACGATTTAAAATGTGTGCTAGACTGGGATTCGAACCTGCGATCTCCTGCTTGCGAGATAGTTGCACTAACCACTACGCAATTTACTCACAGACTTGGGTGTACGAGCACGGAATATTTTGGCACCCCCCAGGACACTTCCACACCCAGTCAGCGTTGATGTCCTCGAATGCTCCCAAAATTTTAAAGTGCCACTGGAGGTCGAACGGTACTGTGCATCCGCACCGATGTTTGTGGATTTATTGTCCACTGAGGCGAATCAATTAAATGAATGTGTTGCGTCTGTCCCTTCGGACGTGCCGAAATTCATTCATATAATTGATTCGCCTTGATGAGCAATAAATCCACGATCTTCAGTGCGGGTGGGCAGTACCCTTTGAAATCTAAAGTTGATGCCAATGACAGGGACTGCAGATAGGCGATACTAGGTGGGAGTGTGCGTCGGTCGTGAGAAGTGCAGAGATAGTTCATGCGTATTCAGCGAAAACTATGTCCGGATGGCACAATGGTCAATGCAGCTGCCATAGCGAGCAGGAAAAAAATGGCTCTGAGCACTATGGGACTTAACATCTGTGGTCATCAGTCCCCTGGAACTTAGAACTACTTAAACCTAACTAACCTAAGGACATCACACACATCCATGCCCGAGGCAGGATTCGAACCTGCGACCGTAGCAGTCGCGCGGTTCCGGACTGAGCGCCTAGAACCGCGAGACCACCGCGGTCGGCAGTGAGCAGGAGATCCGGAGTTGGAGTCTCAGTCCACCCCACATTTTCATTCGTCTCTTTTGATTCGTCAGCTTATCTCTACAGTTCTTATAATTTTCTTTCTTTGTCTCTCGCTCTCCCTCCCAACACCTTCTATTTTGTTAATCTTAATTCCAACTACAATAATGACATACAGCGTTATATGTGTGCCTGCAGATCTTGTAAACCTACGGTGACTGGCGTGCCCAGCGATCTAATCCCAGTGGACGTGCCCCTCTCACTGTGGTGGCCCAAATTACTTTAACTCGATGTAGTCGCTATCATGTTAATGGTTTCTAATTGATATCTTCATTCTATTCTAAAACTACTGCAGTCTAATAACTAGTAACTAAGTGCTGTTGTCTGTTCGGGCTTGGTGACACACCTGCCCCCCTAACCCAGGAGCGCGGCGGATGTCGACCGCAAAGACGATCGGCCATTTGCGGCCCGTGGTAATCGGCAGGTGCACCTCAGTTCTTCCCATTCACCGACCATTGTGATCTTTTGTAAATTCTTTTGTGGTACCTCGTTTGCCAAGATGTTAAGTATCTGGGAGGGATCATCGCGTCTTAGTAAACAGAAGGTGTCATGATTGGGTAGTTGTTGTCTTACTTCATTTCCCTCGTAATTGTATGTCGGGCACTGGTAGATCACGTGATTATTAGTCCCTTCTTCAACGCCGAGGTCACACGCGGGTGCAGCCCGTTTCCCGAAACGACATAAATATGTCTGGTGCGGTCCATGCCCTGTAAGGAAGTGCAGAAAACATCTATTCGGCTAGAAGTAGCCCATGTGTATACGTTCTCCCGGGTGAAGCAGCAACTGAAAAACTCTCCGGCACCTTTCCTCATTTTCCCATCACCCTTGCAGTAGCTCCTCCTCTCTTCTCCAGATTGCGAATTTGTCTCCCACCTGTACCCCTATAATTTCCACGGTCTTTCCAATTTTTCCGTTAGTTACCCAATACCAAGCTGCCTGTTCACGGATTCTAATGCGTAAAGAACATAGCCCTATCAACCTTATATTTCCACTACAGGCCATTAAAATTGCTACACCACGAAGATGACGTGTTACATACGCAAAATTTAACAAACAGGAAGAAGACGCTATGATATACAGATGATTAGCTTTTCAGAACGTTCACACAAGGTTGGCGCCGGTGGCGACACCTACAACGTGCTGACGTGAGGAAAGTTTCCAACGGATTTCTCATACACAAACAGCAGTTGACCGGCGTTGCCTGGTGAGACGTTTTTGTGATGCCTCGTGTAAGGAGGAGAAATGCGTACCATCACGTTTCCGACTTTGATAAAGGTCGGATTGTACTCTATCGCGATTGCGGTTTGTCGTATCGCGACGTTGCTGCTCACGTTGGTCGAGATCCAATGACTGTTAGCAGAATATGGAATCGGTGGGTTGAGAAGGTTAATACGGAACGCCGTGCTGGATCCCAACGGCCTCGTATCACTAGCAGTAGAGATGACAGGCGTCTTATCCGCATGGCTATAACAGATCGTGCAGCCACGTCTCGATCCCTGAGTGAAAAGAAGGGGACGTTTGCAAGACAACAACCATCTGCACGCACAGTTCGACGACGTTTGCTGCAGTATGGACTATCAGCTCGGAGGCCATGGCTGCGGTTACACTTGACGCAGCATCACAGGCAGGCGAGTTTGCGTTGGTGCACCTGGGTGAACGAATGGCAAAACGCCATTTTTGCGGATGAATCCAGCATCATGATGGTCGCATCCGTGTTTTGCGACATCTAGGTGAACGCACATTGGAAGCGTGTATTCGTCATCGCCATACTGGCGTATCACCCGGCGTGACGGTATGGGGTGCCATTGGTTACACGTCTCGGTCAACTCTTGTTCGCAATGACGGCACTTTGAACAGTGGACGTTACATTTCAGATGAGTTACGACCCGTGGCTCTACCCTTCATTCCATCCCTGCGAAACCCTACATTTCAGCAGGATAATGCACGACCGCATGTTACAGTTCCTGTACGGGCCTTTGTGGATACAGAAATTTATCGACTGCTGCCCTGGACAGCACATTCTCCAGATCTCTCACCAATTGAAAACGTGTGGTCAATAGTGGCCGAGCAACTGGGTCGTCACAATACGCCAGTCACTAATCTTGATGAACTGTGGTATCGTGTTGAAGCTGCGTGGTCAGCTGTACCTGTACAAGCCATGCAAGCTCTGTTTGACGCAATGCCCAGGCGCATCAAGGCCGTTATTACGGCCAGAGGTGGTTGTTCTGGGTGCTGATTTCTCTGTATCTATGCACCCAAATTGCGTGAAAATGTAATCACATGTCAGTTTCTGTATAGTACATTTTTCCAATGAATACCGGTTTATCATCTGCATTTATTCATGGTGTAGCAATTTTAATGGCCAGTAGTGTACAGAATGGTCAATTCAAGCGGTGAGGTTCAGGACCCGCTCGGAAATAGTCATGTTTCCAAACGTACTAAAACTTAGCTTCGTGTCAAACGGGAGTCATTTCCTTGAACCAACGACCAGCGACGGCCGTTTCGCGCAGACTGAGCTGCAGCAAAGGCTCCGCGAGTCTGCCGCACGCGAGCCGCTACGAAAGTGCCGGCCGGCGCTGATTGGCAGTCGCACAGGTCGGGAAAGCGGCAGGCCGTCGCAGTATTTATGTCGCCGCGTGCGGGTAGAACCGCCGGCTGTATTAGGAGGACAGCTCAGCTACGGCGCGACGGTGGGCGTGTCTGTCGCCACCGCCGCAAGAAGCAGGAGAGGCCGCGCAGCGCCGCGAGGAAATCTAATGAATTGCTCCATCAACACCGCCGCTCCGCTCTCGATTAAGCCGTAAGACCGGCCGCGCCGTCACCGTCCGCAAACGGACAAGGCAGCCGGCCGGCTGTCGCGCAGACATTCTGTGCCGGCCGCCGACGGGCGTAACTGCTGTAGGCAGGGCCATCAGCCGCCACCAGGGCGGGGGTCACCTAAGGAGTGAGACAAGAGGAGGACTCCAAAGGTTCATTACGTACCCAAAGGCGTGCGACGTGAGCAATGTAATATGTGGTGTCACCGCCAGACACCACACTTGCTAGGTGGAAGCCTTTAAATCGGCCGCGGTCCGTTAGTATACGTCGGACCCGCGTGTCGCCACTATCAGTGATTGCAGACCGAGCGCCGACACACGGCAGATTTAGTCTAGAGAGACTCCCTAGCACTCGCACCAGTTGTACAGCCGACTTTGCTAGCGATGGTTCACTGTCTACACACGCTCTTACTTGCAGAGACTACAGTTTAGCATAGCCTTTAGCTACGTCATTTGCTACGACCTATAAAGGCGCCATATTCAGTTACTATAGTCTGAACAGATAATATTGTGAATTATGTACCATCAAGAGCGACGTTCATCATTAATGGATTAAAGTTAGGTATCAAACTAATTATGTTGCTTACTGAATTCTAATTCTTTAGGGTCTGAATCAGAGGCTCAGACGGTTTTGCGACCATATTGGCTGCAGATTCCTTGACTTGCGCCATAGGGTGGTGGGGTTTCGGGTTCCGCTGAATAAGTCAGGAGTTCACTACACTCAGCTGGCGGCTACACGGGTAGCGGAGGCTGTGTGGCGTGGACTGGGCGGTTTCTTAGGTTAGAAGGCCTCGGGAAAGTGCGGGATGGGCTGCAATGTCAAAGGGTGCTTGGCAATTACAGGACGTGCTTGGATCAAGGAACAGTCGGAATTATAGTTGTAAATTGTTGTAGTTGCGCTGGAAAAGTCCCTGAGCTTCAAGCGCTAATAGAAAGCACAGAAGCTGATATCGTTATAGGTACAGAAAGCTGGCTAAAGCCTGAAATAAGTTCTGCAGAAATTTTTACGAAGTCTCAGACGGTGTTCAGGAAAGATAGATTAGGCAGAATTGGTGGTGGAGTGTTTGTGTCTGTCAGTAGTGGTTTATCTTGTAGTGAAGTCGAAGTAGATACTCCGAGCGAATTGGTGTGGGTGGAGGTTATACTTAACAGCCGAATTAAGTTAATAATTGGCTCCTTCTACCGACCCCCAGACTCCGATCATACAGTTGCGGAACAGTTCAGAGAAAGTTTGAGTCTCGTAACAAGTAAATACCCCACTCATACGGTTATAGTTGGTGGGGACTTCAACCTACCCTCGGTATGTTGGCAAAAATACTTGTTCAAAACCGGTGGTAGGCAGAAAACGTCTTCCGAGATTGTCCTAAATGCATTCTCCGAAAATTATTTCGAGCAGTTAGTCCACGAACCCACGCGAATTGTAAATGGTTGCGAAAACACACTTGACCTCTTGGCCACAAACAATCCAGAGCTGATAGAGAGCATCATGACTGATACAGGGATTAGTGATCACAAGGTCATTGTAGCAAGGCTCAATACCATTTCTTCCAAATCCATCAGAAACAAACGCAAAATAATTTTATTTAAAAAAGCGAATAAAGTGCCACTAGAAGCCTTCCTAAAAGACAATTTCCATTCCTTCCGAACTGACTATGCGAATGTAGACGAGATGTGGCTCAAATTCAAAGATATAGTAGCAACAGCAATTGAGATATTCATACTTCATAAATTGGTAAGAGATGGAACGGATCCACCGTGGTACACAAGAAAGGTCCGAACGCTGTTGCAGAGGCAACGGAAAAAGCATGCGAAGTTCAGAAGAACGCGAAATCCCGAAGATGGGCTAAAATTTACAACGCGCGAAATTTGGCACGTACTTAGATGCGAGATGCCTTTAATAGGTTCCACAACGAAACATTGTCTCGAAATTTGGTAGAAAATCCTAAGAAATTCTGGTCGTATGTAAAGTACACAAGCGGCAAGACGCAGTCAATACCTTCGCTGCGCAGTGCCGATGGTACTGTTATCGACGACTGTGCCGCTAAAGCGGAGTTATTGAACGAAGTTTTCCGAAATTCCTTCACCAGGGAAGACGAATGAAATATTCCAGAATTTGAAACACGAACATCTGCTAGCATGAGTTTCTTAGAAGTAGATACCTTAGGGGTTGCGAAGCAACTCAAATCGCTTGATACGGGCAAGTCTTCAGGTCCAGATTGTATACCGATTAGGTTCCTTTCAGATTACGCTGATACTATAGCTCCCTACTTAGCACTCATATACAACCGCTCGCTCACTGATAGATCTGTACCTACAGATTGGAAAATTGCGCAGGTCGCACCAGTGTTCAAGAAGGGTAGTAGGAGTAATCCATTTAACTACAGACCTATATCATTGACGTCGGTTTGCAGTAGGGTTTTGGAGTATATACTGTATTCAAACATTATGAATCACCTCGAAGGGAACGATCTATTGACACGTAATCAGCATGGCTTCAGAAAACATCGCTCTTGTGCAACGCAGCTAACTCTTTATTCGCACGAAGTAATGGCCGCTATCGACAGGGGATCTCAAGTTGATTCCGTATTTCTAGATTTCCGGAAAGCTTTTGACACCGTTCCTCACAAGCGACTTCTAATCAAGCTGCGGAGCTATGGGGTATCGTCTCAGTTGTGCGACTGGATTCGTGATTTCCTGTCAGGAAGGTCGCAGTTCGTAGTAATAGACGGCAAATCATCGAGTAAAACTGAAGTGATATCAGGTGTTCCCCAGGGAAGCGTCCTGGGACCTCTACTGTTCCTGATCTATATAAATGATCTGGGTGACAATCTGAGCAGTTCTCTTAGATTGTTCGCAGATGATGCTGTAATTTACCGTCTAGTAAGGTCATCCGAAGACCAGTATCAGCTGCAAAGCGATTTAGAAAAGATTGCTGTATGGTGTGTCAGGTGGCAGTTGACGCTAAATAACGAAAAGTGTGAGATGATCCACATGAGTTCCAAAAGAAATCCGTTGGAATTCGATTACTCGATAAATAGTACAATTCTCAAGGCTGTCAATTCAACTAAGTACCTGGGTGTTAAAATTACGAACAACTTCAGTTGGAAGGACCACATAGATAATATTGTCGGGAAGGCGAGCCAAAGGTTGCGTTTCATTGGCAGGACACTTAGAAGATGCAACAAGTCCACTAAAGAGACAGCTTACACTACACTCGTTCGTCCTCTGTTAGAATATTGCTGCGCGGTGTGGGATCCTTACCAGGTGGGATTGACGGAGGATATCGAAAGGGTGCAAAAAAGGGCAGCTCGTTTTGTATTATCGCGTTATAGGGGAGAGAGTGTGGCAGATATGATACACGAGTTGGGATGGAAGTCATTACAGCATAGACGTTTTTCGTCGCGGCGAGACCTTTTTACGAAATTTCAGTCACCAACTTTCTCTTCCGAATGCGAAAATATTTTGTTGAGCCCAACCTACATAGGTAGGAATGATCATCAAAATAAAATAAGAGAAATCAGAGCTCGAACAGAAAGGTTTAGGTGTTCGTTTTTCCCGCTCGCTGTTCGGGAGTGGAATAGTAGAGAGATAGTATGATTGTGGTTCGATGAACCCTCTGCCAAGCACTTAAATGTGAATTGCAGAGTAGTCATGTAGATGTAGATGTAGATGTAGATGTTCAAGACCTCACGTCAGTATTGTTATTCCCTCCTCAGGCCAGCCTGCGTGAGCTAAAACACGTGCATTTCTCCCTCATCTAGTAACACGGTGTTGGCTCTTCTGCCAACACAACATAATATTCGTGCACCTCAATAGGCAGGCCAGTCTTAAATAAGGACAATACTGAAGCAAATATCCTTCACGACGCTATTTATTTATTACGAAATTAGAATTACATTAATACCTTCAGATGCTAACGGACGTTGGTATACAGGTTGAGTCACCTAACGTTACCGCTGGATATATTTCGTAAACCACATCAAATACTGACGAATCGATTCCACAGACCGAACGTGACAAGAGGGGCTAGTGTAATTGGTTAATACAAACCATAAAAAATGCACGGAAGTATTTTTTTTAACACAAACCTACGTTTTTTTTTTTAATGGAACCCCGTTAGGTTTGTTAGCACTTTTGAACATATAAACAAATACGTAATCAGTGCTGTTTGTTGCATTGTAAAATGTTAATTACATCCGGAGATATTGTAACCTAAAGTTGACGCTTGAGTACCACTCCTCCGCTGTTCGATCGTGTGTATCGGAGAGCACCGAATTACGTAGGGATCCAAAGGGAACGGTGATGAACCTTAGGCACAGAAGAGTCTGCAACAGTACATTACGTCCACATGGAAACACCTTTTATTGGTCTTTTTCACTGACACGCATGTACATTACCATGAGGGGTGAGGTACACGTACACACGTGGTTTCCGTTTTCAATTACGGAGAGGAATAGAGTGTGTCCCTACATGTCAGCCCAATAGATGTGCAATGTGGTGGCCATCATTTGCTGCACACAATTGCAATCTCTGGCGCAATGAGTGTCGTACACGCCGCAGTACATCTGGTGTAATGTCGCCGCAGGCTGCCACAGTACGTTGTTTCATATCCTCTGGAGTTGTAGGCACATCACGGTACACATTCTCCTTTAACGTACCCCACAGAAAGAAGTCTAGAGGTGGAAGATCAGAAGAACGGGCTGGCCAATTTATGCGTCCTCCACGTCCTATGAAACGCCCGTCGAACGTGTGCCTCACCCCTCATGGTAATGTACATGTGCGTCAGTGAAAAAGACAAAAAAAAAGGCGTTAGCACGTGAACGTAATGTGCTGTTCCATTCTCTTCTGTACCTAAGGTCCATCACCGTTCCCTTTGGATCCCTACGTAATTCGGTGCACTCCAATAAACACGATCGAACAGCGGAGGAGAGGTACTCAAGCGTCAACTTTAGGTTACAATACCTCCGGAAGTAATTAACATTTTACAATGCAACAAACGGCAGTGATTACGTATTTGTTTATATGTTCAGATGTGCTAACAAAACTAATGGGGTTCCACGTAAAAAAACGTAGGTTTGTGTTAAAAAACATACTTCCGTGCGTTTTTTTATGGTTTGTATTAAGCAATTACACTAGCCCCTCTCCTCACTTCGGTCTGCGGAATCGATTCGTCAGTATTTGATGTGGTTTACGAAATATATCCAGCGGTAATGTTAGGTGATTCACCCAGTATATAAACGCAGGCGGGTGAAAATGTGTGCCCCAACCGGGACTCGAACCCGGGATATCCTGCTCACATGGCACACGCTCTCTCCATGTGAGCAACCGACGGCACAGAGGATAACGCAACTGTCTGTTCTTTCGGACAAACTTGGTACACATATTCGTTTCTGTGAGGCAATAATCACTGGGAGTCTATCACAGTTCAGAATATATGACGTCATAAACAGTGAGAAGCGTGAAAAACTCCCGCACCATGCATGACGTTTAAATTTATGAGTGCACCAACATTCTGCCCACTTTAGAATTCAGTTATCACCGATTTAATGCACTCACAACTACACAGAATATTATCCTGAGCGCACCTGACCCTTGCAAAGTATTGAGAACATTGCATAGGTACCACTCTTGGTGAAATACAACAGCGACACCTGCAACCTAGAACAGCATCTGTATTTATGTTCAAGGATGTGTTTCTCGTGGTGTCCAACCCCTGTATATCAAGAAAAGCAATAAACTCGGAAGAGAACCACGTGGCAACACAACTTAACATGACCCCTCTCAGATTCAAATTTCTTTCCTGTTCGTCGATATGGAGGACAACATTCTGCATCCAACTTTCCAGATATAAACTGAGCCATCTGTAAGGTTTGGAGGACAGAACAACAACTGTGTAAGCTGTAAATATTTTTTGTTTAATGTTGCAATCTTATCACAGAAATACATGTATTTACACAGTTTACAATGTGACATTGTTATGACATTTGTCGAACGAATGCATCTCATCCTCAGAAAGTGAAATAATCCTAAACACAACAAAGGCAAATTTTAACTAGAAGTTTATTTATTATTACGACTATGCCAAGATGTTGGCCGGTACTACAATAAATTACCGAATTCTGGTTGGTACTATTTAGGATGACAATGAAGTCTATAGAGGATGATTAGTTTTGTGACAAGCTGAGCAAAAGATTACCCAAGGTCGCTCGAGTTCACAGTGGGCCAACAACTATACGCCTCTGCTCGCGGTATTTACCTTAACTGTGATGAGCTGTCGTTTGCATGGCTGCTCTCGTCTTCTGAAATTCCTATAAAAATTAATGAAGCCTTTGCTGATTTTTCCAGCAGAAACTCTCCCTATGTTTCTCGTTATGCGAGAAAACATGTACTCATCCCTAGTCTTGGAATATGGCGATATGCACGTGCATGGCTGGAGCAGCGTGCATATTAAAATGCCCTCTCAGTCCTCGCAAGAGCAATTAACTAACTATCTGGTTCGTTTCTCCACAGTTGGCGCTCAATAACACTACAGCTAATATCTAGCCGAATGTCAGCCTCAGTGAAGGTAGTGTTCACACAAATTTCTTCTCTGTGCCGTACATAGCATTTTGCATCCTGTTCTGCACTTGGCGCCACTTCGGAGAAGATTCCCCAAAATTTCGCTCTTATCTTTCTCGAATCCGAACTGTCTTCCCACCTGTGTCCTTTCATTCTCCACGTCACGGCTTTATTCCACCAAGACTCTGTGGGGACTCTCTCTGCCAATCACAAGGGCCCTACCATTAAACTGCTTCGAAATCTCGCCACTTTACTCCTTCCTAGTATGTTTCCGCCAACTGGATGTTTTGTGCCTGCTCCAGACCCCTAAAAGTTACATGCATACATCACATGCGTACCACTCATTGTTCACATGATCAGCTGCATCACTGGTTTTGTTCATATCCATTTGGAATTCCGAAACGTAGTATTCTAAAGCTTCTTTCTGTCCTACGTCTGGTGACCCATTACTTGCTCTCCAGTATTCCCCCTAAGAGGTTTTCGTTGTGCCTCAGCTTCTGCCCGCGCCTGTTTCCACACAAAACGTTTCCTCTCACTGCTTGTTTCGCGTTTTGCTCATTGGCATGCATAATATAAGAGCTGCATGTTAATACCGTCGATTGAGTGTCACCCCTTTTGCATTGCATACTTATAGGCAAATCTGCTCATTACCGCTGAATTAAGTTAGGTGTCATGTCCACCATCCCGTTACGATGTATAAAGTTCTGATGTAAGATGCGAAACTGATCTTCATCTATTCTGCCATCTTACACGTTGTCGAGCTTTTTCCATAATCCCCTACTGCTCCAACTTATGAAAGAGTATTATGTGGTTTACACAATCGAATGCTTTTGTTAATTAAAAGAAAATGCCTACCGTTCAACGTATCGTTTAGCTCTGTGTCTCACTGACAAATAATGGATTGCATTTCGTTGAAAACCCATTTCCTCAATACAAACTGTGACTCTGACAGCAAGTAATGCGTGCTGAGCTGTGCAACTGCTCTCCATTCCATTGCTTTCTAAAAAAACTTTAGAAAACGCTGATAGCAAAGAAATTGGCTGGTAATCATGCGAATTCACTCTGTCATCATTCTTGTAAAATAGTTTCGCTAAGAGTATTTTATTCTGTAAAGAAATGGACCACAGTTGAGAGATATATTGTACACGTGATGAGTAGAGACTTATATGCACCATGTATGGCGCTCTCATGCCTACCTGAAATTTCATTACACCCAAGGGAATCTTGATTCTGAAATGGCATAATAAAGATCTTTGCTTGCTTCCTTTAGCTGTATATGATTTAGCTGTTTGGGAATACCAGTTTTCAACAGATCTGTGTATTTACACGTACCGGTAAAGGTCTGATTTAACTTGCCGACTACAGACAAGAAGTGCAGCTTCATTCGCATATGTAGATGGTCTACATTTTTTGTGATCGCAACGTAAGGTCGCACACCTAAGGATGAGTTGTTTTGAAGAATAATTTCAAAAACTTGCGAAATTATCGTTATTACTGTTTTGTCCAACTGTAGAAGGGTATCCTACAGCATGGCGTATGAACTCTCCGTAGCCTATAATTATCCGAGAACTAAGCGATCCTAGCACAATACGAAAAAAATGTGCGTTATAAAAGGCATAACAAGCAGTAGTTGCACGGAATGGGAATTACTTGCTGGTAGGTCAAGAAACGATAAAAATCATTAAAGGGCAGAGGATGACTAAAGCAGATAGTGAACCAGAAACCGTTAACAGACTTGGTGAAGAAAGGAAAAAAATGAAATGGTCGTATGGCATTTATTGGCCGGGATATCCCCTTCGGGTTTCGGCCGCCGTACTGCAAGTGTTTTTACTTGACACCACTTCGGCGATTTGTGTGTCAATGATGATGAAAATGATGATGAAGGACACACAGCAGCCAGTCCCCTGCCGGGAATTGAACCCGGCCCCCCCTTGCGTGATAGGCGGTCACGCTACCGCTGCGCTACTGAGACAGACACGGGAGAAAAAACGCGAGAAATCAAAAGCAAGAATAAAAAGAAAATGAGAACTTTGTAATTAAAATAATGGAAGTAGGGACAGTCAAGATAAATGTACTGCATGTTGCAAGAACAACACTGACGTTCTTGTAATTGTCTAAATCCTCTGCTGTAATTTGTTTTTTAGACCTATCGTAACTACATGTGAAGACTTATACAATTTTATGGTCACTGTAAAGTTGCTGATGCGGAAACTTTTAATATGAATGGAATTTTATATGTAAGAGATTGCCTGAATTCCAGATGTTTCCTTTCAAAGTAAATGGATAAACAAAGGTAAAAATAATAAAAACCGATTACTAATACTGTTACAGCAATCTTTCATGATGACCGCTTTGTGTCGCAGCGATGTTTATATCCTAACTGTTACGTAGATTCCTTAAGAGATAACAGTACTCTAATTAAACATTTTGGCGAATGGCCTGTTTTCATTTGCTTGCCGCTTACAGATGTGGCGGGTTTCAATTAAAGCAACGGTTCTGCGAAAAGGAATCTGGTATTCAAACACGCGACCCTGTCCGACACGAGTGCCACTTCAATCCGTTACCTCAAGGATACCGCATAAACCTGATTTATACATTAAGAGCGGTAGTACTACGTTTTGGCCACCAAGACTGCTGGAGTCAAACAGGATACTTTTACATCTTAGAAATCAACTGCCATTCGATTGTTCTTTGCCTCTGCTTGTTATCGTGCAGTGGGGTTGAAAAGTCTATGATACATTTCCGGAGTCTTTTCTTGTTGTTTTTCCTTTAATCATCAACCTTCGGACTGGTTTGACGTGGCCCGCCACTAATTCCTCTACTGTGCCAACCACTTAATCTCAGAGTAGCGCTTGCAACCTACGTCCTCAATTATTTGCCGCCAATCTCTGTCTTCCTCTACAGTTTTTGTACTCTGAAGATCCGCCTAGTACCATGGAAATCATTCGCTGGTGTCTTAAATGATGCTCAGCAAGCCCGACAGTTCTTAAATTTGGTCATATGACGGAAACCGGTGGTACCACTGCAACAAGGCCGGACACCTCCACATAAGCCGGTACTGACGTTACTAGAGGCTTGTAACACTTCTGTCCGCTACTGCTACACCATAACCTTAAAGTTGGAGACAAGTCATGAAATAAAACTATCTTGTTCAAGCAATTATGGTATAACGCAACGGAGCCGTGTTACCCTCTGAGAGGAATTTTGTTATGTTGACCGTGTTGTACGTAACGGAAGTGGCTTATCGGAAGTGAAAGTAAGAATTACGTAAATATTTAAACAGTAACAAACAATATTTTACCTATCTACACTATTCAAAGAATAAGGAAAACGGTCGCCAGCCTAATTACGCAAGAGAATGATTGACATTATTGTTCAAGAAAATAAGTGTGATTAACTTTAACGGACAGATACGACCTATAATTTGCCACACGCGAGTGCAATGAACTCTTGACACCTGCATATGTTCACGGTAAGATTGGAAGCTGACAGAGCAGAACAAACTATCTGCATAAATATAACAGATAACAATACACACTATAACCTTCAGGGCTTATACAAACTGAATGGTCTTTATGACACTACTATTAATATTAACCGTAGAATCATAAATTGGACATAGGTTGAGTATTACTTTTCAAACATTTTCCTAGCTGACATAAAATTGTAAATGTAGTTCACTGCAAAATTATGAACTGATCACAGGTTAAGTGTTTCTCAGCTAGATACTATTCTATTTAGAATGAAAGTTAAACGGAATTCACTAACAGATTAGTACTGACTCTCTTTTGAATAAAGAAATTATTGTTTTCATAGATAGTGGTCATTCTATTAATTGTTATTTATCATGAGCATAAAAGATAACCTGTGGCTCCTATTACACTACTAATATGCACTTTCAATACACAAAAGTAATAAGTGCTTAGTAAGCATGAGTATACAACTTTCCACAGTTGCAGTTTTCAACTTTTACTACAGTGAGACACAAAATTGACATATTTGTAAGATACTGACTCACCTTTTGCGATTTACAACAGGCAGCAATGTGATCATTTACGAAGCAAAACTTTATAAGCCTCAGTTTTAAGAACTTTTAATTTTGAAGTTGGCAACAACATATTAATAAGCAGTTTTAATACAAAAATTATTTTCAGCATGCATCATTTACTTTAACTCACTCTGTTGCCACATACTTTAACTTTCTTTTTACCATGTTCAAGAGGCATTAATTAGTAAAACAATGGGCTTTAATGTTCTTTCAGTAAGGACACTCGATAATCACTTTAGTTGAAACGGAGAAGAACCTAAGAGGTGTTATGAAGGGAAAAAAATCAAGGTATTTACATAAATTCAGTTATAAATTACCTTATATTTGAGCCACTAACACATCCAATAAGCTGATCCTTCACTGTACTTTACTATAGTTTTCTGTTAATAGTAATTGCGCAATGTGGTGGCGAATGCATGTTGGTAGGTGGAATTGCAGGTAGAATTTCTGGACTCTATCATTTCTTGGTGGCGATGATAGATACCAATTCCAGAATATTTCCAGCTCTTTATCCATCCATCCGAGGAATTGGAAAGCGTCACTAAAAGCCTCTCTCGGAACCAGCACAATACGCAACTTTTTACATGAGCAGTTGATAGTTTGGTAGCTCATCCCCGACTGATTCTTTGTTCCACCTTTTCTGTCTAGGCCACCCACAATTTGCGCGCCCTACATAGTTCCGTTCCCGAGGGGAACCAAAACACCTTTTACATACAAAATAACTAAGAACCCTAAGTGAAGGTCAGCAGTTTACATAACAGCAAACATACATTTTAAGTAAAACGGAACCTTTACACATATTGGTAGCTCTACACAAAATTATTTAAATAAAATTATTTAATTTTGAAGATAACCAAAGAGATTATATGAGGAAGACAAAAGATCATTACAGAGATTATACTTCATTACAGTATCAAATTAATAGTACACTAATTACAGAAGTTCAACGATGGGATGTTGAACAAAATAGAAAGCTAAATCAATCAACAAAAGGTATCAAATGTCTAAGAAATGGTGTTACAGGCTGACGTTGGTTAGTATTGCGTCTTGAGTAGAGAACCAGTGAGAAGAGAGTAGGCCGGTCAGCCGAGCTCAGTGTCTTTGAACAGAACAGAGTCACTGGATGCCATCTGAGTAGTAAATTCATCAGGGACATTTAAATACCTCTAAATCTACGCGAGTCGACTCTTGTTGATGTGATTTTGACGTGGAAAGGCGGTGTAACAACCATAGCTGTAGCAGGACCACGATGTCATGTAGTGACGGTCAGGAACCGTCGAGTAGTGCACAGGATGCTAATAAAAATCGCATGAAATCGGCGAAAGGAATCCAAAGTGCTTCCAGCAGTCCAGCTATCAGAAAGACTGTGCGAATGAAGTTAAAAGAAGGGCGAGCAGATCCTCATAACCCAGACATCACTGTACTCAAAGGGGTGTAAAGAGCGCCACCGTGGGAAAATGAATGACTAGAAACGAGTGAGATATAGTGATTAATCACGCTGTATCAATCAGGAATAAGGTGGAAGGGTTTGGGCTTGGAGTGTTCCTTGAGAACGTTATCTGCCATCCTGTGTGGTGCAAACAGGAAATTACAGAGGAGCTGCTGTTAAGGTATAGGTTTGTTTTTCGTGGTTAAAGTGTGGTCCCGTTATCGAGTTTAAGCAAACATCAAATGTGGAACGATGTGAATATATTTTACAGCAACATGTACTGCATACAGTAGAGCAACACATCGGAGACGATAATTCTTTGTATCATCATCACAATGCGTCTTGTTATACTGCTGCATCTGGTAACATGCCTGGCCTTTTCAGAGTTCCGACCCAAACCCAATGGAACCGAGCGGGGGAGGACGATGTTTCAAACCCTCGTCCGGCCATCCAGATTTACGTTTGTCGTAATTTCTCTAAATCGCTCCAGGAGAGTGCCGGGATGATTCCTTTTTAAAGAGCACTGCCGATGTCCTTCTCCATCCTTCCCACAATTCGAGCTTGTGCTCCGTCTCTAATGATGTCAAGGGACGTTAAAATCAGTCTTCGTTACTTCCTTCCAAGCCCAATGGAACACCTTTGGGGTGGATTAGAAGGTCGACTTCGTTCCATAACCAGCGTCCAACGTCATTACTTTCTCTGGTTCGGCTATTGAAGGAGAATGCGCTGGCCTCCATCCACAGACATTCAGATACCTGCTCCAACAGTCCACGGATATACTGCCGGTTCATAGTGTCCAAAAGGCCCGTTGGACACTCTGAACAGGCTGTATACCCGTGGACTGCTCGAGCAACAAATGCGCCGGGAGAAACTGAAGAATCACATTCAGATACTTCGTTGAAAGACTCCCTAGCAGAATTCAAACACCACAAGAAGTGAGGACACACCCCACATTAGCGTCCGCTAACAGGTATCCGGATACTTTTCATGAGATACTGTACGTGTCGGTCAGTTCGTTTTTTGTACGATCTGTGAAAAATCCAGTAACTTACAGGAGTTACAATATCTGCTACACGTTGCAAAGGAGCATCAGCACATTAAAGTGGCTTACGACGCCAATTACAAGAAACTTTTCCAGAATTAGATAAATTTTCTGTTCTCTGCCATAGCAACCCTGCCTATTGGAGAAAGACCCCTGCTTCTGTAGCGACTATACATTCACTTGTTTTGAACTGACATTTCTAGTTATCTAGCATTACTATTCAGTAGCCAGCCCAGACCTATTCTTTTATTTCTATTTTTTTTTCTTTGCTTTTATTTTCTTATTCTCCTTACCCATCCATAAGCAGCCGGATCATGCTCTCTCTAAAACGCTGACTTTTACCCGTATTTATCTGCATGGAACACAAATAGGTGTACAAACACTATTGCCCTGAGACAACGCGTGGCACGAAGCAAGCCGAAGAAGGTCTGCCGGAGACATTTTTTATTTGAAATCGCTTATTCAATGACGTATATTTCTTGCTGTTGGTCTGAGACAGTTATGTGTCAGGTAATATGGGTAACCTTACGTGTCTTACCTTCTTTTTGCTATGCAATACCCGTAGAAAAGTTTTATCTTCATTCATATCGACTGTTGTCAAACATCCGTAGCTTCAATTTTGACAATACTGGTAACAATACCTAAACTGCAAAACTTATTCATCGCAAATTCTGAGCGTGCAACTTACACTATCGTAGCCTATATTCAGCTCACGCAAATAATCAATATGTAGCCATAAAAACATTTCATAACCAATAGATGGCTCAAATAGCTCTGAGCACCAGGGGACTTAAAATCTGAGGTCAACAGTCCCCTAGAACTTAGCACTACTTAAACCTAACTAACCTAAGGACATCACACACATCCATGCTCGAGGCAGGATTTGAACCTGTGACCGTAGCGGTCGCGCGGTTACAGACTGTAGCCCCTAGAACCGCTCGGCCACCCCGAACGGCAACCAATAGGTGATGTAGGTTCGTACTGTAAGGGGCGATAAAGATGCTTCTGTTCGAAGGCCGTACAGTGTGACATTCGGGTAAAGTCACCGCTAACATTGTGGCACTTATCCCACCGATGCACCAATTTGAAGAAGCTCGTTTGGGGAAACATCGAGTCCTGCTGCGTGAAGAAGTACGAAAGAGCCTGCTACACATCACCGTCGCACAGGAATCGTCGACCCTTAAGGGCCTTTTTTGAGGGACCCAAGGCATGATAATCGCATTCGAAGAGACCAGGACTGTAGGGCTCATGCTCGTGTGTCTCCTCCATTTGAGTTTGTCCGAGTTTGTCCGAGATCCGCGTCTTGTGTCGATTGGCGTCCAGCTCGGAACTTGGCGCATTATTTCGCAACGGTGGTTTGCAAAGGACGTGCTGCTCGATACATATTGCTTGTTCTTCGGCAATCGAGAAAAGAATAACATCACGTTGGTCTTGTCTGGACGCATTTGGTAATAATGTCGCCTTGTTAATGTTTCCGCATTTAGTACACGCACGTCGGAAAGACACGAATTCCACGGTTATCCTTACCGACATGTCGCTGCTTATATAACCGCTTCGTACTCTCGATACGTTGGATATACGCTGCAACAACGCTCTCAAATAGAAAATCTTTCTGAAAATTGCAAAGCATTGACATGAAGGAAGGAAATAAGGAGTCTTGTTTTTTGTGTACCTAGGAAGTTCGTTAATACACTACTGGCCATAGCTACACCAAGAAGAAATGCAGATAATAAATTGGTATTCATTGGACAAATATATTATACTAGAACTGACATGTGATTACATTTTCACGCAATTTGGGTGCATAGATGCTGGGAAATCAGTACCCAGAACAACCACCACTGGCCGTAATAACGGCCTTGATTCTCCTGGGCATTGAGTCAAATAGAGATTGGATGGCGTTTTCAGGTACAGCTGCCCATGCAGCTTCAACACGATACCACAGTTCATCAAGAGTAGTGACTGGCGTACTGTGACGAGCCCGTTGCTCGGCCACCATTGACCAGACGTTTTCAATTAGAGAAAGATCTGGAGAATGTGCTGTCCAGGGCAGCAGTCGAATATTTTCCGTATCCAGAAAAGCCAGCACAGGACCTGCAACATGCGGTCGTGCATTATCCTGCTGAAATGTAGGGTTTCGCGAGGATCGAATGAAGGATAGAGCTATGGGTCGTAACACATCTGAAATGTAACGTCCACTTTTCAAAGTACAGTCAATGCGAACAAGAGGTGACCGAGACGTGTAACCAATGGCACCCCATACCATCACGCCGGGTGATATGGCGAGGACGAATACACGCTTCGAATGTGCTTTCACCACGATGTTCCCAAACACGGATGCGACCATCATGATGCTGTAAACATAACCTGGATTCATCCGAAAAAAAATATCGTTTTCCATTCGTGCACCCAGGTTTGTCGTTGAGTCCACCATCGCAGGCCCTCCTGTCTGTGATGGAGCGTCAAGTGTAGCCGCAGCCGTGGTTTCCGAACTGATAGGCCATGCTGCTGGAAACGTCGTCGAACTGTTCGTGGTTGTGTTGCGAACGTCCCCATCTGTTGACTCAGCGATCGAGACGTGGCTGCTCGATCCGTTACAGCCATGCAGATAAGATGCCTGTCATCTCGACTGCTAGTGATAAAAGGCCGTTGGGATCCAGCACGGCGTTCCGTATTTCCATTTTGAACCCACCGATTCCATATTCTGCCAACAGTCATTGGTTCTCGACCAATGCGAGAAGAAATGTCGCGATACGATAAACCGCAATCGTGATAGGCTACAATCCGACCATTATCAAAGTCTGAAACGTGATGGTACGCATTTGCCCTCCTTACACGAGGCATCACAACAACGTTTCACCAGGCATCAATGGTCAACTGCTGTTTGTGTATGAGAAATCGGTTGGAAACTTTCCTCATGTCAGCACGTTGTAGGTGTCGCCACCGGCGCTAACCTTGTGTGAATGCTCTGAAAAGCTAACCATTTGCACATCACAGCACCTTCTTCCTGTTGGTTAAATTTCGCGTCTGTAGCACGTCATCTTCGTGGTGTATTATTTTAATGGCCAGTAGTGTAGGTAATGTTGTCGCAGGAGTAGCCAGTCGGAACGATTTCAATATCTACGGAAAAATGACAAGTTCAGGAAAAGCTAACGTAGTATAACATTCAAAATTACCTTTTTACAGATATTATATATGCGCTGTAACACACACGATACGTTAATCGTTTTACACTATGTTAATTACGAGCCAAAACACGCAGTTCAACGCCTTTGTGACAAAATGTTTCTTAAGATGTGATAAAATTCGGTTCAAGGAGATTCCGATTACTGTTACTGGAGAAATTGGCAGACTATTAGTTATAGGTGGCGCAATGCTGTACCACTGATAACAAGAAACTTGAGACAGCATAGAGTGAATACGGGGTACCATTCACTGCGAATACCTCGACGAGCGAATCCTGTCACGTAAGCGCGCCGTACTTCCTGCAAGTGAGAAAAACTACTAGCTTTCCAGGGACGTACCTCAGCAAGACAAGCTGTTCTGTAAGGTTGAGTGACGTCGACAATCGTAACTTGAGAAAAATGAGGAAGCGCGCTTTCAAGCAGTGACTCACTGATTCGTGACACAATAGAAAAAAATATCTATTGGCAGCTGCTTGAAAGAGACTGCAACAAAGAAGATCCACGACGTAGCCAGATGGCACGCTAGAGCTCGACAGCGTTCTTGGATACTCGGCGAGGATATACTTTTATTTTGCGTAAAAGCTTAATTTTTTCTCCGAGGCGTGAACTGGTATTAATGACGCTACACCTGCACACACATATCTATTCAGAATAACTGATGTGTCATTAAGTGATAATAATTCACTTGATTTTAAAGATATGTGTTTTTTATTGCTATACCATTTGTAGACCTTCGATAGTGATACTACTGCATTTTACAAAATGATTTCATCATTTAATACCTCTATCTATATCCGAACCCCGCTCCAGCTACTGCCGGGTCTGGGTGCTGACGAGAAATCTCTATTTGGCTCGGTCCTCCCACCACTTTTCTTCCTCCACTTGCTGCCAGTTCACACCTCTCATTTCTACAGATATTCTCACTACATTTTCCACCGTGTTCTTGGGCGCCCTCTAGGTCTTTTACCATCCATCTTAAGTTCTTCAAAAATTTTGGGGTGTCTCTGCCTGTCCGCAGCTCGTGGTGGTACGGTAGCGTTCTCGCTTCCCGCGCCCGGGTTCCGGCTTCGATTCCCGGCGGGGTCAGGGATTTTCTCTGCCTCGTGATGACTGGGTGTTGTGTGATGTTCTTAGGTTAGGTAGGTTTAAGTAGTTCTAAGTTCTAGGGGACTGTTAAGTCACATAATGGTCAGAGCCATTTGAACCATTTTTTAGTCTCTGCCCATGCATCTTCTTACCATGCCCATACCATATTAATCTCTTTTTTTTCAATTTCTTCTCATACTTTCTTGTTTAAGGTCCTTTACAATCTCTACATCCCTTACTCTGTCCATTCTTGTTTTTCCCTTAACTCTGAGAAATTCAATTTCCCCTGCTTCCAGTCTGCTCCAGTCCCTTTCTGTCATTGTCCATGTTTCTCCAACATAGGTGACAATAGGGAAGTAATAATTCTTATACATAAGGAGTTTCGCTTTTTCTGAAACTTTCTTATTCAAAATCAGGTGTTTTATTGTCTGGTAGAAATTGGCTCCATTCTGTAACCCCTTATTAATTTCGTTAGTTATTCATGCATCCCTAGATATTTCACTCCCTAAATAAGTGAAACAATCTACCACTTTGAGGGGTTCTCCATTCAAGGTATTATATCCGTCGATCCCTTTCTCTCTTACATATACCATTACTTCACTCTTATCTTTATTTATTTTTAATCCATACCTATTCATTATTTCCTTCCACGCATCAAGCTGTAACTTTACATCTACCTCTTTATCACCCCATATTACCATTGTTGTTGTTGTTATTGTGGTCTTCAGTCCTGAGACTGGTTTGATGGAGCTCTCCATGCTACTCTATCCTGTGCAAGCTTCTTTATCTCCCAGTACCTACTGTAACCTACATCCTTCTGAATCTGCTTGTATATTACCATATCATCTGCAAAAATCATGTTTTTCTCTTTTTCTTTTACTATATCTTTTACTGCCCTATTGATTCCCTCCATCACAACATTAAAAAGTGCAGGAGATACAATACTTCCTTGCGTAAGTCCTTGTGTTATTTCGAAGTATTCAGAGTTCCCCAATGGTGTTCTAATTCTACAATTGTGTCATCTGTACATTGTATTTATAACATTAGTGTATCTATCTTCTGTATCTCTCTTCTTCATTTCTTCCTCTATTAACCGTATATCAGACAACAATTGTGATAGATGGTATGACACAGATAGTCTTTAGTAACTGGTCATTTCTTCTATCCAGGGTTATTTTTCTGTCAAATACTACTGATGATCGTTTAGACAGAAGAAAGACTGTAGTGAATATGACTGTACTTAATCATTTTTAGTGTCCAGTCACATTAATGTTGTCAAACGTCAAAACTTGGAGAGGCCACGTTTAGCAGCGAGGACAGCTGTAAGATCTGCAGGAAGAGAGTCAGTGAAGTCCTGGAAGGTACCGACAAGGATTTGGAGCCGTGTCGACTCCAGTGCATTCTACACTAGGTTTCTGGGTTGAGGATCCATGGCGGGAACAGCCCGGCCGAGGAGGATCCACAGATTCTTGACTGGGATTCGATCCGGGGAGTCTGGTGACCGGCGGAATACGATAAACTCTTCGAACCACGCACGTACACTGCGACCTGCTTGACACATTGCATTGTCCTCCTGGTAGATGCCATCGTGACGAGGAGAAATGGAATGCATGTAGGGGTGCACGTGGTCCCGAAGATGCTTCCTCTTGATGATCCGTTATGTCTCCCGGAATGACGAGATAACGCACGCAGTGCCCCTAAAATAATGCCCAGACCATAACTCTCCTTTCCCTGGCCTGGATTCTTCCGGAAATTGTTGGACGGTGTTTGCTTTCAGACCTTTGAAGCCGATGGAGCATAAGACACGATTCATCTTGAAAGATTACCGTCAAACCTCCTTGCATAGGGACACCAGATGAAAGTTGATGTCGTCAAGCCCTGAATGAAAATTGCGCAACGGATAACTGGGGAGGGGAGCTTGAGAGCGCTACCTGTAGAGCTTTTTGTACGATACTGCACAAGGGGTTGGAGGGCTCACACGCTCATGTGTGGGTCCCTGCACTCTATATCATATATTTTAAATGAATTCCTTTAACTTGATTCCTATGTGATTTTTAGGGTATGTTAAAGATTGATGACAAATGATTACCTATTTATTTTAAACATTATCACTCGACTTTACAGCGATTGCAGCAATTGTTCCAGTTTACAGGTATTACAATTTTACAAGTTATAGCTCGGGTATATTGTATACTAATCTGCACACTCATTTCTACGGGCATGACGGGATTGCATTTGGCAAATGTATACCACCAAAGTCTCCCAATACTTTACATTTAACATCCACTATGTGAGGAGGATAACGGGCAAACTGGGGACCAGATACATTAACACAAGGGGTCAAATTTCCGAAATTAAACGAGAACATTCATTTCCTTACACAATCCGAAGCTGTAAATAAAAGAATTAGTGCAAATATTCAAATACCTCTCTTCCACACATGAACGTAGAGACAGACTCACTGAGGGCACGTCTGCTCATTTCCCCGTCTTCTGTAACACTCGCAGAATATGGCGGGCACCCAGAGGTCTTCCTGGGCACCGGTGGAGGGGATGGTCGAACCACTTGGACGGGGCCAACCTCTCCATCCCAAATCTTGTGACACTGGAATGTCTTTGACTTTTATCTACCCGTGCTGTCTCTCTGATCTCCTATCCAGGAGTAAGGTTGGCACTGCTATACTACAGAACTACTTCCTAATATTTGGCCACGCTTTGTGGGAAGTTGTGAGGAGGATTAGGAAAGTTCATGTGCACATTCACATTCACGTACAAGTAATGCACAATACACGTTACATATAAATGCGTATTATGAAGCCTGACACATTTCTTTCCACCCGTCCACACGGGTTCTTTTGCACCCGCAGCCGGCCGCGGGGCGCAATCAAACTGGCGGCGGCTGCCTCCGTTTGTATTTCCCGGTGCGAGCGAGCAGGTCCACAACACCAACACAGCACCAACGTTTGCTGAACTGTCGCTGAGGAGGCACTGTTGGTAGCTCGTCGGTGCATCTAGACGGCCAGTTGGTCAAGAGTTGGACGTCTATTCGCCCGGTCACATCTCCGCAGCCGTCGTTCACCTCAGTCAACTACTTCCCGTGGCTCCTCACCACGGCTGCCTCGTCGCCGGTTTTGGTTAGCGCCATTTTGCCGTGCACGGTCTATTTTAACCACGACAGCAAGCGAACAGTTTACAAACTTAGTCATTTCGGAAATACTACTGTCCTTGGTTGGAAAACAAATGATCATGCTCTTTTGAAAGCCAGATAAATCGCACTGTTTCAGCGTTATGACGACGACTGCACTAATTTAGGCATCCGCCGAACACACTTTATACAGGGTGGTCCATTGACAGTGAGCGGGCCAAATATCTCACGAAATAAGAGTAAAACGAAAAAACTACAAAGAACGAAACTTGTGTAGCTTGAAGGGGGAAACAGGATGGCGCTATGGGTGCCCCGCTAGATGGCGCTGTCATAGGTCAAACGAATATCAACTGCGTTTTCTTAAATAGAAACCCCCGTTTTTTATTACATATTCGTGTAGTACGTAAAGAAATATGAATGTTTTAGTTGGACCACTTTTTTCGCTTTGTGATAGATGGCGCTGTAATAGTCACAAACATATGGCTCACAATTTTAGACAAACAGTTGGTAACAGGTAGGTTTTTTAAAATTACAATACAGAACGAAGGTACGTTTTAATATGTTATTTCTGTTGTTCCAATGTGATACATGTATCTTTGTGAACTTATCATTTCTGAGAACGCATGCTGTTACAGCGTGATTACCTGCAAATATCACATTAATGCAATAAATGCTCAAAATTATGTTAGTCAACCTCAATGCAGTTGGCATTACGTCTAACGATATTCCTCTCAACACAGAGTAGTTCGCCTTCCGTAATGTTCGCACATGCATTGACAATGCGCTGACACATGTTTCAGGCGTTGTCGGTGGATCACGACCGCAAATATCCTTCAACTTTCCCCACAGAAAGAATTCCGGGGACGTCAGATACGGTAAAAGTGCGGGCCATGCTATGGTGCTTCGACTACCAATCCAACTGTCATGAAATATGCTATTCAATACCACTTCAACCGCACGCAAGCTATGTGCCGGTCATCTATTATGTTGGAAGTACATCGCCATTCTGTCATGCACTGAAACATCTTCCAGTAACATCGGTAGAATGTAACGTAGGAAATCAGCATACATTAAACCATTTAGACTGCCATCGATAAAATGGGGGCCAATTATCCTTCCTCCCATAATGCCGCACCATATATTAACCCGTCAACGTCGCTGATGTTCCACTCGTCGCAGCCAAGAGCACAAACCACCGGCCCGTAATTTACGGCAACTGCGTTACCTGTGTGTAGACATCTGATCCCAAACACTCGGGAAGCCTGCCAAGGACTTGACGAATCCTTTCCACGGAGAATCACCTCCTTATTGCCTCTAAAAGCTGGACCAGCACGCCACAGAGCAGGTCGTCATAAAGATTTGACCGTATGTGTTACACCATAAACATAGAGCATGTGTGTACTGGCTTCACCGCGCATCTTGAGGAGTAAATTGATAGGGACGCTATCAGATTTACAAGGAGCAATGGTTTGGCTGTAGATGTGAGAATTTCCATCAGCACTTCTGCCGACACTGCGCTTTTGGAGTCTTTAGAGTGATGCAACAGGCTTGCAAGGGTTAGCCGTCATCTATAGGTCTGGATGTAGGGAGGTCAAAGTCCCAAGTTACGTTCCTGGTCCGTTACCATACAAACTCAAGTTTTCAGCCGTGTCTTAACGGCATGCTTTACCCCCGTATATCTAAATTGCTTTGTAACGCCGCTGGTTAAGTTTTACAGATGTAGGTTCCTGTCCACAATTTATTCCTCAAGGCACCATACACAGCACAGGCTTAAATTGGTGTGTAAAATGGACTGTGCAGAAAAATTAATAGTCACTTCTTTGAAACTCCACCATTTCCTTCCATTTCAACACAGAATGAAATTGGGGTCAAACGTACCCAAAAGTTTCCTCTGTAACGATGCAAAACCATGGTACCCTGCAACGTCAGTCTCCTCTCGGCGACCCTTCCAACAGCAATGTGTCGGCACACGCGAGAAAAATGACCAGAGCTCAAAAGTTTATGTGAGTTATAATCCGAATTAATAATGTCATAGTGGCATCAGATTTCACCAACATTCTGCCCAGCAGCACCGTGGACTTGGAAGATCTTCATCCGTCACACTACCCACATCTGACCCATTACCTCTACGCCTCTGCGGTGGAGGTCTGGTCTGCGGTACGAAACATTCATATCATACAATTTTCTTAGAGGTTGTTGAGGAAAACATTTTCCAGAATGGACACGAAGAGGTCTCAAGAGGTGGAGCAAAGGGCGTCAATCAATCCACCCCTTCCCTTGGACGTTCATTTACAGATATATTGCCAGCGGAAACGACAGGTTGCAGTGCGATGTATAAAGAACGACGTTCTTGACAAACTTTGACACTTACGGACGGTTCATCACTTCTGTGAGGACATCGTGGAGCTGCAAACGCATTGTATGTGGTCTGGCTTTTTAAGAGTAGAGCGCGAGTCAATTTTTTTTCTCGGGTATACAGAATGGAAGCACGGGGGACCGTTCAAAACCATACAACTAAATCTGAATGAGATTTTAAGCTGAAAAGACCGTTTATTTCTTTTAAGCCCGCCTGTTTCACGCCTGCCTGTGGCGTGTAAGGGTGCCGCGGAAGCCAACCAAAGGAAGCCTGCAATGAAATGAATTGCCACCTGAGACGATCACTCCAGGTTGACGGGCAGTGTGATGGGCGACAGGTTGGTGGGATCCAACCATCTTTCAAGACGTCTACAGACGCATCTTCTGCCTGGAATATCATTAACTCGAGTAGAATTGTCTTCAGTGATCAGAGTTCCACTTCGAACTGAGCCCTAATGTTGTTGTTGTGATCTTCAGTTCTGAGATTGGTTTGATGCAGCTCTCCATGCTACTCTATCCTGTGCAAGCTTCTTCATCTCGCAGTACTTACTGCAACCTACATCCTACTGAATCTGCTAAGTGTATTCATCTCTTGGCCTCCCTCTACGATTTTTACCCTCCCCGCTGCCCTCCAATACTAAATTGGTGATCCCTTGATGCCTCAGAACTTGCCCTACCAACCGGTCCCTTCTTCTTGCCAAGCTGTGCCACAAACTCCTCTTCTCCCCAATTCTATTCAATACCTCCCCATTAATTATGTGATCTACCCATCTAATCTTCAGCATTCTTCTGTAGCACCACATTTCGAAAGCTTCTATTCTCTTCTTGTCCAACTATTTATCGTCCATGTTTCACTTCCACACATGGCTACACTCCATACAAATACTTTCAGAGACGACTTCCTGACACTTAAATCTACACTCGGTGTTAACAAATTTCTCTTCTTCAGAAACGCTTTCCTTGCCATTGCGAATCGACACTTTATATCCTCTCTACTTCGATCATCATCATGTATTTTGCTCCCCAAATATCCTCCTTTCAAGACAGCGTCCATTCCGTTCAGCTGCTCTTCCAGGTCCTTTGCTGTCTCCGACAGAATTACAATGTCATCGGCGAACCTCAAAGTTTTTATTTCTTCTCAATGGATTTTAATTCCTACTCCGAATCTTTCTTTTGTTTCCTTTACTGCTTGCTCAATATACAGATTGAATAACATCGGAGAGACGCTACAACCCTGTCTCACTCCCTTCCCAACCACTGCTTCCCTTTCATGCCCTCGAATCATATAGCTACCATCTGGTTTCTGTACAAATTGTAAATAGCCTTTCGCTCCGTGTATTTTACCCCTGCCACCTTCAGAATTTCAAAGAGAGTATTCCAGTAAACATTGTCAAAGGCTTTTTCTAAGTCTACGAATGCTGGAAAGGTAGATTTGCCTTTCCTTAATCTATTTTATAACATAAGTCGTAGGGTCAGTACTGCCTCACGTATTCCAACATTGCTACGGAATCCAAACTGATCATCCCCGAGGTCGGCTTCTATCAATTTTTCCACTCGTCTGTAAAGAATTCGTGTTAGCGATTATATGTTTGGATATACACCCGACAGTCGTGGGATACCAATCCGACCGTCGTGTGCTGTACGGCAAGACAACCAAAAATGGTGGTCCTGAGTGTCATTCCTTTTCATAGCAGGACCTCTTTGGTTTTCATCAGCGGCACACTGACAACATAGCGGTACGTCGACGATATTTTACTCCTCGGTTTGTTGCCCTTCACTGAAAACCATCCAGGCTTTCATTTAAGAACACGGCGAGAGTTTCTACTGTTTGTCTTCATTCTTGGCAAGTGATACCTTGAGCACCAAGCTCGTCGGCCTCTCCCAATTGAGAATGTTTGGAGCATCATGGACAGGATCTTCCAACCAGCTAGGGATTTTGTCGACCAAACGTGCCAGTTCGTCGTAATTTGACTCGATATCCCTCAGGAAGGTCCCCAGCGACTTTATCACTCAATACCAAACCGAATAACTGCTTGTGTGAGGATCAGTTTTGCCACAACGAGTTGTTGACCTGCTCAATTTGTGAAGCTCTTTATATAGAAAAAATCATCCAATTTTCTGAAATTGTAATCATTTGTTTGTCTGCAAATGTATATCACATCTACAGATATCCGTCCCATTCGGATAAATACGGATAATTCCTTCGGCTTTGTTTTTAAGAATGTATTTTATCCCCCCTGCACCAACCCTCGAATGTTCGTCTGCGCCGTTTTGTTACACTGTGCAAATATATGAAACAGTGTTAAGAAATGGTCACGAACTGAGTTATATCTACATATGTGCATAAAGCTTCACTTCCTACTATTGATGTAAAATGTATTGTCCCCCTAAAGAAGAGGACGGAAGCGATCATTAATATAATTGCTTTGAGTTGGCGTATTGACAGCAAAATGAGACTCTTTACAACATTGATAATAGTTGTTAGAAACCTTCGCTGAGTGAAAATTCGTCTATAAATTTTTGGTGAAGCGAAATCTACTAGCTTGGACCTTCTCTTTTTCTGAGTTACCAGTCTTCTGACGGGTTCCATGTTGCCCGCTACGAATTTATCTTTTATAGCAACTCTTCACTTCAGGTTAGCACTTTCACCCTACGTCCTCAATCATGCTTTAAATGTATTGCAACCCCTGTTTTTATCTGTCGTTTTTATATCCTATAATAGAGTGGAAGTCATTCCCTGATGTCTTAACACACGTCCCATCATACTGCACCTTCTTTCTGTTAATGTTTCTCGTATGTTCCGTTCCTCGCCGGTTTCTGCGGAGGCCCTCATTATTACTTGCCTCACCAGATCACCTTATTTTCAACATTTTTTTTATAGCACCACATCTCAAACGATATGATTTTATTCTTTTCCAATTTCCACTCCCATAAAATGCAGTACTCCAGATTCTTAGAAATTTCTTCCACAGATTAAGGTCAATGTTTGATACTACCAGGATTCTCCTACCACAAATGTCCTGTTTACCTCTGCTAATCTGCTTTTGGTGTCATCCTTGCTTCATCCAGCATGTGTTATTTTGCTTCCAAGGTAACTGAATTTCTTAGCTTTGTCTACTTCGAGGTCGCCAAGTTTATCACTAATCTCATTTCTGCCACTCCTCATTACTTTCGACCCTCTCCGTTTTACTCTCAACTCATATTTTACACTCATTAAACTATTCATTCCATCAATTCCCCGCAATTCTTCCTCACGTTATTGGGTATAGCTATATTTATGCGGGTATAGACTGAAAACATGACACCCCTTACCTATCAAGAAATTTGAGGACTTAGTAACCGTTGCTAGAACGTCCTACTGAGCGAGGATTCGTGCGGATATATGAGCCAAATCGAGAAATGTAATAAGTTTATAACAGTCGTGAAGCTGCGTGTGTTATAGAAAATTACGGTGCAGTGAATTTTATAAACTTGTAGATACAGGCAGTCAGTCAACATCGTAGATGTGAAGGTTTGGAGATGTGGCATGCTGTGTTGCTTCAGCTGCTATCTGTACGCTTTGACAGCACTCTGTGTTACTCTTTAAGTGGGTTATCATTGCAGTAAATGTGAAAAATCAGGCCAGGCACATCGGTGGCATGTCATAATCAAGTCTACAGTTCCTGGCACAGGAACTATGAAATATGATAAAAAATTCAATACCGAATAACGGGTACAGCCTTGAAAAGGCAGAAATGAACTTCTGCTGCTATTCAGGTGTACATTAGAGCAGCGACTCAATTTTACGGCCGCAGCTTGTGGTCTCGCGGTCGTGTTATCGCTTCCCGAGCACGAGGTCCCTGGCTCAATTTCCGGCGTGGTCAGGGATTTTCACCTGCCTCGAGATGACTGGGTCTTTGTGTTGCTCTTATCATTTCATCCTCCTTCATGAAAGTGGTGAGACTGGACTGAGCAGAGGATGGGAATTTGTACGGCTGCTGATAACCGTGCAGTTGAGAGCTCCTCAAACAAACATCATCGTCATCGCTATCATTCAATTTTCGTAACCATTCACATTAATGTGATCACTAGCTAAAAACCAAATACCGACCTTTTGCAGTGCGCACTGATGCGAGAGGTTCAGAAATTAAGTCAGTGAGGTTCTGGCAGACTACAGTATCATGACCAGCTGTCCTAGATTTTTCGGTTGAGCATCCACGGCGCGAACAACCATATTGAGATTTTGTTTGAATCCGGGTAGTTTGGTGTCCAGGGAAATACGGCAAACTCGTCCTGATGTTCTTCGAACTAAGCACGTACACAGCGAGCTCTGTGCCACTCTGCACTGTCGTGCTGGTAGCGTGATATCACGCCGATGAACGACAAATTGCATTTAGGACTGTTGATCCGTTGTGCTTTCTGGAATGATGAAATCGCCCAGGGAACGCCACTAAAAGCTTCCCCAGTCTATAACGAGACTTCCTCCGGTCTGGACAATTCCGACGATTGTTTCATGGTGTTTGCTTTCAGTTGTTTCACGCCCATGGAACAAAAAACGTATTTCTTATGTAAAGGCCACCTACCGCCACTCAGTGGACGTCCATTTAAATCTACATCTGCGTAACTACTTCGCAAGCCGCCATACGGTGCCTGGCAGAGGTATCCTGTACGTCAATTAATTGTTTCCTTTCTTGTTCCACTCGCAGATACATCAAGATAAAACGAATGTTTATTTGCTCCTTATAATTTGTCGTATGTCCTATTCGTAGTCCTTATGCGCAAGCAGGATCGTTTCGCAGTGCGCTTGCAGTGCCACTTCTCTAAACTTCCTCAGTAATGTTCTTCGAAATGAATGTCTTCCTCCATCCAGGGATTCCCTCCTGAGCTCACGAAGTACATCCGTAACGGGTAAGTGTTGTTCGAACCTTCCGGTAACCAATCTAGCAGCCCGCCTCTGAATTCCTTCAGTCCGACCTGGTGCGGATCCCAAACACTAGCATACTCAAGATCATGTCACACAAGCGTCCTATAGTCGGTCTTCATTACAGATGAATCACACTCCTCCCAATAAACCAAAATCGACCATTTCCCTTCCCTACCACAACCCTCAAATGCTTGTTCCATTTCATATTTCTTCGCATCGGTACGCCCAGACTGTGGCAAACAGGATACTGCTAATGCTGCACTCGAAAATTAAGGATCTGATCGTCCTACTCAGCCGCATCGACTTACATTTTCCACATTTTGGGATAGCTGCCAATCATCACACCAGCTACACTGCTGGCCATTAAATTTGCTACACCAAGAAAAAATACAGATGATAAACGGGTATTCATTGGACAAATATATTATACTAAAACCGACATGAGATTACATTTTCACGCAGTTTGAGTGCATAGATCCTGAGAAATCAGTACCCAGAACAACAACCTCTGGCTGTAATAACGGCCTTGATACGCCTGGGCATTGAGTCAAACAGAGCTTGGATGGCGTGTACAGGTACAGCTGCCCATCCAGCTTCAACACGATACCACAGTCCATCAAGAGTAGTGACTGGCGTATTGAGACGAGCCAGTTGCTCGGCCACCATTGACCAGACGTTTCCAGTTGGTGGGAGATCTGGACAATGTGCTGGCCAGGGCAGCAGCCGAACATTTTCTGTATCCAGAAAGGCCCGTACAGGACCTGCAACATGCGGTCGAGCATTATCCTGCTGAAATGTAGTGTTTCGCAGGGATCGAATGAAGGGTAGAGCCACGGTTCGTAACACATCTTAAATGTAACGTCCACTTTTCAAAGTACAGTCAATGCGAACAAGAGGTGACCGAGACGTGTAACCAATGGCACCCCATACCATCACGTCGGGTGATACGCCACTATGGCGATGACGAATACACGCTTCCAGTGTGCGTTCACCTCGATGTCGCCAAACACGGCTGCGACCAACATGATACTGTAAACAGAACCTGCATACATTCGAAAAAATGATGTTCTGATATTCGTGCAGCAAGGTTCGTCGTTGAGTACACCATCGCAGGTGCTCCTGTCTGTGATGTTGAGTCAAGGGTAACCGCAGCCATGGTTTCCGAGCTGATAGTCCATGCTGCTGCAAACGTCGTCGAACTGTTCGTGCAGATTGTTGTTGTCTTGCAAACGTTCCCATCTGTTGACTCAGGGATCGAGCCATGCGGATAAGATGCCTGTCATCTCGACTGCTAGTGATACGAGGCCGTTGGGATCCAGCACGGCGTTCCGTGTTACCCTCCTGAACCTATCGATTCCATATTATGCTAACAGTCTTTGGATCTCGACCAACGCGAGCAGCAATGTCGCGATACGATAAACCGTAATCGCAATAGGCTACAATCCGACCTTTATCAAAGTCGGAAACGCGATAGTACACTTTTCTCCTCCTTACACGAGGCATCAAAACAACGTTTCACCAGGCAACGCCGGTCAACTGCTGTTTGTGTATGACAAATCGGTTGGAAACTTTCCTCATGTCGGCACGTTGCAGCTGTCGCCACCGGCGCCAACCTTGTGTGAATGCTATGAAAAGCTAACTATTTGGATATCACAGCATCTTCTTGCTATCGGTTAAATATCGCGTCTGTAGCACGTCATGTTCGTGGTGTAGAAATGTTAATGGTCAGTAGGGTAGAAATTTTGTTTAAGTCATATTGTATCTTCTTACTATTGATGTATAATGTATTGTCCCCTAAAGAGGAGGACGGAAGCGATCATTAATATAATTGCTTTGAGTTGGCGTATTAACAGCAAAATGAGACTCTGTACAACATTGATAATACACTCCTGGAAATGGAGAAAAGAACACATTGACACCGGTGTGTCAAACCCACCATACTTGCTCCGGACACTGCGAGAGGGCAATGATCACACGCACGGCACAGCGGACACACCAGGAAACGCGGTGTTGGCCGTCGAATGGCGCTAGCTGCGCAGCATTTGTGCACCGCCGCCGTCAGTGTCAGCCAGTTTGCCGTGGCATACGGAGCTCCATCGCAGTCTTTAACACTGGTAGCATGCCGCGACAGCGTGGACGTGAACCGTGTGTGCAGTTGACGGACTTTGAGCGAGGGCGTATAGTGGGCATGCGGGAGGCCGGGTGGACGTACCGCCGAATTGCTCAACAAGTGGGGCGGGAGGTCTCCACAGTACATCGATGTTGGCGCCAGTTGTCGGCGGAAGGTGCACGTGCCCGTCGACCTGGGACCGGACCGCAGCGACGCACGGATGCACGCCAAGACCGTAGGATCCTACACAGTGCCGTAGGGGACCCCACCGCCACTTCCCAGCAAATTAGGGACACTGTTGCTCCTGGGGTATCGGCGAGGACCATTCGCAACCGTCTCCATGAAGCTGGGCTACGGTCCCGCACACCGTTAGGCCGTCATCCGCTCACGCCCCAACATCGTGCAGCCCGCCTCCAGTGGTGTCGCGACAGGCGTGAATGGTGGGACAAATGGAGACGTGTCGTCTTCAGCGATGAGAGTCGCTTCTGCCTTGGTGCCAGTGATGGTCGTATGCGTGTTTGGCGCCGTGCAGGTGAGCGCCACAATCAGGACTACGAGTACATACGACCGAGGCACACAGGGCCAACACCCGGCATCATGTTGTGGGGAGCCATTTCCTACACTCTCCGTACACCTCTGGTGATCGTCGAGAGGACACTGAGTAGTGCACGGTACATCCAAACCGTCATCGAACCCATCGTTCTACCATTCCTAGACCGGCAAGGGAACTTGCTGTTTCAACAGGACAATGCACGTCCGCATGTATCCCATGCCACCCAACGTGCTCTAGAAGGTGTAAGTCAACTACCCTGGCCAGCAAGATCTCCGGATCTGTCCCCCATTGAGCATGTTTGCGACTGGATGAAGCGTCGTCTCACGCGGTCTGCACGTCCAGCACGAACGCTGGTCCAACTGAGGCGCCAGGTGGAAATGGCATGGCAAGCCGTTCCACAGGACTACATCCAGCATCTCTACAATCGTCTCCATTGGAGAATAGCAGCCTGCATTGCTGCGAAAGGTAGATATACACTGTACTAGTGCCGACATTGTGCATGCTCTGTTGCCTGTGTCTATGTGCCTGTGGGTCTGTCAGTGTGATCATGTGATGTATCTGACCCCAGGAATGTGTCAATAAAGTTTCCCCTTCCTGGGACAATGGATTCACGGTGTTCTTATTTCAATTTCCAGGAATTTAATTCTCGCTTGATTGTGTAAGTGATTAGCCTTTACTTGAATGTGTGTTATCGTAAATACAAACCTGGGAATGTGAACTATCAATATAAATATGCTAGTGAGCTCAAAGTCACATCACTTACATGAAATTGAAAAGAATACTGTGTGTGTGTGTGTGTGTGTGTGTGTGTGTGTTTGAAAACCGATGTCATTCATAGAATGATAAATAAGCAAATCAATAATTTCACGCTCAGTAGACTTGGTCAGTGTAAACTGTTTGAAAAAAACGTAACTGTGTTAAAAGAAAACTGTAATGTCGATCTGTATAAGAGTGTAACCTGAAACACACGAAAATTTCTGCACTGACATAGGGCCCTGGTAAAATGAAGAAACTGATATGACCTACATTGCGCAAACGAAACGAAACAATCACGTATTATGAATCTCACCTGCAAAATGAAGTATTGGCACCAAAAACAACATAGCAATACTCCACACCAGCTAAAAAAATGTTGCTAAACACTAACGACAGGGAGTCCAGGGAAAATGGGATCGTAATCTTGACACATAATGCCAATGAAACACATGGTTCAACCTTTAAGTACTGAAATTTCAGTTGGGAGTCTAAAATAAAAATTCATTTAATGTAATAACTTCCATGGTACACTAAATTATCTCAGAAGATTAATCAACAGAATGATTATCAAAAACTCGATTGTGCCGTGGGTGAAGTGGACCAACAATACAAGTCTACAAAAATAAAAATAAATGCGTTACTTCATCAAGTGGTACCTTGGTCTTCATTTCAAAACCTTTTAATGTCTGTACGCTGCCCAAGTATTGTTCTGAGTCGTTTCTACTCGTAATAAATCCTCAACTCACGTAGTTCGGAACGTGCGTCCACGCATTACACTGTGCACTCAACGAGTCGCCCCAGCTGCACAACGCAGCTATCCACTACTGACTGTCAAAGGTTCTACGACTCCACAGCGATGCCATCGCTGATACAGGTGTTGTTGCCTAATAAGTGTTTCTCTGGCCATAATTCTTCAAATATATTATTTGCCTTACAAATATTAACACGTCCAATGACATCAGTAGAAAATGGCCATCTTACAATTGTTATTCTTATAATAATGCGTTGTTTCCGACAGCTACTTTTTTGTTCCCTCGGTCGTATATTACTTTGACTCGCCCATCTGCTGGTTGCCAAGGGCTGTCTGCCATCGGATATTGTGCATTTCTTTGGTTTGAACCTTTTGTACCCTTACACCGATACTCCAAAACTTTTCATAAACGCGCTCCCAAGCCCGCCATGACGACGTGGCGTCCTTGGATGCGCTTTCACCGGCCGGAGTGGCCGAGCGGTTCTAGGCGCTACAGTCTGAAACCGCGAGACCTCTACGGTCGCATGCCTCGGGCATGGATGTGTGTGATGTCCTTAGGTTAGTTAGGTTTAAGTAGTTCTAAGTTCTAGGGGACTGATGGCCTCAGAAGTTAAGACCCAAAGTGCTCAGAGCCATTTGAACCATTTTTTTGATGCGCTGTCACCCCACCAATGCGACGCCGGTAGCTTCCTGTTTTCATGTGGTCCCAAGAATTATGATTCTAGTGCAAAATATCTCGTGATCTACCAGTTGGATCAAACTAACGTTAGTAACATTCTACATATGATTCCAGCTGATTATTTTTCTTCTTTAGTATTTTAATTTATTAAGTTATTTCCTGACGAAACCACAGTAGTAGATTCATAACTGTGAGTTCCTTGATTGCTCTGAAAGGTGGGGATTGAAACTACAACAAGTGTAATATTAGTCAGTTTACAGCTGGAAAGATACAACGCTTTACTTGGCTTTACACGGTCCAGAGCCATAGGGATGTACTGAATATTTACAACCGTCTTTGAATATTAAAACATCACTTGATACAGATGTTTACTAAACTCGTCTCTCGAGGTGTAGAGTTCCCAGTGTCAACTACAGTTCCGTCTGAGACACGAGTAGCACACGAGCCCCAGCTACTCTATGTTGCCTTCTTGATCGAAGGTCAAGAATTGGACTGACCGATTCCACGCTCGGCTGTACATTGGCCTCTGTTCAACGGCGCTGCAGAGCAGATAGCGAGGGTGTGTCTCTGCCAACGCATCATATTCGTCGGTGTGGATTGCTCTGTGGTATCACTAACTTCTGTGATATCTATGATAGCTGCCGTCGTTGGTATGGTACCTTTTAGGCATTACCACATCTTATTAACTAGGACTACAATGCGTGCACACTGTGGAAAGATCTACAAGTGCCACATCTGAGTATAATAACATATTCATCAGAAACTAAGAACGTTTTTAAATAAATTTCTTTGTAAAATTCAAAGCTCTCCTGTCACAAATTTTGTAAAATGAGTAGTTCTAACAGCTAATTTTGAAACATGTGGACAGATGTAAGTTAATGCGGATGAGTAAGGAAATTAAACCTGTAATGTTCGGGTACAGCATTATTAATGTCGAGCTTTACACAGTCAAGTCGTTTAAATGTCTGGGCTTAACGTTGCAAAGCGATATGAGGTGGAACAGCATGTGCAAGTGTGACAGGGAAGGCGAACGGTCAACTTCTATTTATTCAGAGAATTTTAGGAAAGAGTTGATCACCGGTAAAGAAGATAGTGTATAGAAATCTGGTGCGACCTATTGCTGAGTACTACTCAAGTGTTTGGGAACCGTACCACGTCTGATTGAAGCAAGGCATCGATGCACTTCAAGAGTTGGGCTGCTAGGTTTATTAACGGTAGGTTAGAATAAAACGTAAATTTTACAGCGATGCTTTGGGTACCTGAATGGGAATTCGTGGAGGGATGGCAACGTTCTTTTCGAAAAACACTATTGAGAAAATTTAGAGAACCGGCATTTGATGCTGACTGCCTAACGATGCTTCCACCGCCAACATACATTGCGCTTAGGGACCACGAAGACAGGGTACGACAAATAAGAGCTGATGCGGAGGCATATAGACTGTAGTTTTTCCTTCGTCTGCTTGCTAGTAGAACAAGAATTGAAATGACAAGTAGGGGTACATCGCACTCTCCGCCACCCACCTTGCTGTGGCTTGCTGAGTGTCTATGTAGATGTAGCTGTAGATGTAGATTAAAGTGAAATGAGTATTTTAGTCCTCTATAGTAGTGGCGCCTCTCAGGTTAAAATTTTGTCATTTTGTACACAGAACAATGTTGTTGTTGTGGTCTTCAGTCCAGAGACTGGTTTGATGCAGCTCTCCATGCTACTTTACGCTGTGGAAGCTTCTTCATCTCCCAGTCCTTATGCAACCTACATCCTTCTAAATCTGTTTAGTGTATTCATCTCTTGGTCTCCCTCTACGATTTTTACCCTCCACGCTGCCCTCCAATACTAAACTGGTGATTCCTTGATGCCTCAGAATATGCCCTACCAACCGATCGCTTCTTCTAGTCAAGATGTGCCACAAATTTCTCTTCTCTCCAATTCTCCTCAGTAACTCCTCATTAGCTATGTTATCAACCCATCTAATCGTCAGCATTCCTCTGTAGCACCACATTTGAAAAGCTTCTATTCTGTCCTTGTCCAAACTATTTATTGCCCATGTTTCACTTCCATAGATGGCTACACTCCGTACAAATACTTTCAGAAACGAATTCCAGACACTTAAATCTACACTCGATGTTAACAAATTTCTCTTCTTCAGAAACGCTTTCCTTGTCATTGCCAATCGACATTTTATATCCTCTCTACTTCAACCACCATCAGTTATTTTTCTTCCCAAATAGCAAAACATATTTACTACTTTAAGCATCTCATTCCCTAATCTAATTCCCTCAGCATCACCCGATTTAATTCGACTACATTCTGTTGTGGTTGGCAGGAGAGCGAACACCGTGTTACTAGAGGAGGCCGAAAGGCACGCGATTTAGCTCACGCTGGCTGGCGTCAGGTCTGGAACGGGACAAGGAAATTAGAATTTAGAAAAACGGACGCAGCTGGTGGAATACTTAACTTTAATCCATTAATGACGAACGTCGGTCTTGACGGTACATGATTCAATATCAATAATAACTGATAATGGCGCCTTGCTACGTCGTAGCAAATAACGTAGCTGAAGGCTATGCTTACTATCGTCTCGGCAAATGAGAGCGTATAAGTCAGTGAACCATCGCTAGCAAAGTCGGCTGTACAACTGGGGCGAGTGCTAGGGAGTCTCTCTAGACCTGCCGTGTGGCGACGCTCGGTCTGCAATCACTGATAGTGACGACACGCGGGTCCGACGTATACTAATGGACCGCGGCCGATTTAATGGCTACCACCTAGGAAGTGTGGTGTCTGGCGGTGGCACCACACATTGCATTATCCTCGTTTCACTTTTGTTGATGTTAATCTTATACCCCCCTTTCTAGACACTGTCCATTCCGTTCAGCTGCTCTTCAAAGTCCTTTGCTGTCTCAGACAGAATTACAATGTCATGGGCGATCCTCAGAGTTTTTATTTTTTCTCCATGGAGTTTAATTCCTACTCCAGTTTTTTCTTTTGTTTCCTTTACTGCTTGCTCAATATACAGATTGAATAACATCGGGGATAGGCTACAACCCTGTCTCACTCCCTTCCCAACACCACTGCTTCCTTTTCATGTCCCTCGACTCTTATAACTGCCATCTGGTTTCTGTACAAATTGTAAATATCGTTTCGCTGCCTGTATTTTACCTCTGCCACCTTCCGAATTTGAAAAAGAGTATTCCAATCAACATTGACAACTGTTTTCTCTAAGTCTACAAATGCTAGAAATGTAGGTTTGCCCTTCCTTAATCTATTTTCTAAGATAAGTCGTAGGCTCAGTATTGCCTCACGTGTTCCAAAATTTCTACGGAATCCAAACTGATCTTCCCCGAGGTCAGCTTCTACCAGTTTTTCTATTCGTCTGTAAAGAATTCGTGTTAGTATTTTGCAGCAGTGGCTTATTACACTGATAGTTCGGTAATTTTCACATCTGTCAACACCTGCTTTCTTTGGGATTGGAATTATTAAGTTCTTCTTGAAGTCTGAGGGTATTTCGCCTGTCTCATACATCTTGCTCACCAGATGGTAGAATTCTGTCAGTACTGGCTCTCCCAAGGCCGTCAGTATTTCCAATGGAATGTTGTCTACTCCCAGGGTCTTGTTTCGACTCAGGTCTTTCAGTGCTCTGTCAAACTCTTCACGCAGTATCATACACTCCTGGAAATTGAAATAAGAACACCGTGAATTTATTGTCCCAGGAAGGGGAAACTTTATTGACACATTCCTGGGGTCAGATACATCACATGATCACACTGACAGAACCACAGGCACATAGACACAGGCAACAGAGCATGCACAATGTCGGCACTAGTACAGTGTATATCCACCTTTCGCAGCAATGCAGGCTGCTATTCTACCATGGAGACGATCGTAGAGATGCTGGATGTAGTCTTGTGGAATGGCTTGCCATGCCATTTCCACCTGGCGCCTCAGTTGGACCAGTGTTCGTGCTGGACGTGCAGACCGCGTGAGACGACGCTTCATCCAGTCCCAAACATGCTCAATGGGGGACAGATCCGGAGATCTTGCTGGCCAGGTTAGTTGACTTACACCTTCTAGAGCACGTTGGGTGGCATGGGATACATGCGAACGTGCATTGTCCTGTTGGAACAGCAAGTTCCCTTGCCGGTCTAGGAATGGTAGAACGATGGGTTCGATGACGGTTTGGATGTACCGTGCAGTATTCAGTGTCCCCTTGACGATCACCAGAGGTGTACGGCCAGTGTAGGAGATCGCTGCCCACACCATGATGCCGGGTGTTGGCCCTGTGTGCCTCGGTCGTATGCAGTCCTGATTGTGGCGCTCACCTGCACGGCGCCAAACACGCATACGACCATCATTGGTACCAAGGCAGAAGTGACTCTCATCGCTGAAGACGACACGTCTCCATTCGTCCCTCCGTTCACGCCTGTCGCGACACCACTGGAGGCGGGCTGCACGATGTTGGGGCGTGAGCGGAAGACGGCCTAACGGTGTGCGGGACCGTAGCCCAGCTTCATGGAGACGGTTGCGAATGGTCCTCGCCGATACCCCAGGAGCAACAGTGTCCCTAATTTGCTGGGAAGTGGCGGTGCGGTCCCCTACGGCACTGTGTAGGATCCTACGGTCTTGGCGTGCATCCGTGCGTCGCTGCGGTCCGGTCCCAGGTCGACGGGCACGTGCATCTTCCGCCGACCACTGGCGACAACATCGATGTACTGTGGAGACCTGACGCCCCACGTGTTGAGCAATTCGGCGGTACGTCCACCCGGCCTCCCGCATGTCCACTATATGCCCTCCCTCAAAGTCCGTCAACTGCACATACGGTTCACGTCCACGCTGTCGCGGCATGCTACCAGTGTTAAAGACTGCGATGGAGCTCCGTATGCCACGGCAAACTGGCTGACACTGACGGCGGCGGTGCACAAATGCTGCGCAGCTAGCGCCATTCGACGGCCAACACCGTGGTTCCCGGTGTGTCCGATGTGCCGTGCGTGTGATCATTGCTTGTACAGCCCTCTCGCAGTGTCCGGAGCAAGTATGGTGGGTCTGACACACCGGTGTCAATGTGTTCTTTTTTCCATTTCCAGGAGTGTATCTCCTATTTCATCTTTAGCTAGATACTCTTCCATTTCTATAATATTGTCCTCAAGAACATCGCCCTTCTATAGATCCTCTATATACTCCTTCCACCTTTCTGATTTTCCTTCTTTGCTTAGAACTGGGTTTCCATCTGAGCTCTCGATATTCATGCAAGTAGTTCTCTTTTCTCCAAAGGTCTCTTTAATTTTCCTGTAGGCAGTGTCTATCTTGCCTCTAGTAACACACACGTCTCTACATCGTTACATTTGTCCTGTAGCCATCTCTGCTTAGCCATTTTGCACTTCCTGTCGATCTCATTTTCGAGATGTTTCTATTCCTTTTTGCCTGCTTCATTTACTGCATTTTTGTATTGTCCCCTCTTCAGGAACCACACGTTTGTCTGGCCTCTCCACAGATACCGCTCCGCTGTGGTAGCACCTGCGGTATGGCTATCTGTATCGCTGAGGCACGCAAGACTCCCCACCAACAGTAAGGTCCATGGTTAATGGTGGGGAAGGAGGGGGGGGGGAGGTACAGAACGCTATTACAAGTTATTTCGAATACTAACAACGTATGAAATGTTTACGTACTTCATTATCCATTTTACAAGACATGACTGTAAATTTTATTAAATTATTTTCTACTCTAGGTTCTATGTTGATTCAAATGTTGTTAAACAATGATTAGTCCAAACTCAAGACTGAGATGTGATAATAAACATACAACTAAGTAACAAAAGTTGTGGTGTATCGTATTCTTTGCTAAGAAGATCTATCGACAGGTTCTATTCGAAAATATGGGGTTCCTAAATTACATATATTCTACTTATATAATTGGCTCCTCCTTCCAGAATAACCTTGTTTTCACCTGCGAACTATACACGCTACTTACAATGAGAAGTACACAAAACAAAGTTATTACAAATGGTAATTGTGTGTCACTGCAGATGCTGAATGAACGTTTGAAAGAGGCACAGCAGTGAGCGAAATAGCTCTAAATCGGTTTTCCGATTGCAGTGGCTATAGGCGCGCCCTCACGTGAGTACAGCTCGATGACGGACAGCGGGGGCGGCGTCTACATCTACATCTACATCCATACCCCGCAAGCCACCTGACGGTGTGTGGCGGAGGGTACTTTGAGTACCTTTATCGGTTATCCCTTCTATTCCAGTCTCGTATCGTCCGTGGAAAGAAAGAGAGTCGGTATGCCTCTGTGTGGGCTCTCTCTGATTTTATCCTCATGCTCTCTTCGCGAGATATACGTAGGAGGGAGCAATGTACTGCTTGACTCCTCGGTGAAGGTATGTTCTCGAAAGTTCAACAAAAACCTCTACCGAGCTACTGAACATCTCTCTTGCAGAGTCTTAGAATGGAGTTTATCTATCATCTCCGTAACGCTTTCGTAATTTCTAAATGAAGCGTGCTGCTCTCCGTTGATCTTCTATCAACCCTATCTGGTACGGATCCCACACTGGTTAGTAGTATTCAAGCAGTGGGCGAACAAGTGTACTGTAACCTACTTCATTTGTTTTCGGATTGCATTTCCTTATGATTCTTCCAATGAATTTCAGTCTGGCATCTGCTTTACCGACGATGTACTTTATATGATCATTCCATTTTAAATCACTCCTAATGTCTACTCCCAGATAATTTATGGAATCAGCTGCTGACCTCGTATATTGTAGCTAAATGATAAAGGATCTTTCTTTATATGTATTCGCAGCACATTACACTTGTCTACATTGAGATTCAATTGACATTCCCTACACCATGCGTCAATTCGTCGCAGATCCTCCTGCATTTCAGTACAATTTTCCATTGTTACAACCTCTCGATATACTACAGCATCATCTGCAAAAAGCCTCAGTGAACTTCCGATGTTATCCACAAGGTCATTTATATATATTGTGAGAAGCAACGGTCCTGCGACACTCCCCTGTGGCACACCTGAAATCACTTCGGAAGACTTCTCTCCATTGAGAATGACATGCTGCGTTCTGTTATTTAGGTACTCTTCAATCCAATCACACAATTGGTCTGATAGTCCATATGCTCTTACTTTGTTCATTAAACGACTGTGGGGAACTATATCGAACGCCTAGCGGAAGTCAAAAAACACGGCATCTACCTGAGAACCCGTGTCTATATCCCTCTGAGTCTCGTGGATGAATAGCGCGAGCTGGGCTTCACACGATCGTCTTTTTCGAAACCCATGCTGATTCCTACATAGTAGATTTCTAGTCTCCAGGAAAGTCATTATATTCGAACATAACACGTGTCCGAAAATTCTACAACTGATCGACGTTAGAGATATAGGTCTATAGTTATGGACATCTGTTCGACGTCCCTTGTTGAAAACGAAGATGACCTGTGTCCTTTTCCAATCCTTTGGAACGTTACGCTTTTCTAGATAACTACGGTACACCGCCGCAAGACTGGGGGCAAGTCCGTTCGCGCACTCTGTGTACCATAGAACTGCTATCCCATCAGTTCCAGCGGCCTTTTCTCTTTTGAGTGATTTTAATTGTTTTTCTGTCCCTCTGTCATCTATTTCGATATCTACCATTTTGTCATCTGTGCTGCAATCTAGAGAAGGGAACTGTTGTGGTTGGAAGGAGAGCCAACCGTATGGTTAAAGGAGGCCGTAATGCACGCTTTTTAGCTCACGCAGGCTGGCGTGAGGTCTGGAACATGACAAGCGAATTTGAATTGAGAAAAACGGACGTAGCTGGTGGAATAGTTAACTTTAATCCATTAACGGAGAACGTCGCCCTTTATGGTACATGATTCACAATATAAATAGTACGGATACTGGCGCCTTGCTAGGTCGTAGCAAATAACGTAGCTGAAGGCTATGCTATCGTCTCGGCAATTGAGAACGTAGAAGTCAGTGACCCATCGCTAGCAAAGTCGGCTGTACAACTGGGCGAGTGCTAGGAAGTCTCTCTAGACCTGCCGTGTGGCGGCGCTCGGTCTGCACTCATTGATAGTGGCGACACGCGGGTCCGAAGTATACTACCGTACCGCGGCCGATTTAAAGGCTGCCGCCTAGCAAGTGTGGTGTCTGGCGGTGACACCACAGGAACTACAGTGGAGTCTTCCTCTGTGAAACAGCTTTGGGAAAAGACATGTAGTACTTCGGCGTTTAGTCTGCCATCCTCTGTTTCAGTACCACTTTGGTCATTCCGGTCCCGAAGCCCTCGTTAACACCGGCGCCGGCCGGTCCGGCTGGAGGCTCCATTATTCACGCGGCGCCCCATTACCGCAGCGCCGCGCCGGCTCGGCGCCGGCTGTCCATTTGTTGGCGTCTCGCCCTCACTTGGGCCCCGCAGCCATATCGGGCGTGGCGGGCAGTCGGTTCCTCGTCTGTCCGCAGCGGCGCGGCGCGTGTCCGCGATTTATGGAGCCCGCGTCGCTGCCCCTTACACGGCACAGTGGCTGCGCCTCCATTACGGACAGCGCGGTTGTAACAAATTCAAGTCTGTCTCACTGTCTGCCGGCCCTTGACAATTACTGAGATATTTGTCTCAGATATGTACCATTATTCTCCAGTCCTATCACACGTGTTACACTAGCCGCACGTCATTAAAATATCGGTTTACTTATAGATACGAACGCCCCTGCTTTACTATCCTTCTGATTCATCACGTCGTTTCTGACTCCTCGTGACATGAAGGATGATGCAGGTCCATACATTCGCATCCTTAGTTGTTCCAATGAAATTCTGCTGCTCCCCTCCCCCCCCCCCCCCTCATGTCATCTATCCACATGCTCCTTGACTTTCTACATCTACTACATCCACATCCATACTCCGCAAGCCACCTGACGGTGTGTGGCGGGGGGTACCCTGAGTCCCTCTATAGGTTCTCCCTTCTATTCCAGTCTCGTATTGTTCGTGGAAAGAAGGATTGTCGGTATGCTTCTGTGTGGGCTCTAATCTCTCTGAGTTTATCCTCATGGTCTCTTCGCGAGATATACGTAGGAGGGAGCAATATACTGCTTGACTCTTCGGTGAAGGTATGTTCTCGAAACTTTAACAAAAGCCCGTACCGAGCTACTGAGCTTCTCTCCTGCAGAGTCTTCCACTGGAGTTTATCTATCATCTCCGTAACGCTTTCGCGATTTCTAAATGATCCTGTAATTAAGCGCGCTGCTCTCCGTTTGATCTTCTCTATCTTCTCTATCTTTGACTCCCTATTCTTCTGATCATTATACTGACGCCAGAAAATACACTCTAGGTTAAAAAAAATACTCATTATGAAGTAATTATCCGAACGGGACGGGAATCGACAGACGTGATGTACATATAAATGATTACAGTTTCAAACAAACTGAATGATTTATTCAAGCGAAAGAACTTTAAAATTTTACCAAGTGAAGAGAGCGTTGGGCCACTATGGCCGTTATACCAGTAGATATTTGCGTTAGTAATCATTGATATAGCTCTTCAGTGGCATGCTGAAGTATGTTGTTGTCGTTGTGGTCTTCAGTCCTGAGACTGGTCTGGTGCAGCTCTTAATAATAATGTGTGTGAAATCTTATGGGACTTAACTGCTAAGGTCATCAGTCCCTAAGCTTACACAATACTTAGCCTAAATTATCCTAACAACGAACACACACACCCATTCCCGAGGGAAACCTCGAACCTCCGCCGGGACCAGCCGCACAGTCCATGACTGCAGCGCCTACGACCGCTCGCGTGATCCCGCGCGGCGGTGCAGCTCTTCATGCTGCTCTATCCTGTGCAAGCTTCTTCATCTCCCAGTACCTACTGGAACCTACATCCTTCTGAATCTGCATAGTGTATTCATCTCTTGGTTTCCCTCTACTATTTCCACCCTCCACGCTGCCCTCCAATACTAAGTTGGTAATCCCATGATGCCTCAGAACATGTCCTACCAACCGATCCCTTCTTCTAGTCAAGTTGTGCCACAAAATCCTCTTCTCCCCAATTCTATTCAACACCTCCTCATTAGTTGTGTGATCTACTCATTTAATCTTCAGCATTCTTCTGTAGCACCACATTTCCAAAGCTTCTATTCTCTTCTTGTCCAAACTATTTATCGTCCACGTTTCACTTCCATACATGGCTACACTCCATACAAATACTTTCAAAAACGACTTCCTGACACTTTAATCTATACTCGATGTTAACAAATTTCTCTTCTTCAGAAACGCTTTCCTTGCCAGTGCCAGTCTATGCTGAAGAATGTGGTGTCCAGATGGTCCCTCAGATCGTCAAAACCCCGAACTGGCTCGAGTATCCTGTCCGTGGCACTCCAAACGTGAGATGGGGGAGAGATCCGGCGAACTTGCTGGCCAAGGTAGGATTTGGCGAGCAGGGAGAAAAGCAGCAAAAACTTTCGCCTTGTGCGGGTGGGGATTTTCTTGCTGAAATGTAAGCGCAGCACGGCTTGTCATAAAAGAAGAGAAAAGAAAAACGGGGCGTAGAATATCGACGATGTATCGTTTTGCTGAAGGGTTACAGCGGACATTAACCAAATGGTTCCTACTACACTACTGGCCATTAAAATTGCTACACCACGAATATGACGTCTACTACACTACTGGCCATTTAAATACCTACACCACTAAGATCCCGTGTTACAGACGTGAAATTTAACCGACAGGAAGAAGATGCTGTGATACGCAAATGATTAGCTTTTCAGAGTATTCACTCACGGTTCGCGCCAGTGGCGACACCTACAACGTGCCGACAAGAGGAAAGTTTCCAACCGATTTCTCAAACACAAACAGCAGTTGACCAGCGTTGCCTGGTGAAATGTTGCTCTGATGTCTCGTCTAAGGAGGAGAAATGCTACCTTCACGTTTCCGATTTTGATAAACGTCGGATTATATCCTATCGCGATTGCGGTTTATCGTATCGCGACATTGCTGCTCGCGTTGGTCCAATGACTGTTAGCAGAATATGGAATCGGTGGTTCAGGAAGGTAATACGGAACGCCGTACTGGGTCCAAACGGCCTCGTGTCACTAGCAGTCGAGATGACAGGCATCTTATCCGCATGGCTGCAACGGATCGTGCAGCCACGTCTCAATCCTTGAATCAGCAGATGGGTAATTTGCAAGCCAACAACCATCTGCACCAGCATCTCGACGACGTTTGCAGCAGCATGGACTATCAGCTCGGAGTCCATGGCTGCGGTTACCCTTGATGCTGCAAACAGACAGGAGCGCCTGCGATAGTATACTCAACGACGAACCTGGGTGCACGAATGGCAAAACGTCATTTTTTTAGGATGAATCCAGGTTCTCTTTACACCATGATGGTCGCATCGGTGTTTGGCGACATCGCGGTGAACGCACATTGGAAGCATGTATTCGTCATCGCCATTCTGGAGTATCACCCAGCGTGATGGTATGGGGTGCCATTGGTTACTCGTCTCGGTCACCTCTTGTTCGTATTGACGGCACTTTGAACAATGGACGTTACATTTCAAATGTGTTACGATCCATTTCTCTACCCTTCATTCGGTCCCTGCGAAACCCTAAATTTCAGCAGGATAATGCACGACCCCATTTGCAGTTCCTGTACGGGTCTCTCTGGGTACAGAAAATGTTTGACTGCTGCCCTGACCGGCACATTCTTCAGATCTCTCACCAATTGAAAACGTCTGGTCAATGGTGGCCGAGCAGCTGTCTCGTCATAAAACGCCAGTCACTACTCTTGTTGAACTGGGGTATCGTGTTGAAGCTGCATGGGCAGCTGTACCTGTACACTCCATCCAAGCTCTATTCGACTCAATGCCCAGTGGCGTTATTACGGCCAGAGGTGGTTGTTCTGAGTAGTGATTTCTCAGCATCTATGCACCCAAATTGCGTGTAAATATAATCACGTGTCAGTTCTAGTATAATATATTTGTCCAATGAATACCCGTTTATCATCTGCATTTTTTCTTCGTGTAGTAATTTTAATTGCCAGTAGTGTATTAAGAAATTGCAACCCAGTCCATAGCTCCTAGTTGTCTGGCTGCATGGTGGGCGAAACTCACGTTGGTGGTATCCCATCGCTGTCTGGGGAGTCACCAGACATGACTTCGTCCTGGAATATCATCGACTGGTGTAGAAATGTCTTCAGAGATAAATCCCTTTTAGAAACGAGCCCTGATGACCAGCGACTCTGGAGACGATCCAGATAGCGTTGGTATACCAACCTCAAAGTCGCCAGCCATACCTCCCTACAGCCAAGAGTGACAATATGGGGTTCCATTTCCTTTCATAGCATGATCCCTTTGGTTGTCACCCACGACACCCTTATAACACAGCCTTACGTTGGCGATGCTGTACGCCCTTTTTGTTGACCCTCATGGTAAGCCATCCTATGCTTATATTTCAGCAATATGACAACCGCTCGCAGACAGCGAGGGTTTCTACTGCTTGCCATCGTGCTTGCCAAACCCTACCTTTGCTGCAGACTTCTCCGGACTTCTCCCCGTTTGGAGCATTTTGTCCAGGTCCCTTAAATCCTGTGGGGATTTTGACGATGTCATGAGCCTGTTAGACAGAATGTGTCATGATATCCCTCAGGACGACTTGCAACAGCTCTATCAATTTATGCCAAGCAGAGTGATAACTTGCACAAGGACCAGAGATGGATCAACGCGTTATTGGCTTGCTCAATTGGTGAAGCTCTTTCTCTTGAATAATCATCCATTTTTTGGAAACTGCAATAAGATGATGATCTGCACATGTACATCACTCCTGCTGATTTCCGTCCCATTTGGCTAATTAAATCGTGGTACGCCACAGTTGTTTCCTGTTGGAGAGCAAATTATTCTCACTCATCAGTGACGATGCTGGTGCAGTGTTACACTAGCTCCACCTCTGATAATGGCCTCAATTCGCACAGGAGGTGAGTCAAAAAGTTTCTTCAGTTTTTTATAAAAAGAAATACAAAGCTAGTGTTTATTGATTCCGGTCGCATCTGACGTAAGGAGCTGTTAATTTATCGTGTTTCTCACGTCCACGGTTTTAGCTTTGAGTTCTTCAACAATTATGGCGGTCCTCCTATCTCGCCGGCCGCGGTGGCCGGACGGTTCTAGGCGCTTCAGTTCGGAACCGCAGGTTCGAATCCTACCTCGGGCATGGATGTGTGTGATGTTCTTAGGCTAGATCGGTTAAAGTAGTTCTAAGTCCTAGGGGACTCATGACGTCACATGTTGTCCCGTAGGGCTCAGAGTCATTTGAACCAATTTTTTTCCTCCTATCTCCAGGGACTCTTACTATATTTGAGTCCCGGATAAGGTCTACCAAGTGACCAACGCAACCTGGGAGCCACGTGGCTGGTGTCATCGTCCAAGGGTCAGTGCCATACGATACCGGGACCTCATTAAAACCCACATTTCAATCACTGTTTGCTAATCCATGATAAGTCCTGAATACACTGAATGTCTCTTGCTTCTCAGAAGAATTTTGTGGGGAAAAAACTACGACTAATGCTATAATTAAACACAATCAACAAAATTTCAGAGAAACTTGCAGACAAAGAATAAACTAAATGTCATTTTCGTAAAAAAGTTCAGTAATCTATCGAAGTTGTCCTTCCCGGTCCTTGTACCGGGTGGCTGCAATCGCAGTGCAACTACTCACAGAGGTCCAGTGTGGGCAGCAGTTATTATATGGTAGCGAAAGTTGGCAGAAATTCTGAAACTTGTTAGATATTCTAATGTGTTAATGCGGAACCGACCTACGCTGCAAAAAACGTTAGTTCCGATTATGACCATCAGGTGCAAATCAGGCGCTGTGAATGAAAGACGTATTGGAATGTTTCCATATGTTACGGATTAGGAACGGGTCGTGGGAAGAAAAGGTTAAACAAGTGAGAAGGGCACAACGCAGATTTTGTTATTGAAGGCTGTTTACAAAATTTGTGCAGTATGAGAACCTGGGAGGTCGAAGAGATGCTGCATCCGTAAAACGAGGTGATCAACACTTGCCAGGACTGGTTGAGACCTAATATTATACTAATAAACGCGTACTTTTAGATATCTCTAGAGACAACAGTGACTACGACTCGCATAAGGTCATCCAGGAGGCCATGCATCGGGTAAACCTCTCCAGGTTGTATTAAGCAGATCTTTCACTGGGCCAATGACATGAGGTGTGATCCCATTCCGCTTGAAAGCAGTGGTTTCCACACAGTTGCGCGTACCAAATGCGATGTTACTGTGAGCGAGACTTGTTGTTTATGAGGTGCTCCGTTGTTATGCAGATTAGATTGACACTAAATCTATCACCCTACATCATTTAAAATAACAGATTGCGTCCATGAAGCTAAAAGGTTACCTGGAAAATGAACCGTGGCGCACATCACAAAAATTTATTTGGTAAGTTCCTTAAGCCGTCAGGCGGCACGCCTATTGCTTATGGTTGGAGGATCCCAGCATTGGCTGGTCTCAATGTTTTGCATCGTTTTTCGTCATATATATATATATAAAAAAAAACGCAGGCATGCACTGCAGTTAAATTTAAAATACTGGGTAACTCACGATTATTTATAATTTGAACAAGTAGGTTATTTCTGTTTTTCAAAATATTCACTAAACACTTAAAATGCTGTCTGAGGGACTTTTACGTAAGGGCGGTTTTTAACAAGTGATGCTACAACACTTCACTATAAAATTCATATGTCGCGATCACGGGACTCGACAGTCTGTTCACAATTCACAAAATACACTCTTGTCTGCTGTTCTAAACCAATATATTCCGCTCTACTAGATCGCTTTCGAACGTCGCTACATACATACTGTAAGTAGGCTGTTTAGGTTTTAATGTTGGTAATGTCACCTAGCGCTCTGTATGAAAATCACTGGCTGTGCTGTGTGCAGTCTGTGGCTGGTTTGCATTGTTGGGATATTTGCTATTGTAGTGTTGGGCAGTTGGATGTGAACAGCGCATAGCGTTGCGCAGTTGGATGTGAGCCACCAGCAGTGGTGAATGTCGGGAGAGAGATGACAGAATTTTTGAGTGCGGACGATCTGGACGTGTGTCCATCAGAAAGAGTAAATTTGTAATACTGTATATCATGAAGTGATATATGATGACTTTTGAATATTATTAAGGTAAATACATTGTTTGTTCTCTATCAAAATCTTTCATTTGCTAACTATGCCTATCAGTAGATAGTGCCTTCAGTAGTTAGAATCTTTTATTTAGCTGGCAGTATTGGCGCTCGCTGTATTGCAGTAGTTCGAGTAACGAAGATTTTTGTGAGGTAAGTGATTCATGAAAGGTATAGGTAATTGTTTGTCAGGGCCATTCTTTTGTAGGGATTATTGAAAGTCAGGCTGCGTTGCGCTAAAAATATTGTGTGTCAGTGTGGATCAGAATAAGTAAAGAGAGAAATGTCTGAGTACGTTGAGTTCTGGTTAGCTGTTTGAAAATCAAATAACGTAAGAGGTTTATCAGTACAGTAATTCATTAATTTTTCTAAGAGGATGGTTCAATACTTGTCCCCGAATATGGCTACCAATCCACTACTCTCCCAGATGCGCGGCACGTACGGCTCTTAGCGTCGCTTAAAACCAGTTGTCCTCAAAGATGGCCTGCATACCCACCCTCGAAACGACTGCCTACCTGAAAACAATGTTTGACAAAAATTACGAATATTCTGAAACTAAACATAAATCCGTATACGACATATCGAAAAACACGGAACTTTTTTGGGAAATAACATTTTAAAGTCCAATTATTTGTATCTGCCACAGTTTTTCACAAATAATGTAATTGTCGCGTGATTTTGCTTGACCCAGATTTCTGATACTACACATAAATAAACAAATAAAAATTCATACTTAATTACTCATCTGTCTCTTTAAACTTTAGAATGCTGCCGCTAGTTTCGTCTCTTTAAATTTATTTATTACCAAGAACACAGTTACTCTCTGCCGAATCCCATATTCCGACCTCTCGTTCAAAATCGGTACGTAACCTGCTAAATCGGCTATGACTGCTCGTTGCATCTGTACTGTCCACATCCGTAAACACTTTTTTCATGTTAATTGGCCAAAGCATTGCCAAGATATAAGCTTTTGAACTTCCATAAATTTACAATTTTTAAGACGACAATAACTTTTAAACTGAAACTTCCTGGCAGATTAAAACTGTGTGCCCGAACGAGACTCGAACTCGGGACCTTTGCCTTTCGCGAGCAAGCACTTGCCCGCGAAAGGCAAAGGTCCCGAGTTCGAGTCTCGGTCGGGCACACAGTTTTAATCTGCCAGGAAGTTTCATATCAGCGCACACTCCGCTGCAGAGTGAAAATCTCATTCTGGAACTTTTAAACTATTATATATTTTTGTGGCGCGTCTAGATAATTTAGCTTTTCACGTTTTTCTGTCCATGGCCGCCAACTCGCACCTTCGTATCACTCTTAGTTCTGCTTTTATCAATTTTTCTCTGACGTAGAAAGTTCTCCAAGCACGCAGGCACGGCCATCCACGCCCCTGCGTAGCGCCCTGGTTTCTCCAGGGCAACGTAAACGCTAGCCACTGGACACGGTCCCGTAGCAAACACCACCCACGTGCTCTGCCACGGGAAACTGCCGCTCTAATCTTCCGCCACAGCTTGTACGCTCACACTCGCCGCCAGCACGATACTGATCACTACAGTTGGGTTCGTGCACAGAGCCATAAAGGACAAGAATTATTTACTGCAAAACTTCAAAATTACTTAAAGGTATGAACTGGAATAGAGAATACAACAGATCAGTGAATAAAGAAAGAATCGGAAAGAAACACCTCTACGTGGGTGAGCTCGAATGACTTTCGATGAACAAGAGTGATTACAAGAAAAAATCTCCTTTTAAGCAAGAAATAGACTGCAGAGGAAATTGCATATTAGTGCGTGATGCGGGTGGATAAATTTTGGAAGACTAAAAAAGAGAAGACAAGGAGAAAGTCCTCTTCGAGATATATCGCGATTCCTGAAGTCGGGAGTGTACAATGCAAATGCGATCCTACCGCGAATGCCATCGAGGCGGTTGCTGTTAAGTAAGAGATGCACCGAATTGCAGCAGCTGCTAACTGTTGCTGACCTGAGCCCATGTGATGAGTCTGCGAATTGTGGGTCTGACCATGTTCCTGATTACTCGCCGTGGAAGTGCGTAAGTTCAAAGTGAAACTTCGAAGACTTGGCAGATAGCTGAAGTCAAGAAAACCACGTATGAGCGCAGAGTCCAAAGTATGCTCATGAAGAAGAGACCGCAGCTCGTGGTCTAGTGGCGCCGGTACGGTAGCCCAGCGAGTTCGGTCAGAGGGCTGGCTGGCTTCTGTAACAAAAAACCGAGTGACGTGGTCAACAATGAACTTCAACAGATGGCATGTTACGTCCGCTACGAACAAATACAACTAACAATAACAAACAGAATGCAAAAAAAGAAGAAAAAAAGGGCTTAGCGTTGCTGCCTATGGATCAGAGTGTCGTGGGTTCAGTTCCCGGCCGGGTTGTGATTACCTCTGCCCGGGGACTGGGTGTTTGTGTTGTCCTCATCACTTCATGATCTTTGTGACAGTGGCTATGTCGGATTGTGTAAAAATTGGAATGTGTACAAATTGGGACTTTTTATACGCGCCATGACCGCGTAGTTGATGGACCCGTGAACCAATCTTCATCATCACCAAGAAGAAGATCGCTTCAGAATACCCGTGTGAGTGCCAATACGAGCACGATTGCGTTTTTCGGTTTTTGGTAGCCTTCCTTCAAACCGCAGACAGGCACCCCGCAGAATATTTTTTAGCGAGTCCCAAAACGGCTCTAAGTGGTCTCCCACTCTAGGATCTGCAAGTCCGTTCCCTATCTCCTACCAAAGAGTTAAATACGTTTCCACCAATGAGATACGTGGATGTGGGAATTGGAGGCGAGTGTCGCTCCTTTCCACGTCCATACGCGTTTGTGGGAAATTCTGGGAATTCTGTTTAGCTTCGCACACCTTTCGCACGGGAAGGGCAAAGTTTGGAAATTTGTAGACACATGTGGTTGAGGAAACGTGTCTGGAGACCACTCACAGCTGTAGGGGACATCTGAAGATTCCACCCGAAGTTTGCTGACAAGGCAGAGATCTCATCCCTTCTACCAATGGTTTCCCGCTCTGCTACTGAGGACGCCAGTCTTTCTTTCCGGCACTCATTGTTCTCGGAAGCTTAGGCAGGCGGACAATCCCTGCAAAGGGTCGACTGATCGAACATGCGGCCCACTAGCATGAGATCCTACATTATAACTGTCCGCTAGCTCCTCCAGGAGGTGCGAAATTTCCTCATGTTTTCGCCCCAACGAAAAGGAGTTCTCCTGGTCAAGATCAAATGTATTTAATGAAAAGCACAAGTATGAAATATTAGGAGGGGTGGGTTACCTATATTGCTACACGCTATTCCCTAGCCACTCATGTAAACAACACGCAATACTAGAGGAAAATCGACAAATAAAACTACTTCGGAAAGTAAATGAAGCAAGAGTGTCTCGTATGCAAATACAGTATTGAAAGACGATAAAATGTAAACAGGAAAGCCTGAAACCGGTCGCCGCCTCACATCAACGAATACTCCGATTCGAAACTGTATCCAGGACAGGTTTCACCGAGAAACATGGTGAGATCTACTCCAAAACAATTTCTCTCGACCTGGCAATCAATGAGGAAAGAAAAGAAACGAGAAAAGTCTAAAAATACAATAACAAAAAGGAAAGAACATATAGAGGGCGTCTGTTGTGTCACCCCGAAATTCCCCATTCATTAAAATACAATATTTCCTTACACAGTAATTTTGAATTCAGATGCAATTAATGGAAAACACAACTAAAAGAATGAAATATTAGGAGGGGTTGGGCCGGCCGCGGTGGCCGAGCGGTTCTAGGCGCTTCAGTCCGGAACCGCGCGAGTGCTACGGTCGCAGGTTAGAATCCTGCCTCGTTCATGGATGTGTGTGATGTCTTTAGGGTAGTTAGGTTTAAGTAGTTCTAAGTTCTAAAGGACTAATGACCTCACATGTTAAGTCCCGTAGTCCTCAGAGCCATTTGGACAATTTTTCAGGAGGGGTTGGTTACCTACATTGTTACATGCTATTCCCTAGCCACTCATGTATACAACCCGCAATAGAAGAGGAACGTTGACAATAATCCAAATACCAAATGATCCAAACAAATGATAAAAATCGATTCAGATTACCACACATTCATCCCAAAGACTACGAATTACACCAGAGTTGTGAGCATTTATATATAAAAAAAATTGTCAGCTGAAACATGAACATAAATCACAAATGAAATATTTAAATACATGAACCAAAACCTTACAATGTGTCAGTCCTGTCACCATGTGAAAAGTACTTTTAGGTACATGTGTACGTTGTGTACAACGAAATATAAAACATGAACATACGGTGACTCTGTTATCAGTGAGCATGTTAAAACCAAATGAAATTACAAAACTCGAAAGTCTTTAAATATCGTATAAAATCGTGAGTCACATGAAACTCACTATCTTTACAAATAGTGAATTTGAAGTGACATGTGTCACCGAACGTTATGAGCACATGTGTAAAAATGGATGAAACCATGTGAAAGGACAAAGTAATATTGTCAGTAACAATATTACGACCGTTCCTTTTTGTACTGGTACTAAAATATCAGCTAGAGTGATGATCATGTTGCAGTATTATATCTGTATTCATAACGAGTCTACACGTTAGTCCACTTGGTTAATTTAGAACCAAAAAATCGTGCGGTCGCAGTATTAGCGCACCAGCACGCAGTTTTCGTCGGCTGTACTTCTTTTCCTTCGTCCTTTGTCTTGTGGATACTTGGATCTCAGGAACACCTACGATGTCAGCATTCTTCTATGAGCGGCACTGCGTTCCCTTCAGATGACTCTGCAACAACACCATACTGCATAAGCCACCTTACGATGGGTGGCGGAGGGTACTTATGGCACTACTAACTAATCCCTCCTGTCCTGTTCCGTTGTGGAATGACGTGTGGGCAGAATGAGTGTTGGTAAACCTCTGTCTTAATTTAACTTCTCGAATTTCCTCGTGTGACCATTTCCCAAGATTTATGTGGGAGGAAGTAAAATGTTGTCCGACTCTTCCTGGAATGTGTGCTGCCAAATACAATAATAGTAAGCCTCTCCGTGATGCACAACGCCTCTCTTGTAAAGTCTGCCATTGGAATTTGTTGAGCACCCCTGTCACACTCTCACGCCAGCTAAACGGTTCTGTGACGAAACACGCCGCTCTTCTTGTGATCTTCCCTATCTGTACTATCAGTCATACGTGTTAAGGATCCCACGTTGATGAACAATACTCAGAAACAAGGGCCTTATAACTCGCTACCTTCGTAGACCAATAACATTTCCTTAAGGTTCTTTCTATGAACCTCATTCTGGCGTCTGATTTTCCTACTATTTTTGTTTTATGTCCTCATTCCATTTAAGGTCGCTCTGGATAGTTATTCCTAGATTTTTACAGTAGATACTGTTTCCAGCAGTTTGTCTCCAACAGCGTAGTTATATAGCAGTTGATTTATTTTCCTATGTGTGAGCAATACGTCACATACATTTACGAGGCGTGTTTTTTAACTAAGTACCGTTTTGAAATTAAAAAAGACGTGCTAAGATATCTCAATAATTTTATTTTTACATGAAAGTTTGTACCTTAATATATTTTTCTACATAATTTTCGTCAATATTGAGGCACTTGTCATAACATTGTACCAGTTTTTGGATACCCTCTTCGTAGAAGTCTGCCGCCTGACTTGTTAACAACTGCATCTGCATTGTTTTGACTTGGTCATCGTCTTGAAGACGCTGACCGCCCAGCTGTTTCTTCAAGTGCGGTAACAGATGGTAGTCACGGTACAAGATCGAGGCTGTATGGAGGGTAACCTAGAGTTTCCCATCGAAAAGATGTGATGAGATCTTTGGTCTGATTCGCCACATGCCGACGGGCATGTGGCGGGCAGCAAAACGATGCCCTTGCTCAACTTCCATGGACTGTTGCCCGTAACAGTTTGGCTTAATAAATCATCACCGTCGTTGTGGTACCGCTCAAGGAAAGTCAATGCACTGTCTAAACGTTTGGTTTTGTGCACATCAGTCAACATTTTCGGTGCCCAATGTGCGCACAGTTTTCGGTAATTAAAGTGCTCGGTCACAATGCCATGCAAAACACTATGAGAAACATTAGGAAAGTCATCCCGCAAGAAGGAAATCGTAAAGCGTCTGTTTTCTCTCACCTTATTGTCCACTTCCTGCACCAAAGGTTCATTAAACACGGAAAGACGCCCTCTCTCTTGTTCATCATGCACATTTGTCCGGCCGTCTGTAAATGCTCTCACCCACTTTCTTACCATTCCATCATTCATAATTTTTTCTCCGTAAGCTGCACAGATCTTACGATGAATACCGATCGCTTTTAGGGCTTTAACACTACGAAATCTTATAACAGCCAGTACTTCACAGTTGGCGGGACTCACGATCATCGGAGGCATCTTAAACATTCAGCACACAACGTAAACAAGGAAGAATCAAACTGTAATGGCGTCAGTGCGTAGATTAAGGTACAGGCTTCCATGTAAAAGTAAAATTATTGAGATATCTTAGCACATCTTTTTTTAAATTTTAAAACGGTACTTAGCTAAAAAACACGGCTCGTATGTTCACGGTCAACTGTCAGAGCTTGCACCATTCATCACTCCTCTGCAGGTCATGCTGCAAGTCGATGCTACTTTGTTACAGACTACACCATCACTTTCGAACAGTGTTAAAGAGCATCAGATGTTTTCTGCCGGATCATTTATATACGTTGTAAACAATAACACTCCTATTACCGTTCTTTCCCGCCCTTGCTGTTAATGTCAACAACAAAACAAGATAAGATAGCAGAAGAGCAGAAGTACCGTTATGATATAAATGGAGAGGAGGCGAATTTCTTTTGATGGTTCATTAAAAGAGCGACGATCAGTGGAAGATGACCGAACGCTAGTCAATGTGAACCGAATACCACCGGATGCAGCTTGTTCGCGCTGACCTACCGTTTACACTAGACAGACCTATCGTTCGCCGTTGCTCATTCGCTTCTTTGTAAACAAGGGTTATGACAACGATACGGCGATCGCCTCGGCTGCTACTCATGTAACGTGGTGCAGCTGTACTGTTAGTACACCCAGTACGTGAGGGTCTCGTATTGGACACGGCACACTTGCCGCAGGCTAAGGAGCTACTCAGCTGTGGCAACGGTTTCTCGCTGTGCAGCCCAGGTGCTGCGTCGTGGGCGCGGTGGTAAGCGAGTGCCCGCAGGTGCGGCGCCACGGCTGTTTGCGCCGTCCATTAGGCGCCATTCATATTGTAACGAGCCGCTGGCGCCAGTCGCCGCTGTCTAATGGGTAAACGCGGCCGCTGGCGCCTGGACTGGCGCGCCAGTGCTGACGCTCACTCGCCAGCCACTTTACTACCCACACAGCCAGCTGCAGGTCTGACGAACTGCAGGGGCCCCACAAAAACCATAGTGCTCCACTATCCTCACTGGATATTTTAACGTGGAACTCCTGATAGCTTGCATGCGCGAGCATAACCAAGCGGCGGAATGCTTTGCTGTCAACGGAAAAGATCCAGGTACTGGAGCAGCTGGTGCTAGCACCTCATCCGCCAAGGCAAACGGCGGGCGTGCTGTCTGTAGTGGTTTCAGTGACCAGGAACAAACGTCACATTGCCACTCGATTCGCGAGTACGTCAATCGAATACTAGCCGCAGTATGTGGCACCAAACCCTTCCCATACACGAGCAACTCTTTTTGTTTCACTACATGACCTTACCGAATGGCCTTCTTCCATTTTATTACTACTTATAACATCTTAAATTCACTATACAGACATCAATTTACGAAATAGCACGTTGAACACACACACACACACACACACACACACACACACACACACACACACGCACGCACACAAACAAACAAACAAACAAAGGTGACTAATAACCCACCAGTTTAGTCACTTTACTCCCTAAACCAACCAACCAACCATTCCGAGCACTGTTTAAGGAATAGAATTATTCACATACTTTCAGGCAACTCGGTGGGAAGACTGCGAATCTTATATCGGTGAAGCCACTGGTTCAAATCTCACTAGTAACAATTTTTTTTTAAATTTTATTTACGTCCTGTTTTTATTATTTTCATTACTCTGTCAAATTCTTCTTGCAATATTGCATCTCTCATCTCATCATATTCTACTTCTTAAAATTTCGTCCTGAAGAGTTTGACTGTTCTATACGGTGTATTCCTTCCACCTCCATGTTTTCCCTTGTTTTCTTACTACTGGACTGCCATTTGAGCTACTGATATTCATATAGATGCTTCCCCTTTTTCCAAATGTCTCTCTAGTTTTCCAACTGACTACATTTATCTTTCCCCTAGTCATGCAAATATCTGCAGTCTTACAGTTGCCTCTAACAATTCCTGCATAGAAATTTTCCGCTTTCGGTAAATTTCATTTTTTGTACTTCACCTGTTTAATTTCTCGATTTTTATATTTTCTCGTGTTTCAGTAAATTGCTGCCTAATGGTCTCTACGAAAATCTCAAAAGCAGTGATTCTTCTAATTTATCCAGGTCCCGATTTCAGTAGATAAACAGTCAGTTGTTATCAGAGTACACACCTTTCTCCGAAATAGTTTAAAATCTCCTTTCTAAATCTCTGTCTTACTATCACGTAATCTATTTTATACTTACCCACGTCTCCTTCTCTCTTCCACGTATACAATCTTATTTCACGAATCTTAGATCCAATGTTAATATTGATTAAATTATGCTCTGTTTCAAATTTCTCCCAAGTGGCCTACCCAATCATACCTACCTGACATGTCATGTTCTCCTACTATCTTTCCTTTACTTCCTTCTCCTAGTATCGAACTCCGATCGCCATCATAAATACGTTTTACACTCCCTCATCTATCTAAATAGTTCTTTCATTTCATCATACATTTTTCAATTTCTTCATCGTCTGTGCAGCTAATAAAGATTTCAGTTTGTATTGCTGATGCGGGTGTTAGCTTTATGCCTGTCTTTCCAACACTCCTGTCTTCCAAGTAAGAACGTTAGCTTCTGGAAAAGCTTCAAGGCCACCATAATCTGCTTGATTGCCCCACACAACAGAAAGTGTGAATCAAGTACTACCTCCAAACACTGCCTGTACATCACAGGTAAAGTTCAGTGGCACGTGCATTAACTTGTGTTAACGTGCCACAGCAATGCCTCTGCGACGTGCATGGCGTCGTCGCTGGCGGCGCAGTGTACCTGTGTATCGCAGCTTGAAGGCTATTGATATTGACCTTGCAGGTCAATTTAATAAACAGCAGTTGATCGGAGGTCCGAATGTATTTCGTGGACTCCATCTGAACTTCACCTGTGATGTATAGGCAGTGTTTGGAGGTAGTACTTGGCTCACACTTAGTTTTGAGTACTAGGAAGAAGAAGAAATTAAATGCTTTTCATAGTGGCTTGCCCGTATTCGTATTCTCTTATCGTTATTGGATCTACTCCTGCATTACCCTTATACAAAATGGTTCAAATGGCTCTGAGCACTATACGACTTAACTTCTGAGGTCATAGGTCGCCTAGAACTTAGAACTAATTAAACCTAACTAACCTAAGGACATCATACATATCCATGCCCGAGGCAGGATTCGAACCTGCGACCGGAGCGGTCGCTCGGCTCCAGGCTGTAGCGCCTAGAACCGCATGGGTACTCTGCCCGGCTACCTTATACACCTGACTAGAAGTCGTGTTCTTCCTGCGACCCGCACTTCACTTACTTCCATTGTATCTAACATGAACCTATCCATCTTCCTCTTCTATTTAACTTTATTTCACTAACACACCCACCTGATTAATGAATCTAACATTTCGCATTCGGAACCATAGAACATTAGCTTTGTTTCCTCCAGATGACGGAGTCCTCATGAGTAGCTCCCCTGGCTATCCAAGAGGTGGACTATTTTATCTCTGGAATACTTTACCCTGGAAGATGCCATAATCATTAAGCCGTATAGTCCCCTCCACACTGCATCCAAATCTCGTAATGTGGTGAATGACAAGATGGCCTGTAGGTATCCTGATGTTCTATGGGACTGATCTTGTACTTACTTTATACAAAAACATTCGAGGGAAACAGAGAGCATTTAACTCACTTCACCCATCTGAAGATCCCACGATCCCTGTTCAGCTGTATTAAGTGGGATGCTTAGTCTGAATTGATGAGAAAGGCTCAACATTCGGATAAACTAGTTTCTGATCAGCACTCTCTAGTATCTGAAAATCTAGCTGGGTCCCAACAATTCCCTCAATACATCAAATTGAGTTCACGCCCGTGGTAGTTTCCAAACCACCCATTACAGCTCACCTATGTCATTACACACACTGATAGAAGAACATATGGTAGAGATACTGCGCAAGTGTCCTAGTCAAACTCAGTGAGAGTATTCTCCCTGTATGAATTCCATAAGATGTGTCAGAGAATCCAGATAGCGTTGGATCCACAGTCGCTATGTATGGTTAAATTAGACTTTCGGATCACATTCTGAGAATAATACAGGAATAATACAGTTGGTAAGTCAGACCAACATGGACCTTCAGACCATGTTCACTGTACGATCAGGGGACCAGGAAAACCAATATTTCGCAGCTGGTAGATGTTGCCAACTAGGACTTCAGGATAACGTTGGCTGTACAGTCTGAGAACCTGGGTAATTTGGGCTCAGCAGTCGGATGACGAAGTTGTATTTCAGAACTACACTCACTGTACACTCTAAGAACTTGAGCAAACTGGGAAGTCTGGCCAACTAGCACTTTGGGACCACATTGTCTGTACAGTATGACAACCTGAGTAACCTCAAATCTACAGTCAGTAGGGCTGGGCAACATGAACTTAAGGATGACATTCACTGTACAGTTTGAGAACTTGGATAATTTGGGATATATCAGAGGTTCTGCTATGTCTCCACTGGGTTATAGGCGAGAGATAATGATGGTTGACTGAACTAGTTGGTGTGCTAAGTGAATAATGCTGTTATGAAGTCTTTCCATCCAGCATTTTGGGACCATGTATACTCTACAGTGTGAGAACCTGGGTAATTTGGGATATGCAGCTGGTAAGTCTGGTGAACTAGGAATTCAGGACCATGTTTACCATACATTGTGAGAACTTGGATAACTGATGATTCGTAATTGGTTGTTCTGCCCAATTTACACCTCAGGGCCACATTAACAGTAAAGTCTTAGAAAGTGGGTAATCTGGGAACTGCATTTGGAAAGTCTGGCCAATTAGTGCTTTGGGACCACATTCACTGTATAATCTGAGAATCTTGGAAACTTGAAGTGCACAGTCAGTAAATCTGACCAGCTTGGACTTCAGGAGCATGTCCACTGTAAGACTTGAGAAAGGACAAGTTACTCTCTCACCTGTTGATCGTATACGGAAAATTATTAAAGACTTTGTTACAACCTTACACACCTTGAGTGAGACTCTAGAAAGTTAAGGCCTGAGCAGATGTTGATGGAGCCTGGCAGGGCGTTAAAAGCTTGAGGTATTTTTATGGTTCTCAGTTTGTAGAAACAGCAATTGGCGGGGAGCCAATCCCTCAGTAAATCTTTGCCAGAGGGGCCCACAGCCATACAGGGCAGACAGAGCAGCCCATAGGCGACACAGGTCTCCTGCACGACAATGCCACTATACCTGCATTGACACCAGCTGAAGACTGGGCTCGGGCGATGGACTGAAGGGACATGTCTACACAGTAGAGACATAAACGAGACATTGTGTGCAGAGCCACAAGTAATAAAATTTCACAAGTTCTCGTGTTCACTGATACTGCAAATAGGACTGCACTGCACTTCCATCAGCCTACTTGGTTGTATAAGAATCTGTATTACACCTCATCGCTAAGACTAACATGCTCCAAGCCACAGGCGATTTAGATAACGATCTTTAAGATAGTATCTGTTTGCTTTTTGGTGCAGGAAGTGACGCAGCTTCGAAAAAGAAAATCTTCTCTCTTCACTAAAACCGAAAAAAGACAGTAATTGGCGGTTTCTTTTTGTTCCAGAGATGCAGGTTTCTTAACTCTTGCACTGGTTCGACATGAGTTTCTGCTGTCGTGCAGCAGGAGAAATTTAGTGCCTCTAAAGCCCAGGATTGGCTGAAGACAGGGTGAAAGCAGTGTCGTTTGTGCGCTTTGGGGGAAAACGGAATTTTTTATCTGGAGAGGTGCGAGGCAGTTCGGTTCTGGACTTCGGTCTGGAAGTGATTTTCTGGTTGAAGCTCTGGCATGTGTGGTTGGTGCTTAGGACCTGTCCTGAGACTGACTTCACTTGTTAGAATGGAGAGCCTGTGGTGAAGTTCTTACTGTACCGAGAGAGTTACTTCAAACGTCTTGGACTACTCGTTTTCCTAGGGCACACTTATTCGTTTTTGGTTTACCACACTGTGCACTGTGTCATACAAAGTGAGCCAAATTGGTCCTTGGTACGACCAGTGAACGGGTGTGTCACACACTAAAATCTATCGCGGCTCTGGTAAAGAGTAAATTATGATCCGTCTGCCTGCTCGCTAGACCGTGAGATTCTGCATTTCTTTCGTGGCCGCGATCGATTCGCAGTTGCCGCCTTACACCTCGCCTCCGCTGCATACATCTCGCCAGCTGCTAGTTACATCGCCAACAGGGTAACATAATGCTGCTCCGGCCTTGCCAGGGAGTACAGATCTCAACCGCCACTTGCTCTCCGCTGCACCTATATAAACTTCTGTAGATTATCAGTCAAAGTCTGCTCAGCATCAGATCAATTCAGATTGCGTTACCCACATTTTTATGGCCAGAGTACTTGACTCTCTTCTGCCACCAGGTTCCTTGTCCATAGTTATCTTAACTCAAATGTTAGTTGTTTACTGCTTTCAATCAATAACTATAGTTTATGCCTGTTTTTCTTTTGAAAAATAAATGCTGTTAGTAAACTTTACTACATTCTCAATCATTTTATATAGTGAGCACCAAACGTTAACTTTCATTGTGCATTGTGGCGTCGCATGCCAGGATAACTTTCAGACTGAGAAGTTTGGTATTTTGGATCCTGCAGTCAGCAGGCTTGGCCAACTAGTACTCTGTGACTACATTCACTATACGAGCTGGGAACCTGGGTAGCATGGAGTCCACAGTCGATAAGTCTGGCATACCTCGACTTCAGGATCACATTCTGTGCATGATCTTGCAGCCGAAATTGAGCAGTCTGGCCAACTAATTATTCGGGACCATGTTCATTGCACGGATTCTTTGGTGTCATTGTTTCTGAGTGTCTCCTTGGACGCCTGTTTTGACTGTGGGTCGATGACTGCACGTGATTTTAACAGATTGACTTTTCTAAATTATCCTTCTGGAAGATGTGTTTGGTGAGTGATAAAGAACTGAGCCATTACTGCTGGTGGACTGACGAAATACCAACTGACAGCAGAGTCTGACTACGAGTTCCTTAGAGTGTACGTGCAATCCAGATCACATGAAATCCATCATAAATATAAATAAATCTAAATAATATGTAACCTCCAGTTGTATCATTGTCCATAAATGTTCCTTGGTCCTTTCGTGCTGTGTCATTTAAGAAGCGCTGTTAATCGTATGAACTCTATGTTCTTCCTGTCTTCCATAGTTTGGTTTCATTGCAATATGAAAGCATGCATATAATTAACTTTTCATAAAATTTGGTTTTCATGGATCTTTTTATCTTGTGATACTTGCCTCACAGTATATAAAGGGCCTGTATAAGAAAATCAAGCTCGAAGAGAGAGAAGGGTAGTAGATGAATATAAGAACCTCTCGATTAGACGACACTTCCTGAGAGTTATTAATATCCTCAGGAGAGCCAGCCAAGCCAAAACAATTCCACTTGGAATACAATGCAAGTGAGACGTACAAAATATCCTTCCACTTCAAAAATATTATAAGAATTCTAATTCCAAAGAAGGCAGCTGCTGAAAAGTTTGAATATTATGTAACTATGAGTTCAACAAGCCAAGGTATCAAGAAACTGATACGAATTATTTGCAGGAGAACGGAAAGAATGGATGAAGCTGACTTCTGGAAAGAACAGCTTGGGTTCCAGAGAAATTTAGAAACATAGAAGTTGTCTTAGAGTATACATCACATGAAGGTGAACCTAATTTTACAGCATTTTCAGATTTAGAGAAAACTTTTGAGAGTGTTGACTGGTCTACACTATTTGAAGATTTGAAGGTTGCTGAGGTAAAATATGGGGAGGAAATATCTATTTACAAGTTGTGTACAAACGATGTGGTAATTTTAATAGTGGAAGGGCACGAAAGGAAGGAAAGACACAAAGACATTACAGATATTAGCTCTTAACGGACGAGCTGAAAATTTATGCCAGATCAGAATTCGAAGCAAGTCTCCTTCTTACTGGGCGGATGCCATCTGTACACAATGGTCACCACAGTCAAACTGCTTCTCGATGTCGTATCGGTCAGTGCATCTGCCGAGTGGGCAGGAGACTTTGGTTTGAATCCTGGTCTAGCACACATTTTCAAATTTCCCCTTTGATATAAATCAATGCCACTGGTAGCTAATGTCTTTAATTCCTCTGTGTCTTCCTTCATAGTTGCTGCAGTACCAAAGTGATATGTGAAAGGAAGGGAATAGAGGAGAAGGGACTGAAGCAGGTTTTGGGCTTTATCCAGTGTTATTCAGTCCGTACACTGAGCATGAAATAAAGGAAACCAAGCAGAATTTCGGTAAGTGATCAAGTTTACGGTGAAGAAAAATTCTTCATGAGTTGTTGACGAAGTTGTGATTCTGCCAGAGACTGCAAACAACTTTGAAGATTAGCTGAACGTAATGGATAGCGCCTGGAAGATAGATAGGTTATTAGATGCACAAAAAAAGTGAAACAAGAGTAATGAAATGTAGTGGAATTGAATCAAGTGATGCTGAGGGCACTAGATTAGGAAATGAGACACTAAAAGTAGTCGATGAGATTTGTTGTTTGGACAAGAAAAAAACTGATGGTGATGGATACAAGGAGAACTTAGAATACAGACTGGCAAGCGTTTCTGAAAAAGAGAAATTCCTTAATTTCGAATATAAATTTAAATGCTAGGAAGTGTTTTCTGAAGGCATTTATCTGGAATGTAGCCATGTACGGAAGGCAAACGTAAACAATAAATGGTCAGTATTGGAAGAAAATAGGTCTTGAAACGTGACAGTAGAGGAGAATACTGTAGATTACACGAGAAGATCTAGCACGTACTGAGCAGGTACTGAGTCGAATTGGGGAGGAAAGAAATATGTGGCACAGTTTGACTAATAGAAGGGATCTGTTAACAGGATACATCATGAGGCATCCAGGAATCGACACTTTGCTAATGGAAGCACGTTTAGGGTGTAAACATTGTAGAAGATACCAGATGTTTGACTACAGTGAGCAGGTTCAGATATTTATAGGTTTCAGTAGTTACGCAAAGATGGAGAGGCCTTCTCAGGGCAGAGTAGAGTGGACAGCTGCATCAAACCATTCTTCCACCTGAACCCCACAACAGCGAATACAGTCTGTAGACCAGGGTAACGACCAACTTGTCACTGACTTCCTTAAATCTGAACGAAATATTAATTTCTGCACGAATATCTGCCTCCCGTACAACTTGTCGTCACCGAAAAGTGGGCAAAGAGCAATAAAATCACCCTAAATCGTACGAAAACTGCAGCAATACTGTTTACAAAGAAACGGGAGGAACTGACGACGTGACGTCCATCAATGGGCAGCCAATACGCTGGACTACGACGACAAAATACCTGGGAGTGATACTGGATAAAGGGATGACTTTTACCCCACACATACAAGATAGAAAACTGAAAACCATGAAGATGATCTTGGCACTCACGCTGTTTTTCACGAGCAGGAATCTAAACCCGTCAGCGATATTAAAACTTCATCGACCAACGGTACAACCCTCCATGCTGTACAGCTCGACGTCTTGGGGAACAACATGTGACTCTATTACACGCAGTTTGCAATAATTTCAAAACAGGTATTTGAAGTGGAGTGTAGGAGCCACAAGATGGGCCAGGACGAGAGAAATATACGAGGTGACTTGAGAAAAATACGTCACTGAGAAGATAAAAGACTAGGCAACTTGGGTTTTCCACAAATTAGACGAGTATCGGGGAAATGTTCGCCATCTTGCGAATGTAGGCCAGGCCCTACCACAACATTGGCACAAATGCCATGTGCATCGAGTCATTATTGTACTCCCACTGGACCACCAAAGATGATGCAATCTTCAGTTATTCGGTGTTTTGCATGTAAATACACTCCTGGAAATTGAAATAAGAACACCGTGAATTCATTGTCCCAGGAAGGGGAAACTTTATTGACACATTCTTGTTGTCAGATACATCACATGATCACACTGACAGAACCACAGGCACATAGACACAGGCAACAGAGCATGTACAATGTCGGCACTAGTACAGTGTATATCCACCTTTCACAGCAATGCAGGCTGCTATTCTCCCATGGAGACGATCGTAGAGATGCTGGATGTAGTCCTGTGGAACGGCTTGCCATGCCATTTCCACCTGGCGCCTCAGTTGGACCAGCGTTCGTGCCGGACGTGCAGACCGCGTGAGACGACGCTTCATCCAGTCCCAAACATGCTCAATGGGGGACAGATCCGAAGATCTTGCTGGCCAGGGTAGTTGACTTACACCTTCTAGAGCACGTTGGGTGGCACGGGATACATGTGGATGTGCATTGTCCTGTTGGAACAGCAAGTTCCCTTGCCGGTCTAGGAATGGTAGAACGATGGGTTCGATGACGGTTTGGATGTACCGTGCACTATTCAGTGTCCCCTCGACGATCACCAGAGGTGTACGGCCAGTGTAGGAGATTACTCCCCACACCATGATGCTGGGTGTTAGCCCTGTGTGCCTCGGTTGTATGCAGTCCTGATTGTGGCGCTCACCTGCACGGTGCCAAACACGCATACGACCATCATTGGCACCAAGGCAGAAGCAATTCTCATCGCTAAAGATTACACGTTTCCATTCGTCCCTCCATTCACGCCTGTCGTGACACCACTGGAGGCGGGATGCACGATGTTGGGGCGTGAGCGGAAGACGGCCTAACGGTGTGCGGGACCGTAGCCCAGCTTCATGGAGACGGTTGCGAATGGTCCTCGCCGATACCCCAGGAGCAACATTGTCCCTAATTTGCTGGGAAGTGGATGTGCGGTCCCCTATGTCACTGCGTAGGATCCTACAGTCTTGGCGTGCATCCGTGCGTCGCTGCGGTCCGGTCCCAGGTCGACGGGCACGTGCACCTTCCGCCGACCACTGGCGACAACATCGATGTACTGTGGAGACCTCACGCCCCACGTGTTGAGCAATTCGGCGGTACGTCGACCCGGCCTCCCGCATGCCCACTATATGCCCTCGCTCAAAGTCCGTCAACTGCACATACGGTTCACGTCCACGCTGTCGCGGCATTCTACCAGTGTTAAAGACTGCGATGGAGCTCCGTATGCCACGGCAAACTGGCTGACACTGACGGCGGCGATGCACAAATGCTGTGCAGCTAGCGCCATTCAACGGCCAACACCGCGGTTCCTGGTGTGTCCGCTGTGCCGTGCGTGTGATCATTGCTTGTACAGCCCTCTCGCAGTGTCCGGAGCAATTATGGTGGGTCTGACACACCGGTGTCAATGTGTTCTTTTTTCCATTTCCAGGAGTGTAGCTTCTGTCAATCACTCGTACGACTATCTAACCAACACCCTCAAAGGACTCAAAGACTCACAGAGAACCCAAGCCCCTTTGCAAGCGAATACATAATAAAGTGAAACAATTTCTCACACCTTGCCACTCCAGAAGAAAAAATAGCCAAAGGAAATCACTCTTTGGACACAACATGCCAAAGAAAAAAAATCTGTCTCCCAGTAATCGGGACCACGCAACGCGTTTATTGCAGAGAAAAGGTGAACTTTTCCTCACAGAACTAGCTGCTGTACATAACGAATTGAGATACAAAAATTCTCCTGATAGAGAGATATGTATCTACATCATTACGAAGTGCAGCTGTGTGACGGGCCAGCAGAAATCCTGCACCGTATGTCATGGACGAGTTTTCATCATCTGCATAACCATTTGCATGTCACACAAGTCTCGGACTGCATTTTGTAGTCATCTGCTACCGAAACTGTATCGACATTTCTACTGCAATCTCACCGTATGCAAAAGAGCAAACGCTTAACGGGGAATATGCTGCAACAGGTATTTTACGACCTTCTCGATTGGTTTCCTGTAGACGACAGAAAAACGCCAATGCAAATTACATCGCCTGGCGGCACTTACGGCCTCGTGTTACGGGCCTTCTCAAAAAAATTGGACAGAGCCATTATATATAGTGGCTTTAAATCACATCCTGTTCTTGAAATGCAATTAATACTGACGTCGGAGAAACCGCATACGCTTCGCCATGAGCTTACGAGGCGACAAAAATGAGAATGTGACTTGCAGCTTGGCAAGCAGGCCGTCATCTTGTCAATTAGCTGTGTTTTAGTAGCCTGCACTGAAAATTACTGAAGCTCCTAACACAATAGTAGGCAGGTCTTCTCAGAAACATTTACTGTGCGACCCGACACACACAATTTGTTCCATCTGAGACTGGACTGTTTCGTTAAGGTAACTTGCACAACGATGTCGGTACGCAGTCACCGGTACGATGACATTAAGCATTAAACTTCAAATCCAGACGAGTGTAGCAGAAAGAGAAGGAACACTAGAGCGTCGGCGATTGGACAGACATTTTCCCCTGAATGTAAATAGGTATAAAGTGTTGCATAAAAACAGATGATGCATGATTATTCTATTAAGATATTGAATATCAATTACTGAATAAAGTAACAACCGTAAAAAGCTATAGAGTAACTGTCCGCAGCAGTCTTTAAGTGGAATGACCACGTAAATTTTATTTTCGGCCAAACCAGGTGCTGTGATTCACTGGATGAATCTTAAAGACATGTACGATGGTTAGTCAAATGAAAACCTTAAATATTTTTTAATTATTATTTATTGTGCAGAAGTGGTACAAAGCTGCATCACTTTTCAACATAATCTCCCTCGCGCTCAATACAAGTCCTCCAGCGCTTACAAAGTGCATGCATTCCTTTAGAAAAAAATTCTTTTGGTAGTCCGCGCAACCACTCATGCAATGTGCGGCCTGCCTCTTCATCAGAACGAAACTCCTTTCCTCCCATTGCGGTGTTTCAGTGTCCAAACATATGGAAATCACCCGGGGAAAGGTCTGGTGAGTATGGTGGATGAGGAAGACGCTCAAAATGCAAGTCTGTGATTGTTGCACCTGTTGTACGGGCAGTGTGGGGCCTCAGTGTGGGGCCTTGCATTGTCATGTTACAAAAGGACACCTGTTGACAGCAATCCACATCGCTTTGACTTGATTGCAGGCCGCAGATGATTTTTTAGGAGATCTGTGTATGATGCACTAGTGACAATAGTCCCTCTAGGAATGTAATGCGCTAAAATGACGCCTTTTTCGTCCCAAAAGAGAGGTTGTAGTAACCGCAACCAACAGCGGGAACGCCTTGGGCCGCGGGTCGGAGCCGCCAGGCAGGGAAGCCGCCGGCGGTGGAGCACTCACCACCGTGTAAACACAGGACGAGTCGGGCGACAGACCAACAACTACTGGCAACAACCGACCACGACCGACTATAAGCGATACAACAAGGAAGAGACGAACAATGGAGGCTTGTGGAAACCTCAGCACCAAACACCAAACGTAAATCCACTCGGAACCAGAGCCAGGCAAATGTCAGCAACGAGCAACGACCAGTACCGCCGAGATAGAAACAAAATCCAGAGCGAGTACCAGACTGGCTGGACTATTTTTTTTCTTTATTGAATTTCAATTCCCCATCGGGGCGGGCTGGCAGCAGCATATGCGCTGCTCTTCAGCCGAAAGACATAGAACAAACAATAGAAGACATTTAAAAATAACAAAGAAGAGAATATGGTGAACATAGATATAAAAAAGGGGGAACGTCATGGAAGGCAATAGACAAAAAAACGGGGTGACTGTAAAATAGAGATAAAAAACTGTTTAAAAGTAGCACACATAAAAAGCCACACACTGCGACAATTAAAAGAACACAAGGCACAGTATCATTGGAGCACAAAAGGTATCGACGAAGGCAGTACACAATTAAAATCACACCTCTTGATGCACAGTAGAAACAGCACTAAACACAACACTGATGTGGCACATGGACGATGGTCAAAACAGAGGATCTGCCAGGTGCAAGGAGATAAGGGAGACTCGAAGAAGGGAGGAAGGGAGGGAGGGGAAGAGAGGGGGGATATGAGTGGGGGGCGCGATGAAGAGGGCCAGGTAGGGAGGGATGTTGGAAGGAAAGAGGCAAGTATAGGGTGTAGGGTCTCAGTGGGTGGGGGGAGGAGGAAAATCCGCTCTGGGAGATGGAGGGGAGAGAAAAAAGGGGGCCCTGGGGAGGGTGGGGGGAACAAGGACAGGTTATAGTTGGAAGGAAGGGTAGATGTCACGGCGAAGTTCGTCATCCAGGAGGGGGAGGCGTTGGAAATTGCCCTGATGAAGGAGATTGAGGGTGTGGAGGTGGATAGAGGGAGGGATACCTCGATAGAGGAGCGGCAACAGGCAGGGGGTGGAGAGAAAGGAGGAAACCAGAGGGTGGGGGGGATCAAGCCTGTGGACAATGTAAAGGATGCGGAGATGTTGGAGGAACAGGAGGAGGTGGGGGAAGGGGATCAGTTCGTACAGGAGCCGTGTGGGGGAAGGGGATCAGTTCATACAGGAGCCGTGTGGGGAAAGGAAGGCGGATACGGAAGGCAAGGCGGAGTGCATGATATTCAAGGATTTGGAGGGCCTTGTAAAAACGGGTGGGGGCAGAGATCCAGACAACGCTGGCATAACAGAGGATAGGACAGGTGGGGGATTTGTAGGTGTGAAGGATGGTAGAAGGATGCAATCCCCATGTCTGGCCAGACAGGAGTTTCAGAAGGTAGAGGCAGGAATGGGCTTTTTGCTGGACGGTCTGGAGATGAGTGGGCCAGGTGAGGTGTCGGTCGAGTGTGAGGCCAAGATATTTCAGGATGGGCGTGAGCTGGGACGATCATAAAGGGTGAGGTAGGAATCATAGAGGCGAAAGGAGCGAGTGGTGCGGCCTATGATGATTGCCTTGGTTTTGGAGGGGTTGAGACAGAGGAACCACTGGTTAAGGTGGGTTTGGAGGGTACGTTGGGACTGTTGAAGGGTAGGATAGAGAGCCAGGAAGGCGGTGTCATCAGCATGCTGGAGAAGGTGGACTGGTGGGGGTGGCTTGGGCATATCAGCCGTATAGAAGAGATATAGGGGAAGGGAGAAGACAGAACCCTGGGAGACGCCAGCTGTGGAATAAAAGATACAGGAGTTGGTGTTGTGGAGGGTGGCATAGGAAGGACGGTGCGAAAGGAAGGAAGGGACCAGACGGACGAAATTGATAGGCAGGGCGTAGGTTTGGAGTTTGAAGAGGAGACCGGGATGCCAGACACTGTCATAGGCATTTTGGAGGTCAAGGGAAACAAGAATGGCGGCGCGACGGTGGTTGAGCTGGAGGGACAAAAGGTGAACAAGGTTGAGGAGCTGGTCAGCAGAGAAGGAGGGTCTCAAGCCACACTGGGTAAGTGGGAGGAGGTGGTGTTGAGCAAGGTGATGATGACTGGACTAGGGCAGAGCGGGTCCCTCTAGACGAAACCGGAGGGAGTGGCTATTGGCCGCTGTCTGCACGTGGCTTAGCGGTGGCGCCCTCGCTGCGTGAGAGCCGCTGCGCGGAACAGCCGCCGCGGAGACCGAGCCCTCTATGGGCTGACCACCTCCATTTGTTCTGGCGCGTGTTCGACTTCGGCGGCGGAAGGCACTAGAGAGGCAGCATAACCTTACCTGCTGATGGTTCGAAACTTCTTTGGTTTTGGTGATGAGGAATGGCGCCATTCCTTGCTCGCTCCCTTCGTTTCCGGTTGGTGCAAGTGAACCTAGGTTTCGCCCCAGTAACGATTCGATTCTTGCAAGGGATCCATCACCTTCTCGTTCAATGCGCCGAAGTAGTTCTTTAGAAGCATTTACATGTCGTTCTCTCATTTCGGTAGTCAGCTGCCGTGGCACACATCTTGCAGACACTTTGTGAAACTAGAGAACATCATACACAATGTGGTGTGCTCACCTGTCACTAATCTGTAAACATGCTGCAATGTCATTCAGTGTCACTCGGCGCTATTCCTTCACTATGGCTTCAACTGCTGCAATGTTCTGTGGAGTCACAACTAGTTGTGCCTGACCTGAACGAGGAGCATCTTCCACTGAAGTCACACCATTTACGAACTTCCTACTCTATTTGTAGACTTGCTGCAGTGACAGACATGCGTCATCGTACTGAACCTTCATTCGTCGATGAATTTCCATAGGTTTCACACCTTCACTATGCAAAAACCGAATAACAGAACGGTGATTTTCGCTGGTGCAAGTCATTTGTGGGGCGGCCATCTTTACACACATACTGCAACGGTATGTGTGCATCTGCACTATGCTGCCACCTATAGGCCATTCTGCACTCTGTTTGTGGCACGCTTACCAACTTACAGGAAACGGTGCGAAATTTCGATTTGTTACTACAAATTTAAGGTTTTCATTTGACTCACCCTCGTAATTCAATGTCAACGGAAGTGGCTTTCTAAACACCCGCTCAAGCGATACTGGAATTCTGAGGCATTTACCCAATGCTTGAGATATTTACCGACTGTATTAATACGAGAGATGTAGAATATCCATCGGAGATGAGCGTATTTCGTCACTCGTTATTTTAGCATGCCGTTCTTCTAATAGACCATTTGGGAACGAAACAGGGAATGGTGGAACTGACAGTTACGGGGAAAGTAATGGCTCAAATGGCTCTGAGCACTACACGACTTAACTTCTGAGGTCATCAGTCGCCTAGAACTTTGAACTAATTAAACCCAACTAATCTACGGACATAAAACACATCCATGTCCGAGGCAGGATTCGAACCTGCGACCGGAGCGGTCGCTCGGCTCCAGACTGTAGCGCCTAGAACCGCACGCGCGGGAAGTAATCCCAGCCACTCATCATAACATATATTGTGTATAGATGGAGATGCAGAAATTTTGGAGAAAATCTGACCTTCAAAACCGAACAATCAGTACTCTTCCCACAGCTATCCTTCAAATGCCTTCTCTGTTGTACCATGTTTAGTCAAACTGATTCCGAAGTTGTTATCAGCAATTGCATATTAATCACTAACAGTGGAAACTGCCGTAAAGATAACGTGCACTTGGGTCTCGACGTTAGTGAGAAATTCTTCCGTTTGAAGAAGTGTTTTACTATACTGGAAAACAAGGAGAGAGCGTCAGTGGTTCACTGGTTTGAAAATTATAATAAATCTCAAACATCGATGTTTTGTCATGTTGTTTTATAATTTAGTGCTTACTCAACGTAATCTTCTTCCTTCTGGCGGCATCAAGAGTTTACCTTCTGTCAAACAAGCAGCTAATAAACTCATTGTAGTGGCAAAATATCTGACTAAACTTAGCGCTCAAAGGCAAAAGAAATATCACACAGACGAAATAAAACTACATTAAATTCAACAACTCAACTTACAGCTATCTTCCAGTGACCGTTTACCAGCGGCAGACACAGCGACTAACTGTACTATTTAAAGAATTGGTAAATTGTTTAAGATAGAAGGAAAAAAGAATACGTTTTAAGGTCCCAACCATCACAAGGCCATCAGATAACGAGCAACAGCTCGAACAAACACGGGAAAGGGAATTGTTGGATGTGAGATACGCCAGATATGCAAAACACCATTTTCGCTCACTTGGGTACTGAGAAAAATGGTGTTTTGCATAACTGGCGGACCTCACATCCAACAATTTTAACTGCAAACACGGCCAATACAAGGAGCTGCAAATTAAAATGACAGGAAAGGGAAGTGGACTGTACCTTTTCAGAGGAATCCTCCTAGTATCCACTGTAGTCAGTTTATCAAATCCATAAAAAAGCTAGGCAAATGACCAAGTGAGATAACAGGCCAGAACAAGAAACCGCATCTTCCCTAAGGCGGAAAGTCTTTCCAGTCGGTGTGCATAGCTGACATCAGGTCATGGAAAGGGCAGCTCTGAGATATTCCAGTTTCCCATGCCACTGTGGCCAAGTACTGGTATTAGGTAATAGCGAGTCTTGTGTTAGAGAACATGCGGCAGCACAACGGCACACTAGGCGGGACCAACGCTAGGTATCACATCAACCCACGCCCTCACAGCATCCAGTTCATCAGACACTTCAGCTGCAGCGAGGAGGTGGTATGAGCACGACATAACACGTGAGGAGTATCTTTAACTAGCAACGAACGTAAACACGTGTGTCAGTTTGCGGTTGCAAAGGTTTTTCAAATAGTGGTTTAAAGCCAGTGTTATACTCTAATTACAACAGTCACTGTCTTCTAATTCGTTTCATACTCCGTTCATTATAAAAGTAAACATCAGACTATGTATTCTTCCGCTTTTGCCAGACTCTCATTGGATTTCGTTTCAAGTGGTGTCGAAGCCAAGCTGTTTCTAGTACAGTCAATAACGATAATGATTATACGTTTTCTGCTGCGCGTTACGCGTACATAGATTCAGAGATGATACGGGGCAACAGCTTTACCGGCGCATTAACTTGGACAGCACTAGTCGGGCAAGTGAAGCAACTAACATTCAGTGACGTGAACATGTGCAGTAAAGACGTAAAAATAGACGAGCAGGAAACAATAGAGTTTAAAATATTATTTAATTTTTTACACGAAAGAAATTATGTGTGGAAAAACACAGGCGATACGCTTCTTAAGTCACCTGACGCAAAACATACTATGCTCTCGGTCTTAGTTAATATAACGTTGTCATTAAAAACAAGAGTGACGAAAATTTCTGACTTTAACAAGCAAGAACCACGGACCTCGCCGTTGGTGGGGAAGCTTGCGTGCCTCAGCGATACAGATAGCAGTACCGTAGGTGCAACCACATCGGAGGGGTATCTGTTGAGAGGCCAGACAAACATGTGGTTCCTGAAGAGGGGCAGCAGCCTTTTCAGTAGTTGCAGGCGCAACAGTCTGGATGATTGAGTGATCTGGCCTTGTAACATTAACCAAAACAGCCTTGCTGTGCTGGTACTGCGAACGGCAGAAAGCAAGGGGAAACTACGGCCGTAATTTTTCCCGAGGGCATGTAGCTTTACTGTATGAATAAATGATGATGCTGTCCTCTTGGGTAAAATGTTCCGGAGGTAAAATAGTCCCCCATTCGGACCTCCGGGCGGGGACTACTCAAGAGGACGTCGTTATCAGGAGAAAGAAAACTGGCGTTCTACGGATCGGAGCGTGGAATGTCAGATCCCTTAATCGGGCAGCTAGGTTAGAAAATTTAAAAAGGGAAATGGATAGGTTAAAGTTACATATTGTGGGAATTAGTGAAGTTCAGTGGCAGCAAGAACAAGACTTCTGGTCAGGTTAATACAGGGTTATAAATACAAAATCAAATAGGGGTAAAGCAGGAGTCGGTTTAATAATGAAAAAAAAAAAATAGGAGTGCGGGTAAGCTACTACAAACAGAGCAGTGAATGCATTATTGTGGCCAAGATAGACACGAAGCCCACATCTACTACAGTAGTACAAGGTTATATGCCAACTAGCTCTGCAGATGACGAAGTAATTGAAGAACTGTATGACGAAATAAAAGAAATTATTCAGATAGTGAAGGGAGACGAAAATTTAATTGTCATGGGTGGCTGGAATTCGGTAGTAGGAAAAGCGAGGGAAGGGAACGTAGTAGGTGAATATGGATTGGGGCTAATAAATGAAAGAGGAAGCCGTCTGGTAGAATTTTGCACAGAGCACAATTTAATCATAGCTACCACTTGTTCAAGAATCATAAAAGAAGTCTGTATACATGGAAGAAGCCTGGAGATACTGACAGGTTTCAGATAGATTATATAATGGTAAGACAGAGATTTAGGAACCAGGTTTTAAATTATAAAACATTTCCAGGGGCAGATGTGGACACTGACCACAATCTATTAGTTATGACCAGTAGATTAAAACTGAAGAAACTGCAAAAAGGTGGGAATTTAAGGAGGTGGGACCTGGATAAACTGAAAGAACCAGAGGTTGTACAGAATTTCAGGGGGAGCATAAAGGAACAATAGGCATGAATTTGGGAAAGAAATACAGTAGAAGAAGGATGGGTAGCTTTGAGGGATGAAGTAGTGAAGGCAGCAGAGGATGAAGTAGGCAAAGAGACGTAGGCAAATACTTGGGTAACAGAAGAAATACTGAATTTAATTGATGAAAGGAGAAAATATAAAAATGCAGTAAATGAAGCAGGCAAAAAGGAATACAAACGTCTCAAAAATGAGATAGACAGAAAGTGCAAAATGGATAAGCAGGGATGGCTAGAGGACAAATGTAAGGATAGAGAGGGTTATCTCACTAGGAGTAAGATAGATACAGCTCACAGGAAAATTAGAGAGACCTTTGGAGAAAAGAGAGCCACATGTATGAATATCAAGAGCTCAAATGGGAACCCAGTTCTAAGCAAAGAAGGAGAAGCAGAAAGGTGGAACTAGTATATAGAGGGTCTATACAAGGGAGATGTACTTGAGGACAATGTTAGGGAAATGGAAGAGGATATAGATGAAGATGAAATGGAAGATACGATACTGCGTGAAGAGTTTGACGGAGCACTGAAAGACCTGAGTCGAAACAAGGCCCCAGGAGTAGACAACATTCCATTAGAACTACTGACGGCCTTGGGAGAGCCAGTCCTGACAAAACTCTACCATCTGGTGAGCAAGATGTATGAGACAGGCGAAATACCCTCAGACCTTAAGAAGAATATAATAATTCCGATCCCAAAGAAAGCAGGTGCTGACAGATGTGAAAATTACCGAACAATCAGACTAATAAGTCACGAATGCGAAATACTAACGCGTATTCTCTACAGACGAATGGTAAAACTGGTAGAAGCTGACCTTGGGGAAGATCAGTTTGGATTCCGTAGAAATGTTGGAACACGTGAGGCAATACTGACCCTACGACTCATCTTAGGAGCTAGATTAAGGAAAGGCAAACCTACGTTTCTAGCATTTGTAGACTTAGACAAAGCTTTTGACAATGTTGACTGGAATACTCGCTTTCAAATTCTTAAGGTGGCAGGGGTAAAATACAGGGAGCGGAAGGCTATTTACAATTTGTACAGAAACCAAATGGCACTTATAAGAGTCGAGGGGCATGAAAGGGAATCGGTGATTGGGAAGGAAGTGAGACAGGGTTGTAGCCTATCCCCGATGTTATTCAATCTGTATATTGAGCAAGCAATGAAGGAAACAAAAGAAAAATTCGGAGTAGGTATTAAATTCCATGGAGAAGAAATAAAAACTTTGAGGTTCGCCGATGACATCGTAATTCTGTCAGACAGCAAAGGATTTGGAAGAGTAGTTGAACGGAATGGACAGTGTCATGAAAGGAGGGTATAAGATGAACATCAACAAATGCAAAGCGAGGATAATGGAATGTAGTCTAATTAAGTCGGGTGATGCTGAGGGAATTAGATTAGGAAATGAGACACTTAAAGTAGTAAAGGAGTTTTGCTATTTGGGGAGCAAAATAACTGATGATGGTCGAAGTAGAGAAGATATAAAATGTAGACTGGCGATGGCAAGGAAAGCGTTTCTGAAGAAGAGAAATTTGTTAACATCAAGTATTGATTTAGGTGTCAGGAAACCGTTTCTGAAAGTATATCTATAGAGTGTAGCCATGTATGGAAGTGAAACATGGACGATAAATAGTTTGGACAAGAAGAGAATAGAAGCTTTCGAAATGCGGTGCTACAGAATAATGCTGAAGATTAGATGGGTAGAGCATATAACAAATGAGGAGGTATTGTATAGGATTGGGGAGAAGTTTGTGGCACAACTTAACTAGAAGAAAGGATCGGTTGGTAGGACGTGTTATGAGGCATCAAGGGATCATCAATATAGTATTGAAGGGCATCGTGGAGGGTAAAAATCGTAGAGGAAGACCAAGAGATGAATACACTAAACAGATTCAGAAGGATGTAGGTTGCAGTAGGTACTGGGAGATGAAGAAGCTTGCACAGGATAGAGTAGCATGGAGAGCTGCATCAGACCAGTCTCAGGACTGAAGACCACAACAACAACAAGCATAATTTTTCTGCATGAGCGATGCGTGGCGTGAAAGTGCACAGCTGATTTTACAAGCAGTTAAATATTGAAGCCTATAAAGGTTTTACAGTCAGTCGTCTGGTAATCTCTGAACTCCTTCCAAATCGACTCCGAGGAGTACATTTCAGTACTAAATGGTTCAAATGGCTCTGAGCACTATGGGACTTCATATCTGAGATCATCAGTCCCCTAGTACTTAGAACTACTTAAACCTAACTAACCTAAGGACATTACACACATCCATGCCCGAGGCAGGATTCGAACCTGCGGCCGTAGCGGTCGCGCAGTTCCAGACTGAAGTGCATAGAACGGCTCGGCCACACCGGCCGGCTATTTCAGTAATGCTACGTTGATAACGAAGCGATCAGCAATAGAAACCCAAGCCACCAAAAAGTCCTAATTTTTTCCTCCTCTTTCATGATGTGCTGTTCTGCATTTCGCCGTAGTTCGGTAGTGACGTTCACAAAGCTTTGTGCTTTAGTTCCACTACGTATGGCAGCTTAAAAGTCTTGTTTCTCTGGACAGGCTCCATAACATGGCTGTAGACCATCTCTGTTGGGTTCAGATAGCAGTAGTACGTTGACATCTGTAAAAATGCAACTTTGGTACAGAGTGCTCGACGCCGTGAAAATTATTGTTTTCCATGTTTCCACGGCGCTTATCACTGTACTCATGCGAGACTACCTCTGTCCTACAAAACAATCGGCATTTTCATATAAAGAGTATTGGATTTCCATTTCTCTCCAAAACATTTGATCGTTCAATGTTTTCTTAACTTCAGTAATCGTTAACAATATTGAAACCTTTCCGTCTAATATTGGATGAACGTTTGCTTGCTGACTGAACGCTGCGTCTCTTAAAATCTTTTAACTGCTGCTCTGTCAAGACTACCTGCTGATTATTACGACGAAACATAAAATGTGTTGTCGCCGTGGCCCTCAGTCGTTACCTGAAATTATTAAGACTGATTCTTACCTTTAATTATTTATACTGGATCGCCATCTGACTGCTACAGCAAACTGTGGAATGAATATACTTACTTCTCTTTAACATAATTATAAGCTGCTGGTGGAGTTTCATAATACTTTGTGACTGGAATTCTTTAAGTTGAAGTTAATTTAGATTTGATAAAAGCTGAAGCTCAGTTTAGACTTTTCTTTTAAGATAACAATAAATTCCGTAAAGCATTTACGTGAATGATTTTGGGATAGAAAATTCTTAATGCATTTAATCTGGTAGAAGTTAACTATATTCTGAGAACGATCTTGACAAACAATTACAAGGGGTATAGTTCTTTACAAAAATTCTTAAAAAGTAGCGTTGCGCTACATACCTAATTTTCTATCAAAATTACATAACTATATTCTGAGAACGATCTTGACAAACAATTACAAGGGGCATAGTTCTTTACAAAAATTCTTAAAAACTAGCATTGCGCTACATATAGCGAGTGGCTGGCGAGCACACCGCTTCTTTCAAAGTGTTAATTCATACCTCGCTTACAGCGACCTCCTCTCATGTCTCGCTAGCTACGACTGCCTCGTCTCACATCTTACTCGCAACTGCTCGCTTCCAACGCTCAATGCTACAAAAGTGCGGTCTCGCCGCCAACAATGGTTTTTGGTGCAGACAATCCCTGCTACCATTACAGATGTATTACTGCGCGCTGTTTCCCGCTCTTTCTCAAAATGTATCTATGCGCGGTTTCCCACTCTTTCTCAATAATACACAATGCAATTTAATTAACAAAACAATTTAAATAAGAAACAGTTCAGATAATTACATGCTAAAACAGTTTAAATACGCCTATTACATAATTACATATGCCGCTACTCGGCTTTCTTAAAATTTTACTATGTTGTTGAGTCATATGGACTCAACGTAAGTTTAAAATTTGATTATAGAAAATAGTTTGAACAGAGTGTATACACAAATGCTGTCATACGAAATGATTTGTCTATCTCTAATAAAGAGAATATGTAAATAGAAAGGGTTTTAGTAGGAATTGTACATCAAGTAAAATTTGGTTCCCTTAAATTTAACAACAAGAATAAGAGTAAATGTGAAAATCAATATACAGATCATATGAAGCAATTGAAAGTTTACATTATGAAACATTTAATCCAAATTGGCATCTCTTAGTACCACAATTAAGGAAGGTACAAAAGGAATTGGATAGCATGGTCAAAGCACTGGCAACTGTCTGTGAATGCACTCAAAAGTCTGTTCCTTTCCCTCACATAGCACAACACCAGGTTTCGCCATGTGGTTCCATCATCGCTTTGCTCCATAGTTTTAGTGTACCCAAACACTAAGTACGTCGTCGAATAGCCTGAGTTGCCGCAGCCACATCAGGATTAAGTTCCATCTCCAATGGTCCATTAAGGTTGGTGGTGTGCATCTTGGTATGCAAACACCTATTGTCGTACATCATACTGTGGTGTGTATCTAGGTATGCAGGCACCAATTGACATACATCGGGCTGTGGTGTGCATCTAGGTATGCAAACACCTCGTCGAGAACATCATTGGTTGAAGTCACGTGTTTCACAATTCACTGATTCTTTGCTCAATAACCATGGGGATGCACAGGAATTAAGGTACGGGTAAAATTGTTTTGGCAATGGGTTCACGGACATTGTTGGTACCATAATTTGACTACCAAATAATTTTCCCTATGACAAAATATGTTGTGTCGTAATTTGTAACAATATGTAGTTTTAATTTAAGAATTCTTCCAGAAAATTATTCCCATATATAAAAGACATAAAAGTTCCTACTTATTCAGTATTTGATAGTATACAGATTTGTTATAGACAAGTACATTATTACTTATTCTGTATTTACATATCTTAGTTTCTTACATCATTAATTATAAATTTTGTTGACAATGCATTTCTTGACTTACTGTCCTAAAATTTTATCTTCCATTCAGGGGTGTAGTCGTCAGTTATGAGTCGTCAAATGTCAGGTCATAATATACAATAAAATTACTGTCATAAAATTATTTAAAGTATTCTTTTGCAGCTGAAAATTAAGGTAAACATTATTCTGGTTAGACATTGTAATGTGTGGTCCCCATCCATAGTGTTGCAATGTGTCACATGCTAGCAAAATTATTTCTTAACATTATACATTTCTTATATACTAACATAACATACACATTCTTCTTCTGCATCTGTGTCAACTCTCTGCATAACCTGTTATAAACATTCAGCATTAATTAACGTCAGCGCACGGCATGACTTATTATAAAACATTCAGTATTAATTATCGTCAGTGCACGGCATGACTTCAATAAACATCTTCTGGTACTTCTCGTCCGCTCCTGGCATGACCTATAAAACACTTTATCATAATATTAACTGCTGCAAAATCACGTCAGCTCCCGGCATGACCTATAAAATTTCTGTAATGACAATTAGCGTCAGCTATCTGCGTGACCTAAAGATTCACATCCTTATTCTAACTAAAACTACGTTTCATTTTGATGACGTGTGACAACAATGCTGCATTCTGGAATAAAGAGCACATGTTAATGTTACCACTAAAATAATTGATTAATGAACGATCTATATTATCAGTTTAGCTATTGCAAAAATCGACATTTTCTTAAGTAATTATGTCACGTTATAAAAAAAATTTCTTTCATTTATGAGCTCTCAGTGCACAAATTCATACGTCGTGTCGTTGTCTGCATGTTCTCTTTAAGTTAGGAAATGTTTCTCGTGTTTTTATTTGTCTTGGCTGGCGTAGCATCATTAAGTACTGCTGTGTTCTTTAAGGTACGGTGAAATATTAGCGGCCCGCTGCGTGTCGCGGCTTTGTTTGTTACTGAAGCGCGCTGAAACCACCATTGTTGCATACTTACGTGTCACGCCGTCCTTTCGTCAGCTGAAATGCAAAAATTTAAGTCAAGAAATGTTTCACGTTGGATACATGATGATTCCCTAGTGATTTCTTCTTACGTAGCGTTTCCATATGCACTACATTAGCGTGTGGAATATTACGAACTCTGTAAGGGCCTGCATACAGAAGTTCGAATTTACGGCATCTGTGCTTACCTTTGTTGGAAAGAAAATGAGTGCGAATCAGTACTTTGTCGCCAATCTCGTACTTCTGTAGTCGACTTACCTGCTTCTGTTGTTTCTTCCGCCGATCTGCAGCTCTTTTAGTGTTTGCTAATGCTGTGTCTATTATTTCACAATGTCGAAGCCTACGCGTTGTGGGGCGGCGAAGAAGTTGTCGAATGAGTTGTTTGAATGTTCATTTCACGTAACAGACTATTGCCGATGCAACATATGTGGGACGGCGAAGAAGTCGTTGTTTAATGTTGAATGAAAGTTGAACATTGCCACCTTAAATCACGCGAGCCTGGCAACTAATTTGGTGGCCAGTCAGAAAGCGAAGGGAAACTTACTGACCTTAGTTCCCAGTCTGCACGGCCACATTCCTGTACAGCCCAGCTAAACGAAAAATATCCATAGTTCTTCACGGGATTAGGGCTGCTTCAATAAAATTTAAAGTTCCAAACAAGATTTTATTATCTTAAAGGCTCACACAAATTACTCGAAACTTCTGAAAATGCTAAAGACATTAAATATTGTTAATTCAGCCAGTCGTTTAATAGTTCAGAGGCGACTTCTACAGCAAGTTCCTCCCGAATAGTTCATTACTCTAACTAACGGTGCTCTATTAATAGTTCGCAATAATGTTAAAAAAAAGATTAATGCTCGCCTTAAAAGTGGAGTTAGTCACCACTTGCCACGCGGAATTATACTTCACACGGACGGCACAATAACAGTTTGTTACCGAAGTCTAAACGATCCAGGACGGTGTACAGTCCTCGCGATTTTCAATGTCCGTTTACATTGCTAAGTACGCGCATGTCACAGCCCGCTATGACGTCACCCGAGGCGAGGCGCGATCGGACGTTAAGCTCGCGTGGACTAGGCGTTGGTCTAATGCGGAGTGAGCTTACTACTGCCTCTGCCGCTCTTTTTATATAGCTCCGGCGCGTACCGCCAAGAGAGCATCTGTTCTTTCCGTTCCTATGCAGATGCCTGCAGCGTCCAAATGATCGCTATCTCAGGCACATAATCTTAAATATCACATTTAATAATAGCTTTACAAACTTCTCAATTTTTGTATACATACATCTGAGCAGTACAGAAGCACGTAGAAAATCTCAGCCCGCTAAAATTAAAACTTTACTCTCTAGAATTTTTACAATGGAACTAACGGTAGATGGTTACCTCTGAACCATAGCTTTATCAAGACTTGTATCAGCTGTTAATTATGCTACAAGACTAAAACTTGGTGTAGCTTTGTTAATTGTCCTATCTGATCATTGGTCTTAAAGAATTTGTTTTATCATTAAAATTTAAAGTACTTAATCTATAATGCTTATGTACATTTTACTCACAAAAGTAGTTTTTACTAAATTACTAAAAAACTAGAAGAGGTAACTGATTGTGGTATTTCCATTATTATTATTAGGGTGAACTGAAGCATCCTACCAATTTTCAATATTGTAGCTCTATTATTTCGCGCCTCTGATTTTTCCGAAAAACGCGGATTCTGGAGTCAATTTTAGTTTTATGGTTTTGGAAACCAGCACCACTCATTAATGACTTCTTACTGCACCTTCTCACCAAATTTTGGCTTCCTAGCGTCATTATTTAGCGCCTCCTATTTTTCTTTCAAAACGTGAATTTTACGTAAACTACTAATTTTATAACATTAAGATTTGTTACCTGAAACATTATTACATAGAACTATACTTTAACAAAGTTTTACACACAAATCTTAATTTTTACTTTTATGTTAAATGTGGTGCAATACTATATGCAGGCGCGTTACGATGACGTGGCGCTACTAGCAGTGAACTAGGGTAAGTCCCGTGCACTCGCTCGCCTCTGTATCTTATACATGATACAGCGCTTGCTTTGCTTCATCACCCCCTTTTTAATTTTCGTGAAAATCTATTTTTGAACAAAATTAAATTTCTAAAAGAACAAACAAGCGATGGATTACTTTAGTATACCTCTTTCAACTTAAGTTGCTTCTTCTTAGGAAATTCCTTATTACTACATACACAAAATAACCATACTCATATACACATAGAAAACCTAGTACAGAAGACATTCAAAAATTATTTACATACATTTACATGGAAATATAAATTTTTCAATGGTTACAAAATAGTTATTTTTTTTTTTTTTTAAATCAGTCTCTTCCTGAAAAAGAAAATACACACGACTTTTATCACTGCAACGCACTCACATTTTTCTTTTACTATAATACTCGGCACTGTGGTGGGTGTCCTATTGTAACACTCATTTAATTTCACTGATTGACAAAATTGTGGGAGGAAATTGTATTCACTGTGGTTTGCGTCTCTACTTCCAATCTCCCTACCGCTTGTTGTCAGTCATTCATGCAGCCTGCATGTCCCTGAGAAACAGACAATACAGTCTAAGTTTCTGTTTTCAACTTATATCTAAGGTAGGACAAAGTACATTTTATAGTTTATATTCTGTCACTATTTTACTAATTGTGAAGTTGTCAGAAAGATATTTAGCACTAAGTCGTATCTGATACAATAGCTCCTACTTTCTTCTTTCATAAATAATCTTTTAGGTTCCTAAATAGTGAAAATTCTTTTAGCAAATTAATATATTAAGATCTTGCTTCAACTTAGAAAATTGAGTAACCTTTTAGTTTTAATGTACTCTGGCTTAATTATCGTATGGATTAGTTCATCAAAGAAGTCATTTGCTGACCAGCACTTTGCTTTATTGTATGAATTACTAAAGAAATTAGTTATTTTCAGTATACCGATTCCAAATTTCTGCATTTTCCAATATTTGTGTGTTTCTGTTGTCTGTTTAACTATTTATTTGCCTCAAGCAAGATTTAGCGTTTTTCACCATTTCACGAGACGTGAGGGAATTATTCTTTAATCCTACATCATTTACTTCAATTTACTTACTTCACTTCTTCACCTTATTCATTTTCTCCCTTTTCTTCCAGATTCAAAATACTTCATTTCTCCACTTCTTTCTCCCTTTTCCTTTTGTCAGCCTATTGACGTCCTGTTTCTATATATTTGGTGCGATCCTCACACCACTTCCACACATCTCCATTTATTTAATTCTAAAACGCCATTGCTTGCCTCTATGAGCATTACCTTCTTACGCTGTTTTCCTTCAGACAACCTTATTTCTAGCAACATACTACCTTCTGCATAATCTCATGGATTATTCATATTCATACCGTACTTCGTATACTGCAAAGTGTCTCTCTTAGTTGTAGTTTCTAACCCTTTACAATTACATGAAATATTTTAATTTATTTATTTTAGCCATGTTTGCCTCTTATTGGTACTCAGACTTTTGTTTTGCCATTCACTAGGTAGATCCTTACTAAGAATACTTAAAACCTAATAGCATATATACAACATGAAGACATATGTGATTCTTACCTGTTATGATAGACCAGAAGAAGGGAATGAAACTTGAAAAGGAAATAAAGTTTCACCCAGCTGGGACTGCACGGTACGCCAAACCGTGTATCCGCCAAAGAGTGGCAGACTCCCTACAGTAATTAATTACTGTTAATTTTAAATTCCTTTAGATCCACAATATTTCTTAGACCTAGTTCTCTCTTACTCTTTGGATATTCCAAACGATAGGCATTTGCATGAGGTTTACTTACTATTCTAAATGGTCCATGATATACATGCATAAACTTTTTAGTTTCTGCAGAAATTTTCTTTGATTTTTCTTTTGTTTTGACCAGCACTAGCTCACCAATTTTAAAACTAGTGGGGGAAGCCCTTGCATCATGCCTCTTTTTCCTATCTAAAGCTCTTTTCTCATTCTCACTGAAAACCAAATTTTCCTGCAAGTATCCTTTATTCTTTATTACTCTAATAGGCAGTTCCCAAGTTTCATTACTACCGCCTATATGACTTCCTATAAAAGACTCTCTTATCACTTTAGAGTCAGGTAAAGTTAAAATTAAGTTGTTCTGATCAAAATTGATCTTTCCCTGGTACTTTGATAAGAAATCAGTACCAATCAACATATCAACACTTAAGCCTAGCACAATCAAACAAGGATGATCTATTACTACGTCATTTATACCAATGGGTATCAAAGCTTCGTGTTGAACTGGTCTAGAGACTTTTCCAGTAGCACCTATAATCTTTAAGCCACTTACTTTCATAACTGTTAACTTCTCTTTATTGGGTATGGTGTCAAAAAATGTTTGTGATAAAGCACTTGCTTCACTGCCACTGTCAAGCAGACAACGCACAGTGACTCCTGATATGTTTACTTTGATAACAGGGTGAGTTATTTTACATTGAACAGGTTGCTCACACACCTCGTCTAATAAATCTCGTTCTATGTTCTTCCAGCTAAAGTAATTCTGATCAGTTGCAATTACATTTACATTTACATCCTGGGGCTCATCATGCTCTATAATCTTAGCTGCTTTCTCTAATCTGTCCACTAACTTTAAATCGAAGCATCTGACGACTTTTTCTACTTTTGTTTGCTGCACATCAGCCAAACTATCCTCTACCTCTGAGCAACTGCGTCCCTGCGCAATATTGCTGTTCATAAGAATGTCGTCACCTTCAACCATTTGTGGCACGTTTACACAGCTACTAGATTCTTTCACCTCGTTACTATTTCTACCCCCTTCATTCATCATTTCCTCCTCTGAGCATCAGGAGAAGATAGCCAGACTGCGGAAATTTGGAAAAACACGTCACACCAAAAGTACAATAAATCATCAAAACATCTGGAAAGCAGAAAAGGTATCAGAAAAATGAAAGTGAGCGATAATACGCTTCCTGCACAAGAAATGAGACAAAACAGACCCCAATAACAACAAAGGAATTTCTCTACTACCTATGACGTACCAAATTATATGTTCAAATGTGTGTGAATTCCTAAGGGACCAAACTGCTTAGGTCATCGATCCCTAGACTTAGACACTACTTAAACTAAGTCAAACTGTGCTGCCGGCCGCGGTGGTCTCGCGGTTCTAGGCGCGCAGTCCGGAACCGTGAGACTGCTACGGCCGCAGGTTCGAATCCTGCCTCGGGCATGGATAAGTGTGATGTCCTTAGGTTAGTTAGGTTTAAGTAGTTCTAAGTTCTAGGGGACTGATGACCACAGCAGTTGAGTCCCATAGTGCTCAGAGCCATTTCAACCATTTTAAACTGTGCTAAGAACAACACACACACCCATGCCCGAGGGAGGACTCGGCCCTCCGGCGGAAAGGGCCGCGCAGTCCTTGACGTGGCTCCTCAAACCACGCGGCCTTAACATATATCAAAATACTTGTTAAATCAGAGGCTTCCGAAAGGGAAGTTCATGCAATGAACATATCTGGTGCCTCAGAACAATATTAACAACAAAAAGGTGCACGTACGTCACAATAACATTCGTCGACTTCGAGAAGGCCGACGACTCCATAGATGGATAAACACTCTTCAACACAGTGGAAGAAACGAAGATTCACAACAAAACCAGAAAGCTAAACCAAGAAACGTTAACAAATACATCTCAGGTGAAGTCTATGGGAAAAATCTCAGAACCATTCGAAATCAAGATACGAGTGAGACAGGGAGTTGACCTGTCACCCATTCTATTTAACTCGGTATCGGAGAAAATAACCAGGACATGGAACAAAGAGTCAGTGGAGGTAAAGATGGGAGACACATGGATAAAACAGTGTGTAAGATGTCTGGCCTTTGTTTTTAAGATATCCATCACAACAAATAACAGAGAGGTAGCCAAGGAAGCTCTACACACTAGACGAAATCTCAGCCAGAACAGGACTACAAATTTCTTTTGAAAAAACGCAATACATGAACGTAAAATCCATAGACAGACACCCACCTGTAACAAAGTACGGAAAGACAAGACACGTCGAAAGTTTCACATAACTGGGAAAGATTATACAGGAAACGGGTCTGAACGCGACACCCAGTAAAGAAAGGATCACAAAACTACAAAAAGCACGAATCGTACATGGAACCACGAAAACAAAAGAAGTGTTTCCAGTATTGCCAGAATAAGATGCTACAGTACAGTAATCTTACCAGAGGTCTTTTATGCCTCAGAAACAATAGTAATCAAGGAAAGAACGAAAATCAAGGAGATCAAAAAACAAGAGAGGAAAATACTGCGAAATATCCACGGGCGAGTTCGGAAAGAGGGGATCTGGATGAGGAGACCGACAAAAGAACTGTACGAAAATAATTGACCAAGAAAATTATTAACATAGTGACAGCTCATACAGTGAAAACCATGTAGGTAAAGGAAACCATGAAAGATTTTAAGAAAGTGAACATGTCCACAGAATACATGACAGACAGGGAGAAATACAGAGAATTCTTCAGAAAACCGAAATTTCAGCAAACGCCCAAAGAGAAGTAAACAGGAAAGAAGTAGACAGAAGACAGGAGTAAGAAACGCAGTCAATATATGAAAGTTTTTCTTCAAGAAAAAAGAAAGTGACAGAAAAAATGCCATGAAAATTGACTGTGTTTTAGCGCTCTCCTCAACGGGGAATTAACGTTAATAATAATAATAAAACATAAAAATTTGTTTAAATTTTTTCCTGGAACTTTTCAAGACAACAGAATACTTGAACCACGAGGAAATTCTTCAATTTAGACTTGAAAGTGGGAGTATTACCGCTACGATTTTTTTAATTTTTGTGGTCGCTTCCTGAAAGTGGATTCAGTGGAATAGTGTACGCCTTTCTGCGGAAGTATAAATATGTTTTGATCCAAATTCAGACTGGATTTCTGCCTACTGTCAAATGAGTAAAAGTTGCTAATTCGTGGGAATGAGCTCATAGTCCTAAGAGCGAACGACGTTAAAGAAAATATATGTTTTGTTGAGAGGCCAAATGTTCGGTAGTCAGCAGGGCTAAGTTTGGAGGGTGGCTCATTACTGAACACAGGTTTACTCCAGTCGGTGGGTTTCCAGGCCGAAAGACGCGTCTGGAGACGCTGTGGACTGCGATGGGATACCAACCTGACTCTCGCTCGCCATACGGCTCAACAATCACCAGTGATGGTGTAGTGTGCCATTTCTTCTCATAGCATAGCCCCTTTGGTTTTCATCCGCAGCACCTTTATAGCACAACGATTCGTTGACGAAATTCTACTTCCCCTTTTGTTGCCCTTCATGGCAAGCCATACTAGGTCTACATTTCAGCAAGATACTGTCCGCCTGCACACGGCGAGTTTCTATTGCTTGTCTCCATGCTTGTAAAACTATACCTTGGCCAGCGAGATCGCCACATCACTCTCCAGTTGAGTAAGTTTGGAGCATTGTGTGCAAAGCCTTCCAACCATCTCGGAATTTTGGCTATGTAACGAGTCATTTGGACAGTATTTGGCACGATATCCCAGAGGAGGACAGCCAAAAACCTCTGTCAGTCAACATCGAGCCGAATAACTGCCTGCATAAAGGCCAGAGGTGAACCAAGGCGTTATTGAATAGCTCCATTTATGAAACTCTCCTTTTTTCTCAATAGATTATGTACACTCATGCTCATAAATGAAAGATAATTGCAGAATATAGTGCCACACACCGTGGCACTACACAAACTTGGCGCTAATAACATAGACACATAGGGAACACATACGACAGAGACCAAGGTGTTTGTGATAAGTTGAGAAAACCGTCCCGAAACGCATGTGCTACAAAACGCCACTGTTTCCTGCGCATGTACCCCGACAACAGTATGGGATATGATCGCCATGCACCTAAAAACAGGCCGCACAACGGATTGGCATACTCTGGATCAAGTGATCGAGCAGCTGCTGGTGTATAGCCTCCCATTCTTGCACTAGTGCCTGTCGGAGCTCCTGAAGTGTCCCAGGGGTTTGAAGACGTGCAGCGATACGTCGACCGAAAGCATCCCAGACATTCTCGGTGGGGTTTAGGTCTAAAGAACAGGCTGTCCACTCCATTCGCCTGATATCTTATGTTTCAAAGTACTCCTCCACGATGGTAGCTGGGGCAGGTGGCGCCGTGCGTTATCGTCCATCAAGAGGACGGTGGGACCCACTGCGACCCTGAAAAGGCGGACATACGGGTGCAAAATGACGTCCCGATACACCTGACCTGTTACAGTTCCTCTGTCGAAGACATGCAGAGGTGTACATGCACCAATCATAATCCCACCCCACACCATCAAAATACGACCTCCATACAGGTCCCTTTCAAGGACATCAAGGGGTTGGTATCGGGTTCCTGGTTCACGCCAGATGAAAACCCGACGAGAATCACTGTCCAGTCTATAACTGGACTCGTCCGTGGACGTAATCTGGAACCACTGTTCCAATGACCATGTACTGTGTTCTTGACACTAGGCTTTACGCGCTCTCCTGTGAAATGGGGTCAGTGGAACGCACCTTAAAGGTCTCTGGCCGAATACACCATGTCTGTTAAGTCGTCTGTAGACTGTGTCTGAAGGCAACACCAGTGGCTGCGGTAAAGTACTAAACAAGGCTACCTGCAGTACTTCGTGGCTGTCTGCGGTCACTTATGGTGTGATAACGGTGCTCTTGTGGTGTTGTAAAATGTGGACGTCCCGAACTCTAGCGCCAGTCTGCTGGAATCGTTGCCATAATCTTGATATCACACTATGTGGCACACGGAGGGCCCGTGCTACCACCTGCTGTGTCTGACCAGCCTTCAATCGCTCTCATATTCTGCCTCATCAATATGTGTTCTTTGAGCCATTTTCAACACACAGTCACCATTAGCACGTTTGAAACGTCTGCACATTTACTCGCCGGACTGTAGTCTGACGTGCACCAACACACCTCTGCGTATGTGGACTGCTGCTAGTGCCACCGTGCGACGACCGCAGGTCAAAGGCACCGCATGGTCATACCCCGAGGTGGTTTAAACCCGAAAACCGCCCACCAGAACGTTTCGTCGTAGTGTATAAGCATTATCCTTAATTTATGAGCATGAGTGTATATTCTCTGAAACTGTAATGATTTGTCTTTCTGTACATGTACATCACAACTACCGATTGCCATCCCATCGGGTAATTCTTTTGTGATACATTATATTCCTGTTGTTTTAGAGTGTACTTGACAGTGTGTTTGGTACGGCAGCCTTTTGGAGTGGTGTAACGCCGTAAACGTCTCTATGGCTTGTTTGTCGGCAGAAAGCAGACTGCGAAACTCATTAGTGCAAGAGCAGTTTCGTGAAATTCGTGAAGTGACATATACCTCAGCTACTGTATGCCGGACAGGCACTTGCATTTCCTGTGGCCAGCGAATGCTGCGGCCGACCCACACACTCCAGTGAATAATTGAATACGATGTTTTTGCCTTTCTGCGAGACACCGCTACTACGTTCGGGCAGTGTGGGACACGTGACCAGGATGAATATGGTTAGACTGACGGAAAGAGTACGAGAAACGACAGGGAGGAGAAGAGACATACAGGAAGCAAGAGGATTGTCAAACTTAGGAAGGATTCTTCGGATGTAGGAACCCTGGTGGAAGAAAAGGTGTGGTGTCACCGCCAGACACCACACTTGCTAGGTGGTAGCCTTTAAATCGGCCGCGGTCCGGTAGTATGCGTCGGACCCGCGTGTCGCCACTATCAATGATTGAAGACCGAGCGCCGCCACACGGCAGGTCTAGAGAGACTTCCTACCACTCGTCCCCAGTTGTACAGCCGACTTTGCCAGCGATGGTTCACTGACTAAATACGGTCTCATTTGCAGAGACGATAGTTAGCATAGCCTTCAGCGACCTAGCAAGGTGCCATAATCAGTTACTATTGATATTGTTATCTATGTACCGTCAAAACCGACGTTCCTCATTAATGGGTTGAAGTTAAGTATTCCACCACCTACGTCCGTTTTTCTGAAGTCTAATTTCCTTGTCCTGTTCCAGACCTCACGCCAGCCTGCGTGAGCTAAAACTCGTGCCTTTCGGCCTCCTCTAGTAACACGGTGTTGGCTCTCCTGCCAACCACAACAAAAGGAAATTACAGAAGCAAGTACAGAGGGAACAACATTTTCAGAGTTCGATGACAGACGATACAGGAAATGGATACAGAGTCGCCAGACGAGCAGACAAGAGAAGATGATACTGAATTCTGAGAGTGAAGAAGGAAAAGGATGGAGAGGTACTACTGGAAGGATAAGAGAAAAACGCAACCCATCAAGGTGCTACCCGTGTTCCTACAGATGCCGTAATGCAAGGAGGAGAAGACGAGAAAGGAGAAGAAGAAGACATATTACATGTCCTGATGAAGGACGTTTTCCTTAAGGGCAGATTTAAATTGTGTGAAGAAATTTACAGTACCTGTCGTATAGGGTTAATTGTATGGCGGAAGAAAACCTTAGCAACACTACTGGAATATTAAATGTGGAATAGACTTTAACTGCACGGGACAAGGGGGAGAAATAATTAGGTAGAGGTAGCAAAAGAAATCGAAGGAGGTAAACAAAAAAGAAATAAATTGGTCTTCTGCACTCAGCTTGCAGAGAAAGGTTTCAACAAAAACTCGTAGCTGCTGCGGAGATTCTATTTCGTGGCTGTAGCGGCGTAAATTTTCGTAACTGGAGAGCACAAGAAGCGTCAGCAAATACACGTGGCTCGGCGCCCGACTAAGTCACCTGGAGCTCTTGTAACAGCTGTATATCGTGGGAACGGCTTTACTCTGGATTCTAATGGATGGTCATAATAAAGGGAGTCGAGAGTGCAGAGTACCAGTGCTAAATGTTTCTGTTGGAAAGATACCTCAGATACCGGCCTGCATAACTAGCTGGCCGGGTATGGACGTACAAGGCAGCAAGCAGCTGCCGGCAAGTAGCCGCGGGACGGCTCGTGGGCCGCTGCTGGCTGCTTAGCCATTCCGTGGAGGAGCCTGCCCTAACGAGCTGGTTAATTAGCCACGACGACGCGTGCTCTCCGCACGCTGCACCTGCTGTCTCACTGGGCACCGCGACGATATATCGCTAATAACGATAGCGTGCTTGAATAATATTGATCGTAATAAATCGATAATCGCTGTCAATATGCCGATTATATCGATACATTTAGCCGACATATCGGGCTTCTACAATTCTATTTTGCTGCACGCTTTTACAGTTTCTGCGTGCTTGCGCAAGAATCTGTCGCACCACTTCACCTGCTGGCTGAATGGATGACGCCATAAGCTTTAGTTATTCTGGCAATAAACAATGAGAAGGGATGGGATGATAGCGCGTGTTTTAAGACGTCACGCAATAATTTCCATGGTACTTGAGGGTAAAAATAGTACGGAAAGACATACATTGGAACATATCCAATAAATGATTGAGGACGCTGAGTGCAAATGCTACTCCGAGATGAAGAGGTTATGTAACGTGGCCGTTTCTCTCAGAAACTGTCCACTAACATATTTCAGAGGATGATATGCAAATTTCCTTTATCGAGTAGTCGTTCAGTTACCCAGCTCCATAACTGCAAATCATGGTTAGCATCGGCAGTGGCTGTTTTCAGTTCACTTTAGTGTTTCCTTTTCTCTCCGCTGTACTAAAGTGGAGTATTCCAAAAGTTGAGAACGAGACTGGACAGAGAAAGATAAGACCCTTCCTTAAGAAAATTTGTGTCCACGGAGAGTGGGCCTTAGTAGGTAGATATGGAAAAATAATGGTTCAAATGGCTCTGAGTACTATGGGACTTAACATCTGAGATAATTAGTCCCCTAGAATTTAGAACTACTTAAACCTAAATAACCTGACATAACACACTTCCATGCCCGAGACAGGATTCGAACCTAAGACCGTAGTGGTCGCGAAGTTCCAGACTGTAGCGCCTAGAGCCGCTCGGCACTCCGGCCTGCAGATAAGGAAAGGACAGGGACTTTATTTCAGTTTCTATAGTAATGTGTCACATCACCAACAACTTTAATTTTGGCACAATTCAGTGCACCTTTAGCCCATACGGACACAGACTCTGGTTCATCTGGCATTCATCTGGCTTCCCACTGTTCCTTGGCACTATCTCCGAAACGCACAGCGCACGGGAAGCCTTCCCTCTCGCAGAAGGCTTTTAGCGAAAAAAAGGATCTATAGCCAGGTGTGGTTTCCCACAGATCGTGTGAATTTTCGATGCGCGTTTCGGAATAACGTTCGGTTTAAACGTTCGGAAATCAGCTTTCTGATGGATCATACTGTTATTTTCCGGAGAGCCCAATCTTTTTCGCTGTGTCTAAGCATTGAGCATCTGATAGGCCCTGTTCAGAATTTTACCATGTACTGTGAGAGATTTTCTGCGTATCTTCATGCCGCAGAATGTTATTGGTTCAACATAACAAAAATCTACTTGGGGAGTAGAGTGTGTAACCTCTTCACTTGAGTTTCAGTTGTCGGCGCTCGCTGTCTTTGCCACCACTGGCCAGCGAGTTCCTGCTCTCATGAAAAACAGCGAACTTCCAGAGCAGTCACATCTATATCTACATCTACGTGATTACTCTGCTATTCACAATAAAGTGCCTGGCAGAGGGTTCAATGAACCACCTTCATGCTGTCTCCCTACCGTTCCACTCTCAAATGGCACACGGAAAAATCGAGCACTTATTTTTTTTTTTTCTGTGCGAACCCTGATTTCTCTTATTTCATCGTGATGATTATTTCTCCCTATGTAGGTCGGTGCCAACAGAATGTTTTCGCAGTCGGAGGAGTAAACTGGTGATTGGAGTTTCATGAGAAGATCCCGTCGCAACGAAAAACGCCTTTGTTTTAGTGATTGCCACTCCAGTTCAGGCATCATGTCTGTGACACTATCTGCCCTATTTCGCGATAATACAAAACGAGACGCCCATCCTTGCCAGAAGAGGAACACTTCAGTTTAGGCTTTTGAGGATGCAAACACTTCACTGTAGGCTTTTGCAGAGTTAAGACCAGCGGCGGGTACTGCGTACGAGCACAAGAACACGTGCACACCCTAACTTTTGACAACTTGCGGATTTATTTGTTATTTTTCTTTCAATGCTGTTAAATACAGTGTAGACGCATTACACTGAAATGCACGGCACTAACTCTACCGCGATGTGTTACATTGCCACTAGTGTAGACTGCGTGAAACTTGGCATCGGGTTCGCGAGTACACATTCAGTTGTGCACGTTCTGAGGAGCTTTCGCACAAGCGCAAATGGCATGACGTCATTGCTTTGTGGGTCAAATACATACGGGTTTGATAAACAACGTGCGTGGTTCACGGCGTGCGTAGCTAGCCTTTACCAGTCAACTACAACTTTTCGTCAGTGCCACCAGGTGGGAGTGCTCTGCACGACTTTTAACCTCTTTCGCTTCGTATGAATCCCACTAAACTGTAACAGGCCCCTCAAACATGACATTTCACACAATATATGCAAAATTAGATCGGATGTCCCTAGTTGTTATAGATATACCGATATAAAATCCTATTTTGGGGATTTCTGAATGATTTATAGTACATTAAGTTTTGCATTTTATCATGCAGTGTCCCCCTTTGAGTCGCAAAGGGCGTAAAGCACATCTTCGTAAGGTGTGAGAGTATAGCATTTATTCATGCTTCTGACACCTATTGATCATATGGTGAGTCAGGTTTATCTGTGCTGTAGGCCCACATCGCACATGAACATTTACGAAAAGCTGTCTCACTGGTTTCTCTGATATTCACTTGAATGTGGGATCGCCGACGGTGTACTTTTGGCGCTTCTCTGCGCCCCATTTGTATGCTGGTCAAGTGATGATGTTGGCAGACATTACTGCTTGAATTTAATGATTTCCGCAAACGCCAGTTTGCGTTTGGAGCTGGTTGTTTATTGTGCAGGAATGAGCTTTTCTGTGCAGAGTCTACAAGACCTCTGTTGAGTCTGTTTTAAGCGCTAACAGAAAAGTAAATTACCAGAAAAAGTTAGCCGCAAAGAAACTAAGGCCTCCCACACCAGGACGAGGAAGTTTACAGTTAGTGTAAGTTATTGTTTGAGCCAACGTAGGAATGTCTGATTTTCAGCCCGAAAGTTGATTAGTGAACTAATGAATGCGTTAGGTCTGTTGAAGATTTGTCCGAATAAAAAAAAAAGCATCAAAACTACAACTTACACAAAATGCGAAACGGAGAGTAGCGAAAGCTTACACATTATACCTTCTTGACCTAAACAATTCTTAATTACTTACAAAACATCAAACCTCGACTAAAACAACTTACTCTTTTGTTAGATAAGTTGTACGTATTATTTTTATTGTTATTATTGGCAGTGGCTGTAATTGTATAAACTTGTTGATAAGTAGAACTGTTATGCATCAGGTCCCATTTACTTCACACTCCCAAATTTATCTCACTCTAAAAATACACTACTGGCCATTAAAGTTGCTACACCAAGAAGAAATGCAGATAATAAACAGGTATTCATTGGACAAATATATTATACTAGAACTGACATGTGATTACATTTTCACACAATTTGGGAGCATAGATCCTGAGAAATCAGTACCCAGAACAACCACCTCTGGATGTAATGTAAGTAGGATGTTTAGGTTTTTTTTATTGGTAACGCCGCCGCCACGTAGCGCTCTCTATGAAAATCACTGGCTGTGCCGTGTGCAGTCTCTGGCTGGTTTGCATTGTTGTCTGCCATTGTAGTGTTGGGCAGCGGCAGCTGGATGCTAACACCGCGTAGCGTTGTGCAGTTGGAGGTGAGCCGCCAGCAGTGGTGGACGTGGGGAAAGAGATGGCGGAGTTTTGAAATTTGTAAGAATTGATGTCATGAACTGATATATATATTATGACTATTAAGGTAAATACATTGTTTGTTCTCTATTAAAATCTTTCATTTGCTAACTTTGCCTATCGGTAGTTAGTGCCTTTAGTAGTTTGAATCTTTTATTTAGTTGGCAGTAGTGGCACTCGCTGTATTGCAGTAGTTCGAGTAACAAAGATTTTTGCGAGGTAAGTGATTTGTGAAACATATAGGTTAATGTTAGTCAGGGCCATTCTCTTGTAGGGGTTACTGAAAGTCAGATTGCGTTGCGCTAAAAAAAATATTGTGTGTCAGTTTAAGCACAGTCTTGTATAATATTTCTAAGTGGACGTTTCATATGTCGACCCTTAGCCGAGGACACCTCACTGGAATCTTCTGACGTTTTCTTGTAGTTTGCGTAATTGGTGTAGCTATTGTTTGTTGCTAGAGCGTAATTGTAGAGAGAATTTCCTTTGTAGTTGTAGTTTTTCATTGTGGTACAGTAAAACAGTTATGGCATGCACGTACGTTTGCTCCAAGTATTTCGCAACTGCGCTTGCAATTAACTAGATATTATTTTCAGTGCTATGTTAATGTGTTCTCTTATTTTTATTCTTCAAATTGTGTTTTTCTGTGTTGTCGTGTGAAATATTGTGACAATAATGGCGTGTGAAAAACGTAATACTAGGCTCCAAAGTAAACTGAGAAATGACAGTGAAGACGAACGCAGTGTGTTAGCGCCACCATGTAATGAATTCACTAATGTTCAAAGTAGTAATTTGGTAATAGTGCATAGGGAAATGGAGCGGGCTGCAAATAATGGTGTAGGCAGTGAAGCAATTAGTGAACCGGGAAGCATTATTGATCGATCGGTCGGCAACAGCTCGCCTCAGGATTCCGAAATGACAGGGCACAATCTTGCAAATACTGTAGATTCAGATTTTGCGTCCTCACCGTTTTCTCAAATAAATCAAGACACATTATCTGCTTTTCAAAATGCGAATATTGCCGGTTAAAATGCACTGCCGAAAAGCACTGAGGAACATGTTTCAGACAACAGTGCACTGTTATTGCAGTTAATGCAACAAATGGGACAAAGGCTACAAAAGTTAGACACAACGCTTGAACAAAATCAGAAACAAATGGGAAAAAATCTTCAAAAGTTAGACACCATGGAACAAAATCAGACACAAACACAACAAAAGCTTCAAAAGTTAGACACAATGGAACAAAATCTTCAAAAGTTGGACACAATGGAACAACACCAGAGACAAACACAGCAACAGTTAGACACAATGGAACAAAATCAGAGACAAACACAGCAAAAGCTTCAAAGGTTAGACACCACACTTGAACAAACACGTGAAGATTTAACTACTGAGTTACATACCATTGAACCGAAATGCCAAAAAATCTGTAATGAGGTAAAAACACAAATTTGTGTGCATTTTCAACCTATTTTTTCGCGGCATGAAAATGCATTACAGAATCATAGAGCAGCCATAAAAGAACTGCAAACTATAGTTCGTGAAAATCACGACACCTAGCAAGCTAAAATGGACTCAGTTGCATCCACCGATTCGGTTACGCAACTTGCAAGAACTCAGGAAAACTTAAAGGACACAGTATATTCGATTTCAACACAAATGGACACTCTGAAACTTGGTTCAGAAAAACACACTGAGGAAATGTGTTCACTATCGGAGAAAGTAGCCGAAATTTCAGATCAGTTCACTAACTTATCTACAAAGGTTGATGATGATCTGAATGATACAGAAGAGTGCCAACAAATTACGAAATTCAAACAAAATCAGAATAAAATTAATACACAACACCAAAGAGAAATCCGGGAAGTGCAAGATCAGCTGACACAAGTAATACAAGAATTAGGTATTTCAGAGGACACTCGCGCTCCAACACGGGAAGAGGGACTTAGAAATACGGAAAAGCCACAAAATAATAACACAGGGCATTTCGGAAATTGTGAAAGAAATTGGCAAGGTGCACCGAATTTTGAGATGGAACCGCCGACACGACGTAACAATGACCAATATGCTACCCTCCGACACGATGATTTTGACTATAAGCTGTTCATTACTACACGTAAATTCAAAACATTTAAGACTTCTGGCAACGACATTCATCCACGAGCGTGGCTCCATCAATTCTCTCATTGTTTTCCTCCCAACTGGTCATTAGAGCACAGATTAGAATTTATGTGTGGCTACTTGGAGAATGAACCAGCTGTAGGAATGCGATCGGTCATTCACGATTGTCATAGTGAAGGAGAATTTTATCATGCCTTCCTCTCAGCATATTGGTCTCAAGCTACACAAGACCGAGTAAAACACAGCATCATAATGATGAAACATTTCGAACAATCTGAATTTTCCAGTCTTGTCAAATACTTTGAAGACATGTTACATAAGAATCAGTATCTTTCAAACCCATACAGCCCCTCAGAACTCATCCGCATTTGCTTAATCAAATTACCTGAACATTTACGACATTGAAGCTTTTCAGGGACTGTTACAAGAACTGGAAATTGACACTGACAATCGCGGAACGCGAAAGCAGGAGCACAACAATTACAGGTCACACCTGTCACAATTCCGCGATGACAGAAATAATACACGACAAGGCTATTCGTACAACGTAAATCGTGACCAAAACAGACACCAGCCATATAACAACCGTTGGCAGAGTACTAATTATTACTGGGAAAGATCACCTCTCCGCGGTAATGACTATCACAGAGACAATCAGAGAAACAGACAATATGGAAACCAAATTAATTACTATCAAGGGAGACAGAATAACTTCAGACGCAACAGTTCAGCGCGAAGTTACGATTCAGGAAGAAATTCCCCACCACGTCACCGGCAAGAAAGAAACTACAGGAACTACCGACATGACGACAGACGATATAATCCTAACGACAGACCTGAATTGCATCAGAACTGGCGGGATTCAACCTCGGCAAGGTGAATTTGTTGAAGGTAGGTCTCCTAATCCCAATCACGACGCGCGCCAACAAAGAGACAGACAATGACTCGCACCACAGGCAGCCACGTGCACCGGCAGGCTCTGCGAAAAATAACATAGACGCTAACCTTGAGAAAAATTCCAGTATTCTCTACCGACGTATACCACATGATAATTGCGTTCAAGTTGAAACTCTGAGTACTATGAAGAGTAAAGGATTGCACCACACACCACAAGTAAACCTCTTATTGAGAGATAATCTGCTTTTTTTGACTTTGTCTTTGCCACAAAACTTTTCACTTCACTTTTCTAGTCTGCTTTGTCACACTCAGAAACTGTTAACATGCAACAATGTGTTGAAGTTAACTATCCAGTCTAGAAGCTAGGGAACATTTTTAAACAGAAATTACGAATGCACTGTTATAGTGAACAGACGACACAGTGTTGTTATTTGTACATTCTTGCTTGTTAGTTGCACGATTACGTAACGACTATAAGGCTTACATACTTAGAACATATACTGTTAATGATATTTTAAAGCAACATTTTGGTTTAATTGAAAAGACATTTTTTATTTGAAGTACTTTCTGTGAGATTAAAGATGACTTAGCGTTTGGTTTCTTTGATAGCTACACGATTATATTACGACGCTACTAATAAGTGACAATTTACAATGTTGCTTTTGCGGTGTATCTGTTTTATATCTGCACAGTTTTTCTGAATTATTCTGGAAAGTAAAACATGTTTTAGTAGAAACATTTGTGGTATAGCTACAATGAGACAGCCTTTTCCGTAGCACAACAATACGTTACAGCACAGTACTTTCTTCATCACGGCAATAAGCGTAATAACTAGGATATCTATACGCAAAGCATTTCACTTTTGTTTATCATGAGGTAAGTACATTGACTTCTGCAGAACTTAGCTTTCGGAGGACGATAACTACGACACTTCCACAGAGATTATCTTACAACATGACACACAGTTTAGCGCTACAGTACACGTGTTTGAGTGATTATTTTTGTACTTAAAACACTTATTTTTAAAGATTCTTGAATTACAATGATATAAAGGTTTCCCTGATACATTTCATTCCATTGCTGTAATCTGCAACACCTGAGGATATAATTACATTAATCCTCAGGGGGGGGGGGGGGGTACACGCTTACTTTGTGTACCATGTGTTTGGCAAGCACAAGGAACCCTAGCTAATATGGTATTTGCCTATACAACTTTACACATAGGTACCAAATTTCTCTAACACAGAATTACACAGCTATCTGATCATTTAACTGAGAGAGACAAATATTTATTTTACTACATCAGTGACAGATGTTTACGTAATTACACAGTTGGATAACTTCACACTTACGAAATTGTATTTTGTCTGTGCTTTGTGAACTAACTATTTATATTTTTTCGGAACCGTTGTGATACTATGAGAGCTTTGAATGACATATTTTGGTATGGGATCATGATTTTTAAAGTACGTTTGAGGTAGATGACACTTTTGACATGAGCAGAGAATTTTTTTAGGTTTTGAAATTATTGGAGGAAGCTACGACGGTTTTGAGAATTTGACTCAGGTGTTATGATGTTATTATTACGATGACTATGTGTATTATGCTGTTGCTGTATGTTTATGATCAATAAGCTGATGCTATATGAGTTATTTGATTATGCTACATATCTGTTATGATGAAATATTGAAGAAGTGTCGACGAATAAGGTAAGGAATAATTAGTAGTGGTTAGAGACTCTGGTTTGTGAAAAAGGTTGTTGGAAACCAAGAATCGTACTTTAAGAGTTATGACATGTATGTAAATGCGTGAATGTATTACAATGCCGACGAAAATTTTTTGTACACTGTTATATCAATAGGATTTTGTTTCTACAGATATGTAACGCAAATTCTTGACCTGTGAAATTTTTTATATGAGCCTGCCATTGTAGCGGAAACTGGTGTCGTAAATATTTCGGTAAGAAAGTTAAGTGACCACCTGCACGTAATGCGTCGTGGGCACCCAGCTGGACGACAGCCACCTGGAAACAAGCCATTAGTGTGTGCCTTTCAGAGGCACAGGTGGAGAAAAAAATAAAGAGGCCATTATCCTCGCTATTGACATTCCTTTGTAGAAAGCATCTCAGAAACGACATGCTCTTTACTTGGAAAGATACTTTCTTACATCTGCACACCTGATAATGACAAGCGTCTTTCTACGAGAGTTGAGAGAATTTGTACTAACTTATGAAATGTCACATGACTATTGAAGTATATTTTAATGCTTTGCCTTTCATAGTTGCTTGTTTAATTTGATATCTGTTTTCCAGCTGTGTTACAGCATTGGTTTTATAAAATAAAATTAAATGCATTTGCTAATGTGAAAACTTTCTGTCAACAGATATGTTAAATAATAATTTTATTATCCACATTCTTCAAAAAAAGGAGCACTTGGAAAGGAAAGAACAATAAGAAGGGACTAGTAACAGTAACTGCATATATAATTTTGTTTTCTAGTACTTGGTAATTTTTTTTAGAATTAGTTTTTGTAGTGCGCCACTTTAATTTTATAGACATTAAGATGTGAATATACATTTCCCTTATCTGCATTGTTGTCTTTAGTGTACTATTTTTTCTGCTTGTGGGTTTGTCATGTTTAGATATAAGTTATTACATTTACTGCTGCTTGCTTTGCAAATTTCCATTTTTTTGTTATTGCTGTTTGTATTAATTGTTTTGTGCTGCTGCATTGCGTCGTCCCTTAGTTAAGCATCTGAGCTCAGTAGCTTTAAGTTAGCTTAAGATGGGGTAGGCTATAAAAGAGAACGAGTTGTGATGAATTGGAATAAATGCATTGAGAAGCTATAAGAAATGATTTGGCCAAAAAAAGTAGTGTACAGTGGATAAAAACTATTTTTGAAACAGGATGTGAACAAAATACAGAAAGCATGCTTGGATAGGATATTTTTGGTGGAAACAGATGTTGAGATATGACGAAAGATCTACACAATGAAGTTTTGGGTTGGACTGCAGTACCAAATGTTACACTGAAAACAAACACTGTCCTTTCCTTCTGTAATCCCACTATGTGTTTATGTACCCTTGTGTATTTATGTTCTACCAGTCTTTATATGTTTATCTGATAAGACTTACGTTGTAGAATTTTTCTAATACTAAGCTACATTCACTATGATGAGGAATACTGTTATTCTCAAATATAATTTGCATTAATAACATGTTATTTACTTTGTAATGATGTTTACACATTATTTATTCTGTTTTGTTCTAATGCTCACGTGTGAAGTTGATGTTTCAAAAGTTATTCTGATCTTTTATGTATGTACTTATGTCTTAATTTTTGTAACACTGATGTATTTGCTATTTCGATTCTTTTGTAAAGCCTGTATTACTGCAAATGTTATCTGTATTTTTATGTTCTTTAAAGATGTATTTTGAACCTTTGTTATTGTATTCTTATGTTATAAAATTGTAATTGACACCACTTCATCAAATTAAGTAACTTGTAAATTACATTTCACTGCACACATTTTTGTTGGTCATAGTATATGGACGATATGTGAGAAGTAGGGACTGATAGTGTTTCCACATGTGTTAATAATTCAGTAAGGGACTGGATAACAGCATTGCTAGTTCTAAGGACATTTCAAAAACAATTTTTGTGAGTCCACAAGTGGTGGTTATGGACTTGCTATATTATCCGCAAGACTCTTCAATGGTGATTGTGCGCCTGCACAGTCAAACAGATGGCTGCTGGCCATCTCTACAAGGAATACAGTGGGTCTACACCTTTGATGACCCACCAATACCATTATTTCTACAAGGACTGCAGTGGGTTTGCACCTCTGGTGGCCCACCAATACCGTAATCTCTACCAGGACTTCAATGGGCCTGTGACGACCTACCTACCAATATTCTTTAAAACTTAGACTGACTCTACTGTGGGTTTGCTCTGTGTTTGCTCTGTCTTGGCCGTTACCTGTCTGCATGTCAAGAGCCAGCACTGTCTTTCCGTTGGAAGGAAAATACTACTTCTTCAAGACTGCATGGAAATCCACTACTTCCGTGTGCATTTTCTTTTACTACTCAGACTTTGATAAAAACACTGCAATTTTACTGTGATGAATGATCAGGACTGTCTATATGGACTGTGAGAAAATTTTAGCTTTTGACCAACATTGTCTCAATAAGTGTGTGCATTTGATTTATTTGTTATTGTAATCATAATTATGAAAAAAATTTCAAATCTGTATTGGCCGCTGCCCAAAACAATTTGTAAATTTTTTGTGAGGAGCATGGGGGCTATGTAAGTAGGATGTTTAGGTTTTTTTATTGGTAACACCGCCGCCACGTAGCGCTCTCTATGAAAATCACTGGCTGTACCATGTGCAGTCTCTGGCTGGTTTGCATTGTTGTCTGCCACTGTAGTGTTGGGCAGCGGCAGCTGGATGCTAACAGCGCGTAGCGTTGTGCAGTTGAAGGTGAGCCGTCAGCAGTGGTGGACGTGGGGAGAGAGATGGCGGAGTTTTGAAATTTGTAAGAATTGATGTCATGAACTGATATGTATATTATGAGTATCAAGGTAAATACATTGTTTGTTCTCTATTAAAATCTTTCATTTGCTAACTGTGCCTATCAGTAGTTAGTGCCTTCAGTAGTTTGAATCTTTTATTTAGTTGGCAGTAGTGGCGCACGCTGTATTGCAGTAGTTCGAGTAACGAAGCTTTTCGCGAGATAAGTGATTTGTGAAACATATAGGTTAATGTTAGTCAGGGCCATTCTCTTGTAGGGGTTACAGAAAGTCAGATTGCGTTGCGCTAAAAAAATATTGTGTGTCAGTTTAAGCACAGTCTTGTATAATATTTCTAAGTGGACGTTTCAGTAATAACAGCCTTGATACGCCTGGGCATTGAGTCATACAATTTTGAATGGGATGTACAGGTAAAGCTGCCCATGGAGCTTCAACACGAAACCACAGTTCATCAATAGTAGTGACTGGCTTTTTGTGACGAGCCAGTTGCTTGGCCACCATTGACCAGACGTTTTCAGTTGGTGAGAGATCTGGAGAATGTTCTGGCCAGGGCACCAGTCGAACATTTTCTGTATCCAGAAAGACCCATACAAGACCTGCAACATGCGGTCGTGCATTATCCTGCTGAAATGTAGGGTTTCGCAGGGATTGAATGAAGGGTACAGCCACGAGTCGTAACACATCTGAAATGTAACGTCCACTGTTCAAAGTGCTACCAATACGAACAAGAGGTGACCGAGATGTGTAACCAATGGCACCCCATACCATCACGCCAGGTGATACGCCAGTATGGCGATGACAAATTCACGCTTCCAATGTGCGTTCACCGCGATGTGACCAAACACGGGTGCGATCATCATGATGCTGTAAACATAATCTGGATTCATCCGAAAAATGAAGTTTTGCCATTCGTGCACCCAGGTTCGTCGTTGCGTACACTATCACAGGCGCTCCTCCCTGTGATGCTGCGTCAAGGGTAACCGCAGCCATGGTCTCCGAGCTGATAGACCATGCTGCGGCAAACGTCGTCGAACTGTTCGTGCAGATGGTTGTTGTCTTGCAAACGTCCCCATCTGTTGACTCAGGGATCGAGACGTGGCTACACGATCCGTTACAGCCATGCGGATAAGATGGCTGTTATCTCGACTGCTACTGATACGAGGCCGTTGGGATCCAGCACGGCGTTTCGTATTACCCTCCTGAACCCACTGATTCCATATTCTGCTACCAGTCCTTAGATCTCGACCAACGCGAGCAGCAATGTCGCGATACGATAAACCGCAATTGCGATAGGCTACAATCCGACCTATATCAAAGTCGGAATCGTGATGGTACGCACTTCTCCTCCTTACACGAGGCATCACAACAACGTTTCATCAGGCAACGCCGGTCAACTGTCGTTTGTGTATGAGAAATCGGTTGGGAACTTTCTTCATGTCAGCACGTTGTAGGTGTTGCCACCGGCGCCAACCTTGTGCGAATGCACTGAAAAGCTAATCATTTGCATATCAGAGCATCTTCTTCCTGTCGGTTAAATTTCGCGTCTGTAGCACGTCATCTTCGTGGTGCAGCAGTTTTGATGGCCAGTAGTGTATATGAACTTTCAGAATGTATACTAACGAGCCGCCACTGAGACTTCAGGTTAGGACAGAAGAGATGGCTTATGAGACGAGACCTGCTGCCACTAACAGGATGTGTGTAGTGCTCAAATGCAAAGGGACGGCTGAATCTGACTCTCAAGTCGCTACTGCCGTCGTCTGATTCATTCGCATTATTGAAACCTTGTAAGATGAATCTCCACTGCATCCAATCGCGCCCTTTGGACGCGAAGTTAACTCACTTCCTTCGAGTCGTTCCGCAGCCGACTTTGCGATTTTACAATGATACGTGCAGCATGTTGCTCTCAATGTGAATGTCGGCATTATTATGGTGCTGGCTCCTATCTTCCCATGGGCTTTATACATTTATGTAACAACTTTTGCGGTCACTGGCTGTGTCCATGAATTATTAATTTGCTTCAGCCTCCTCCCACTTGTGCCAAAGTTATACTACAGAGTTAAAATCTTTTTTCCGTTTGTCAACAGTTCTTTTTAATATCATCATCATTATCATCAGTGTTTTGCCAACAGGCAGGTTTTCATATGGTAGTTCTCCAGGCAGTCCGGTCTTCTGCCATCCTCTTCAAGTCTGCACAATTTCGTCTTCCCTTTATGTTATCTGTCATCTTGTATATCCTTCTTCCTCTCAGTCTTCTCTCACAAGCCAATCGTTCCAAAGCATCTGCTTCGCAAGCACTCCCTTCTCAATGAGTGACCCAACCGGTGGTTTTCCCTTTCTCTTACAACCTTCAGCAGACATCTTCTCTCACGAACCCTTTCCAATACTCTTTCATTACTCACTTTTTCCATCCAGCTTATTCTCTCCATTCTCCTCCACATCCACATCTCAAATGCATCTAACCCTTTTTCACGCTCTCGTCTCATCGTCCATGTTTCTGCCCCATATAGTGCCACACCCCAGACAAAACATTTGCTAAGACTTTTCCTTAGACATTTATCTAACTTGCAACACAAGGGTCATCTCTTTCTGTTGAATACATCCTTTGCTATGGCAATTCGAATTTTCACCTCCTGGTGACATCCCAAGTCTTGTGCTCCCAAGATATTCAGAAACATTTACTTGGCTAAAGGTAGACTGTCCTATTTTAATATTGGACAGTCTGCGTCTTGTACCGATGACCATACTCTTTGTTGTGGTTGGCAGGAGAGCCAACCGTGTAGTAAAGGAGGCCGAAATGCATGCGTCTCAGCTCACGCAGGCTGGCATGAGGTCTGGATCATGACAAGGGAATTAGAAGTGAGAAAAACGGACGTAGCTGGTGGAATACTTAACTTTAATCCATTAATGGAGAACGTCGCTCTTTATGGTACATGATTCACAATATCAATACTACGGATACTGGCGCCTTGCTATGTCGTAGCAAATAACGTAGCTGAAGGCTATGCTAACTATCGTCTCGGCAAATGAGAGCATAGAAGTCAGTGAACCATCGCTAGCAAAGTCGGCTGTACAACTGGGGCGAGTGCTAGTAAGTCTCTCTAGACCTGCCGTGTGGCGGCGCTCGGTCTGCAATCATTCATAGTGGCGACACGCGGGTCCGACGTATACTACCGGACCGCGGCCGATTTAAAGGCTACCACCTAGCAAGTGTGGTGTCTGGCGGTGACACCACATTCTTTGTTTTTGTTGTGTTTATTTGCATCCTATATTCCGCACAAGCTTCATTCAGATCTTTCAGCATGGTTGGCTGGTTGTGTTGGGGAAGGAAACCAGACAGTGAGGTCATCGGTCTCATTGGATTAGGGAAGGACGGGGAAGGAAGTCGGCCGTGCCCTTTGAAAGGAACCATCCCGGCATTTGCCTGGAGCAGCATGCTATTCACTGTCCGCTCACTTTCTGCCTCTAATACCATGTCATCAGTAAATCTATTCTCTTTCCACCAATACATATTCCTCTTTTTCCATCTACGCCTTTCGCAATAATCTCTTCAAGGTATGCGATAAACAACAGCAACGAAAGGCAACAACCATGCCTAACACCTCATCCAATTCTGCTTCCTTCTGGCATTTCGTTTCCAGTCCTTATCCTTGCTTTATACTTTTAATATATCGGTGGGTAATTTTCATGTTTAAAGATAATAAATCTAACATTGTTTAATGTCCATTTGTTTCCATTTATAACTGTGCAGTCCTGCCCAATCGTCTGATATAGGGTAACTACAGAATGCTGCGTTCTCAGAATGCTGTACAACAGTTCAAGCAAATAACATTAATAGTTTTTATTACAAATAAGAAGACAGGCAGTACTTAACTTTGAATTTACAAAGGTGTCGAAAGCGATGGCCGACATGCGAACAATCTAGTCCTTTGCTGTAAACAAGGTCTTTTTTATCCCTCATTGAGTTTCAATAAACCAGCAGCAGCTTAGTGCGCTGTTCTACAGCGTTTTATTTTAAAAACGGAAGAAGAAAAGAAACAAGAAAAACAGGCGATAAAACGGTGACGTGAAGTGTAAAATGGCGGAAAAATGCGGAAAGTTAAAACAGAAAGCAAAAGGGGTTGGCAATGTTAATAAAAGACGCACACCCCGCAACAGTATGATAGCCGTTTGCAACACTTCCCAAAAAACACAACACTGAACACTCACTGTAAGACACTAAACGAAAAGGGCGGCACAAAGATGACACTCCCGATCCAAAGGCAGATGGGGGGGGGGAGGGGCGGGGAAACCTAGAGGAGGGGGAAGAACAAGGAGGGAGGGAAGGGAAGAAAACGAAAAAGAGGAGGGAACCAAGGAGGGAGAGGACTAATAAAGAGGGGCAGGACAGACGAGAGAGGGAATGAGAGGAGGCAGAGGAGGGAAATGCAAAAAGACTTGGGGGAGAGAAGATGGCAGAGAGATGGGAGGTGGGGAAAAAAGAGGAAGGAAGGGGGGAGTGGGAGCCCGGGAAAAGGACAGAGGAAAGGAGTGAGGATCAGAGTTGATAGGAGGGATAAATGGAGGGAGAGAGGGCATCATCTGGGAGGGGGAGCTGATGGAAGCCACCTTGGGAAAGGAGATGAAGGGTGTAGAGATGGAGGGTAGGGGGGACACAACAGTAAAGACGTGGCAGGGGGCGGGGATGGGAGAGGAGAGGAGCAACCAGGGGGTGAGGGGGATCAAGGTGGCGGGAGGTGTAGAGAATGCACATATGTTCGAGGAATAGGAGCAGATGTAGGAAAGGAATGAGATAATAGAGGATCTGCGTGGGGGGGAGGCGTATACGGAAGGCCTGGCAGAGTGCATGACGCTCAAGAATCTGGAGGGACTTATAGAACTTGGGGGGGGGCAGATATCCAGGCAGGACTGGCATAACAGAGGATGGGACGGATTAAGGATTTGTAGGTGTGGAGGATGGTAGAGGGGTGCAACCCCCATGTCTGACCAGAGAGGAGTTTGAGGAGTCTTAGGCAGTTGTGGGCTTTGGATTGGATGGAATGGAGATGAGGGATCGAGGTGAGGTGACGGTCAATGGCGAGGCCAAGGTAGGTGAGGGTGGGGGTGAGGCGGACAGGATGGGCGCAGAAAGTAAGGGAGAAATCCAGGGGCAGGAAGGAGCGAGTGGTACGACCTACGATGATTGCATGGGTCTTGGAAGGATTGATTTTCAGGAGCCACTGGTTACACCATGCAGCAAAAAGGTCAAGGCTATTCTGGAATAGGCGTTGGGACCGTTGGAGGGTAGGAGCGAGGGTGAGGAATGCGTTGTCATCAGAATAATGCAAGAGGTGTACTAGAGGATGGGGTTGGGCATATCTGCCGTGTACAGGAGGTAGAGGAGAGGGGAGAGGACAGAGCCCTGGGCACACCTGCAGAGGGGTAGAAGGTGTGGGAATTGGCATTATGGATGGTAACATAGGGGGGGGGGGGCGGTGGGAGAAGAAGGAGGCCATCAGATGAATGTAATTGATAGGAAAGGCGTAGGTTTGCAGTTTAAACAGGAGACCGGGATGCCACACATGGTCGTAGACCTTTTTGAGGTCTAGGGAGACAAAAAATGGCAGAGTGGTGGGAGAGGGAGAGGAGATGAGTGAGGCGGAGGAGTTGGTCATCAGCAGAGAAGGAAGGTCGAAAGCCACATTGGTTGTTGGGGAGGAGGTGGTTTTGGTGGAGGTGGTGATGGATGCGCCGGGAAAGGATGGATTCCAAGAGCTTACTTAACACCGAAGTGAGACAGATAGGACGATAGGAAGAGGCATCAGATGGAGGCTTGTTGGATTTGTAGAACATAAGGGTACGGGAGGTTTTCCACAGATCGGGATAGAAGCCAGTAGCAAGGATGACATAGTAGAGGGTGGTAAGGACTGAAAGGAAGGAGGGAGGGCAGTGTTTGAGGTGGCGATTGGTAATGCAGTCATGGCCGGGAGTAGTGTTACGTTTAGTGTGGAGTGTGAGGCTGATGTCCTGTGTAGTGATGGGAGTGTTAAGTTCAGATGGTGGTGTGTGGCCCAAGTGCTGGAAGCTAGGAGCAAGGGGAGGAACAGAGGTATTCGTACAGTCCATGACGTCTGGGAAAAGGGAATAATCAAAGTGGGGGATGGAAAAAGCATCGGAGAGGTGAGAGGCAAAGTGGTTGACCTAACTGAGGATGTCAGGAAAGGGATGATCATTAAGGAGGAGAGGGTACTGGGGGGTAGGGCGGTTCCCAGTAAGGTGGTGGAAAGCAGACCAATACTTGGAAGCGTTTATGGGGAGCGTGGTGTTGAGTTGTGTACATGTCTGGCTATACAAGATCCATGTAAGCAATTGATGAAGATCACCCATCACTGCTATTGTAGTGTTTTCCTACTGCGCCACTAATATCATAAGATTTGAGGGATGCTAGTTTTGAACTGTTCTCTTAGCATGCGGGTTATACCAAAAATAATTACTTTTCAGAGAAATTCGTGGTAATCAAAGCAAGATTACTGAGCTGTAAAATAAATAACCTTAACCTGTCCTTGAAACTGAATTTTGCGGTGCGCTAGAGTTGCTTCCCGCCAGATGGCTTCGGCAGCGCTGCTCTTGCCCTGGCAGTTTAGCCAGAGGGTGCGGATAGTAGAGTCTAACCCGTAGGAGCATCCTAGCTGCGTTGGGGCGGCTCGGAAGACGTCAGCTGCAGCGAGTGCGCGGCTGGTTGGAAATACTGACAGCGGTACTGGAAGCCATCTTGTTTGTGACGTAGACGAACTAGAGCCTTTCATATAGAGGACGTGAGTAGGTCTGTTCCACGTACCTGATCGGTTCGACTGTGTGCGTGATTCAGGACCGTCACATCGACTGATCCGTTATTTGGTGGTCATCTTCAGCTGCTAAAGTAAAATTTATGAAGTTGCAGCTCTTTTAAAAGCAAGATTTTCTTAACTGCTGTGTCAGTAGTTACTGTAATTTCTTAACGATCAGGTTCTCTCAGATATTTTGTAAATTAACTAAATGTTTACAGATACTTTCGAAAATCTCTATACATAAAAGGAAATGTCCTGACTCACTCACTCACTCACTCATGATTGCCCAGGCCGAATACCTAAGTATAAAAACTTGTAATTTTGAGAAAGTATGGATCCTGTAGTGTACGTCTCCTTTGAAAAATGTCGCTATTTAGGCAATTTTGAAACTAGATCTACGAAAATTGATATTTGGTTGCTCGGTCAGAAATAAAGAAGTGCTTGTTTCAACGCTTTTGGGAATTCAGCCCTATGGGAGTGAAATAGTGAGTGAAAGCCTTTTTTGAAAACATATCAATAAGGAGCAACTAAAGAAGTTAAATCTATGAACATTGGTATTTGACTTCTCAGTGACAAATAAAAAATATGTGTTTCAGTGTTTTTGGAAACTGAACCTGTAAGGGGGTGAAATAGGGGATGACATTTTTTATGAAAATATTTTATAATGAAAGCATTTTTTAAGCTAAATGTATGAAAGTCTAGATTTGGATTTTTATTTAGAAACAGAAAATTGTTATTTCACTGTTTCAGGAAATGCAACACGTATAGGGGTGAATGGGGATGAAAGTTTCTGTGGAAATATTTCACTGTACTGGCTAAGTCTCTGTTAGAAATAAAGATACGCATGTCACTGTTTTTGGAAATTCAACTGCTAAGGGGATAAAATAAGGGGGTGAAACGTCTAATGAAGATATTTCATTGTGAAAAGACTTTTAAAGCTATATATTTGAAAACTGGTGTCTGGTTTTATGAAAGTAGGTATTTAACTTCTCGATTAGATATAAGGAAATATTTCTCGGGGATGAAAGTTATTATGGAAATATCTCCACAAGAAAGCAAATTTCCTGATTAACAAATCCTTTGGAACCCACCTTAGTAGGATGGCTTTAGGTCAGACGTACAATCGGAAAAGACCATGTTTACATGGTCGTAATTAGGGTGAAAAGGTTCAAAGGTGCTGCCATTTGTGAACAACATAAAAATTCAATTAAACAAAAACAAAAAAATCTCTGCAGTCTATACAGTCTACGCGAGCAAACTAGTGGCTGCTAAGCTATTTGTGTCCATTTATGTTATAATAAATGTATAGAACTTTCTTTTTCAGATACTAAAAATAGCGAGGTACTTTAGTGTGTCTCTCTCTAAAAGCAATGTCAAATCACAAAATCAGTCAGACAAACATCTTTATCCAGCAATGAAGAACTAAAGAAAATGCGGCTCAGAAAAGTTTCCACTAACTTCTCAAAGTTAAAGAAGCCTATAATATGGAAAATGAACTTCATTGAAGAGTTCATAGTAAATACGGAACGCTTTACAGTTCATGAAAAATTAAAGTCATTTGTAAGGAGTCATCCAAAACTTGAACCAAATGCAGTGTCATGAACTTTCCCTAATTAGCGACGATAATTGACAACAGGTGGATCCTCTTGCAGAAGGTTACGTGATGCAGAAAGTGAAAATTTTCAAAACGTTATGGTAAGAAGTTTAGAATATTATTCACAATACAAAACCTGAAAGCTACTCATAATTTCGAAGAAGAAGAACTTTTCGAGTGCTATCCATTTCAACAAGAAACAGTGGTGCTGTATCAAGAGTGAACAAAAAGTAGTGCTGTGTTTTACTGCTACTACTGATGAAATATCCAACATTACTGGATAAGTAACTGTTAACATTGATCGGAGTGTCATCCTTGCCTTTGGAAAGCGTAACGTTCCCAATGTTTTTGTGTCAGTAAAATCTAAGCATGCCTTGGATAGTCTATTTAAAAATGTTGACCCAGTGAAGTCTATAAAGAAGACATCTCAAAGGAGACTTTTGTAGTTAAACAGATAGTGAATTTGTGAAAGAGGTTTTTCAGGCTGCTTACGATAATGGAACAGTTCCAGTTTTTAACTATAAACAACAACAGTAGCAGGTACAGTCGGAACACATTGTTGTTGACAGCTATACTTTATGTACATTCCTCACTAGCATATGCTGCCGTGCACAAGAGTGATTATCTGCATTTGCCACGTTCGGGCAATGTAAGAATTCTGACAGCGACGGCTGATTTAAATAGTTTAAATGTAGATGTTAGCATGCAGTATATGAAGATTAAAAGCAAATTTTTGAAAATTCTGGATCTTATGGTAAACGCGTTTTGGGATGAAATTTACATTGAGTCTCGATTATGTTTAAAGGAGATGAAACGTATGATGCCAGCAAAACTGTCAATAAAGATGTAGCTAAAACAGATAACATTTTCATACCATCAACTATTTCTTTTCGAAGTTTACAGATATTGTACTTATTATGCCTGTTAGCAATTTAACTGCTCCACACCTGAAATTAAGGTATTACATAAAACTAGTGAACCCAACAATGCTCTGCTATTGCTAAACATGTATGGAAATTATATACTTGTATACATCCTAACCTCTGTCTTCCCACTCTCTGTGTCCTCCTCCTCCTCCCGCTCTCTTTATCTATCTGCTGCTTTTCTCCCATCAATTTATCCATCGCCTCCTCCTACCCCATCGCATTTTCGACCTCGTATTCCTCCCCTTCTCTCTCCATCTCCTCAACTCTCTTTCCCTCTGTCCATCTGCCCTTTCCCTCTGTCTCTGACCTTGAGACTTATTTATTTTCATTATAAAAACAAAACCTTGGTTGGGAACTGGAGTCACTTAAAATGGATGGGTAAATGAATTGTTGTTATTGTTGTTGTCTTCAGTCCTGAGACTGGTTTGATGCTGCTCTCCATGCTACTCTATCCTGTGCAAGCAAATGAATTGGAGTCTGTAATGCAGGGTGAGGCAAATAAAAGTGGCCCTACACGTGTATTTCTTTGGACTGAAGATCGCATAGACTTTGTGCCCTTGTATGGACGTGTACCCTGTTTACAATCCTTGTCAGCCGCGCGGTGAAAATGCGCTGCTGCGTCACACATTCATCCATCGGCCGCCAAAGTTTACAATTTTGCATTTCCCAGTTTGTGACCAATTTGCATAAATCCTTCGTGGTGCGCCTTTTCCTTCTTTTCCTCTTTTTTTTATTTTTGTTTTGGAGCATATTTACAGTAGAGTGCAAAAGCTGGTAGAAGTCAAGCTCGGAAAAGGTCAGTTAGGATACCAGAAACTCGTTTGTAGGGACATGTGAGACAACAGTGACCGTACGAATTATCTTCGGAGATAGGTTCAGGGAAGGCCAACGTTTGTTGAATTTGTAAAGTCAGAGAAAGCTTTTGACAATTTTGATTGAAATTCTGAATATAACAGGCACAAACTATAGGAAAAAGGACATAAAAAGGATGCAGTGACTGAGAAAGGAGAGAGAAAGTGTTGTAGACTGTACCAAATGTTATTTAATGAGTGCACTGGACAAACAATAAAGGAAAATCTGGAGAGCGATCTTAAGTTCACGGAGAGAACTAAAACTTTGAAGTTCACCAATGAATTTCTGCTTTTTAGATGGGAGAATAACTGATGATGTGGGTATACAACGCATAGTAGCACAAAGAGTGTTTTTGAAAAGGTGCAATTTATTAATATGTAAAATATCTCCAAGTATTACTAAGTCTTTAAGGAAGGTAAATAAATAAACACTGTCGGCATCGCAACTTTTTGTTACAGACTACCGATTTCAGTCTGCGCTACGGACCACCTTCAGGTGTGGCGAAACCGTAGTCGTCAATAAAAGTTTGTTTCTTTATTACTGGTGACGAACTGGGCGTTGCGTGAGCATTCGTTTTGCCCATTTTTATTAGAAACGAAACCTTAGGCTACATGCACTCCTGCAGTACACTCGGTGTGCTAAGATCCCCGACAGTCATCTGTGCAATGTTCACAGCTGCTTCACATGTCTAAAACACGATTATTAAAACGTTTATATGGCAACACTTCTTCACAGCTCTATAAAAGGCTAATGTTTTCGACTGCAGCGGTCTGGGTGTCGTTGTTGAAAGCTGTCAAAAGGGCAACAGGTGTCAGGGATTTGCGTAAGTTGATTTTATTGTAGGCGTGTCTTGGTAGTAAACAATGAATGTACTAAAACACCATGCATGATACCGTATTTCTTTACGCATCTCAGTGTTTATGACATCTCAGTGTTTATGACATCATATCGCTTGAATTGTGTGCAGTACAATGATGTATCTGTGTAGTTACATTCAGAAGTATATGTGCATACTGTCTACGAAATATGTTGCGAATATAGTTAACAGCAAAGAAGTAATAAATTTAAACGTCATGCGTAAATAAATGAAAATGTCGTGTAACAACTGCTTCCCTTCTGGTCGACAGTTGGTCGGGTGCAAGTCTTTCGATTTGAAACCATTTCTTCGACTTGAGCGTCGATGGGGATGAAATGATGATGATTATGACAACACAACACCCAGTCCCTTAGCGGAGAAAAATCTCCGACCCAGCCGGGAATCGAATTCGGGCCGTTAGGATTAACATTCTGTCACGGTGATCCCTCAGCTACTGGTGGCGGACGAAGTTATGCACGACACGGCCGTTTTCCACACATCTCATTGTACGTATGACTGCCTACACTACGCTTGTCAGTGCTCTTTTGGAGTACTGCTGCAGGGTCTGGGAAGGAAGTCGACAGTGCATTTTCAAAGGAACCATGCCGGCATTTGCCTGAAGCGATTTAGGGAAACCACGGAAAACCTAAATTAGGATGGCCGAACGCGGGATTGAACCGTCGTCCTCCAGTGTGCTAACCACTGCGCCACCTCGCGCAGTATAGAGGGTTTGGGATGGGCACCATGAAAGGCGACATTCGTTGCGGCGGAATCTTCTCACAAAATTTCAATCACCAAGTTTCTCCTCCGAATGCGAAAAAAATGCTTCAAATGGCTCTGAGCACTATGGGACTTAATATCTATGGTCATCAGTCCTCTAGAACTTAGAACTACTTAAACCTAACTAACCTAATGACAACACACAACACCCAGCCATAACGAGGCAGAGAAAATCCTTGACCCCGCTGGGAATCGAACCCGGGCGCGGGAAGCGAGAACGCTACCGCACGACCGCGAGATGCGGGCCCGAATGCGAAAATACGTCTACATAGGGAGAAACGATTTTCACAATAAAATTAGGGAAATCAGAGCTCTCACGGAAAGATATAGATGTTCGTTTTTATTGCAGTGTTTGAGAGTGGAATAACAGAGAATAATTGCGACGGTGGTTCGATGAACCCTCTGCCAGGCGCTTAAGTGTGATTTGCAGAGTATCCATGCATGTAGATATAGATGTAGATATCGCCTGAACTATGATACATAGGCGCTCCTTGCCCCCACAGCGATTGTTGCCCTGCCGTAGGGGATATGTGTACCTAGTTTGGTTGAAATCGTACCAGTGATTTAGGAGGAGATACGAAGGACACAGACGCAGACACACACACACACACACACACACACACACACACACATATGTACACGTATAAAAGGTTCAAATGGCTCTGAGCACTATGGGACTTAACATCTGAGGTCATCAATCCCCTAGAACTTAGAACTACTGAAATCTAAATAACCTAAGGACATCACACACATCCATGCCCGAGGCAGGATTCGAACCTGCGATCACAGGAGTCGCGCGGTTCCAAAATGAAGCGCCTAGAACCGTTTGGCCACCTTGGCCGCCTGTACATTCAAACACACATGCATTTTTATAACTTGTACGGATAACAACAGAAATCAGGGTTCCTAGAATGGATCGTGGATGGTAATGCTGAAAATTGAGTAGGTACATGGAGTAAAATAATGTGGAGGCACTTAATCGTACTAACGGTCAAAAAAATTTACTACACAACTTTACTAAATGAAGCCATCGATCGACAGGAAACATCCTGAGGTGTGACAGAAACATTGCTTTGGTAATGGATGGAATTGTGTGGGATAAAAATTGTAAAAGAGGTCAAAGGGATGAATACAATGAGCGGCTTCAAATTGATGTAGGTTGTAGCAGTTGTTCTGAGATAAATAGGCTTGCACAGAGTAGACTAGTGTGGAGAGGTGCGTCAAACCAGTCTTGCGACTGAAGACCACAACGGCAGCCCATATGACGGTATCGAAGAATGGCTACCATGCAATCGTGTGCAACATTATCAAACCAAGTTGTGTTCGTTACAGCTACGCATCAACTATGGTGAGCTCCCTTATTCCCAGTTCCAGGTTGACCAAAAACTTCGATTTGGTTTGGCACAATTATTCTCTTCGGAAGTAATACACGTTGGTCCTTCACATTTGGAGATGTGTCCTGAGACAAAAAGAACTGCTCTGATTACTGAAGCGACTAGAAAATAAAAGACAGCCCTATCTGAAGACCGGGCAAGAACGAAGTGTCTCTCACTCCGCAAGTACAGTTTTTCCTACCTTTCTGCCCACGTGGGGTACGACAGTTGCATAACGAGTGTTGAAACAGTATCTCGCACGGGCGATATCTTTGCTGTGCATACGAGCTGGCGCCAGCGCGCTGCTGTTTTGTTTGCGGTCCGTTACGAAACGTCGACGGCAGCACAAAAAACAAGACGCCAACCTCGGTCTCGGCTCGAGAGGGAGGTAGTGCAGGTAGGCGCCACGGACGGCAGGGAGGCGCCACCTGCGAGACGCAGGGCTCTCGCCGCTGCCGGATGCGATGCGAGCGTAGGAGACAGAGAGAGAGAGAGAGAGAGAGAGGGCGTTACCTGGAATCCTCACAGCAAAACATGCAGTTTGCCGAGCTGTAGTGCCAAGATGTAGCGTAGCTTGGTCGTATTTCTCCAGTGGCGAGCAACACAAAACAGTGAAAAATACAAGCCGTTTCTACTTGTAAATTACGCTTTCCAACACGCAGAATGTTGTACAAGTAAAAGGAGCTAAACCTTGTTAATTCGGTAGCAGAGAATCCAAAACAAATGTTTAAGTTTCTGTATTACTTCTAGTTCTCCACTTGTAACCATTAACTATGATTGCAGTGTTTTCCACTGAATATCTTGATTTCCGACTTTGACTCAGTACCACAAGAATGCAATTACAAAAAGTACTATCATTTGAGTTATAAAATAAATTTGTTACTGGACTGACTTTGGTTAGGTAGGATTCAGAGTCTTATCCTGACTGGAGAGTTGTCATCCGTAGAAGTGAAAATAGTTTCAGACATGATCCAGACATGTATGTTGGAACGCTTGCTGTTATGTTGTGTCCTATAGAGCAAGTAAACGAGACTCAGACTTTTTTTTGCAACTAATGCAATAAGATGTCCCTAGTAAAGGACTAGGTCAAAAAAGGCTGAAGGATGAGTCAAAGTTGAGAAGACGACAAACTGATGCAAAGACTGGCCACTTGTTTCAGGTGTTCAGATATATAAATTGTGCACATCACAAAATTCAGGAATGACTACATATCAATTCTTCACGATTAGAACGAGTCAACTCATACACATTTGAAACAGTTTCTGGAGATATGAAATGGAACGTTCACATAGGCTGAGTCGTTATGTGAAGCAGATAACAGACTTCGGATCATTGGTAGAATACAGGGACAATATAATTATCCAAAAATAAATTGCTTACGAAGAAAGAAAGATGGGATTAAAAGTTCCGTCGACATCAAGGTCATTAGAGAAGGAGAAATTGCTTATAGAACTCTTGTGCGACCTATCCTAAAATATTGCTTAAGATGCAAAACGCGCTCGCTAAACATCTTACAGGGAACAATGAACGTATAAAAAGAAGGCCAGCGTGAAGATAACAAGTTTGTTTCGTACACGGTAGAGTGTCACAGAAATGTTAAAAAATGTGAATTGTCGGACGCAGATCACATGGACACCAATTATTCGATGAAACTCTACTAACAAAATATCAAAAATAGTATTAAGTGAAGTATTTAGAAGTATACTACAGCCCCCAACGAATTACTCACGTCGGGACAGCGAAGCAACCTTTATCCCAGTGCTACACAGGAATTAAGTAGACTTCCTTCCCGTTCTCCATACGTGAAGAAACCATAATATATGGTACTACAGAAACAACTCACTTCCTAATGTTACCTGATGTCCCGATTTTCGCATAATGTCACCATTTTTCGGAGTGGCTTGACATCCCACCTAAGCCTTAAAGAGGCTTCTAACGCGGAGTACCGTGATAACAAACTACTTGAATGCTGCTAGGTATATGGAATAAGTATGTTAACAAGCCTAAACGTCGGTCAGTCTTACGTTTTAGAGTTTCATTTTTGATCTGAAGAAGTGTAAAGCATATAATTCTTTATTATGTGCGCGTTTCATCGGATTTAACTCTTTAATGCGCAGGTTTATTTTAGGAATTTTTGTAGACGAGCTTCATCGTCATATATATCAGGAAGACGAAAACCATATTTAATTCTGAAATGTGGGGTTTATTTTTTGTATTAAGGAAGTTTCGTGGTCGAGCTTGCGAGTCATATATGCTGGGAAGGCCAATTAAAATTCCAATTTTAACTCTCGTAAAATTTTACAGTCTTAGTTTATACAGTGGAAAGTATGCTGCACAGATGTACATAACAATAAATTTCCTTTGTCTTTTAGACCGATGTGGTAAAGCGTCTCGGAAATTTTTTACCTCCAGCCTAAAGTTCGTACTTTTCATGAACAGGACAGTACTTCTGAGTACGTTTCCTATGTATTATAAGTAAATACGTATATAATGACTGAAAATTTAGGTCAAGCCAAATTTTAAGCGGCCTCCATCTTCAGTGAAGGAGTAGTAGCTGTGGAGCTGGCCAAGGTTTCAGTGCAGATCACGGAGCCTGTCTATATCGGTATGTGTGTTCTGGACCTCTCCAAATTCCAACATGTACCAATTCCACTACGAGTCTGCGAAGCTAAACTTCATCAATCCCAGTTTCCGCTGTATGTATACAGTTCCATCTACTGGGAAAAAGGCTGTGATACATACGACGTCATTAAGTACAGCCACGAAAAATTCGACACTTCCGCAAATGCTACCGACAGTCCTCTTGGTATAACCCACAAAACAAAAAGTTTACCGGCCTGATGAAAGACGAGGCGAATGGTTCGTATATTGTGAAGTCTGTGGTACTCAGAACGCAGAAATGCATGCATACCACGTTGATGCCAAGTGCCACACAAAGGTGGAGTAAGATTGTGCATTGTGCAGCCTTAAACGCTACGTCTGTTAGAACGTTATGTTGAAGAGTGTCGGCAATTTTTTACTACCACCCTATTACTAGAGTAGTCTTCTAGAAGGCGATGGCGCAGCTCCACATATGGTGCCCTAAGTAGCTTCTCTACTGAGAAACCGTGTGATACATACTGCACTGCAGCTGAAAGTAGGACTGTCTCGTCAACAACAAACGGTTCATCTCTGATGGCAGCATTGGCACGCTCCTCTGATCACACTATTCATTGACTGATTGTTTGGCTGTGTATTTACGTATTTGTAAGCACGCTTGTTATGGTTTTGTGTGTGTGTGTGTGTGTGTGTGTGTGTGTGTGTGTGTTTGTGTGTGTGTATTATGAGGAACAAACGTATTTGTAAATAAAAATGTCAAAAAATTACAAAAATATTGTAAAAATTTACAATAAAAAAAACTTTATAATAGGTACTGAATTGAATTGGGGAGAAGAGAAATTTGTTTTACAACTTGAAGGGATCAGTTGGTAACACATGTTGTGAGGCATCAAGGGCCTACCAATACAGTATTTGAGATTAATGTGGAGGGTAAAAATCGTAGAGGGAGACCAAGAGAGGAATACATTAATCAGATTCAGAAGGATGTAATTTGCAGTAACTCCTGGGAGATGAAGAAGCTTGCATGGGATGGAGTAGCATGGAGAGCTGCATCATACCAGTCACTGGACTGAATACCACAACAACAACATTATTTCCAAGCCCTTTCAATTCATAATTATTGTTTACAACGAACCTGAAACTCTTCCCATGCTGCATAGACAGTGAATAACGAGCCCTATACATATGAACTAGATAAGAGAGTTTTTGTTGTTGTTGTCTTCAGTCCTGAGACTGGTTTGATGCAGCTCTCCATGCTACTCTATCCTGAGCAAGCTGCTTCATCTCCCAGTACCTACTACAACCTACATCCTTCTGAATCTGCTTAGTGTACTCATCTCTCGGTCTCCCTCTACGATTTTTACCCTCCACGCTGCCCTCCAATGTTAATTTGTGATCCCTTGATGCCTCAAAACATGTCCTACCAACCGATCACTTCTTCTAGTCAAGTTGTGCCACAAACTTCTCTTCTCCGCAATCCTATTCAATACCTCCTCATTAGTTACGTGATCTATCCACCTTATCTTCAGTATTCTTCTGTAGCACCACATTTCGAATGCTTCTATTCTCTTCTTGTCCAAACTTGTTATCATCCATGTTTCACTTCCATACATGGCTACACTCCAAACAAATTTTTTCAGAAATGACTTCCTGACACTTAAATCTATATTCGATATTAACAAATTTCTCTTCTTCAGAAACGCTTTCCTTGCCATTGCCAGTCTACATTTTATATCCTCTCTACTTCGACCATCATCAGTTATTTTACTTCCTAAATAGCAAAACTCCTTTACTACTTTAAGTGTCTCATTTCCTAATCTAATTCCCTCAGCATCACACGATTTAATTTGACTACATTCCATTATCCTCGTTTTGCTTTTGTTGATGTTCATCTTATATCCTCCTTTCAAGACACTGTCAATTCCGTTCAACTGCTCTTCCAAGTCCTTTGCCGTCTCTGACAGAATTACAATGTCATCGGCGAACCTCAAAGTTTTTACTTCGTCTCCATGAATTTTAATACCTACTCCAAATTTTTCTTTTGTTTCCTTTACTGCTTGCTCAATACACAGATTGAATAACATCGGGGAGAGGCTACAACCCTGTCTCACTCCTTTCCCAACCACTGCTTCCCTTTCATGCCCCTCGACTCTTATGACTGCCATCTGGTTTCTGTACAAATTGTAAATAGCCTTTCGCTCCCTGTATTTTACCCCTGCCACCTTTAGAATTTGAAAAAGAGTATTCCAGTCAACATTGTCAAAAGCTTTGTCTAAGTCTACAAATGCTAGAAACGTAGGTTTGCCTTTTCTTAATCTTTCTTCTAAGACAAGTCGTAAGGTCAGTATTGCCTCACGTGTTCCAACATTTCGACGGAATCCAAACTGATCCTCCCCGAGGTCTGCATCTACCAGTTTTTCCATTCGTCTGTAAAGAATTCGCGTTAGTATTTTGCAGCCGTGGCTTATTAAACTGATAGTTCGGTAATTTTCACATCTGTCAGCACCTGCTTTCTTTGGGATTGGAATTATTATATTCTTCTTGCAGTCTGAGGGTATTTCGCCTGTCTCATACATCTTGCTCACCAGCTGGTAGAGTTTTGTCAGGACTGGTTGTCCCAAGGCCGTCAGTAGTTCTAATGGAATGTTGTCTACTCCGGGGGCCTTGTTTCGACTCAGGTCTTTCAGTGCTGTGTCAAACTCTTCACGCAGTATCGTACCTCCCATTTCGTCTTCATCTACATCCTCTTCCATTTCCATAATATTGTCCTCAAGTACATCACCCATGTATAAACCTTCTATATACTCCTTCCACTTTTCTGCCTCCCCTTCTTTGCTTAGAACTGTGTTGCCATCTGAGCTCTTGGTATTCATACACGTGGTTCTCTTCTCTCCAAAGATCTCTTTAATTTTCCTGTAGGCAGTATCTATCTTACCCCTAGTGAGATAAGCTTCTACATCCTTACATTTTTCCTCTAGCCATCCCTGTTTAGCCATTTTGCACTTCCTGTCGATCTCATTTTTGAGACGTTTGTATTCCTTTTTGCCTGCTTCATTTACTGCATTTTTATATATTCTCCTTTTATCAATTAAATTCAATATTTGATAAGAGAGTGGAGAGCTTTAATCTCATTGGTCTAAGGGGAGAGGGGGGTTTTCCACCATTTTAATTTGCTCCTATTGGTACATGGGTTCACTACCAATTTTATAACAGATGCCTGATATCGAGTTAGTCCATTTGAATTAGGAGTGAGGGAAGTGCGAGATCCCCTGAATGACCTCGAACAGTTGCCCTGGGTGAAGGGTAGCCGCTGGTCACCTTGAATACATACATACTGTATATAGAGCATAGATATATAACCTGGAAGTCCTAGTCAGCGACGTTAATCTTACACCCGCTCCATCCTCTATGTCCACTAACAACCTACTGCTTATCAGTTACAGCATTATATCATCAAATGTGCAGGTAGTCCACCCCCTCATGTAGTTGTGCTTTAATCAGCCCCGCTACACTACTGTGGATTGTGGGTGTGAAAGCGTGTGATCATGTATTTGTGAGAAGTGAAAATTATATGCACGGTAAGCATGAAAACAAGTACCATAGGAACACAAGCCGCACATTACCTGTTACAATATTTTTGTATGCCCAAGCAAAAGTCTCACAATTGGCATTTCTGTTTTGTTTGTCTCCATTATCTTCCGTATTCATACCAAACAATGTGTCCACTTCTGCATAATTAGAGGAGATCCTTACGGACATCGGATGAGCTACACTTCTGTAAAGGTTTTGGTTCCTGTTCGTATATTTGCACTTAAAAGTATGACAGCGCTCTCAACCACAGACATAACATTCCCTGACATTTTGGTAAGGCATTCTTAACAAAAGTGAAAAAAGAAATGACAACTGCGAGTAGAAAAAGCGCTCTGGGTGTTCTGTACAAACTTAATTATTTGTACAGATAGGTTTTGTTGGTTGGGTTTGCGAATATCATTTTCTGTATAATGAGTTAGAGGCCTAAATTAATCATGTGTGTGTGGGACTCGCGCACTGAGAATTCTGTGCAAACAATATTTTACATACATATATAAAACATTGTTTGCATGGAATCCTATACCTTGCCAGTATATGCATAGAAAACACACACACACACACACACACACACACACACACACACACACACACATATATATATATATATATATATATATATATATATATATATATATATATATGTGTGTGTGTGTGTGTGTGTGTGTGTGTGTGTGTGTGTGTGTGTTGTGTGTGTGTGTGTGTGTGTGTGTGTGTGTGAAAATCGAGCATTTCAACCATTTTTGCCAGTTTTCGGTGTAGATACTGGCAAGAAATAGATCCAAGGAACTGTATTAAAATCTATACATTAGTTCTTTAGATAAATACCGTGCGTACAAAAAGAGGCAAGCAGGCGATTTTAATTTGCATATGTAGATATAGAATATTTAATAAAATATTATTTTTTTGCTTCTTAAGACAAAACTACAACTTATCTTTTATGTTTGCATCAGTAATTTACGTCTATTATGTTTTTTTTTTTTTTATGGATGCCGAATGCAATGTACACCTTAGGTCAAAAAGATATTTTTATATGATATAATCACAATTAAAAGATTTTCAAATATTTTTACTTCACTTGTACTTTGAAACCTTGCTTCTTCCCAAATTCCATAGTTCTACGTCAGTGCATGGTGCCCTATAGGTTCTGAAGAGTGAATTCGCGAGTGTCAAATAATGTGATAAATGGCTGAATCTTTTGATTACGTTGACTCTAAGCTTAAATTTTTTACAGCGCCAAGTGACCATAGACCTTGGTAAGTGATATAAATTTGAATTTGATACTCTAGCCTGTTGAAGTTAAAAGGTGTCTTAACGGATGGCAGGACAAACAGACAGACGGATAAAAAAATGACAAAAAATATTTGTTTTGTTACGCAGTTACAAATTAACGATTTTAGGATTTTTTTCTATTACCTATACTGTGAAACATTACTTCTTTCCGAATTTCATAATTACAAGTCAACGGGAAGTACACTATAGGTTTTGATGAATCGATTTACAAATTTCAAAATATGTCTCATAAATGTCCGAATTTTTCGATTGACTTGACTTAGATGCTTAAATGTTTTATACCGCATACGAATTTTATACTTTAGTATGTGGTACAAATTTTAGCTTAATACGCCAACCTGTTACAATGAGGAAGGTGCTTTAACAGACATACAGACGGATAAAAATTATAAGAAATATTCTTTTTTGACATATAATTACAAATTCACAGTTTTCAAACTTTTTCCTTTACTTGCAGCATGCAAATATGCGTCTTTGCAAATTTCATGATTCTAGGTCAACGGGAAATTCGTCATAGGTTTTGGTGAGTGAGTTGGCGAGTACCAAAATATTTCACATACATTATAATATTTTTTGATTGCATTGACTTAGAAGCTTAACACTTTTTCACCGCGAAGGGGCCATATACCTTAGAACTTACAAATATTTGACCTCCATGGGTGAATGTGTTCTAGAGAAGAAGCAGTCTCTACAGACGCACAGACAGACGGATGAAAAACAACAAAAGAATATTTTTTTCGAGTTATGTAAGTACAAATTAACAATTTTCGAATTTTTCCTTTATTTTTACTATATACTCCTTCTTCTTTCCTATTTTAATGGTTCTAGGTCAACGGGAAGTGTGCCATAGTTCTGATGACTGAGTTTGCGAATATCAAAATGTGTGAGATTCATATGGCCATATCTGTTGACTGAACTGACTTAGAAGCTTAAAACTGATACACTGCCAAGGGACCTCAGATTTCAATATTGACGTGTGTATGACTTAATAGCTGCAGCCTTTCCTGAGAAAAAACGGTTCCTAACCGTAGGATAGACAGATGCACGAAAATCGAAGTTATCTTATAAGAGTGCCGTTTTTACTGACTTAGGTACAGAATAAATAAAAAAGACGCAGAAATTTTGCATCGATAATAAGATCGATGGGCGAGACATTAAATAACTCCCACCATCATTCGTTAGCGGAAGATCTTGCAGAGAGTTCTATAAAATTATGGTAGTATATAAAATCAATATGCTGGTCAAGTCACTCGGATATCGGCTCTGGTGTGATGATAGCAGAGGGCAAAAATAAAACTGAAGTTTTAAATTTGCCGTTTAAAAAATAGTTCACGCAAGAGAATCGTACAGACATACCACCATGTGACCGCCGCATATATTCCGATATTTCAGGCATAGAAACAGACATCCCTGGCCTTGAACAGCAGCTGATACAGTTGAATAAGAGTAGGTCATCATGTCCAGATGGAATCCGAAATACGCTTTCGTAGAAGTGCTCCTCGACAATGGCCCCATACTGAGCTTGTATTTCACGCGAATCTTTCACTCAGCGCAAAGTCCCAAGCGACTATAAAAAAAAGTGCCGTTGGCTCCTGTGTCTAAGAAGGGTAAGAGAACGGACCCGTAAAATGACAGACTGCTATCATTATCGTTTCAGAAATCTTGCCAATATTTTTTTTGTTTGAATATAACATATTTTCTTGGGAGAGAGAAGAGCACAAACCAACAAGGATTTAGAAAGCATCGGTCCTGCTAAACACTTTTTGTGAACTGTGGATGAAAGGCAACAGGCAAATTATGTATTCCTAGCTTTCCGGAATGTGTTTGACACAATGGCACACTGAAGACTCTTAGCAAAGGTCTGAGCGCACGGGAAAGGATCTCAGACAGGTAAGTGTTTCGAAGATTCTTTTAGGTAATAGAACCCAATACACCGTCCTGGACGGTAAGTGTTCATCGGAGACAATGACATCGTCCGGAGTGTACCAACGAAGTGTGATAGAACCGCTTTCTTCTCTATGCACATAAACTATCTGACACATAGTGCGAACAGCACACTACGACACTTTGCTAATGACACTGTAGAGTACTGAAAGTCATGTCTTTGAATGACTGTAGGAGGATACAGGTTGGCTTGGATAGAATTTTTATTTGTTGCGATGAATGGCAGCTTGCTCTAAGTGTCGGAAATGGTGAGTTAATGAAGACGAGTAGAAACAACAATTCTGTGACGTTCGAATACGATACTACTGGTGTTCTGCTTGACACAGTCACGGCAGTGAGCTATCCCGGAGCAAAAGCACTAAGTGGCATGAAATGGAATAAGTACATTATATCGGTCGTAGGAAAGGCAAATGGTCCAGTTAGGCTGATTGACAGAATTCTAGAACAGTGTAGCTCACCTGTAAAAGTAGACTGAATATGGAACACTTGTGTGACCCTTTCTTAAGTACTGCTCGAGTGTTAGGGACTCACAGCAGGTCGGATTAAAGGAAGATATCGAGGCAATTCAGACGTTTCATGTTCGATATTCAATCGACTCCCGAGTATTATGGAGATGCTGCTCGAACTCAAATGGGAATCTTCGGACAAAAGATGTTCTCGCGAAAATATTGAGAAAGTTGAGAGAACTGACATTTGTCACAGACTGCAGAACGATCCTACTACCATCAATATACGACGCATACTCAGAAAGTAAGTGTACTAGGTTTTTATACTTTTTTATATTTTATATTTTTTAGAAGAAATGTATTTGAAAAAGGAGACAGAGTACCGTTGATTCACTTGTTGACTGTTCTTCCACACAATCGAAATCGACATCCCGTTCAGTGCAAATGGTTAGCCGTGACGCAAGCTCCTTTATGCCCTCCTGGAAGAACTCCCCGATGAGCTGCTTTCCCCAATTCAGAATCGCTTTCTGGACTTGCTCGTCGGTAGAAAATTTGATTCTACTCTTGTATGTTATCAGGGAGGTGAAAGGAGGATAATCTTAAGATGTCATGTCAGGAAAATGCGGAGGTTGGTTCGAACATCCCACTAAACAAGTCCAAGAGCACCTCTGTGGCTAAGGCTGTGTGAGGACCTCTCGTCAGCACTCACCTCCTTTTGCTTTTAACACTCGTTTTGAGGTTTTTGGGTCTCAAAATATCGTAGTGCAGTAATGGTGCCCCCTGAGACAGAAATTCTACCGAAGTGATACCTTTTCGGTCTCAAAACACAGAGGCTATGATTTTTACCCGAGATGATGGTTTTTACCTTAGAAAATCCTTTAAGGAAGCAAACCTACGTTTCTAGCATTTGCCGACTTAGAGAAAGCTTTTGACAATGTTGACTGCAATACTCTCTTCCAAATTCTGAAGGTATCAGGGGTAAAATTCAGGGAGCGGAAGGCTATTCACAATTTGCACAGAAACCAGCTGGCAGTTATGAGAGTCGAGGGGTATGAAATGGAAGCAGTGCTTGGGAAGGGTGTCAGACAGAGTTGTAGCTTATCCCCGATGTTATTCAATCTCTATATTGAGCAAGCAGTAAAGGAAACAAAAGAAACATTCGGAGTAGGAATTAAAATCCATGAAGAAGAAATAAAAACTTTGAGGTTTGCCGATGACATTTTAATTCTGTCAGAGACAGCAAAGGACGTGGAAGAGCAGATGAATGGAATGGACAGTGTCTTGAACAGACGATAAAATATGAACATCAACAAAATCAAAACGAGGATAATGGAATGTGCTCGAATTAAATCGGGCGATGCTGAGGGAATTAGATTAGGAAATGAGACACTTAAAGTGGTAAAGGAGTTTTGCTATTTGGGAAGCAAAATAACTGGTGATGGTCGAAGTAGAGAGGATATAAAATGTAGACTGGCAATGGCAAGGAAAGCGTTTCTGAAGAAGAGAAATTTGCTAACATCGAGTGTAGATTTAAGTGTGAGGAAGACATTTCTGAAAGTATTTGTATGGAGTGTAGCCACTTATGGAAGTGAAACGTGGACGATAAATAGTTCAGACAAGAAGAAAATAGAAGCTTTCGAAATTTGGTGCTACAGAAGAACGCTAAAGTTTAGATGGGTAGATCACATAACTACTGGGGAGGTATTGATTAATATTGGGGAGAAGAGGAGTTTGTGGCATAACTTGACTGGAAGAAGGGATCTATTGGTAGGACAGATTCTGAGGCATCAAGGGATCACCAATTTAGTATTGAAGGGCAGTCTGGAGGGTAAAAATCGTAGAGGGAGACCTAGAGATGAATACACTACACAGATTCAGAAGGATGTAGGTTGCAGTAGGTACTGGGAGATGAAGAATCTTGCACAGGATAGAATAGCTTGGAGAGCTGCATCAAACCAGTCTCTGGACTGAAGACCTCAACACACGGTTTTTATTTTCTTGGAAGGTCGGGTATTGATGTGACGCCACTGTGACTAGTGTCTTTTTGTCCCAGTCGTGTAATGAGTCACCGACGTTTTGTCTCTAGTCACAACAGAGCTGAGAAAATCCACACCTTCCATTTCGAATCGCTCAAGAAACCGGAGGGCGCAGTGCAAACGATTTTTCGTGTGCTGCTCTGTCAGGTGTTTTGGATCCCATTTTGCAAACACTTCTACATCTACATCTACATGACTACTCTGCAATTCACATTTAAGTGCTTGGCAGAGGGTTCATCGAACCACAATCATACTATCTCTCTACTATTCCACTCCCGAACAGCGAGCGGGAAAAACGAACACCTAAACCTTTCTGTTCGAGCTCTGATTTCTCTTATTTTATTTTGATGATCATTCCTACCTATGTAGGTTGGGCTCAACAAAATATTTTCGCATTCGGAAGAGAAAGCTGGTGACTGAAATTTCGTAAAAAGGTCTCGCCGCGACGAAAAACGTCTATGCTGTAATGACTTCCATCCCAACTCGTGTATCATATCTGCCACACTCTCTCCCCTATTACGCGATAATACAAAACGAGCTGCCCTTTTTTGCACCTTTTTGATATCCTCCGTCAATCCCACCTGGTAAGGATCCCACACCGCGCAGCAATATTCTAACAGAGGACGAACGAGTGTAGTGTAAGCTGTCTCTTTAGTGGACTTGTTGCATCTTCTAAGTGTCCTGCCAATGAAACGCAACCTTTGGCTCGCCTTCCCGACAATATTATCTATGTGGTCCTTCCAACTGAAGTTGTTCGTAATTTTAACACCCAGGTACTTAGTTGAATTGACAACCTTGAGAATTGTACTATTTATCGAGTAATCGAATTCCAACGGATTTCTTTTGGAACTCATGTGGATCATCTCACACTTTTCGTTATTTAGCGTCAACTGCCACCTAACACACCATACAGCAATCTTTTCTAAATCGCTTTGCAGCTGATACTGGTCTTCGGATGACCTTACTAGACGGTAAATTACAGCATCATCTGCGAACAGTCTAAGAGAACTGCTCAGATTGTCACCCAGGTCATTTATATAGATCAGGAACAGTAGAGGTCCCAGGACGCTTCCCTGGGGAACACCTGATATCACTTCAGTTTTACTCGATGATTTGCCGTCTATTACTACGAACTGCGACCTTCCTGACAGGAAATCACGAATCCAGTCGCACAACTGAGACGATACCCCATATCTCCGCAGCTTGATTAGAAGTCGCTTGTGAGGAACGGTGTCAAAAGCTTTCCGGAAATCTAGAAATACGGAATCAACTTGAGATCCCCTGTCGATAGCGGACATTACTTCGTGCGAATAAAGAGCTAGCTGCGTTGCACAAGAGCGATGTTTTCTGAAGCCATGCTGATTACGTGTCAATAGATCGTTCCCTTCGAGGTGATTCATAATGTTTGAATACAGTATATGCTCCAAAACCCTACTGCAAACCGACGTCAATGATATAGGTCTGTAGTTAAACGGATTACTCCTACTACCCTTCTTGAACACTGGTGCGACCTGCGCAATTTTCCAATCTGAAGGTACAGATCTATCGGTGAGCGAGCGGTTGTACATGAGTGCTAAGTAGGGAGCTATAGTATCAGCGTAATCTGAAAGGAACCTAATCGGTATACAATCTGGACCTGAAGACTTGCCCGTATCAAGCGATTTGAGTTGCTTCGCAACCCCTAAGGTATCTACTTATAAGAAACTCATGCTAGCAGATGTTCGTGTTTCAAATTCTGGAATATTCCATTCGTCTTCCCTGGTGAAGGAATTTCGGAAAACTGCGTTCAATAACTCCGCTTTAGCGGTACCTCTGCGTTTATTAAGTGTTTCATATAAGATAGTTCCAAGGAGTTATGGAAACATGGCAGGAATTTTATCCACTGTCAATCGGCTGTGTTCACGAGCAATTTCCTCCATAATAAATGTCGTGTGACGAGGGCCTCCCGTCGGGTAGACCGTTCGCCTGGTGCAAGTCTTTCGATTTGACGCCACTTCGGCGACCTGCGCGACGATGGGGATGAAATGATGATGATGATTAGGACAACCCAACACCCAGTCCCTGAGCGGAGAAAACCTCCGATCCAGCCGGGAATCGAACCCGGGCCCTTTGGATTGACAGTCTGTCGCGCTGACCACTCAGCTAACGGGGGCGGACATTTCCTCGGTTATTTGCACCAACTCGACGTTCAAAATGGAAGGCCTTCTGCTCCCCTGTTCGTCATTAACATTTGTTCTATCTCCACTAAAATCCCTACGCTACTCAAACACACTAGTTCTGATCATAAGACATTCACAGTAAGCTGTTTTGGTCAACGAAAAAATTTCCGTAGGTTTATTCCTACCGCGAGCAGGCTGCGGATCGAAGCACGTGTCTCTCACTAGGTGGGATTTCTTGTCGATATCGTTAACGCAACTGGACACTGTAACGTGAGTTAACCTACTGCAGCCGTGTTCCTGCGATGCTCGGTTTGAGCTGGCGATCCCACCTTTACCACTAAGTATTGCCAATCCCCAAAAAAACAAACAAGCACAACCCGTTACGCTCAGACTGCAATCACTTTGTGAACATGCCTTGTATCAACACGAAAATAAGGTAATAGAAATCAGAAATCGTAGGGTGATAATCAAACAATGGTTTTTCTCTCTCTTTACTCGCGATTGGGACGGGAAAGCGAGTCACCGGCAGTGGTACAAAGTGGCATCTGTCATGCACCTGATGGCGGCTTGCGGGGTATATTCGATGATGTAGGTGTAGAGAGAATTCAATACTGCGAAACATATTTACGTTTTCATAGCAGTCTAGTACAAAACCCACAAAACACGATACTCCACCTCTAGAGAGGTCTGTTCCAGTGTGAGATCTGCCTGTGACGCAGAAAGAAACCCGCGAAAAGAAGAGGGTGGAATGAGCGAATCATGAAGGGTTGATTGAAAAAAAAAGAGAAACATATAAGTACGAGTATTAGATGATTATCTGCAAGCCTTATAACTTAGGTCGAGAAGTACAGGGCAAGCCACATCTGTCAATCCATTAATAGGTCATAGCGCATAGAGAAACCGCTGATTTCACACTCAGTGATTGCGAATTGAAGGTAAAAAGCGACGATCTCACTGATTATCCATAAGGAAACAGCTCCAAACGCCGCATATAGGGACCCTAAAACGCCTAGCAAGGCAGATTTCGACATAGTTCAAGGGTTCCTGAGAACGACAGCTGCCTTAGATGAAGGACCCTATAGCAGAGAGTATGTGCGTGTGCATCAGACTCAGTTAACTTTGTGCACTAAGCACTTGCAAAGCTGGCCTGTACGTACCTCTGAACTACGGTTACAGGTTTCCATCGAACATTTATCCATATGTACCAATGTCTGTATGTCACTTTCATTGTGATGAGTACTTGAACCTCAGGGCCCGATTAGAGTAGTATAACCTTGCACTTCCATTGTTCATAGTCTTAATATCACACGTAACTGTATATATCCAAATTCTAACAAAATTATAGGCCAATGTGCCATATATTCTGGTAATTGACTGGATACTCTAGTAAGTCTCTTCTGTGTTTTACGCTTACTGAAGTTATAATATAGTGTCTATATTCTTTTGTATGTTCCTTGCTAACATTTGAAGAAGTAATAACAAGCAGACCAGTAAGAAAATCTCAGTCTTATTTCCCCATCATCACCATATCTACCTGCTTAGCCTAAGTCTAAGTCTTTCTGCACGGTCTGCAACCACAGAGACCAGAAAAATCTCAGCTTGACCGCATTGCCATTTCACTTCTGTACACTCGAGTACCAAGAAACAGGCAACCACAAAATCGTGCCTCACCTCTGACGTGAGGGTGAGCTTATAACGTAAGTATGTCACAATCTAAGTCCGGTTACTATAAGGATATTCATTTTACTGTGTCATATCAGAACAACCTCCATTTTGGTCATAACTGTGCTGTTTGCCTCGGCTGCAAACAATCGTGGACTCCGAACGGAGGAAATTAATGTAACGAGTTTGTAAGTGGAACTGTTTGTCTAAAACAGTGTACATTTAGCTCTAAATGACCTTCAAGAGGCACTTTTCAAGTGCACCTGAATCTCATTTACCATGAGGTCAAACGAAAGAAAACATACAAATTGAAAGATGAGTCACACGACTATTTGGTGAGCTTTGTAGGTAGGACAACTAAACACGAAAACTGGAATGGCGATGAAGGACATAAACAGAAACCTATACAAAAGCCATGTCCATAATCATCTACCTATATACTTTTGCACTGATATGACGTAAGACGGCAAGAGACCCACCTAGAATTGGAGAGCCTACAGTTTGAAGTTCTTTTCATGATTTATGATGCTCACGACGAGTGAGATACCACTTGCGATACGAGGATTACGCGTCGACACGAGATAACGCATAATCTGACTTATCTCTGTGACAACGCAGCTGTGAACGGTTTGTGAGCCCTGATTAAGCCGCTCGCTCTGTTAGGGAATTCACGCTGCCTTCATATCAAGATAAACCTCAAGTGAATCGCTTAAGTACATTCGAACTGAAACGTTATCCGTGGGCGTGCATGAAATCACATAAAAGCGAATAGTAATATATAAAAAAACTGATATAGTTCAATTTCTGCAGCTGTGTGAGTCACAGCTCGTTCTCATTTTCGGCTCAGACCGAAAGGCAGCTACTCGCCTTTGAATGTTAATTGAAGCAAGGTACTGTCAATCAGAAAGGAAAAGAACACGAAGGTAGCCAGTGAATGGAAAACATCTAGAGGAGGAAGCATTGCATAATATTTAGGGATAATGCTACGAACCGGAACTAGTGTGTGAATGAAACGCCTTCAAGAACAAGCAAGCTTTGACACAGCTCAAATGAAAACGTAAGAGAGATGCTCGTAGAAAGTAAGCTGATGTTTAGACGAAAAGCGATGTCATTCCCGTAAAAATCAAATGTAACTTGATGGGAAGTGATACTAGTGTCCTATCTGTCAGTAACTGAACAAAATAGAAGATTTATTTATATGTATATACCAAATGGACGTTTGAGAAAGGATTAATGAAAACTAAGTTATTGTTGTTGTGGTCTTCAGTCCAGAGACTGGTTTGTTGCAGCTTGCCATGCTACTCTATCCTGAGCAACCTTCTCCATCTCTGAGTAACTATAGCAACCTACATCCTTCTGAATCTGCTTAGTATATTCATCTCTTAATCTACGTCTACTATTTTTACCCTTCTTGCTTCCCTCCGATACTATATTGGTGTTCCCTTGCTATCTCAGAATGTGTCCTATTAACCAGGCCCTTCTTCTGGTCAAGTTGTGCCACAAATTCCTTTTCTCTCCAACTCTGTTCAGTACCTTCTTATTAGTTACGTTATCTACCTATCTAATCTTCAGCATTCTTCTGTAGCACCACAATTCGAAACCTTCTATTCTCTTTTTGTCTAAACTATTTATCGTCTGTGTTTCACTTCCGTGCATGGATACACTCCATAGAAATACTTTTAGAAAGACTTCCTGGCACTTAAATGTATACTCGATGTTAACAGATTTCTCTTCTTCATCAACACTTTCCTTACCATTGCCAATCGACATTTTATATCGTCTCTACTTCAACCATCATCAGTTGTTTTGCTCCCAAAATAGCAAAACACATCTACTAATTTACGTGTCGCATTTACTAATCTAATGGTTTCAGCATCACCTGATTTAATTCGACTACATTCAATTTTGGTTTTGTTGATGTTCATCTCATATTCTCCTTTCAAGACACTGTCCATTCTGTTCAACCGCTCTTCAACTGCTGTCTTGGCAAAATTACAGTGTCATCGGCGAACCTCAAAGTTTTTATTTGTTCTCCATGGATTTTAACTCCTACTCCTAATTTTTCTTTTGCTTCCTTTACTGCTTATTCAATATATAGATTTAATAACACGGGGGATAGGCTACAACCCTGTCTCACTCGCTTCCTAACCACTGCTTCCCTTTCATGCCCCTAGACTGTTATAACTCCCATCTGGTTTCTGTACAAATTGTAAATAGCCTTTCGCTCCATGTATTTTACCCTTGCCACCTCCAGAATTTGAAAGAGAGTACTCCAGTCAAAATTTTCAAAAGCTTTCTCTATGTCTACAATTTCTAGAAACGTATGTTTACCTTTCCTTAATCTATCTTGTAAGATAAGTCGTAGGGTCAGTATTGCCTCCTGTGTTCCAGCATTTCTACGGAATCCAAAATGATTTTCCTCAAGGTCGGCTTCTGCCAGTTTTTCCATTCGTATGTAATGAATTCGTGTTAGTATTTTGCAGCCGTGACCTACTAAATTGGTAGTTCGGTAATTTTCACGCCTGTCAACGCCTGCTTTCTTTGGGAGTGGAATTATTACATTCGTCTGAACTCTGAAGGTATTTCGCCCGTCTCATACAACGTGCTTACTAGGTGGAACAGTTTTGTCATGGCTGGCTCAGTAGTTCTAATGGAATTTTGTCTACTCCAGGGACCTTGTTTCGACATAGGTCTTTCAGTGCTCTATAAAATTCTGCACGCAATATCATATCTCTCATTTCATCTACGTTGTCTTCCATTTCTATATTATTGTTCTCAAGTATATCTCCCTTGTATAGATCCTCTATGTACTCCTTCCACCTCTCTGCCTCTACATGCCCCTACATTCTTACATTTGTCCTCTAGCCGTCCCTCCTTAGCGTTCTGCACTTTCTGACGATCTCACTTTTGAGGCATTTGTATTTCTTTTCGCCTGCTTCATTTCATCAGTTGAATTCAGGACCTCTTCTGTTACGCAGGGATTCCTACTAGCCCTCGTCTTTTTACCTAACTGATCCTCTACTGCCTTCAAATGGTTCAAATGGCTCTAAGCAGTATGGGAGTTAACATCTGAAGTAATCTGTCCCCTAGAACTTAGAACTACTTAAACCTAACTAACCTAAGGACATAACACACATCCATGCCCGAGGCAGTTTTCGAACCTGCGACCGTAGCTGTCGCGCGGTTCCAGACTGAAGCGCCCAGAACCGCTCGGCCACAACCGCATGCTGCTACCTTCACTATTTCGTCTCTCATAGGTACCCATTCTTCTTCTACTGTATTTCTTTCCCCCGTTCTTGTCAATCGTTCCCTGGTGCTAAGTATAGCATCTAAAGTTGTCACACCAAGATATTTGTCTTCTTCCAGGAACTCTTTATCTGTTTATTTCCCCTTGAAGTGTTTTCTGTAGAAAATCGTATCTGGTTGTATTACGCATGATATGTCCTAGATATTGCAACTTCGGCATTTCACTACCTTGATTAATTTAGGCGTTCATACTTCTCAAAAGCTCTACGTTTGTAACTCTCTGAGTGAAATGTATTCTCAGGATCCGCCTATGAAGCCACAATTCAAAGGCCTACAGCCTCTCCTCCGTGCTTTTGTTTAAGGTCCATGTCTGTACCTCATATAGGACACATGGAGAAGGGTTAAATTTGGTGGGAGATATAAATGTTGGAGCATATTTCATGGTCTGGGAGAGGAAGTTGGCTGAAGTAGCATTGAGATAGGATACAGAGTGCGTGGAGTTGGAGGGATGTGTTTGTGAAAGCATGGCAGTATATTTGTTGGTGATCAAAGGTGAAACAATGGGACTATTTTAACCAAGTTTGTGGATGGTACAGGAGATAGATAGCGGTGCAAAAGTCTGATTTTTGTTCTTAAATGTAGGCTATGGCTTTTGAAGGCATTTCTTGCTTTCCCGATGCGAATCTTTATTCCTTGCGAGTTATCACAATTCTCATTTATTATGGTTGCAAGTTATGCATATCGTTTTACCCTTTCTACATTTCTTTGGTTTATGACTAAGTTTACTCCGGTAATGTTTTCCTTACTTACGTCCTTGAGTTTTGTCTTTGTGGTGTTTATTTCAAGCCCATACTGACTGCTAACTCTTAGAGTTATATCCATTAATAATTATAACGCTTGAATAATGTCAGCAAATACAACAGTATAATTAGCATACCGAATGTTCTTTCATCTTATTTCACGTACTTCCAGGGATTCTCTAAATATGAGTTCTGAGTATATATTAAATAGTGAAGTCTGAGTATAAACTTTAAGATACCGAACCACAAAAAATAACAATTTTGGGCGGTTTGTGGGGCAGTAGATTTGTAACGTAATACGGTGAAACGACCATCCTACCTGCACTTCACTCAGTTGCTAAACCAAGAATATTGGAGAGTGAAAGTGCATACTAAATACAAGCAGAAGATGCAGCAGTCTTTTTAGTTGCTTTAAACCAGCAAAGAAGAAAAAACATTTTATGTTTGTTACGACAGCAACCTTCATTTTGTTGTCATTTCTCAATTCGAGCCAAGAAGAAATTTTCATCTCAGCGCCCTCCTGCTCAGCTGGGTGGTAACGTGCTTGGCTCCCATGTAAGAGGGTCCACGTTCGATTCCCGGCCTATTTAGAGATTATCTCCGCTCGTGGACTGGGTATTGTGTTGTCTTTATCATCATTTCATTCTCATCGCAGTTGCCCAGTGTGGCGTCGAATAAAATAAGACTTGCACTTGGTGGTCGAACTTCCCCGAACAGGGGACTCTCGGCCAACGAATCCATAAGCTCATTTCCATTGGCGGATAAGACGAGGCAAGGAGACGGCATTAGGCGAGAGAGACGTTTCGCACGCTGCAGAAGTAGTCAGCAGGGGCCAAGAGAAAAAAACCCTGTATGTCGATGGGGATTTAAGTTTCTCTAGATGATGGTAGTTTCGACTCCGGTGACCAAATGGCTGTATGTAACAACCTGCAAAAAGGCGCGAAACAAAGAAAGAAGTGAGGAGAAAACAAGAAATGTGCGAGGTGAAGAATACCACGAGGGACACAAGAAACAAATGTTTACCTTGTAAAGATAAAACCGTACTCTCACAGTAAAAAGAGTTGCACGCAAGTGGAGCATTTCACCTAACATTTTTACATACACAACCGAAGAAGAGTGGAAGAATGTGTCGTTACAAGCTAGGCACGATGATTTCTGAATTACACTTAAAGTTTAACTATGTGTTGAAAGTTGTAGGAGATTCTATTACAACAATTAAACTGTGTGACCTTCCGATAAGTCCTTAAAATTACGGTGTTAGTTGTGACCAGCAAATTTCATTTGTTAATTTCGTATTAATTTCACGTAGGTATATTTCCCCACGATGATTTTTGCAGCCATTCTTGCTCATGATACCGGTGATTCGCAAGTCAACTTTTGTTAGTGCTTTTACCAAACACGTTTCACGTAATTGTGTTAGGCAACTTCTACGGTTTTTATGTCTCCTGTGCTTTATGTGTGATCATTGGCTCCGCGTAAGGACTAGATGAACCACAACATATTTTTTCTATCAACTTCATGTCACACCTCTGTATGTTGCTGAACAAAACCTTCCTGCTACAATCTTCTTGTGTGTTGTTTTGTAAGTTCCATTAAGGACATGTTCTTCCAAGTTGAATGAGTGTAAGGTATCATCAGGATGGATACGCATTAGGCACGTATTTTATGTTAAGCACGCAAGAGCAGATTTTTCAAGATGATGAAACGTAAATGCATTCACATCTCTCGCCATAGCAGTAAAGGTGAGTTGGTAAGACAACAGAGCGCAAGTGGAACTGCAAACTATAGCATTTAGGACATTAGATGCCTTTACAAAAATACAAGGCGTGCAGATTGCTACTTCTCTGCTGAAGCCAGTGGCAGACGTTTCACCTACAAATTTCAATATGTGTAGCGTCGTAAGGTGTCTTTTCCATACAATGTTTCCTGGCCACAGTTTGTTTCTTGAGTCATCACATATAACCTTTGGAAGTAATAGAAAAGATTTGTTACACTCAGTTTACTGAAAACAGTAAAGCTACTATAAAACTCCTTTGAGATACTCCCAAAGTTACTTTTACGTTTAGTCTACTTGGCCCAGTCAAAAATGACCCGTTGAGTTATGTCTGCTTGGAAGTCCTCAACGAATATACTAAAGCTGCGCCAAGTGAAATTTTCGCCGATAGAAAAAATTGTGAAATTTGCACCCAGTTTCTCAAGAGACTGCTTGGTTACGCCTACTGCACACGAGACTCCTGGTCCACGGAAACAGTGTGTATCGGCTGTTTCACATTAGGCCAGCGATTTAGGCAAATTTCAAATGATTCAGTAGCTCTGCTTGACCGCTAAACGACAAATACACAAGTGCGCCTGCTGTAGTTGGCAGTCAAGTGTCGGCTATTATCGAGCGTGCGCTGCAACGTGATTCGGAAAGCGAAAGTCAACCAAACTTTAAATCTTAAGTCAACGGTTGTACTGCAAAAATTGGAAGAAGAGACTGAAACTATAAGGGAAAGGAAGAGAAAGTGGGTATGAAAATAGAGTGCCGGAGGAGATTTGCTTGGAGCATCCAATATGCTTCTGAAAGAACTAGTAACTGCAGACCCGAAAAAACTTCTCAATAGCGAGAATGTCAGAAAGTCGCTTCAATTTTCTGTTACAAAAACTACGGTGTAAAATCCGATGTTCTGATACTCATATGAGGGAATCCACACCTGCATAAAGTAAACAGCAGGCAATGTTGTAGCTTCTTGATACAGTTCTCGTTTAATGGCCATTCGATTAGGTAAGTAAACCATTTCTTTATCCCTTCAAGAAGTTTGTGATGCTACTTGTGAAGGGACTTAAAAATCGTCTCATATGGTTTCATGTATTTATTGGTTTGTTTGTTCTAATACGATGTATTTTTAAAGTAATTACGCATTATTGTAATTGTAATAATATACTATTGGAGTTGGAATGTAAGTCTGATCTGGCCGTTGCAGTACAATATTCAGAAGTTAAAAAGAAAAACCACTGGTCTGATGCTTTTAATTTTCTGTTTAATCTCATTGTCCTGTAACCCCTGTATCCCCGTCGTCTTTTCCCGTTCTGTCATTGCGGCTGCCTTCATTACTTTATTTTTGTATAGCGGACATTTCACTTCCCACAAGCACTGATGCTCTACGTAACGTGACACAAACCTTATCGTTGTATTGTCACTCGGAGCTATGTTACTGATCCACAAGAAACAGATGACTCAGACGAGAGAGAGGAACAAAGATAGACAGTACTGCGCGCTAGTGAACAGTGTTCACACGTGTCCAGTGACGCGCCATTGTTATGAACAACCTGGGGTATGGGATGACAACTATTAAAGCTGCTGGATCGAGCCAGTTAAAGTGTTCTACTTACCAACTTTACTAAACAATGTCGTTCAGACACTTTCAGGTACCAAATCACTCTCCACTTTATTCAATTTCTGGCGTAGTGTGAACCAATTCTAAGTGTCAGGTTGAACCAGGAATTGGAAAGTCCTTTTCCACTCCAGGGGTTCACTGCTTGAACAATCACTCCCAGTATGATTCAACACTAGATCGTAATTTAGATAATAAGAAACTTGGCGTGGATAATATTACACAGTAAATTGGAATGACGTAAAGAAAAGGTGTTCCATAAGAAAGAAAGTATCCAGACGGACTGCTTAATGAGAATCGACACCTGCGTCCGAAGGACCGGCGAAGTAAAAAATCATCCTGCTAACGGGGAAAAAAGTTCGACATTGCGATATGTCGTCTTGCATACGGAGTTTGCATCTTGCTGTTCATTATTTTGTTATGGTACACACACTGTCTTAAAATGAAACATTTTGTTTCTTTGTTTTTACATCAGTTATTTTATGGTGCGAAATCTGTCCTAAATTATAAACTGAAGCGCCAAATGAACTGGTATAGGCATGCGTATTCAAATACAGAGACTTAAAAACGCAGAATACGGCACTGCGGTAGGCAACACCTATATAAGACAACTAGTGTTGGGCGCAGTTCCTAGTTCAGCTACTGGTGCTACAAAGGTAGGTTATCAAAATTTAAGTGAGTCTGAACATGGTGTTATAGTCGGCGCACGAGCCATGGGACACAGCACCTCCGAGGTAACGATGAAGTGGGAATTTTCCCGTACGACCATTTAACGAGTGTACCGTGAATTTTAAGAATCCAGTAGAACATCAAATCACCGACATCGCTGCGGCAGGAAAAAGAACGTTCATGAAAGGGACCAACGACGACTGAAGTGAATCGTTCAACGTGACAGAACTGCAACCCTCCGACTAGCTGCTGCAGGTTTCAATGCTGGACCATTAATAGGTGTGAGCGTGCGAACCGTTCAACGAAAAGCCATTGATATAGGATTTCGGAGCCGAAGGCTCACTGGTGTACCCTTGATGACTGTAAGACACATAGCTTTGCACCTCGCCTGGGTCCGTCAACACCGACGTTGGACTGTTGATGACTGCAAACAGGTTGCCTGGTCGGACGAGTCTCATTTCAAGGGCGGATGGACGTGTACGGGTATGGAGACAGCCTCATGATCCATGGACCCTGCATATCAGCAGGGGACTGTTCAGGCTGGTGATGGTTCTGTAATGGTGTGGGGTGTGTGCAGCTGGAGTGATATGGGACTGCAAACAGGTTGCCTGATCGGACGAGTCTCATTTCAAGGGTGGATGGACGTGTACTGGTATGGAGACAGCCTCATGATCCATGGACCCTGCAAATCAGCAGGGGACTGTTCAGGCTGGTGATGGTTCTGTAATGGTGTGGGGTATGTGCAGCTGGAGTGATATGGGACTCCTGATACGTCTAGATGCGACTCTGACACGTAACACATACGTAAGCATCCTGTCTGATCACGTGCATCGATTTATGTCCATTGTACATTGAGACGGACTTGGGCAATTCCAGCAGGGCAATGCGAACCCCTACACGTCCATATCTGCTACAGAGTTGCTCCAGGAGCACTCTTGTGAGTTTAAACACTTCTGCTGTCCACCAAACACTCCAGACACAAACATTATTCAGCAAATGTGGAATGCTTTGGGACGAGCTGTTCAGAAGATATCTCCACCAGAGTCCATGCCACGTCCTGTTGCGGCACTACTGCGCGCTCGCAGGAGCCCTACAGGATATTAGGGAGGTGTAGGAATTTATTTGGCTCTTCAGTATTACGATGCACATGTCTATTTCACTTGGCAGCACTGACAATAACTGGTATGGAGAAAATTGATTCCGTGATGTTGCGTCTCATATGGAGCATGTGTGCATGTGGTGCTAGAAGAGGAAGCAGATCTACCTGTATACACACATACTCTTTGCCTTCTCGTGGTGTTACCCACTGTTAAACAGTTACTTATAAATAAATGTTAACCACGGAACGCACCAGCCACGCGTATGTGGCAGGTCAAGAGTTGTGACTTGGAGGTACTGAGGCGTAAGCAGCTTGCGGAGCAGCAAACCGCGCGACATCGGAAAAAAACATCATATTTGGAGACGAGGGAAGCAGATGACAGAAACACGTCGCTCACAACGCACTAATTTACTTCAGGACAAAAACTTTACGTGACCAAGTAGCGAATTTCAAAATGTGCAAGGGAAGGGAGAAAGTAATTTCACGAGTTTTGCTACATGTCTAACGCGGAAAAGGTCGTAATTGTCTCGGTGTATGTGGAGTTTAAGAGAACCAGAGGTCTACTGTAACAAATTGACCATCCCACGGGAATGATTTTTTTCTGAGTAAAGGGCAGCCTACGTGTTAATTCAGGGTATGGGCTATCTCCATTCTGAAGTTCGGCCAAATCCGTCCAGCCGCTTCAGCGTGAAGTAACAAACATAATCACATGCAAAGTTTCACGTTTATGGTGTAGAGATGACGACAATGGATGTTATTTTCATTATACGTAGCATATAATCATCTATGTCCATGGATCCTATTATATTTGTCAAGTAGAAGGGATGCGATACTGCAAATCGGCCATTATTTTTTCCATTGCAGTTTATGAAGACCCGGTTGTAAGTAAAAGTTTTATGGTAAGTCATACGGTAAACAAGATACCTGCTGTCCCTTTTAACATGATATAAAACGGAAACCAATAACCGTATGAGTACGAAACTTCGTAGCATTAATTTCAAGGACATGGGGAAGAGAAATAATGGGGAGAGAAATAATGCAGACTCAATTCAATTGAAACACATTTAATGGACTGCTATGGTACTTCATACCATTACATACAGGTACCATTACTGCTACAAAAGGGGCGCAATATGTTGCTCATCAGTGTCCAGAAGAGTCTGAAAGCGCAGGAGTGCATTCTGCACAGCAGAACGAAACATGTCCGTAGGTATGCTGGCTACCTCTCTTGATATGCTGCGCTTCGGATCAGCACATGTGTGAATATTCCCCTGGTAAATCCTGTCCTTCAGGCAGCCCCCCAACCAGAAATCACAGGGAGTGAGATCACGTGATTGTACCAGCCAAGCATTTGGAAACGATCGGCTGATAATTCGATCGTTTCCAAATGTGTTTCGGAGAAGCTGGTGAACATCACGAGCGATGTGCGGTGGGTCATGCATGAAAACTGTTGAGTTTAATGCGTTTCTCTCCTGTAGGATGGGTATATCATGCTGGTGAAGCATATCACAGTAACTCTGGCCAGTCGCATAGCACGTCTTTGGTCCCTGAACGGTAACCTGTTCAGAAAAGAATGGGCTAACGATGAACGTGGCCTTGAAACCACATCAACCTGTGACACGTTCACTATACAGAGGGACTTCATGCACAGTGAATGGAGGTGAAGAACCCCCACTCGGTGATTCTATGTGTTCGCCTCAATCTTCAGAGAAAAATGAGCCTCCTCTGTCCATAGGATGGTCCAGGGCCAGCCCTCGTCAAATTCAATCTTTGCCGGAAAGTGGTGCAAGCTGCTGTATGATATGGATCTTGTACGGAAACCACTTGAGTGGTCCGAAGCACCTGCCGTACGTTGGAGCATGGGATGTTCAACTGTCGTGACACAACACGCGCATTGCCTGACGATCGGGAATTGTGCGCACCGTTGTCTGCCATAGCAACAGCGGTTTCAACAACCACCTGTGCTGCAACCGGTGGTCGGCTTCTTCGAGGAGCGACACCCAGTTCTTCAGTTGATTCGACCTTCTTCATCACGTTCCGCACCAGCAGGTGGAGAAAGAGGACGCGTCAGTACTCCTTTGAGCAGGCGATATTCTCGAAGTGCAATTGCAGTATTATTGTTGTTTTGATAAGAGAAATTCACCAATAATGCCCTGCTCCTTTTGTCCAAGCTCGTGTTGACATGTCAACAAGTACACTGCGACTGGTCGGGTGAATCACGATGACTGATCAAGACACCTGGTGGCCATAATTGGAACTGGACGACGGCATGGGAATCATACTCTGGACATTAATGCTACCAAGTTTGGTAATGGTACAATAGTTAGTTCCTGTGTTATAACATGTTAATTAGAGAAAGATTGGATCTGAGCACTTTGGGACTTAACATCTATGGTCATCAGTCCCCTAGAACTTAGAACTACTTAAACCTAACTAACCTAAGGACATCACACAACACCTAGTCATCACGAGGCAGAGAAAATCCCTGACCCCGCCGGGAATCGAATCCGGGAACCCGGGCGCGGGAAGCGAGAACGCTACCGCACGGCCACGAGCTGCGGACTAGGGAAAGATTAATTATAACCACTGGGTAAATTTTGATCTCTTTCTATCGTGCAAATTTTAACGCGATCGTTTTATCTATTTATTGACACTATGCCCCGTTACATTAACTGTAATACTACACGTATGGAGAGTGAGTGTATCTGTCTATGGTATGTAGTGTAATGTTTGTGTGGTATGGTGATGATGATGATGAGAGAAGGTAGAGGGTGAGACCCGATGCTGGTACATAGGCTACACCTCTCGAACAGCACCAAGGGGGTAACTAGGCTTAACGTCCCCATACGATGTACAAGTCACTATCAACAGTGCCACATGACCTCACTTCAGAAGCCACTGCGGATCAGTTTGATATTTAAACCAGGACACTGGGACAAAGTCTGGTGATCACGAACTTTTCGCCACCACCTCTCTTCCTCTTGTCGGTCAAACACTGGCAGTGAACATTTTTTCGGCCACCAGGATTCGAACTGTTTCGTGCACCGGATCGAGTGCCACCGTACAATAGTGCGTTAGCAACATTTCTTCCTTGTCCTCTTTTCTCATCTTTTTTCGGATTTCTTTTCCTAGGAAAGAGCGACCACAGTGAGCTTCAGGCAGGGTGGAGACAAGGTGGGAAGGGGTCGAAACTCAAGGCCTCCTTCCCCCACCCCCTCCCCTGTTACTATGCTGGTACCTCACATTTACATGGTACTAGGTTTGTTTTTCCAGAGTTTTTATTATTTTTATATTTTGAATTTTTAAATTTTCTTTTTATTTTTGTTTGTTTTTTGTGAACAGAAAATTTGATAGACATAAATTACACAATTCCGGGACTCAAAGGAAAATAAAATTATTCTCTAGGGAGAACACAATGAGAGTAGGCTCTAGGGCTCCAGAACAACGAAAAAATAAAGCTATACAGTTCCTTGACGACTTAAGACAAGGTGCAACATACTCGTATTTGCGAATAAAGTGCGATTACGTGGCAGCCTCTGTCACGTGCAATGAGCGTTCACCACATATTGCGGAAAAACGCGGGCGTTGGGATCGTTGTCACCCCTTAACTACATAGTGGATATGCTGTGTGAGGAGCCATACGATCGAATTAGTCTTCGTCAGAGGGAAGACGGAAAGACCCGACGCAGAACAACCGAGAAAGCACTCAGGTAGTGAGGTAAGGAGAGAGAGTTTTCGGTGAATCCAGTGCCAGTGTTCTCGTCCGCAAGAGACAAACCCGTATGGTAGTGTATCAGGTTGAAGACATGTGTCGCAAAGACTAATCGGATTAAGTCGAATGCAATGGACGCATTCGTTGTTCGGGATCGAATTGTGAATGACCCTGTACCACGATGAGGAGACTTCCATCGGGAGGATAGGAAGACTAACGTGGAACTACACTGTCTTCAAGGAGGTCAATGGCACAGCCATTTCAGCTAGGTAGGCGTGTGATTAGGCTCCCCAACGAGAAAGAAAAGATCTGGTGGGAAGGTGTGTCATCAATAAAATATCAGCTTCCTAAAACTTTATTTTAATACAAAATGCACTTACGTGTCGCAATTTAAAGCTGATTCGGCAACGTCTGCAGGCGGAGTCAGACTGGCTGGTCGAAAACACGTAAATAAACGAGATGTGCTACAACGAGTAGCTGGAGTACGTGTTTAACGTTACGCCGTATAAACAATATTGAAGTCTCTACTCTGATACTGGGAAGTCCCAACTCTCCAAGGGGACGGAACCTCGCAACTACTTTATACTAAACTCCGGTGCGAACAGGCCATGGAAGGGCCAGCGGTATCGACCGGCCGCCGTGTCATCCTCAGCTCACAGGCGTCACTGGATGCGGATATAGAGGGGTACGTGGTCAGCAAAACGCCGTATATCAGTTTCCGAGACCGGAGCCGCTACTTCTCAATCAAGCAGCTCCTCAGTTTGCCTCACAAGGGCTGAGTTCACCCCGCTTGCCAACAGCGTTCGGTAGACCGGATGGTCACCCATCCAACTGCTAGCCCAACCCGGCAGAGCGTAACTTCGGTGATATAACGGGAACCGGAGTTACCACTCCGGCAAGGCCTTTGGCAACTACTTCATACAGAAGAAAAGAAAATATGACTTTTCCAATGGAAGCGACCGCACAATTGCATCAATTAGTGCACATCATCGCAGGGAGCGGGAATATTTGTGCAACATCGTACACTTTGCTGAAAATTCAGGAATCAAAGATATGCACATTGTGAAGAAGCCTAAGGGAACGGTGTTCGTGTTCAGGAATTTCCTCTTGAATTCTATTTGTCACCTCCCGCCAGCTGTGTGCAACCATTTTCATCGGACAACGATTCACGGTAATCCACAACGCTTTGTGGCGAGCAGCCACAGTTGCCCTTGGAACGACAGTGTGTTGAAAACCTGCAGTGGTTACAGGGTACATTTCCGTTCATTAATGCGGGCCCCAGTGAGAGACCAAAAGGAATCCAATATGCCCCTGAAAAAGGATATGTCATCGATGTGACGTAGCAATACCGAAACATTATCAGCGTACGCTTGTACCCACAAGCTTTCTCCTAATATCTACCAGCCACATAACTGATCAAGAATATGAGAAGCAAAAGTTTTAAAGACAAGACAAAAAGTGCCATGGAGATGGGCTCCTCTGCGGGGAGCCCCGTCGGATTGTGATGTGCATAGTAAGTTGTCTACTCACTACGACACACGCGTGAATACCAGTAAAAAGATGCGATAATACCTGACAAGTAGTATGAATGAGACCGGTCGTCTTGAGCACATGCTTCAAGAAAAAGTGACTTACCCAGTCTGATTCCACATTAAAATCATGAAAAAGCAGGGCTCTAGAGATAGAAGTCGCTGCACCCTCCGAGACAACGCGTTCTACTACAGAAGTCAGAATTCTGTCCCAAGGCCCACAGCTTTGGTGAACAGCTAGGATTTTCTCTAGCAGTATCGATGAACGTCTTTTAACTGCCCGGACGACAGTTTTGCGATCAAAATTAAGTAGTATTATCGTGCAGAATTTATCAGTGTCTGGACGTCCGGCTGTCTTCAGAAGTAGGACGATTTTATCAACCTTGACGGGATCAGCGATCAATCCCCCTCCCACCCCCCTCCCCTCTCCACAGATAGAAGCCAAAAAGTACATAAAATTACTTAGTAATACTGTCTAGTACCGACGATTTTTACGATGGTGAATCAACAATAAGGCGATATATATCGTCGTGAGTGAAGTCACTTATAAATTCATCATTTAATGCGGGAGTAACCACACAATCCAAGAGAGGAGTAAATGCGACAGGGACAATCGTATCAGTAGCATGAACTCGGAGAAGTAATTACAGGTCGCTCTGGAAAAGTCACTATGGGATGTCAGGACGTGACCACCGTTGTGATTAAGGAACGTCATACGTGCTCTGTTCCGAAGCGACCGCAACCGGTAAGGTGATATAAGGAAGTCAGATCAATCTGTAGGAAGGAACGGGATTACATTTGTTGTCTCTTTAACTGTAGGAGCTTCGTCTTGTCATGGCGCACATCCATAATCCTTAAGCGAGCCTGTCTATCCCTATCATATAGTTGTTCCAAGACGGAATAACGAATTCCTGGGTCTGCCGGAGACCCCTCGCCCTCTCAGCGCTGTAAAGCATGAACGCTCTCCGGAGCAGAGGTTTGGCATGCCCTGACCACCATTCCATACGAGAAGGATAACGGTCCTGAGAACGCGAGCTACTGGCCCAAACATCTCGAACGGTAATCTCGAGGGAAGTATCCTTTAAGAGGGATGTGTTCAGCATCCAGGGGAGACGATACAGTTTTACTGGTTGCGGCACATGATTTAAAGTTACAGTTACGGCACAGTGATCGGTGAAACAACTGGGTATTGAGTCCGTTGCTAACAGCTGTCCACGTAAAGAATCAGAAAGATAAAAGCGATCGAGTCTGATTCTGGAAGTAGCTGTGAAACGCGTGTACCCGGCAAGAGTTAGATAGTGAGCAATCTACGCTTCGCGTATTTGCGAAGAGGGCACCAAATCGTCTAGTTCCTTAATGCAATTAAAGTTAGGAGACTGATCCAAAGAACGGAAAACATAATTAAAATTCTGCGACGTTTTACGAAATAAATGAACTATATCCTCTTTATATCTGTGGGGCTGGTAGATCGTGAAGGGGTATAAAGAAGAATAAAAGTAAGGCCACAAATGGGGCAGGCTATTCTACGGTTATTATCAAGAACTTCGATATCAGGCAGTGTCACTCTCCGTCTGTAAAATAACGCAGTACCAGTATATAGTTCAAGAGAGACCTTAAAAACAGTAGAGAAACCGGGAATAGAAGAACTGTCAAATAATACTTCATCTAAAAATATCACATCTGCATTTGAATCGTAAATAAATTGTCGCGGCCCCGCAAGTCTAATCTCGGAACTAATTCCGTTCACATCTATTTATTACCAACATCGCAGCTGATTACGCGCAAGCGACCTTTAAAGTCGTGTACCACAGTTCATTGCAAAGTCAATGGATGAATTCGAATGTTAAGAGAAGCGAATCCCTGTCTTCCACTTCCTTTTTTTAATGCTCAGGTTGAAAATGCTGTTTGTTGCGGCTTTGTGCGAAGGCGACTGCCGCATGGGGCAACGTGGTTGATATGGAGGAGGGAAGGATGATCCTGCGGAAATTCAGTTCTAGGTACAGAGGATACACCCCATTCTTCCAAAGACGGGCCGTGCGGCTCCTAGGAGTCAATGGAAACGAAAACTGACGGTACGTTTTCCACCGTCACCACATGTTCCACTGGTACACTTGTACCGGCCGCTGTGGCCGAGCGGTTCTATGCGCTTCAGCCCAGAACCGCGCTGCTGCTACGGTCGCAGGATCGAATCCTGTCTCGGGCATGGATGTGTGTGATCTCCTTAGGTTAGTTAGGTTTAAGTAGTTCTAAGTTGTAGGAGACTGATGACCTCAGATGTTAAGTCCCGTAGTGCTTAGAGCCATTTGAACCATTTTTGTGCCAATCTGGCTCTGATCAGCAGCGGCCTGTGGCATGCTTTCCCCATCCGGATTCGTAGAAGAAGGGTGGGAGGACGTTACAGCCTGTGGAATGTATGACACGTCCGTCGATGTTGTACGGGGCCCCAGAACAAATCTATCCTCCTCTTATTCCGAAGAAGCGGTTTCGATCACGGAATTTACAACGGAGGGGGTGACGGACGCTTTCGAATCTCGAACGGCAACAAACATGTTATCACCCACTCTGAACTTGGGGATGCGAGAGGCCTTCTCAGACGGAATCTGTTCAGTGGAGCGACGAATGGAAGAGGAATCGTGTCTGGCTCTTCATCGTCGTGCATCTATCTACGCTAGTTTGGAAGTGGAGCTTGTGGCGCCACAGAAACTACACAGACGAAGTCCCTACACGTGATAAACCGAGCAAATGCACTGAGTCTATCACGCAAGACTGCGTTGGGTAGGCACAACGGCTATCACTTGGTGAACCGGTCCGTAAAGGTACCATTTTAAGTTTTCAGAAGCGTATTTTAAGACCATGCAAGACACGGGCAATTTGAGCGGAAGTGTCCACTCTCATTACGTACAAAACCTACCCAGTCTTGTCCAGTGTATGTTACATATACCCGATATCCATACACCTGAAAATGGGAGGGGATATTCGGGTTGACCACCACGTCAACGGAACGATCTCCAAGACGCACTTGTAATCGATGTCGAAGGGTCCAGTGTTCCCGCTGTATGTTCTGTGTGTCCCCTAATGGAAGCAGGACGGTCTTGAGAAAGCTGTGATAACTTTGGGCGGAGTGTTGAACAATCTAATATTTGTACATTCCAGCTTCGCATTCGCGAGAGCAGCCATACTATTGGAGCCATCGGTATGATAGGAAGGGATTAGTTGCCCATGCTACAAAAGGAGCCTGTCAGCCGGAAGTGGGTCGAGAATCTTGACATGACATTCACGATTCAGAATCGAAGTAAGCCGTGTGAACCTGTTCTGAGGTGACACTGATGAATTTCTAAAGAACTTGGCTGCACATGCCACGTGGATTTCTCAGAACTGACGTCACCTGTGTGTGGATTGTCCCTGGGAACCATGGACGACATCATGGCGCAACACAATGCCGCGTCAGAAGTGAATCACAAACACGAGACTTGAAGAGACAAACAACGACGTCATGTACACAACTACTCAAAAGACATAGAGGACAAACAAGGAAACTCTCCGTGCGCTACGATAGAGGCGGGAACAGGCTTACTCGCTGGTGTACAACGTAGGAATGTGACTTCGACCACAGAGGTGTGTGACATGTTAGTCTTGACCAAGCAACTACATCCTCTTCATCAATCATAATCATAAAGTGAAAAACCACGTATGAGTCTGAGCAAGTTGCTGGAATAGTGGACATTTGTTCGACCTTTTTTGGATGCAAGTTTCACTAAGCTCAGATTACAAGACACTGGCCTCAACTGGATGCGTATGGAGTATTGCGTTGTTTAGACACTATTATAACAGAAAACATTGGGAAAATGAATAGCTAAGGAACTTGTTTTCTTTATCGACTGAGAATGTAGGTACACTACTGGCCATTAAAATTGCTACACCACGATGACGTGCTACAGGAGGAGGAGATTTAGGGTCATTAGAGACGGAGCGCAAGCTCGGGTTAGGAAAGGATGGGGAAGGAAATCGGCCGTGCCCTTTCAAAGGATCCTTTACGTCATTTGCCTGAAGCGATTTAGGGAAATCACGGAAGACCTAAATCAGGATGGCCGGAGACGGGATTGAACCGCCGTCGTCCCGAATGCGAGTCCAGTGTGCTAATCACTGCGCTACCTCGCTCGGGATGACGTGCTACAGACGCGAAATTTAACCGACAGGAAGAAGCTGATGTGAAATGTAAACGATTAGCTTTTTAAAGCATTCACACAAGGTTGGCGCTGGTGGCGACACCTACAACGTGGCTGTGGTTACACTTGACGCTGCATCACAGACAGGAGCTCCTACGCTGGTGTATTCAACGACGAACCTGGGTGCACGAATAGCAGAACATCATTTTTTCGGATGAATCTAGGTTCAGTTTCCTCATCATGATAGTCGCATCCGTGTTTGGCGACATCGCGGTGAATGGACAATGGAAGCGTGTATTCGTCATCGCCATACTGGCGTATCACCCTGCGTGATGGTATGGGGTGCCATTGGTTTCACGTCTCGGTCACCTCTTGTTCGCAATGAACAGTGGACGTTACATTTCAGGTGTGTTACGACCCGTAGCTCTACCCTTCATTCGATCCCTGCGAAACCCTACATTTCAGTATCATAATGCACGACCGCATGTTGCAGGTCCTGTACGGACCTTTCTGGATTCAGAAAATGTTCGACTGCGGCCCTGGCCAGCACATTCTCTAGATCTCTCACCAATTGAAAACGTCTGGTCAACGATGGCCGATCAAAAGTCCGTCACAATACTCCAGTCACTACTCTTGATGAACTGTGGTATCGTGTTGAAGCTGCATGGGCAGCTGTAGCTGTATGAGCCCGAGCAAGTTGCGGGAGTAGTGGACTTTCGTTCGACCTTTTTTGGGTGCAAGTATCACAGTGCTCAGGTTACAGGACACAGGCCTCAACTTGCTGCGTATGCAGTAAGGCGTTGTTCAGACACTGTTGTAACAATAAATAATTGAGAAAATGAATAAGTGAGGAACTTGTTTCCTTTATCAACTGAGAATGTACGTGTTTTTATTTAGTGATAAGGAAGGGACAGTTGCGTCAAGGCTGTGCCAGTAAACAGGAAGGTGGGCAACAGCGTAAGAGTTAGGCTAGGGCCTTATCTCGGCAGAGAACAGAGCGAAGCGACACGGCCGCTGGGTGTGCTGGTGTGGCGACCGTGGCAGGAGCGCTGCCTGCTGTGTCACGGAGCTCGCTGCGGCTGGTGCAGCCATCCGATAATCGCCGCGGCGTCTGCGGGGGCGGCGCGAGCGGCCAGATGGCCTCCCAGATAAGGGACACCTGGCCGCCGCCGCCGCTGCCGCCGCCATTGCTACTGCCCAGACAACGTGCCGGCTGAGTCCCTGGCTCTCCACTCTCAAAAACTTCCACAGGATCCACATCATTGGCTTACTTCAATCTTTAAACGTTTTAATTTTATCCATGTTTCGCTGGTGCGGACGCGACAGTATTCAGTACTCTATAAGTTCGAATCGTTTTCACTCACTATTTTTTTCTTGTTTTACTAAATTACAGGATGCGTTTCAGACCCTGTAGGCCCATCTTCAGGTGCAAGTCGTCTACTACAAAATTTACGCTTGCTCTTGAGTGAGGTGAAATGCCGTTTCCTGTTATGAGGAAGTTAAAAGTTAGATTTTGTATTTCGGAAATCTTGTGAGAAAATATGTTATAAACACTGGAAAAATGTCTACATTTTACTAGTGCCTATGATTACAGTTTGTCTCCATTCCTCTTCGCCGCTGTCTTCTATTTTCAGTGGCTCTTCACGAATACCCTTATCCCTCCTTACTGACTGACTCCGAGCATTACGTGGTCACACTGTAAGGTACTACTGTTTTTGAAGATTGGACTACTAATGCAAGTAGCATCCTTAAACATTATTTTAGTAACACTACGCCTTCTTATGAACAAATTCGTATCCAAACACACAATTTCGTAGAGCAATATGTCAACCAAAACGAATTAGAATTGAACTTAATACCTTAAACCTTCGAAAAAAGTGCCGCAACGGGGGAAAAACTGACATAGTTTTCATCATTGAGCATTAACCACTGTAGAAAAGGCTTCTCATAAGATTGTATAAATTATAGAAGAATGCAATGGTGACTAACAATAGCTGAACATTTTGCAGTACGGATCATGGCCCCTGGTTTTAATCACCGTATGTATTTGTATACGGAAATGAGTAATTGCTTATAATATTGCTAGCAGTAATTTGAGTTCAGAATGGTTCAAATGGCTCTAAGCACTATGGGACTTAACATCTGAGGTCATGAGTCCCCTAAACTTAGTACTACTTAAACCTAACTAACATAAAGACCTCACACACATGCAGGCTCGAGGCAGGATTCGAACCTGCGACCTTAGCAGCCGAGTAGTTTCGGACTGAAGCGCCTAGAACCGCTCGGCCACCGCACGCCGGCAGTTATTTGAGTAATGCCGTACATCGAATGAGCTGAACTCTGCAATTTACTTTTTGGAAGAGGTGTACACAGGATAAAGAATCTCCCACAATAACTCTGCACTTAGTAACCGACCAAGAAACTTATCTTCACATCTGAAAATATGTGTGCGAGGAACAGGGCATCCATTACTATTATTGTGGGAAATTACGTCATTTCCGAACTGATTCATCAGCTGCACTGTTTGCAACCATTAACAGACGAAAGCCGTGTCTTGCAAGATGTGCGTGCAAAATGGCGGAAGACATAAGCTGCATCAAAAATATGCGCAAATATTCACTAAATGATTTAAGAAAGTTGGAATGAGCTACTGCAAACCCAGTTAAATCACGTATATTGACTTCAATGTCATTAAGCGAAGAAAATGAGCCATTTGGCTTTCTAGATACACATGGAAAATCTCTCGAGAATTTTAGTAATCATTCGTATTCAGATCTAAGTGCACGGGAAATAGTGTTATATGGTACGACCAAACTTGTAAAATATAAAGAGAAAGCTGAACACGTAATGCTTCAGACTAAGTAAACACTGTCAGATCCTGTAGTCAGCTTCATGACAACTAAGAATACTTTTATAACACGTCGCGCATGGCGAGCCGCTCGTCTTAGCAAATTATCACAAACTTACCACTCGGAATTAATTACAAAAAAAAATAATTGCAAGTACCACCCGCGTAAATCGACTGCAACAACTTGCCTACTAGCAACCACTACTAATATACTGAACCTTCTCTTCAAAATTACCGGCTAAAGCTGCCGCTACAGAGCTGCGTATACTCCACACGCAACTCCAGTACGCAAGTGTGAAATAAACTCCTCTTACGCACATCCCAACCAACAGCTAGCTACCTGAAAGTCGGAGGGTGCGCATTTGCCACAGGCAACACGTTTCAGTGGTTCAAATGGCTCTGAGCACTATGGGACTTAACATCTATGGTCATCAGTACCCTAGAACTTAGAACTACTTAAACCTAACTAACCTAAGGACATCACACAACACCCAGCCATCACGAGCCAGAGAAAATCCCTGACCCCGCCGGGAATCGAACCCGGGAACCCGGGCGTGGGAAGCGAGAACGCTACCACACGACCACGAGATGCTGGCAACACGTTTCCACCACACTGTCTCAGAGAGAGAGAGACAAATCAAGAAAACTACACTGCATATCGATACTGGTTGCATAACGACTTTGAGAAGTGCTGGCAGAGACGAAGTCATCAGTTACTGAAAGGAAAACTATTGGGGAAATAGAAATGCGGTTTATCATGCAACCTTTAACATGTGGGTTACAGTGCTTTTTTTCGTATATGGCCAGCTCTTTGGAGGTCTCTAACACTTTTCCCTTCATTATAGCTTTTTTATAGTCTCCCACGCGCGTTTATGCTCTATACGAGAATGATAATAACGCAGTTAATAAATTTTACATTTTTGTCGTTGAGCTGAATGCTAAGAGGAGGGCACCGATTTTTGTGAGAGATTTTGCATTTCATGAATTACTGAAGACGCAGCAGTAGGGCCATGTGTCACCTGTGGACATAAAATAGTGGCAGGATCAACTGTTTGTGAACTGACACAGAGATTGAGCTTGGTAGTGATAGGGACTGCATGTGTGATGGACTGGTTTCGGTGTGCCATACAAACAGATCTATCTGCGTCTGTTGTATTAAAAAATTTAACGATTGAAAGTGGTTATGTAAAACCGAGAGAACACTCTCTCTGTTCCTATGTCTCCTTGCTATTGATCTTAGACGTAACACATGTGACTTAATATCTCATAAGCAAAGTATAAATGCCTGTATTGGAAAAAATAGGCATTGCTGAAATAATCGAGACAGATATTTGTGTATAACTAGCTCAGCGTCCGCTCCGATTCTCGCATAGATTATATGACCTCCAGAATTTTTTTGTTTTTCGTTTTTTATTTAATCGAATATTTATGTTGTTCACAAATTGCAACATCTTCTAAGCTTTCCACTCTAATTAAAGCCATAGAAGTGGGGTCTTTTCCGAATGTATCTCTGATCAAAAATCGATTCTCGTAGCTGGAATTCAAAGTTTTTGTTAATCGCGCCTTTTACGTTATTTTGGAGTTACTTCCGTAGCAACATTCATCCCCTACCAAATGTTTCTTTATATCAACACATATATAATTTTTTTAATGTAAAGAATTTTTTTTTTAATTTTCATCCCCTATTGTGCTCTCTTTGGAGCTGAATTTCCAGAAACGCTGAAGCACGATTTTTTTAAAATTTCTAACGGAGATGTTCAGTATCAGTTGTCATATATGTAGCCTTAAAAATTCTTTGGTAATTCTTTAGCTATTTTTGTTTTCAAAAATATTTTCACCCGTCATTTTACCCCTCCAGTGATCGAACTTCCGTAAGTGCTGAAACATGTATTTCTTTCTGACAGAAACCAAATACCAGTTTTCATAGTTCTGGCTTAAAATTTCCTTTAATAGCTACATACTTTCAAAAAGCCTTTCATTTTCTACTTCACCTCCTTAGGAGTGGAATTTCGTTCAATCCCTTCTGAAGCGATGCCTATAGTATAAGATCCACACTCTGTTCAAACATGGAATTTATATCCTTAGCGGTTTTAACTGGGGGATGGTGAGTCAGTCAGTCAGAACATTACCTTTTATTAATAAAGATTGCTTATTTTGTTACAATTATTGAAGCAGTGTGTTTGAGAATTAGGAATTGTTACATTTAATTTGATGGAGAACGGTTGTATGTGGCAGAGATAAACATTTATGTAAGTGTTGCCGGGAAAAGTAATTTTCTCTCCTTTTGAATTTGGGTCGTGTTGGTGTCTTTATGTTTTGCAAACAAGGATTGCAGACTATAGATTCACTAAAGCTGAATTCAGCTTTGAGAGCAAGCACGCTATTTAGCAAGCTAGTGTTACTTAGTTACAATATTAAACATCAGTGTTAAGGAACTAATTCGTCAGGAAATATAAGTTCTAAATTGCCTGATGAGCATCTTACGTTGCACACACTCCTCTAAGAGAAATTTTTTCAGACTTTGGTGTTGTGTTGTGCTTACTGCCAGTTGCTCATCACATTCAGACGGACAGGGAAAATTTTTTTTATTGCTGATTCTGGAAAGAGTGTACCCTTTTGGAGATCTTGTAGTTTGTGGAGCACTCTGACGCTTGTCGGTGAGTTTGTGCTTGCCACGCCAATTTCCATTCAGTGGTTGAGCGTTCTGCCCAGTATTGCTTTGCTGGATCTCAGAAGACAAGCTGTCAAGGTGCAAATTCTTAAGAAGACAACGCCCTATAAGAACGCTTTACAGAATCCACCAGCTACACACCTGAAATCGTGAACGTCACCTTGAGTCAGTGTTCGGGCCACAGGCGTTTTAGACGTCGCCGAGAAGTGGAATCAGCGCTGGGCTGAGGATTCCATGCACTACGTGTACAGTCAGTTCATCCAATCCGGAAGTCGAGGATCATGACAATTTTTGACTGTTATAAACATTGATACTGATAAATTATCGGTCCCGGAAATTCCAAGACTTTCGAGGACGTTTTAATGTTAAATTTGAAGTCGGATAACAAATTAAAGACAAATGTTTTTTCTTATGATGTAGTTACTGATTAAACAATTATCGGAATTCGTTGAACTATGAACCCATGCTTCCTACCAAATTTCAATTTTCTAGGTTAATGGCAAATACTTTAAAGGTTTTGAAGCGCGAGTTTTCGAGTGTCAAAACATATTACATAAATGGACTTATCTTTTGACTGCATTGACTTTTAACCTTGAATTTCGTACACTCTCAAGAGACTGTAAACATTCATATGAGACGCAAATTTCAACTTGATACGTCTACCCCTTCCCCGTTCCTGAGATTTTAATTTTTTTTCTTTTAACCGTCAGACAGACAGACTGAAAACAGAGAAAGAACAAAATAGTTATCCCATAAGGGTTCCGTTTTCACCGATTGAATTTGAAACGTCCCCTTGGAAAAATTATACATAACTGTGCTTAAACTGACGCAAATTATTTTTAGCTCAACGCAGTCTGACTTTCAAAAATCCCTACAAAAGAATGGCCCTGACTAACATTAACCTATACCTTTCACAAATCACTTACCTCACCAAAAATCTTCGTTACTGGAACTACTGCAATACAGCGAGCGCCACTACTGCCAACTAAATAAAAGATTCAAACTACTGAAGGCACTAACTACTGAAAGGCATAGTTAGCAAATGAAAGATTTTGATAGAGAACAAACAATGTATTTACCTTAATAGTCATAATATATATAGCAGTTCATGACATGCAGTCTTACAAATTTCAAAACTCCGCCATCTCTCTCCCCACGTCCACCATTGCTAGCGGCTCACTTCCAACTGCGCAACGCTACACGCTGTTCACATACAGCTGCCGCTGCCCAACACTAAAATGGCAGACAACAATGCAAACCAGCCACCGACTGCACACAGCACAGTCAGTGATTTTCATACAGAGCGCTACGTGACGGCGGAGTTACCAATATAAGAACCTAAACAGCCTACTTACAAATTGCAGAGCCCTGAAAACGTTTTTTTTAATAAGTGTGGTGAGGGCGTTCCCGTGTCTGTGAAAGACGTTATTTTGCTATAGCATGTGGACTTATTAAGCTGAATTTTTCAGTGAACTGCTGATACGAACTAAGTCATCATTCCACCTTTCAAATATCACACATTCTCGCGTCAAATTCCCGGGGATGTCTGGTGTACCATCGATGTGGGAGGCATAATCTTTATTCCTACGCTTCGCTTTTCAAGTGAGCAAAGATGTAGTAGTAACGGATGCATGACGTTAGAAGATGGAGTGAGGTACGAACAAGGTGGTACTACAAGTACACCTATAGCGGGAAATTGCACCAGCTGAGTATTCTTGTAATCTGACTTGGCTCCTCTGATAGAAAATGGAGAAATTACCTCGGCCCAGCCCACTCAAGCTTACATTTTGAATCTTTCATCAGTACTAACATAGAACGCGTATTTTCTTTATAATAATAGAGGAGGACTTCTCAGTACAAGGCTGTCCCACACAGCCAAACCTTTTTTTCATATCAGTTTTTGAGTAGCAAGGAAGAACTGAATTACTTCGTGCGTCATCAGTGGTTCATCTCTTCAGTATGTACTAGCAAGGACAGGTTCACAGTGGTGTGATTAACATTGTGAAACCATCTATATCGTCATGTAGGTTAAGGTCGCACGAATCACACTGCAGCTACTCACACTGGTGAGCCCTCATTTGCAAATAATTAACGAAAAAACGCTATAACGTTACGAAAGTTACATGTAGTGGGGATGCGTAATGATGTCTGGTTTGTGGTGCGCTCACCACACGACACAGTCTGCTCGAGTTGCTCAAGCAACGGTCGTTGGCGGTTGGATCGATCGGTTGGTCGGTCGCGCACTGAGACACAAGATGACTTGTCAGCCTAAAGCGTCGGCGCATGTGAGGTCGCGACGTGAGTCCAGTGGGCCTCGACGTATAGTGAGGGGTAGTGGCTTCGCGGCCGACACGAGAGCAACAGGAGTCAACCCACGACATCGGTCTGACCGGTGCGAGCTGCGACGCCGTGCAACGGGAGATCGGCGCGCCTTCCTACGTCCGTTGAAGCGGCTGGCACCGGATGGTTCGGGAGAGCGTTTTGAGGGTGCTGCGCCAGGTCTTCGCGAGACTTCGCAGTTTATTAGAAGTTAAGTAATTCGTGATATGTTGTTTCATTTACTTGTTAAATTCTACTTGTTTTCTTGGCCAGTCTCTCATCCCTAGCTTGTTCGTCTGTCTCTCGTCCGCATTTGTTGGGCAGTTAGTGTCTGACTGTCTGTCGGTCTGCCGTACGTTAATAGCTGCCTCTGTCAGGCTTACCGGATTCGCTGTTAACGAATTTATTGCTTGAAGTGTTACGGCCGAATTCCTGAAATATGTTTTTATCTTACCTATCATCTTGAGAGGCGGTATATGTGTAATATAGAGAATGTAGAGCATGTTTGGCTAACCTTGTATATTTTATGTAAGATTGCATTTCATGGGTTTTTATTTCAATGGTTATTTTATTATATAAAGTTGTCACCCTTCCACCGTAAGTGTTTTTTTCTAAAAAAATCAAGTTGTACCTTCGGTGGCAAGTTAATAATTTAATGTTAGTGTTTTGTACCATTTCCATCTCTTTTACGGGGTGCATAATATATGTGCTTGTGTGAGTTGTTAAAATATCTAATAATCTGTTATATTGCAGATTTGCACCACTGTAGTCTTTCAGAGGTTGTTGTGAGTGGTCGAGACTACGGCCGTGTCAAATGGGAGCAGCAAGGTTCTCAGCCCGAGAGATCATACTATAAAAAAATTGATCTTTCTGCCTCCGAATAAAAAATTAAAAAATGCCTTTAGGAATAAAATTTCCATTTATTGAAAGAAATTGATTTGTTTTCATCAGTTATCCACTGGCAACTACTTCCACGCTCACATAGTGTGATTAAATGTGTTAATAGAATGAGATTTTCGCTCTGCAGTAAATAAAGTACATTCTTAAGAAAAGGTTTTGAATGTAAATTCACGGTTCAGATAGCTTCAAAAAGTGGATCGCACTGTTGGGGCCATCTCCCCTAAGAAAACGTGGTAACTGTCCAGGATGGAGCCACTTGATTCGTGGGGTCACGACGGTCATCAATGAGCTCACCGACTTGTGATAATGATGATGAGGCTCGCCTGAACTCGAATCAGGAACTAAGAATGCTTCGGAAGGTGAGGCTCACGCTCACACGCACATACGTTCTCACACACGGCCGTACACACGAAATCGGCCAAAGGTACCTTTTAAAGACGTCCGGGGGCGATTGCTCATTTGACTAACGATACGCAACGAGGGCTGGGATGACGACAGAGCCGGCCGTGGAATTAGGCGTAATCAGCGATCGGGCTCAGAAGTGGGTGCCGGAGGCAGGCGGCCACCCCCCCTCCGCGACGGTGATCGGCGACGCCGGCCTTCAATTAACCGGTAGCGGCGCAGTAATGAGCCGGGCCTGGAAAACCACGTAACAGGCCCCTCTCTGGTGGCTAACAGGCGCCGATTTGCCCTTCCTACCTGTAATACGCGCCGACCCCTGAGGTCCTCCTCCAGCTCCGGCGCGGCCCAGGCAGAAGGCAGAGGTCGCGCTGCCCGACTGGGGCACAGACACCGCGCTCTAGAGACGGGCAAACTTTCACCCTTGGGAACTAGTTCACTACTGACCTTTCCTTTTTGGGAACCGTTCATTTTTACTCGTTCACCGTTCATTTGTGCTTGGTATATAGTTCTTACGAAAACTGAAAGCCGGCCGGAGTGGCCGAACGGTTCTGGGCGCTACAGTCTGGAACCGCGCAACCGCTACGGTCGCAGGTTCGAATCCTGCCTCGGGCATGGATGTGTGTGATGTCCTTAGGTTAGTTAGGTTTAAGTAGTTCTAAGTTCTAGGAGATTGATGACCAGAGCAGTTGAGTCCCTTAGTGCTCAGAGCCATTTGAACCATTTTTTTTGAAAACTGAAAACTAGTAGTGTAGGTGACTGAAGGATGGAGGGCACCAAGATGGGGCACTTGCCTCCCCCCAGGAGTATAAAGTTTTTTATTCATTACAGAATTCTTACACACTTTTGGAAGTAATTTCTGTGATTCTGCAGAACCTCTCGTTTAGCCAACTGTAGCTTTGTGTGGCTGATCGCAGGGAAATAGTTAGGATGGCGCACGAGGAACCGGCCCCGAGTACAGACTGCTCGTCAATTACGGACGATGTGTTGCCCGTTACGAGTAGATAAAACAAACAGACAAACATGCAATAATTAGGCAGTGAAGAAATAACAAGCTAATGCAAACAACAATGGCGAAACAACCGATGACGATGTGTGGAGAGCTGGAGAAGAGAACATGTAAATCTCACTCGACGCGCATGGGTCTTGTAAACCTGTTGGTGGCTGTTTCCCAACTTAATAGACCACAAGTGTTTTGTACAAAATTCTTTGTTTCGACTTCCACTACATAGCTATGCTACGTCGTAAACAATAATCGTTTACACCCTATATACACTTCACGTTGTCTCTGAGTTTGTAGGCGAAGTAGAGACTTAATGTAAGCATAAAATAAAATGTGGTTTTTTCTTACTTGCGTCACACACTTAGTAAAATTTAGGTTTTTGTGTTGCTTTATTAAAGTTAATGCAGCAATAATAATAATTATTAAGTTCGCAGTAATAAAGTTTTTGGTTTGAAAACCCCTTCTGAACAAATGTTTTTGAGATAATAAGTAAATACGATGTTATGGCAATCTATGTATTTTCAAATGGAGAGGCACCATTTTTCCTACTGAGCCAAAATGACCCACAACCCCCCCCCCCCCTTTTTTTTTCAAAGAAACCAAACTAGCAGGTAATGGAAATTGGAAACAACCAAACTTAAAAATAATTAGAGCCTTCCTAATGTGATGTTTTGTATATGAAAGATACACGAAAATCGTTTTATATGAATTTTCTTACACTAAAAATTAAGCAAATTATTGAAACTTAGTTTCTAAATCAAGATGATGAAACCAAAAAATATATGAATAAAAAAAAAGTGAATTATGAACAGATCGTTTCTTGAAATTTGTTCCTCGGTCCTTTCGTTCATCTTTGTGAACCGTTCCTTTGCACCCGTTCGTTCGCGAACTACCCATCTCTACCGTGCTCCTGCCGCAGCAAGCACCGCAGCCCGGGCGGCAGTAAAGCCGGCGACTTATTACACGCTGGCAGGACGCGCTAGTGGCACCTTGCGTGCCATCTCGACGTTTTACGGGCCGTAGCCGCGCGAGTGCGCCAGACTTTGTCGCCACTACTACTGGCGCCAGTGTTTTTCCTTGCACCCGCTGGAGCAAGGTGTAATATCCGGGATACTACTGGCTCCACTCTCACGGCGCTGATTAAGGGGCAGTGTGCAGCCTTAATGAGTATTGAGGATGGGAAGATTAAAATATGCTGGGGTCGCTGCCCCGAGCACGACATGGTTAATTTTTTTCACTGACAAGAGAAAATTACGAACTGGTCCTCCTCCATTTACTTCATAGCTTGTAGGTCATCGCCTGGACATCAACTTCCTAAAGAAGTACGATGCAGTTCTAAAAACAAATTAAATAAATAAATAAAAAAGACTGATTCTCCTCATTGCTGTTTAACTGTGCGCTAGAAAAGTAGTCAGAGAATGGAACGCGAAAGCTCATACTGGAAAAAAGAAAAAGCAAAGGTAATAAAACTGAAACAATTGAGCACTCGGTCACAGTTTTTTAGACTTATATAAGAGCTCAGATGGAAACCCAGTTCTAAGCAAAGAAGGGAAAGCAGAAAGGTGGAAGGAGTATGTAGAGGGTCTATACAAGGGCGATGTACTTGAAGACAACATTGGGGAAATGGAAGAGGATGTAGATGAAGATGAAATGGGAGATACGATACTGCGTGAAGAGTTTGACAGAGCGCTGAAAGACCTGAATCACAACAAGGCCCCGGGAATAGACAACATTCCATTGGAACTAATGACGGCCTTGAGAGGGCCAGACCTGACAAAACTCTACCATATGGTGAGCAAGATGTGTGAGACAGGCAAAATACCCTCAGACTTCAAGAAAAATATAATAATTCCAATCCCAAAGTAAGCAGGTGTTGACAGATGTGAAAATTACCGAACTATCAGTTTAATAAGTAACAGCTGCAATATACTAACACGAATTCTTTACAGACGAATGGAAAAACTTTTAGAAGCCGATCTCGGGGAAGATCAGTTTGGATTCCGTAGAAATATTGGAACACGTGAAGCAATACTGACCTTACGACTTATCTTAGAAGAAAGATTAAGGAAAGGCAAACCTACGTTTCTAGCATTTGTAGACTTAGAGAAAGCTTTCGACAATGTTGACTGGAATACTCTCTTTCAAATTCTAAAGGTGGCAGGGATAAAATACAGGGAGCGAAAGGCTATTTACAAGTTGTACAGAAACCAGAGGGGCATGAAAGGAAAGCAGTGGTTGGGAAAGGAGTGAGAGAGGGTTGTAGCCTCTCCCCGATGTTATTCAATCTGTATATTGAGCAAGCAGTAAAGGAAAAAAAAGAAAAATTCGGAGTAGGAGTTAAAATCCATGCAGAAGGTTCGCCGATGATATTGTAATTCTGTCAGAGACGGCAAAGGACTAGAAGAGTAGTTTAACGGAATGGACAGTGTCTTGAAAGGAGGATATAAGATGAACATCAACAAAAGCAAAACGAGGATAATGGAATGTTTCAAAATTAAGTCAGGCGATGCTGAGGGAATTAGATTAGGAAATGAAACACTTAAAGTAGTAAAGGAGTTTTGCTATTTGGGGAGCAAAATAACTCATGATGGTCGAAGTAGAGAGGATATAAAATGTAGACTGGCAATGGTAAGGAAAGCGTTTCTCAAGAAGAAAAATTTGTTAACATCGAGTATAGATTTAAGTGTCAGGAAGTCGTTTCTGAAAGTATTTTTATGGAGTGTAGCCATGTATGGAAGTGAAACACGAACAATAAATAGTGTTTACAAGAAGAGAATAGAAGTTTTCGAAATGCGGTGCTAGGGAAGAATGCTGAACATTAGATGGGTAGATCACATAACTAATGATGAAGTATTGAATAGAATTGGGGAGAAGAGGAGTTTGTGGCACAACTTGACAAAAAGGATGGACCGGTTGGTAGGACATATTCTGAGGCATCAAGGGATCACAAATTTAGCATTGGAGGGCAGCGTGAAGGGTAAAAATCGTAGAGGGAGGCGAAGAGATGAATACACTAAGCAGATTCAGAAGGATGTAGGTTGCAGTAGGTACTGGGAGATGAAGAAGCTTGCACAGGACAGAGTAGCGTGGAGAGCTGCATCAAACCAGTCTCTGGACTGAAGACCACAACAACAACAACACTTACCAGGTTTCAACACCTCTAAGAGTGCCTTCATCAGAATTTAGACATTTAAAGTGGTCTATAACGTAGTTACAAATTTGTGGGAAGAAAAAGTTTTTATATAAAAAAATTGTAAGTACTGACTAACGATACAGTTTTTTATATAAATAAATTTTTTCCTCCCACAAATTTGTAATTATATTATGGAAGACTTTAAATGTCTAAATTTTGATGAAGGCACTTTTAGAGGTGTTGAAACTTGGTAAATAAGGCGAAAAACTTGTGACCGAGGGCTCATTTGTTTTAATTTCAATTTATAGACGGTCACTGAGCCAAGCAGCCATGTTCAAAAGTTTGCATAAGTAAAAAATTCATTTGCCTATCTTTTGGAGATGATTATGCCTTACTAACCGAGACCTGTGAAGAAGCTTCTCGAACTACAAAAATAATAAAAACTTATGTCACAAAGCAGTCTTTGAAAACATCAAAGTAATTACAAACACAAAAAAACTCACCGAAACATTTTAGTGTGGGAGAAAAGAAATACAAAGTCTTCAAAGACTTCAAATAATTGGGAGAATGGACCAGCTGCAATTTACTCGAGGAAAGGACAATGGAATCTAAAAGAAATAGAGCTGAATTAGTCTGTGAACTCGCCAAAAACGTATATCAAAAAGTCACTCTCATGGAAAGCGTAAACCGTATGGGGTGCCGAAACACTGACTATTGCCAACCTTGACCCAGTTGAAAAGCTAGGGATCATATAGTCGAAGATGTTAAGAAAACTCCTAGTAATCGGATTACCAGAAGAAAAGAAAACTAATCCACATCAGAACGGAAGCCTTCTGTCAAAAACGGCAAAACTCTTAGGCCCAATGAGAAAAAGAATTGATTTTTACAGGCCATCCTCAGAATATACAGAAATGGACTACTGAAAAACGTTTTATACTACTTCCACAAAGAAAAAGAACTAAATTGGTTCACGGCAATGGAGAAGGACTTAAAATCGATCTGGCCATGGCAAGCCAAACCTCACACATGCAGTATGCGTGGCCTGTGGTGGGGCCAAGGCTGAACCTGTCTCGGCTTTCGTCGGTTCTTTTCGGAAGTACTCGGGACTGCGTGACATTTTATTTAGTATTGCGGTGCGGCATTTGTCGGTCGGTGCAACTCTCTTCAGTTCGGCAGAATCGTGGTGTCAGCGCTGTTTTCCTTTCACTGTTTGTCCCTGGCATGAAGGACGTTCGCAGGTCTAGTCGATGTTTCCACAAAAAGAGGGAGTCTAGCGAAATATTGTCATAAGCCTTTAAAAATAAATGGGTGACATAAGAAACGGACAAGCATTGTCAGTACATATCATACAGTCGCATAAGCGACGCGTACTGCAAGCTTCCTTTGATGCAAGATTACAATACCATGCTGAAAGAATTTAAAGATACTGCTGACAATGAAAGAAGCACTTTGTCCTAAATTTGCTGGCTAGTAGCACGTGAAGAATTTGGTGACATTATTCCATCGGCAGCTGCTACAGTTTTCGATGGAACCGAAATTTATACAGTGCGGCCCATTGATCGTGACCGGGCCAAATATCTAACGAAATAAGCGTGGAACGGAAAAACTACAAAGAACGAAACTCGACTAGCTTGAAGGGGGAAACCAGATGGCCCGCTATATGGCGCTGCCATAGGTCAAAAAGATATCAACTGCGTTTTTTAAAATAGGAACCCCCATATTTTATTGCATATTCGTGTAGTACGTAAAGAAATGTGAATGTTTTAGTTGGAATACTTTTTTCGCTGTGTGATAGATGGTGCTGTAATAGCCACAAACGTATAGGTACGTGATATCACTTAACATTCCGCCAGTGCGGACAGTATTTGCTTCGTGACACATTACCCGTGTTAAAATGGACCGTTTACCAATTGCGGAAAAGGTCGATATCGTGTTGATGTATGGCTATTGTGATCAAAAAGCCCAATGGCCGTGTGCTATGTATACTGCTCGGTATCCTGGACGACATCATCCAAGTTTCCGAACCGTCCGCCGAATGTTACGTTATTTAAGGAAACAGAAAGTGTTCAGCCACATGTGCAACGTCAACCACGACCTGCAACAAATGATGATGCCAAAGTAGGTGTTTCAGCTGCTGAGGCGGCTAATCCACACATCTGTAGCAGCACTACTGAGTAATGGATAATTCACGATGCCTGCGACAAGTGGAACATCAGCGACTTTGGCGGGTTAATGTACGGTGAGGCATTATGGGAGGAAGGATAACTGGCCCCCATTTCATCGATGGCAATCTAAGGTATGCTAATTTCCTACGTAATGTTCTACCGATGTTACTGCAAGATGTTCCACTGCATGACAGAATGGCGATGTACTTCCAACATGATGGATGTCCGTTACATAGCTCGCGTGCGGTTGAAGCGGTATTGAGTAGCATATTTCGTGACGGGTGGATTGATCGTCGAAGCACGATACCATGGCCCGCATGTTCACCGGATCTGACGTCCCCGGATTTCTTTCTGTGGGGAAAGTTGAAGGATATTTGCTACCGTGATCCACCGACAACGCCTGACAACATGCGTCAGCGCATTGTCAATGCATGTGCGAACATTACAGAAGGCTATGTGCGAACATTCCAGAAGGCGAACTACTCGCTGTTGAGAGGAATGTCGTTACACGTATTACCAAATGCACTGAGGTTGACGGACATCATTTTGAGCATTTATTGCATTAATGTGGTATTTACACTACGACCTATATAAACAACATAGACTGGCTATGGCACCGCCATCTTTGAAGCAACTTGAAAAGAGAGCCGCCATGTCTTGTAACGTCAAGATGCAGCCTACCCGTCGTCTGCTAATACTGGATGTTGTTATTGTTTACTACGCATGGCGTAAAAAAGAAAGCCAATCTGCACTGACAATCTGATTTCTCTATTGTAACACATATAATGATGAAGGCTAAAAGAAATGAAACACACTTCTGACATCGATTAATTGAAAAGTTTATTACGAAATGTTGCAGCTCATTTCATTGCAATTCCATATAGATTAGGTCAAAAACAATTTTAAATACTTCAGTACGACCAATTTACAGCGCAGGATGGGGCAGTTTAACAGACTTCCTCAAATAATTATAAACTTTGAAGGAGTAAAAATTGAGTGTAAGGGCAAACTGTCTTATATCTTTAGGATATTCAGGAATTGAACATTTGCTTTCCATTGCAAAAAGTGCTTCAGAATATCACTAGTTTTGTCACATCCTATCACTTCAGAAGCACAGTCTTGAAGTCTCTAATTTAGGCCTACAACCATTGTTTTATATGTCACAATTTGTTTCTTCTTTCTTGAAACACTTTTCCTTGCATGTTCCGCTTGCTTCCTCAGCTTCTCAGTCCTTTTCTGTAGTGCCTCATAATTCTGTTTCAATTTTTTGGTGCTAAGCATACAATAAGAATGATCTGTATGATAATTCTGATTCCCTCTTTCACCTACAAAAATGAAGTATTATCATTAAGCTTTATTTTCTTTAAACATACATTGATTAATAGTAAAATTCACACATAACCCATATAACAAATAAATAACAGGAAAACTATTTTACCTGGTTCATTTGATAAGGAAGCTGATTCTCCACTGACAGTCCGTTTCCTTGGTTGTCTCTATACTATAGTTGTTTTCTGAAGATGGTCAGCAAACGTAAATATTGTCGATACTGCGTTTGTCAGAAGTCGCCTCGTTTGTACTATATGTGTATCTATCTTCAAAGTGAAACGAGCATATGTAACTATATTGAGTTGGCTGCCACTTATCTCGCCCCATATTGGCTACCCACCGACTTAACAGCCCTTTCTTTTTCAGAAGAAATCTAAAAATAAAGGCACGTGTATACAATAGCTTATTTACATGTTCTATACAGCTTAAACACGAAAATTATGCACAAGACGCTAAGTACAACACGTATTTAGATACTCACCTTAAATATGATATTCCAGTTGTTTTATCACTTCTATTAGCGCAATTGTACGCTGCTCATACACTGGGCATGATTCGTGATCAGTCAATAAGACTTTTAAAACAAATTACAACCGGAAAACAGTGATTTCCTAACGCCCGTACTATACACCCATGGAGTATACACCAAATGTAAATACTAAATATACTGTCATGTAGACATTTCAAAAAATGGCCGCCGGTGTTGCTTTTTGCTGCCGCTGGGAGCGCTGTTACCTCACAGATAGCCACTCTATGTAGTTTATATACCTCCTTGTATTTACAGGTAATCATGTTGTAACAGCATGCGTTCTTAGAAATTATAAGTTCGAGAAGGTACATGTATGACATTGGAACAACCGAAAAAAAAAGTTCAAACGTAGCTACGTTCTGTATTTTAATTTAAAAAACCTACCTGTTCGTCTAAAATTATGAGCCATATGTTTGTGTCTATTACAGCGCCATCTATCACAAAGCGAAAAAAGTGATATGTTTGTCCCGGTCACTATCAATGGACCACCCTGTACATTACTGCAAAATACGTTGATTAAGTCAAGGGCCATGCCTATTACGATTTTTCGACCTAAAACTCGCTATTGTTGAATTTATGAAGGAAAAAAAATGCAGGAACAAAAATTAGAAAACTTGAAAAGCATTGTAGAAGTCACACTTCAAGTGGATTTGACTGCATATTGTCCGCAGAGAAACATTGCAAGGTGAGAAACAACTTCTTTCCGATCCGAAGGGGATGTATTTAAAATAAAATCTCGTCATAGGAGGGTCACATTCTGGCAAACCTAGTCCAGTTTCCTAAGCTCAGTGCCATTAAGAGAAATGCAAGGTCTGAAGAACTCATTGTGGCCTTGAAAGTATTAAAGAGATAGTATTGTGAACATTTTACTATCTTATATCTGTTTCCGAGCTATGTAAGTAGGCTGTTAAGGTTTTTATGATGGTAACGCCACGTAGCGCTGTGTATGAAAGTCGCTGACTGTGCTGTGTGCAGTCTGTGGCTGGTTGGCATTGTTGGAATATTCGCTATTGTAGCGTTGGGCAGTCGGATGTGAACAGCGCGTAGCGTTGCGCAGTTGGAGGTGAGCCGCCAGCAGTGGTGGATGTGGGGAGAGAGATGGCAGAGTTTTGAGAGCGGACGATCTGGTCGTGTGTCCGTCAGAAAAAGGAAATTTGTAAGGCTGGATGTCATGAACTGATATACATTATGACTTTTGAACACTATTAAGGTAAATACATTGTTTGTTCTCTATCAAAATCATTCATTTGCTAACTTTGCCTATCAGTAGTTAATGCCTTCAGTAGTTAACAATCTTTTATTTAGATTGCAGTATTGGCGCTCGCTGTATTGCAGTAGTTCGAGTAACGAAGATTTTTGTGAGGTAAGTGATTCATGAAAGGTATAGGTTATTGTTAGTCAGGGCCATTCTTTTGTAGGAATATTGAAAGTCAGATTGCGTTGCGCTAAAAATATTGTGTGTCAGTTTGGTGATGATCAGAATAAGTAAAGAGAAAACTGCCTGAGTACGTTGAGTTTTGCTTAGCTGTTTGAAAAATCTAATAACGTAAGAGTTTTTCCAGCACTACCGTTCTTTACATTCAAAAGGGAAGTTTCAGTTATTTTCGAAATATTTTTCCGCTCCAGCTGAAAGCAGCCCATGCATATGCTGATGTAATTGATCTGCATAACAATTCTCATTTAAATGGCAAATCCTTTCATGTTAAAAGTGTCCACGATGTATGCATTGCTTTGCTCAGGTAGAGTTCCGAATCTCCATAATTAGTTTGCAAATCTGTTACAATATTTCGATCTACTTCTGTTTTTCTGTTACGCAAGTAAGTCAAGATTACGTGCCAACCTTAGAGCAAAGATCTGTGATATTGTCTGTTTCTGTCCGCGTGTCGTCAGTTTGTACCAGATAAAAATTAATTTTGTCTTCGGTATGCAAAAAATAATTAAATAACAGTGAAAATTTGTTTTTTTTTTGCGCTGCGTTGTTGAGAAATGTGAAACGTAAAACCAATTCGCATGCATTGCTACTGCACTGCCACTTAAATGCTATGCGTTTGCAGTTTCCCCCTCTTCCCCCTCCTCAGGCTCAGACAGCGCGGCGTGGTGATGGGGGAAATGTGCCACACAGCCCACGATCCGTATTCTTTTCCGCACCTGACTTAAAGCAACTCCAAATCATGGGAAATAAGTTCAAAGATAAAACTGTAAAAATTAACCTAAGAAAAGAAAGAGAGATTACAAGTCAAAATCGAAATCTAATGAACGGATCAGTCATGATACAAATTTGGCCAGGTGAGCAGAAGATTAATTCACACAAGTGTACTCAAGTGCTGCCTGTGGCAGACGCGACTAGCTTCTAGCAGAGACCCGACATGAACGTACGTCCATGTACACTGAACGTTTGCCAGTAGAGCCAGTTATCAGTAACTCGGTGTAACGTTCGGCACCAATCAGCAACTAGAAGACTCGTGTGCCAATTGTAACACCGACCTGGCTGTCTTTAATGGTCAGTAACGTGGAGGTTATTCATTGGTGGCGAAGATCAAAGGCCCGCTGACGACGCCCACACGAATCTTCGAGGCCCCGGCTCCGACAGTAGTCGGTATGCTACGATACTACAGAAAGAGTACTATGCTACAATGAAGGCAAAGAACATTAAATAGTGGTTGATCTAACGAATTCCGAAACGGATGAAACAAAAGATGAAGAAGAAAATAAAAATAAGAAACCTCGAGGAAATATTTGCTCATTAGAATGGTTCTTGCGCTACCACTCCAACATTAGTATTGTCTTAACGTAGTCCCCGGCAGCTGAGAACGGAGCGAAAAATTCTTGTAATTGTATAGCCGTCAACAAGCAAGTGAATGAGAAGTCGAAAGACAACTTTAAGGGTAACCGCTGTGTTATTTTAATGATGCAGTAGCTTAGAAGTCCGCCAGGTAGGTACATGTTCTGTCGATTCATACTTACTGAGGGAAAGATCAACATAGACATCTGGTAGGTTTCTAAGTTACCTGTCACATTTTAGCAGGCCATTGTCGGGCCATACGTGACAATGATTGTGCAAACTCTCTTGTAACAACAGGGCATTCTACCGATTCCAAAATCTTTCATTTTCACCTATAGACAGTTTCTGTTATATCTTTTAGATGGTATAAAGTGCATATTTTGGACAATCTTTTATCACGAGGCGTACATCGTTCAATGCTTGACTGAAATGATTGATAAAACCTGTAATTAGTCATTTATTTTTAATTTCCTTTATTTATTTGATGTCTTGATGTAAACAATACGTAGAACATCATATGCATCTGTTGTAATAAGTTCATGTCAATGATACTGTATGTAACTTTTCCGCTGCATATTCTTTGGTCCAGTAGGAAATATTAAGTTTGCAGTACTTTTTTTTTAGACAACATGGTTGTGTGGAGACGACAGCGATTAATTTACTTATAATCAATTATTCAAAATGACACTGCCTGTGCACGATTGGTAACTCTGCACAGGCAGGGTGACGATTCTAGCGAGCGACCAAATGGTGTAAATTGTCCTGAAGATGACTCCATCGCGGGTTGAAACCGGCTGGCAGCAAAATAAATAATGCGATTGTGACTGTCATTTTGAATAATTGATTGCAGTATTTTGCACAGACAGTCTAAACCAGGAGCGTATCTAATTATGAATTGAAAATCGAGTCTAGTTTGAGTCATTATTTTGTTTTTGTTTTTAGATTCAGTTCGAATACTAACATCACTGAAAAATAAAATTCACAACATAAATGCTGATCAACAAATATCTAATTGCTCTTTTATGAAAAATGCATGTCCTATTATTTCTAATTATACATCATTTACAAAAGTCCAGTTTTCACTGCAAAAATAAAATTTAAATAATGATATTACTGACCAGGTTGTTTAAATAAAGAAAAATTACAAATTAAGTACGTATTCATCCGTACGTATTTTACGCTTCATGGAAGCGTTCGTGGTATATTCAAGTTTATTTAAAATTTGGCAGGCCCACAAGTCGAACCCTTTACACACATGTGACAGGTGAATATTCTAGCACACGGCCACATGATCTCTAGAGATAGCTTCATCTTGCTGTTGCATATTAAACACGGTCAGAAAACTTCGATGGTGATTTTCTCGAGAATTATATATCGAACTGATTTTGCTACTTGATATTCGAGTTCTGGACTTCTCGTTCCATAAGTGTATAAAATACAAAAAATTCGATTGTCGTGTGGTTCCTTTCTTAGTTGGGTTACTGTTTGCAATGACTGTGTCGCAGTGACATATTTTTGCATTCTATATAAGAGGACTGCTGAGATTTGCTGCTGATCATTGAACCAAGTAGTGTTTTTAGATCCAATGATTCTACTGTAGAGGAATCATGGATTGCGAGTACACTCTGTTTTAAAATTTGCGGAAATATCCTCACAAACGTATTCTGATTTGTAAGTCACTACCCACAGTGTATTAATTACGAAAAATACATTTAATTGAAAACTATTCTCAGTTTTTTGAGCGTAATTTGTACTTATATGGCTCTTAATATACTTATTACAAGCGGACACAGTTTCTACAGTTTACTATTTTCCATCATCTGTAAACGTAAAATACGTCACAGAACACTATGCGTCTATGACACCTTCTACGCTTCTAGAAGCATGAAATAACAAAATTAGAAAACGTCGAAATTTCAGGTGTGACTTACAAATGTATTTCCTGCTACTTGAGTTGTTCATCACACTCAGAAGTGTTATAAAAACATCGACCCTTTCTTCATGTAGCTACAGAGTCACTCTGTAGCAACAGTTTATCGTAAATAATACGATGCTTACCACAGCTGACACAGCTAATTTATATCAGTCAACACAGTTGTGTCGTTGTTTGACATGCAAACAGTTATTTCGTCATCTTCGTTTCTACGCCCGAGTCGGCTGTTTCTGAATGTCATGAGGTATGAATTGGGACGTTTGTGTGAAACAGGATTTATTGATACTGACACTGAACTTTGTTTTACAAGCTTCAGTTTTGATCTGATGATGGCAGAAGCCAAAATGACGTTGTAAATAAAGTAATGTATTATGTGATCTAGGCGCCTTTATTAATAAGTTCAAGTGCAGACTTGTGGGAAGGGCTAGGTTGAGGAGGCAGAGAATAAATATTGCGCAAGAAATCCAAACGACCATCCACAGAAATGTTCTATTCACTCAACGGTGTTATCAGCAATCTACGATAATTTTAGTACTGTTCATAATGGAAATTTTTATTTTATACGTTCTTGTTTACTTACAAATATACGTAAAAGGTAAGGAAAATAACCAAAGTTCTATGTCCTTTTCCCAGTCGTTTCTTATCAATCTTCACAGAAACATTATTTCCGCGTTATAGGTGTAGTTAGGGATCGCAAAAGTACGTACTACGCATTCGCTGAGGATATATATTAAACGAAGTCCATATCTGCTAGGTACAGTGATATATCGTCAATGATGCTTGCAGATTGGGAATCTGTACCTTGTGGTATCCCTTGAAACGAATAATTATTTGATACGAATTGTGCAATTTTTTTTAAATGATCAGATGGAACACAGCCAACTCTTATCTAATGGTATCGTGGAGGCCTCCACATTTTAAAGTCCCACATGACTTTTTTTCTAAATTAGAAAGATGACTGAAGAAGAATTCATGGTGATACCAGTCGTGTAGGTAAAACGCGGATATTTGTGTGTAGTGAGCAAATAAAATCGGGTAGCCACGTAGAGCAGCGTAGAGTACTGCCCTAGATTGTCGAGCATCCGGGTCCGAGTCCTGCTCTAGCGCAGAGGTTTAACCTGACAGAAAGTTTCATTACCTCGTGCACTCTGCAGTAAAGTGAAAGATTAAGTCTTGAATCCCTATTACGCGCGTGTTATTCACAAGTTAATTATCTTTGCCATGAATCGCCTGTAGGGGAAAATTTGACAACAGTGCCAGTAATCCACTTCAGCGATAGTTAATTCTTTGTGTACATACAACAGGGTACTACGTGTAAGTGAAATAGAGTCCATTGTGGAAGACGCGGGGACTGGAACTTTTCTGATAGGCCTTTTAACGTCGAACAGGTAGCAGCAAATAGGGTGTCAGCGTGTCACTTCTGTTGAATAATTCTCTCTGATCCGTTTATAATGGAAGAAATAACAGTCTAGTGCTTTCAAAGCCACTTAGTATATAGCGCAATAACGCTTCGACATTCATGCCTTTGCTCTTTGTGGTGCAGCACGGTGGGCGAGACTACATTAAGACCAATACAGATCTGTGAGTGACACATACTGATATTTACACATCGTCGTAAATTCATCATAAAAATATGGAGTGAGGAACAGCGGCCGGCTACCTATATACCATCAGCTGTTCATTTTTAAAGATTTATCTAGGCCACTAGTTTCAATGCCTCAGTGACGGCTTCTTTAGGCCCCAAAACAACGAACGTCCCGACTATTCCACTCGTATATCTACGTAGTATAAAACTCACTGTAGTAACTGGATTCCATAGAAGTCTTTCGAACAGTTTGTGTGCGGTCAGCGTACGTAACAGTAACGGGTGACGGTATATTAACTTAGTATCACACTAAAAATGGTTCAAATGGCTTGAGCATCATGGGGCTTAACTTCTGAGGTCATCAGTCCTCTAGAACTTAGAACTAATTAATCCTAACTAACTTAAGGACATCACACACATCCATGCCCGAGGAAGGATTCGAAACAGCGCGGTTCCAGACTGTAGCTCCTAGAACCGCTCGTCCACTAGGGCCGGCTATCACACTACACCATGATAGCTTTTGCTTTTGTATTTATAGATCAAACGAAAAACAAATCGAAAGTAAATGCGACAATAATGGAAAAATTAATTATTAATTTCAGCGAAAAAAAATGTCAAAAAACTCATCGATTGAAGGCCTAGTTATTCTTCACATCAAAAGTTACATTGGCGTGATACTTAACAGACATCAGAAAAAACTTGAAATTAAAATACTTTGAAAAGAACCGGTCATATGTTTTGTGACAAGATTTTCTAAAAGGAAGAAATAAAACAGATCAGAAAAACTTATGATGTGACTTCGAATAATGCTCGAAATAATGTACAGCAAACGGGGTGCTGATTGAGAATTTAAACTTCAATGTTTAACTCTGACCCTTAGAATTTTAAAGCATATTTAGATGATGCAGTCTCATTTGCTGTACATGATTTCGAGCATCTTTGAAAGGCAAATCAGATGTTTCTCTAACCTGTTTTATTTCTTGGTTTTAGACAAATAATTCCATTGAAGATTTGGCGTTTTTTAAAAATACTTTTTATATCCGTTACAACGGAATACGGGTGTAGTTCACAAACTCCTGCCAAAAGAAATTCTTTGATGTGTCCCCAACCCTCTGAAGAAAAACGTAAATAAAGGAAACAAGCATCAAGTTTCATCTATAAGAATCACAAATAAAACAATAGGAAACCGTCACTTTGCAAAGCTCCTACGCTGCGTATTAATCACAGAACTTTCATAAGTAAAAACAGTCCAAAACTTGAGGAACAAATTCTAGGGAGAAAGCTCGTATCAATTTACAGATTTTTGCCATACCGTTTCACAGCCTATATTTGATCTACGTATGAGTTATTTGCAGAAATTAAAAAAAAAAAGAAAGAAAGACGTCGAACGTCGTTGGTAGGACCTAACCAAAAATGCTAACTCACAAAAGCATAACAATTAATAACAGCAAAAACCACCACACTGTAAAAATCAAATCAGAAACTAACTGAAAAATGGCGAGATACACGTAACCAACGGCAAACCGGTACACGTAGATCAAGACAAATTATATAATTCAAGCACATTGATACGAACATTAAAATCAGCGACAAAGGCCGGAACACAACCACTTCTGACAGTTAACAACACTATAAATCCAAACGTGATGGGAAAGTTAATATGCAGTTTGTTTGCTGTACTTTTTCCCTTTACTGTCACCTAATTGAATTTCTCTTAGACAAAAGAAATGTAGAAGAACCAACAGCCGAGGAAGAGTGTGTTGTAAATCTTTCTAAATTCATTGTGTGTATGAAAGTTTACAATATCAGGTAACAACAAATGGCAAAAGGCTGTGAAAAACAGTATGCGTAATCACAGCCTGAAACACATCAAGGATAAACAATATTACAAAGAATTACGTGATATCAAGCCATAAAACACTTGAAAGAAGGCTGCCCTTGAATTCTAATCACGCTACCACAATAACTGTTTCTTTCAAATCAGTCACATTTTATTTTTAAACACAGACTTCTACTTCATTCTCTAAATAGAACATTCTGATTTTCGCTTACTGTAGCTTCAAAAACAAAAGTCGAAACTCACAGAAGATGATACATTAATGTCTAACTAATTATGATTAAATAAGAAAGAAAAATAAAAACCTTGTGTTTTAATGGATTACAGAGTATTTAAGAACGTAATGTTATTAGCTAAACCACTACAAGGTCTCATAACAACAGCTAGATGATAAAATCTCTTTATTTTAGCTCACATGTTTCAGCGCTCCATGACGTTCTGATCATATCAACACAGTGCCTGTATCTTCGACATCAATTTAATTTCACTCTTGGAAACAATCAACGGAATGTAACATATGCAGCTAATGCTCTCTTTGGAAATATGTCATTCACTTTTACCTACTCGAGTATAATGATCCTGTATGCAGGTCAGTTTCTCTATCGAAGATTTTTGATTGAGTTTTGTAAGTGAGTAGCCTTTACTTGTGTGCATGTTATCGTAAATACAAATCTGGGAATGTGACCTGACAACCTAAATGCGCTACTGAGCTGAAAGCCACATCACTTACAAGAAACTAAATAGAATCCTGTGTGTGTGAAAACCGATCTCTTCATAAGCAAATAAATAAGCAAATCAATAACTTGAAGTTCAGTAGACTTGGTCAATGGGAACTGTTTGAAAAAGCGCAACTGTAAAATAAAAAGACTGTAACGTCGACCTGTGTAAGAATGTAACCTGAAACGCAAGGAGATTTCCGCACTGACATTTGGCCCTGGTAAAATAAATAAATAGACAGAACGTACATTGCGAAAAGCAAACGAAACAATCACGTATTATGTATCTCACCTGCGAAACGAAGCATCGGCAGTAACAGCGAGACTCCGGAACAGTTAAATAAATACTGCTAAAAACTAATTACAGCTGGTCCAGGGAAACTGGTTTCATAATCTTGACACACAATGCCAATGAAGCACCTTTCAGTAGAGAAATTCCAGTTAGGAAGGAACTTATCAAAGAAAACAATTATACTCTAATATGAAAATTCATTTAATCTAATATCATCCATGGTACAGTAAATTAACTCAGAAGGTCAAACTCGACCTTGACGAGGGTAAAGTGGACCAACAATACAAATCTTCAAGAAAGAAAATAAACTTTTTACCTCATCAAATAATACCTTGTTCTTCATTTTTTCATTTCAAAATCCTTTTTTTTATGTCCGTATGCTATCCAACCAATGTTCTGAGTCATGATTCCTCCTCTAATAAATATGCATCTCACGTTGTTCCAAAAGTGCTCCCACGCATTACACTGTAGTCTAGACGAACCCCCGCCTGCTGCACACCGCTGCTCTCCAGTACTTACTATCAAAGATTCTACTATTCTACAGTGGTGCCATCGCAGACACAAATACTGTTGCCTAGCAACTGTTTCTCTGACCACATTTCTACAACTATATCATTTTCCTTTACAAATATAAACAAATACAATTATATCATCAAGAAATAGTCATCTTACAGTTTTATATCGTGTCTCCCTAGTGCAGCATGATGTACTTTCAAGCGGTATTGTATTCATTTTTGTTGTTGTTGTTGTGGTCTTCAGTCCTGAGACTGGTTTGATGCAACTTTCCATGCTACTCTATCCTGTGCAAGCTGTTTCATCTCCCAGTACCTACTGCAGCCTACATCCTTCTGAATCTGCTTAGTGTATTCATCTCTTGGTCTCCCTCTGGGGTACCACCTCATTAGTTATGTAATCTACCCATGTAATCTTCAGAATTCTTCTGTAGCACCACATTTCTGAAGCTTCTGTTATCTTCTTGTCCAAACTATTTACCGTCTATGTTTCACTACCATACATGGCTACACTCCACACAACCACTTTCAGAAACGACTTCCTGACACTTAAATCTATACTCGTTGTTAACAGATTTCTCTTCTTGAGAAACGCTTTCCTTACCATTGCCAGTCTACATCTTATATCCTCTCTACTTCGACCATCATCAGTTATTTTGCTCCCCAAATAGCAAAACTCCTTTACTATTTTAAGCGTCTCATTTCATTTTTAACGCATATTAAAGGCTTCCTGTTGGATACTTTTTCAACATCGATTCGCATTTGAGAAACTGGATGTGAGTAATTTCTTGAAATGAGCCTGGCAAACCACGAAGCAGCAATGAAAGGAGCAACCAAGGAAGAAAACTTGTAAGGCCGCTGCCAAAATCAGATTGCGATTAAAAATGAAAGTTTGCTTAAACTTTTAAAGACTTCACCCCATCTGCTTTCCATTGTGTTTCTTCCTTCTGTTTACTAGTATTTGCTCATCTTATGATGCCTAATTAAATTAAATTTCTAACGTTTTCATTTGGACATAAAGCCACCTAAGCAGATTACCGTAAGTCTGGAGGCTGGAGATCACACACTGGCCATAGTCTCCGTCGGTGCTTGACAGAATTTGTGGACCATATTAAATGAAAAATAATTTCTTCATATTCCGCAAAATTAGTTACATAACAACAGAAAAGTGTTTTCTATTGAAAAGCTAAAGCTATTTTCTCTTTCTTCTCGGTAAGTACTGCACTACCATCGCATTGAACAGCCTTCGACTAACCTCGAAGTCTGTCTGCAAAGATACTTTTTGCTGGGGCTGCATGCTGCTCTTGTCATAATGCACTCACTCACGTCCGTTGCGAACGCAATAGAGAAACAGCCATACAGACACTCCAGCTGCACGCGTGGAACATACATCACTGTTCATTGACAGAACATTCGTCACCGGCTGTCCAGGTCGTGTGAGTGTAATATTTAGCGTATGAATTATTGTCCCACATATCGCCATAGCACATGACTTGTCGCTCCAGAATTTATTGGCTGTAAACTAACAGCTGCGCTGCTAGTAACAGCAGGCCCACGTCTTCCTCTTAAAATTCTCCTAACGCGGCGTAATAACTAAGGACTAGCTATCGCAGTAACATGTTAACAATTAGGCACTGTTTGAATTCGACATCAACTTTGAATCAGAGTAAAATTAATTTAGACATTTAATACTTATTTTTCCTCCTGCTAGTACAATATGAAGTGCTGTCAGTTCATGGTCCTTGATAATACACTAACGAAAATGGAAACTGTTACATCATAAACAGTGTGACCGCGCAGTAGTAAACTCTCCAGTATTTCCATGCCTGTGTGATACGTTAGTTAAAATTTTATCTTGTTAAGAGATTATATTCAGTAGCTTGAACACAGGAAAGCCCTTCCTACAGATAAGGAATGGTTTAGGTACAGATGGCTGTGAGTATGTGTAACGTTACACAGTACAGCAAAACAGATGATGAGCACGTCCAGATTAGCGCCATCGGCTTGGTTCATGTGGCCGAGCGGTTCTTGGCGCTTCTTCCGGAACCGCCTGCTGCTACGGTCGCATGTTCGAATCCTGCCTCGATCATGGATTTGTGTGATGTCCTTATGTTAATTAGGACTGCAGTGCAATATTCTCTACAGTTTCATTACTTTAACTCGCACACCTTTTAATAATGGCTATATACAAAGCTCATTTTCAGTTTATATTCCCTTGATGTTTCGGAGTGACTGGGTGGGAAAGTGGTTGTGAAAAGTTGGGTTATGATTAGTTTCTTCGAAATATACTGCTCATGAATTTATTTTATACTTTAACATCAGAATGGAAAGCTTTACAGTATGCAGTTCCATGCAAGGGCCTATAAAATCAATGAAATGTATTGTGCTATAAATGATTCGTTAACGCAAATGACTCATGTAAAGAAATACGAACGGTGAAATAATTTTAATAATCACCGTTTAGGGATCGGAGGATCTAGATGGGAACCAGAGGAGGTGCCCGTACAAGTCATTAAAACGCGAAAGCATGAAGGATCTCAACCATTCTAGCTAGCTGTCTACGTACTCGCCAGACCTATAGTGCACTGGAGGGTGCCAGATGGTACATGTAGCTGGAATAGTGGAATTTACGACACACGCAAAGGCACAAAAATATATAGAAAACTACGTACACCACGTCGTATATATGTGCTAATGTGTACGTATTTTTATCATGTAACAAGCATCTGTGAGCAATATGTATATCGAGATGGCCTTTTGTACAAGATACTGTTTTTAAATAGTTTAGCGATGACAGAGGTTTATAATTTGATGAGTTGTATCCACTTTACATTTTGTGCAAGAGGTCAGCGTAAAATGAACATATTTTACCACAGAAAAATGTTTAAGTCCTGAAGATCACAGCTAAGACTATTGAAACAGGTTATCTTGAGTAAAAAATATATTGTGCCATCTTAGCTTTTGGATGGTTTTTAACAACCATCTCACCTACTGTGGAATAAGTTGAAGGGACTGTCTTCCAAAAATTTACAATCCGGAAAGTAAATCAGAATTATTCATTAGTGTGTGTACTCATTAAACTCTGGAGAATGAGGTCTATCGTTTGAACATGCCGATACGTACAGATGATCTTGAGCTGAGAAGCACATGGTTGGCAGACATCCAGAATTCAGTCTACGATTCTCAAAGGCTGCCGATTTACAAAAGATAAAATGCAATACGGAAAACAGCAAGAATATGAAAACACGGAGGAAGTAATATCGTCCAGTTTACGCAACCAAAATACTACAAGGTTGCAACCTTAACAGCCATTCTCTTAAGACAAAACAAGACTCACGGAACTGTACAGAATACGTGAATTTAGCCCATGAACTATTAAAATAAACAAGACGAGTAATATTTATGCGTTGTCTCCCCTAGTTTCTGTGCCACATTGATTACAAACTCAAACCGAACTATTCTGGCAGAATATTTCGTTCATGATTTTAGAATGGTGCTTGTAGAATTGCACCCATCACTTACCAGGTCCCCTCAAAACTTAACAGACTTCCTCGTTTGGAGGCGTTTTCGTCCAGCACTGGTGGTAGGTTCATCGTTGTCAACTAGTCACCTGTACCTCACTAAACATGACCACCATACTCTGTTGCTGATCAGAGTCTTTGAGTTTAACACAAGCTGTCTGAAGGTTAGTTGGGCGTTCTGATGCTACATCTCTATGAAAAGCTCTGAACACGCAGGAGCGGGTCTCAAATTACTCATGTCCTCCCAGTTACACACACACACACACACACACACACACACGCACGCACACACACAAGGAACAGGTGGGAAGCTAAACGGAAAGTATAAGTACAAAAATAAATGAATACAGACGCATCCTCCATCGCCAGCGGCTGTGTGTTGATGTGACAGGGAAAATACAATCATGAAAATTAGGAGCTGTCAGCACGTCAGGGGTCGAGTTGCACTTAACATTTATGAAACGGGTTTCACTGACCCCTTTCAAGGGTACATTTGTAATCTGCTGGATGCCTGCCAACTCAGGAGCTCATCACAATTCGCTCACTGCTAGCTGCAGGAAGAGGACTGCAACTAATACCCACATAGTGTGAGCGTGACGCGGAGTATACGTCATAGTGTGAGTGTAACGCAGAGCATCAGCATAAAGAGGAGTCATATGAACTCCACAATTAGCCCTAAACTCCCCTTCCCGCTAGTACCCCACCTCCACAACTACAGCATCCTTATGGTTACGTCGTAAACAATCCCTGCAAGAAATAGTTCAGCTACAGACTAGGAGTGTAGCAGTGTTAAGTTAAACAGTACTACCATATTTTAGTTACAAAATATACAAGAAGGTGAATTATTATTTCAAATAAGCTAGCCGACAAGAGAATAATTAAAATGTATCTAAAGGAAAGAAATTATACAACAACAAGCTTCAATTGAAAGTAGTTTTATTCAGAATATATTTTTAAGCTGACGATAACATCTAATCAGTGGACTTCTGAACATATGTACAAGAGGAAACAACACCATTGACCACTTAAGGTGCTTTCGAAGTAAAAGTGAAATGCATTTGGTGGAAAACACTCTTAAACTGCAGTGAGCCTAGGTGAGAAAAAACAGTAATAACTGATATGTAAGAGTTGCTATGGAAGACGGCCGGGCAAAAAAACATGTTGAAACATTTAAGCTTTCTACAAAACACACTTCATAAATTCTAGTTCGTCTATTTCTCCAGTTTCCCGTGACACAATTTTGTTCAGGATGATTACTTGTCTTCCAGTAGTTTTCTTGTCGGCTTTTCTTACGGAACTAGAGCCGGCATTATTTAACGTTATGTAAGCTTCCGTCTGTGTTCTTTTCAACTTACTTACATAAATTTAAATTTGATTCAAGCAAAAAAATTAAAACTAAAATCAAAACTCTCGCACACATTTGTCATTCCCCAGAGTGCAGAGGATAAATACACGAATAATGCATTTTACTCATTCATATTATTTTCTATTAGAAACGAACCCCTGAGAGTAACGAATCTTTTGGCATAATGATAATTACGTCACAAAACGCATCTCCTACTTCGTAATTTTTTCAAATAAACTAGAGAGAAGCAGTGATGAAGTCATTTCCACTTTTCGCATTCGTTTTCCTGACTTGTTTGCTGCATTTATTTCCGATCTCCTGCCTAACTCGTGTACTGCAGAGGAATCACGTGAGCTATTTCCCACGCGACTGGATAAAACGTGATCGACATGTTCTCCAAACTGCTTCTTCATTCATATACTCCACGGAAGAGCACTTTGCTGGGATCTCTCGTTTGTGGAGCGTAGCGTGCCTTGCCAGTCGATAGGCAAGCGGCCAAAATGCCTGTGCCGCTTCGCATGTTAGTTAGTTCAGCTGCTTGGACTTTCGCGGCCCAATGAGGAGACTACCCCTAAATTTTACCAACATGCTGTTAACGGAGGACGTTAGACTTTCGCTTCTGAGTTCTGGTTATGTGTAGTTCAAACGTTGTGAAGAAAGACGATATTGTTTTCGTGCTTCAGCACGCTGTTTGATACAACTGGATAAGACCGCTGCTTTATGTAGCTGCTAGACTTGCCGTTCATTCATTCACACTCTGTTCACAGCTCTAGTGTTTCCAATATATTTTCAAGTTACATTACAAAGCACGTATCTGAATATTTTGTTATTCCTTTGTAGACTAAGCTCTGCGTGCCGACATCCAATCATAACTTCATCATTTGTGAGGACGAATAGCTTACTTTATCTCTCTCTCTCTCTCTCTCTCCCTCTCTCTCTCTCTCTATGTATCTATCTTTCTATCTACCTACCTCATAAAAGGCACTGAAAACATTTTGCAATTTTTTGTTGGCGATATTGTCGTGTGAGGAAGTGATACCTGAACCTGAGTGTGTGATTTATACTGTCCACGTGGAACTACGATTTCTGTATCCTCTTTTTCGAATATTAGAATGTTTATTTTCTAAGGTTCTTCGTAAGCACATTTGTTGCATCAGGGAATTTTCCTTTTTCCCCGTGGCTTTTTTCATTCGTATTGATGCGGGGTGGTGTCATGTCACTGATCGCCATGTTCCTGTGTATTTTGTTTTGAAACCAAAGCACCTATTCGTTTTGCAGTGCACCCACCTGCTTATCTTTTACAGGACTGTTTGGCAATCAGGTATGGACGCCGTGACGCAGTTTACGTAATGTAGGTTGATAATTTTCAGGCCTGCCCTGGCTCTAGTTCAGTATTTTTGAACCGACATCTGTAAGAGATGGCAACCATCTTTGTTCATCACGAATCGAACCTATCAGGGAAGATTCGTTACAGGTTTGTTCTTCGTTTAGCCAACGAGTATGACTAATATTCATTCTATGTTAGTTAAAAGTGCATTACAGAAAACTACCCTGTTGTGCTTGCTAGGGTTCTACCACAATATTATCTAAGTTTTACTACTCAGTTTGCCTCATCCAGGTTTCATATTACAAAACTGATGTAAAATTCAGAATGTAACTTGGTCAAAACCTATTTCATTGTAGTTCCAGCTTTTCTAACCCTGTTCGGCAGTAGATATCACTTTCCTATGACGTCTGAAATTAAACTTTCCATGAAGTATGAGTTACTGACAGCTATCATTGTACATGACCTTCACACTGTATTCAGTACCCTAAATGTCTAGAAGCCCTTCGCAGAAACTTACTTTCTCGGTGATGGATTCAGCACTATTATGCTCGCCTAGCTACAAATTAAATGGCTCAAGGCTGATGTTGCTGGACGCATCCTTTTATATTTTCTGAGTTGAGGAGCATGTGTGTGCCTTGCCCGTCCTTACATTGATACATTGGTACGATGTGGCTTCTATTCATCCAAAGATGGTAGCATGGTCTCACTCGATACTTGCAAATGCTTGCCGAGACGCCTGGGTCACGTCACTCATTGAGATGCATACATGCAGAGAGCTGGATGCGCTATCTACTGTTTCTCTCGGCTCACGTCTTCGAGACTGTAATTACTTTATTGTGACACACACTCTCTCTCTCTTTCCAGCCACAATACAATGTGGAAACCATGACCACACTTAGAAGCTGTGGTTAAAGATGCTGTTGATAATGACATGTTTAAGAAAAGTCACATTACTTTAAGGTTCGAAAATGAAAGTGCGACCTCAGATCCTGTTGTAATTGAAGAACATTATAAAGAAGATTATGAAGAAACGGTAAAAGATGATGAAAAAGCAAAACGTGACACTGACCCTGGGTATAAACAAAAAGGAGTTATATTTTTGCACTCTGGCAGAAAGAAATTCGAAACTGTAAAACATAGATACAGAAAAGTCACAAAGAGAGAAGATCCCTGTAAGTGGCAAGCGCAGATTTCTGTGATGGGACTGGATATAAAAATTATTAGGTATTTCCAACTATGTATTACATAAATTTCAAATAGCTGTGAACAAAACAGTGACGGTACATGATGTGGGTGCAAGAAGATGGGCTTTACAAGCGAGGACCATAGTAACTTATCACAACGTTCGTTCAAGGTATCCTCAAAATGGAGTTATAATTTTCAAGTAAGGCACGTGATTGTTTAAAGGAAAATCAATAAATTCATCACTCAAGCGCAAATAGCGAATTAAGAGGAACTGAAGGAAATGCTTAAGAATTTGTGGAGACTGTGAAATCAAACCTTTAATTGACTGGTGAGACCAATGTGTACAACTCTGAACGGTCACATTTCAGTTTGGATATGCATGCAGGCCGAACATTATCCTTCAGAGGTACATCAAAAGTTGAAACTCTACAAGATCCTTAAATGTCTTAACACACAATTATACCATACAGTCTATTATACATGCAAGCGAAAAAATTATGTCCCCTTTGCTTATAGTCCAGAAACAAAAAGATGGCAAACGGTAAAAAAAAAATTTATGTAAAGATAATAATATATCTGTGTTTGCTTTTCAGTCCGATGAACTGACATCGGAGCTCGTACAGAAGTGGTTAGAACGGGTTTATATACAGAATACGAATGAAAAACTAGTCTTGTGTTTAGATTCATATACCGGATAAAAGGAAAAATAAAATTTTACACCATTGATATACCCTGGAAAAAGACGAATGTTTTAACGATTCCTGCCGGAATGATCTGTATGCCTCAGGCGTGACATGTCTCTAAGACGTAAGTCAGCACATAATTACGATGTTAACTAGCACTTAATAAATAATATTCTAAAAATTCAGTCCCTCGCTAACAGTAAGCTTTTTGCTTCCAGATTCGTCAACCTTTTTAAATATGGGTGGTACAAGAGTCGTTAGACTGAACGGAAATCATCTAAATCTAAGACACTTGTTCACTTTTACTGTAGAAACAATCATCTTGTTTGTGTCTCCTGTCCTGAAATAGCAATTTTCCGATGTAGTTGGTGCGCAAAATCAAAGTGCTTTCAGTATTTTTATAGAAATTCTGCATTTCCTCATTATCGTACAGATTTACGGAATGTTACAACAATAATGTAAAAACAGTTTAATATGTAACATAATTAAATGTGAAAAGGTTACAAGTAGGAAAGAAACAAAAATACACCGATTGTAAAAAGAAAATATAAATGCAACATAAGAAGTTTTATATACATAACATTGAAAGAAAAATATACAAGTGTTACTGCAATTTCGAAATGAAGTTAAAATAATGGAGGAAGGGTATTTAGAAAATAATTATTCGGATATCTATATGTACCGTTGACAACTTACATGAAAAACCAAAGCAATTGTATTTGATTTTTTTCATATCTTTCACCATTTCAACGGTTGTTGTTGTTGTTGTAGTCTTCAGTCCAGAGATTGGATTGATGCAGCTCTCAATGATACTCTGTCCTGTGCAAACTTCTTCATCTCCCTGTACCTACTGCAACCTACATCCTTCTGAATCTTTTTAGTGTATTCATCTGTCTCCCTCTACGATTTTTATCCTCCACGCTGCCCTCCATTACCAAGTTGGTGATCCGCTGATGGCTTGGAATATGTCCTACCAACCGATCCCTTCTAGTCAAGTTGTGCCACAAATTTCTCTTCTCCGCAGTTCTATTCATACCTCCTCATTAGTTATGCCATCTACCCATCTAATCTTCAGCATTCTTCTGTAGCATCATATTTCTAAAGGTTCTATTTTTTTCTTGTCTAAACTATTTACCGTTCACGTTTCACTTCCATACATGGCTACACTACATACAAATACTTTCAGAAACGGCTTCCTGACACTTAAATCTATACTCGAAGTTATCAAATTTCTCTTCTTCAGAAACGCTTTCCTTGCAATTGCCAGTCTGCATTTTATATCCTCTCTACTTCGACCATTATCTGGTATTTTTCTCCCCAAGTAGCAAAACTCATTTACTACTTTTAGCGTCTTATTTCCTAATGTAATTCCCTCAGCATCACACTATTTAATTCAACTGCATTCTATTATCCTCGTTTTGCTTTTGTTGATGTTCATCTTATATCCTCCTTTCAAGACACTCTCCATTCCGTTCAGCTGCTCTTCCAGGTCCTTCGCTGTCTCTGACAGAATTACAATGTCAGCAGCGAACCTCAAAGTTTTTATTTCTTCTCCCTGGATTTTAATTCCTACTTCGAATTTTTCTTTTGTTTCCTTTGCTTCTTGCTCAATATACAGAATGAATAACGTTGGCGATAGGCTACAACCCAGTCTCACTCCCTTCCCAACCACTGCTTCGCTTTCAACGGTATTCTTACAGAAATACTAACCGCAATTTTTTTCAAGGGAGTATTTGACCCCCTTAACAGCCGAATAGGTACGTACAAAACATATGCGTCTCTTATATTGCTCTACACGACAATAAATTCGAAGTCGATCAAAATCGGAGAACATTCATTGGATAAATTGACTTGTGAGCAGTGCACGGCTAAAGTGGCTTGGACATGTGAAGAAGATGAAAGATAACCACCTACCAAAAAAATAGCTGGGTGGAAATGTACAGGGGAAATCATCAATAGCACGACCCAGAATAAAATGGCTACACGAGATTAAGGAAGACCTGAAGATTAAAGGAGAAAGCTGAGAAACAGTAGAAATATATCAAGATAGAGAAAAATGGATGTAAATTGTTGATAAACACCGTACCCGGCTCATTGGAGGAGTACTAACACTATTATACAGAAAAAGAGAAAATGACGTAAATGTGGCAACAACTGTTCCACTTGTCTCGTTTTTTTTTCTCTTGTATGGATTGTCTTTCTTGATTCGAATGACACTCTAGCATTAGTCAGGCGACAAATTAGGCATTGACTTCCCTTCATAACATTTTCCACGGTGCATATGTCCTCATGTAACCTTTCCCTGCGTTGGTCCGATACATCCCTACAATTCTCTGGGAAAAAGTCACTCTAAGAGTCCAGGAGATATACTTCCAAAGACATCTTACAGCCAAGATCCTGGTAGTTGTTGACCATTTCATTCAATACTTCGTTTTAGTTTTCAGCTCTTCTTCTTCCAAGGAAGTTTTCTGATTCTTTCTTGAAACATTGCCGTGCTCGCGCTTCTATATCATCTAAAGTCCCACAATTACACTTATTATTTTCCTAGCTGAAAGACGAGGAAACATTTTAGCATGATATATAAACCTCTGCCAGTGCGATCCATCGGCTGTACAAAATGGTTAAGGGAACTGAGTTGGATGGGAAGAGGTTGGAAATGGATATCTTCACGAGCTAACGGACTTTGACGTTAAACACTTTTCTCACTCACTTTCCAATTTCATTCAGACCATTTCTTTTTACGCAGTGGGATTTCCTACCACGACCATCCCGCTTTCACAGAATACAATCATATTTGGGGTAGCCTTGGTACATTCTCAGTAACAGTGCAATTACTTTGAAATAGCTACATGTCTTCCATTGATGCTCACTATATTTAATATCGGAGTTCCTGGGAGTCAAGTTCACTGTTTCCGACGCACAACGGGAGAGTTATTTGCAACACTCGCACCCCCGTAATGTCAATGGAACACATAAACTGCGTCGCATTTCAATATATATGTCTTGAGCCTACTTTTCTCCACGCTACTAACATCGCCACGGTCACTGGATGGAGGTTCTCCTTGGAGTCAAGTTTTTTTTTTTCTGACGCTCCACTGACAGTTAATTGCAGCCCTCACACCCTCGTGATGACCAGGAAACATGCAGACTGCATCGCAATTAAATACTTCAGTCTCCAGGCGAATTCACTCCAAGAGACTTACGCAGCTATGTACATCAAATGGACGTTCTCCTGTGGGCTAAGTTGCATGATTCCGACGTACCAATGAAAGATAATTGTAGCCCTCGAACCCTCGTAATGACGATGGAACACACAAACTCTGTCGCGATCAATACATCAGTTTGCAGCTGGCTTCTCTAGAACCAACTAAAGCCGAGACGGTCACTGGATGAAAGTTCTGCGAGTCAAGTTACTTCTTTCCGACGCATCAATGAAAGTTAATTGTAGCCCTCGCACCCTCGTCATGACGATGGAACACACAAACCTCCTCGCGTTCCATGAAATCAGTCTCCAGCCGACTTCTTTTCAAGTGACTAACACAGCCACAATCACCGGATGGACGTTCTCCAGTGTGTCAGGTTGCTTGTTTCGGACGCACCAATGACACTTAATTGAAGCCCTCCCACATTCATAATGACGACGGAACACACAAACTGCGTCGCAATACAATAAATCACTCTCCAACCGACTTCTCTAAAAGCGACTAACGCAGCCACGGTCACCGGATTGAAATTATCCTGGGAGTGAAGTTTCTTGTTTCCGACGCACCACTGACATTTGTAATCCTCGCACCCTCTTAATGCCCATGGAACTCATAAACTGCCTCGCAATTCAATATATCAGTCTCCAGCCGACTTCACTCCCAGAGCCTAACGCAGCTATGTACACCGGATGGACATTCTCCTGGGAGTCAAGTTGCTTGTTTCCGACTCACCAACGACAGTAAATTGTTGCCCTCGAACCCTCGTAATGACGATGGAACGCACAAACTCTGTTGCGATGCAGTGCATCTGTCTCAAGCTGACTTCTCTCCAAGCGACTAAAGCAGCCGCGGTCACTGGACGGACGTTCTCCTGGGAATCAAGTTTTTTTTTTGTTTTCGACACACCTCTGACAGTTGATTGTAACCTCCGCATCCTCATAATGACAATGGAACACACAAACTTCGTCGCGATTCCATACACCAGTCTCTAGCCGTCTTCTCTCCGAGTGACTAATGCTGCCACAGTTACCGGATGGACATTCTCCTGGGAGTCAAATTTCTTGTTTCCGACGCTCCATTGACAGTGGAGCATGTAAAGTACATGTACAGTTTAGGTAGCACCCTCAGAATGGCACGACCTTGTCTGTGGCAGTAATCAGTAGTGTCTCGACTACTGACCATCTTGGATGATATGGTGGTTGTCAATGCTTACCCGCTGTTGAAGACATTCATGCGAAGGCCCGTGAGGCATATGGACACAGGTGTAATATGGATCACCTCCCGCTATGGCCGTTGACCGTGTCTCCAGACCCATAATACGTCCAGTCAGTGGTCCCCAAGAGCGCCCTGCTGGCGTGGGCTTCAGACTTCCATTCAACGGTAGGTCCCTCGGGGCCTTGTTGTGGCAGCGGCAGCAAAAGTGTTTCTATGTCGGCCGCACCAGCCCCTGTTGACAGTATGAGGCCCGAAGGGACTTGTGCGCTCCCAAGTGCAAGCATGCAGCCAATGATGTCATGTCGACTGGAGTCTTTTAAATCGACACCGTATTCGTTAGTATGCAGGTAGAGCTTATCGTTATTCCTTCCCTAGAGCACGCAAGCATGAGCACTAACTACTGCCCACGATTTCAAGATGTATGAATTCAAATCGAAATGGAGATCATATTCCCTAAGAGGCAGCATAACATCGAATCAGAAGTGAGAGGGCCCTGCAATCTCTGAAGTTTATGTCGCAATGCAGTATCAGAATGTACTAACATATTACCTAAAGACTTGTTTGCAAATTACTGACAAATAAATGTGCCATACCCAGACACTATACTCACCTTGCTAAGTACAATGCAGTAAGTTACCTACTGTAATAGTAGTCATAACAAGACGTGCTACGTAACTTAGCCAGCAAATCAGAAGTCAACGTAAGGAAAAGAAACTGAAGTTATACAAGACGAACCCCTTGCATTGTAGAACAACAATGCAGTGAAATCGAAAGATGCTATTATCTCCATTATGCAGAAATATCTGCAGTAAGTAGATCTTATCATGATCAATATTTAAACATAGTTATTCAACATATAAGTTAATATGGAACTGAGACGGTGAAATAGAGAATAAATTTTAAAAGTAGTAGAACCGTTTTACTACTCGGGCAGAAAAAATGGTAGCCAAAATAGATATATAAAATGCAGACTGGCAACAGCAATAAAAGTATTTCAAAAGTATTTGATAACATCAAATATAAATTTGAATGATACTAGTTCTTTTATAATGGTATTTATTAGCCTTCTACAGAAGTGAAATGTAGACGATACACATTTCAGTCAGCTACTGAAGAATGTTGGAAATTGGATTGGTAAATACTAAATCGAACTGAGGACAAAAGAAATTTGTGGTACAGTTGGACTAAAAGAAGGTATTCGTTGATAGGGAACATTCTGAGATATCAAGGAATCGTCAGGTTGGTAATGGGAGGGAAGTGTGTGTGTGTGTGTGTGTGTGTGTGTGTGTGTGTGTGTGTGTTTGGAGGGGGGTGGGGGGTTCAGAATACAGTACGCAGCTTCAAATCGATGTAGGTTGCGGTACAGATGCAGAAATTAAGGAACTTACACAGAATTGACTACCGTGCAGAGCTGCATCAATACAATCTTCGACTGGAGACAGCATCAGCACATTACGAAATGAAGAGGTATTAGATACATCCATTAAAGAGGTGTAGAGAGCAAATATGAAAATAGAAACAACATGTCAGTATTTTATGTGCTAAAAAAGAAAAGCTGTTAATAATGGAGATGCTAAATTCCTAAATGGGAATCAATATGTAGAAATTTTTATTTCATTAGAAGGATAGCAGTCAGTTATAGTACTTCCGTTGCCTTCCGTTGTCTTCCTAAACATCCTTATCTTTAATTTAATCGTTTTTATTCCTTTTCTCTTAATTTTCTCTTATTCCTTCTCTTTTCTCCCTATTCTCTCCAAGTCTTCCTTTTCACGCTTGTCTCTTTTCTCTTTCTATCCTCCATGTTCTCTGCTGCACCTATTGAATCTTTCTCTCTCCTACTCTACTCTTTTTTTCTGAACTTTTTCTTTCTTCTTTTCCTCTTCCGCGTCCTCCTCCTCGTCTTCTTCTTGTCTTGCTCCTTCGTTTCTTCCTTTTCGTTGTCTTTCTCTTTCTTGTTCTTCTTCTTCTTCTTCTTCTTCTTCAAGAAGATCATTAACGTATGTCCCGTAGCTTATGTCTCACCGCATGCACTGTCCGTCAGATTACTTTTGACACTGAGCTTCAAGAAAGATAGTTCCTGACTGATACTGAAACCTGGCTACGCTACCAAGTGTGTGACGCTGTTCTGGAAAAGCGTATATACTAATTATATGGCAAAGAAACAAATGCTATGTAAAAGAAGCTACTGCCAAAGAAAGTTCTGCAGATTTGAGTTAGCCATAAGCAGTTAGAAAATAAGTAAAGGTGTACAGGTGTTCATGGCAGCGAGCTGTAGCAGCAAGAGCACTCTGTTATTGTCTTTTCAAACACTCTGCCGTTGAGAGAGCTGAAGAACCTACGTTTCGTTAGCAGTACCCTTAATGAAACGTCGTTCTGCTGAGCTGCGAAGTCGGCGACTGCTGGTGCAACTTAGTACTCGTATTCCTGCACCGACCACCGACTGGTTGTTGCACGCATTGGAATGCAGAATGCGGTTGCTCTCAGTACGTCAAGTATTAGCTATGTTGTTCAGCAAATATTACTTCGTAATTGCGACAATTTCTCATCTTGCACCGTGTTGTAAGTACATCCAGTTCTGAGATACGCTTGCAGTCTCTCTTTATTTCATTGCTGTAGTTAGTCACAGTAAACATTGCCCTCGACGGGATATACACTGCACTGATATTTTGTCACTTATACCAGTGAAAATACCATTGCCAATGCAACATTAATCGTTTAACACAACTAATGAATCACCACATCCTCTGCAGTGCCAGCTGAGGAAATGGCTGATTGAAATGCCAGTATAAGAAATATGAGATGTACACGTTATCTGTCCAGATAGGTGCGTTTTATTGGACATACGCCAAGTTTAACGCCTGAGCAGTCACTGGAAATGGGTTCATTTATTTCACAAGTGAGTCTTTAAAAACAAACAACGTCGTAATTCAAGTCGCTATTGTAGTGACCACGTAGTAGGGAAATATCTTTTCGTATATCTTTGCAAAAAAGTATTTCTTGCTTTTATTAACTGATAAAGGTTTCATTATCAGGGTTACTGAAAATGTGAATACACACCGTCACTTTGTCAGTTTACTCACATAGTTGTAGTATTCGCTGAATGTTTGTTGTATGCATTAACAAAGATTTTGCTGTGCTATTTCGTCCATACTACTAAACAGCTACTCGCAAAGCCGTCACCCGGTCGCTTATCCCCGTTGGCAATAAAGGTCACGTGACGCAACGTTTATCTGTTCGACACTCGTGTTCCCACTGGAATGATACCGTGTGAGTTACGATATGCGATGTGACTTGCCATCCGACAAGCAAAAAGACAGTGCGAATCACATTTCTGTTTGAGTTTCAGTTGCTAGAATGAGCTCTTCTGAAGAGAATGCTATTGTGACTTATTATTACTGACACCTCAGAACTCCGAAAAAGGAAAACAACTACTTGGAGGACCCTTACAATGCTATAAATACCAAATGTATTTCAGTTGCCGTTTCTCATAAGCCCACCCAACACGAACTCGAACTCTACGAATTACACAGAATGACTCTACACAGTTTTCATTTTTTGGAGCAACTAGTATCAGCTACGCTGACAAAGCAGAACACAAATTTTTGATTTTCTGCGTCTCATGTCGAAAAGCTGATCATTCCAGAAAGGGAAGATGGTGCAAGTGTTTGAGTGACGTTAAAAACGCCATTACGAAAAGTGTATATTTAGTGATGTCACCTGTTAACGATACGAGGTTCGAAAAACGAAAACCGCAGAGAAAATCAAAAAATTTTTATCTCCAACACATTGCCACACCTTCCAGCTCCCTATCTAGTCACCGCTCCGACTTAGACAGTTGTCGTGGCGTTGTACAAACTTTCCCGTACCGTCGTCACAGAAAGCAGCCGCCTGTGCTTTCCGCCAATTCTCTGGGCTGATCGTTGTTTGTGCCAAAATGTTGTCTTTGTAGCCAGCGTATCATATGAGCAGAGATGAACAACGGAGGGAGCCAATTAAGGAAGGGCTGTACTGTGGGTGATCAAACACTTCATATCGAGAATGCTGCAGGATCGTCTCCATTGCCCCTGCAAAATGCGGCTAAAATTGTCTTGAAGAAAGAAACGCTTGACATTTATATTATGTGGGCTGCATAGTTTCAGACGAAATCTCACGAGACCCACATACTTGGCGGGAGACACAATATTTTTTTTATTTTTTTATTTTTTATTTTTATTTATTTATTTTTAGTTTCTACGTGATCACTTTGCGCTCTGAACTGAAAAGAACGACGTGAAGCCATCGACAGGCACACTAAAGGCACTGCCCAGCACACCTGTGCAAAGTTCCATACGATTTACACAGTGGTTTCCATACTGTGCAGAGCTTACTCTCCGAATGCGCTTCGTACTTTGTTCATTGTGATACATACATAAGATTTCTCTTCTAAGAGTCCTCAGGCACATTATCTTTGATTTTCCGGCAGCTATTTGAAATTCAGCTTCTGCAACGTGTAGCTGGAGTCAGCGCAAACAAATACTGGCCACCACGGCTTTCATGCGATGCGCAGTGTCGATAGGAAGCTTCAGCTACACGATGCAAAAACGAAATCTCAAATATTTGCCTAAACACCAGAGAAAATGTGCCCGACGACTCTTAGGAGAGACATTCCTATTAAATAATGGCTACAAATTACTTAAGCTAAGATTGTGTTCCTACAACTGTCCATATTCGCAAAGTGGTATATGATTTAGCTTTAGGAGAGTTCAGAATAAACATTGTTGAATTTCAAGAGCGATCAGTTACCATCGATGGTGAGCTCTGCGTAAGTGTAAATGTATTTGAGGGAATGGGAGAAGCCGTGATGATAATGGAGACTCTGGCATGCTTTTCTCGGTTTCGTCCAGCTGCGCATTCAGAAGTAACAAGAATTTAGCTTTCATATCTCTTTTTATACCAGTCACAAACCTTCCTGAAATCAGGGAGCAAGCACCGAAAGAAACGTCCATCAGCGGCATCAGCTGATAACCCTCGGTGTCTTTTGACTTAATTGAAATTTTTCATTTCCAGCTTTGCCCGGTACCGGCAGTATATGAAAATAAGAATCAAGAGTCACTCAACAGAGAAGGCCATAGCAGACGACAGTACCATCGTGTATAGTACCTAGTTGCCAATCTCATCGTTCCCAACGTCCAACATATCTCGCGTACTTGTACGAATATAGAGAGAGGCACATTGCTCTCCTTCTACCGTTAAAAACAATTTCGACATGTTAGTTATGCTTTGTATGCAGCAATGTGTGCCATAAAGTGCACCAACTGTAAAACGGCCTGTGACTACATTTCTCACTCCAGACGTTTCAAAATATGAAAGATGTTTTACTTTACTTCGAAGTTTACTAAAGTGTGAAGTCAAGCTATATGATACCGGAAAATCAATTTTTCAACTGAGGAGCTTCCTCAGGATTCAATGAGACAGGCTGCTTACCAGAGAACAGGCGTAAATCCCGAAACAGTGATTTTTGTATTGTTTACCTCTCACGGCCTTGCTGTGCTGGTACTGCGAACGGCTGAAAGCAAGGGGAAACTACAGCCGTAATTTTTCTCGTGGGCATGCAGCTTTACTGTATGGTTAATGATGATGGCGTCCTCTTGGGTAAAATATTCCGGAGGTAAAATATTCCCCCATTCGGATCTCCAGGCGGGGACTACTCAAGAGGACGTCGTTATCAGGAGAAAGAAAACTGGCGTTCTACGGATCGGAGCGTGGAATGTCAGATCCCTTAATCAGGCAGGTAGGTTAGAAAATTTAAAAAGGGTAATGGATAGGTTTAATTTAGATATAGTGGGAATTAGCGAAGTTCGGTGGCAGGAAGAACAAGACTTTTGGTCAGGTGAATACAGGGTTATAAATACAAAATCAAATAGGGGTAATGCAGGAGTAGGTTTAATAATGAATAAAAAATAGGGGTTCGGGTAAGCTACTACAAACAGTGCAGTAAACGCATTATTGTGACCAAGATAGACACGAAGCCCACGCCTACAACAGTAGTACAAGTTTATATGCCAACTACACTGCAGATGACGAAGAAATTGTAGAAATGTATGATCAAATAAAAGAAATTATAAAGATAGTGAAGAAAGACGAAAGTTTAGTAGTCATGGGTGACTGGAATTCGGTAGTAGGAAAAGGGAGAGAAGGAAACGTAGTAGGTGAATGTGGACTGGGGGTAAGAAATGAAAGAGGAATCCGCTTGGTAGAATTCTGCACAGAGCATAACTTAATCACTTGGTTCAAGAATCATGAAAGAAGGTTGTATACATGGAAGAATCCTGGAGATACTGACAGGTTTCAGATAGATTATATAATGGTAAGACAGACATTTAGGAACCAGGTTTTAAATTGTAAGACATTTCCAGGGGCAGATGTGGACTCTGACCACAATCTATTGGTTATGAAGTGTAGATTAAAACTGAAAAAACTGCAAAAAGGTGGAAATTTAAGGAGATGGGACCTGGATAAACTGACTAAAATAGAGGTTATACAGAGTTTCAGGGAGAACGTAAGGGAACAATTGGCAGGAATGAGGGAAAGAAATACAGTAGAAGAAGAATAGGTAGCTCTGAGGGATGAAGTAATGAAGGCAGCAGAGGATCAAGTAGGTAAAAATACGAGGGCTAGTAGAAATCCTTGGGTAACAGAAGAAATATTGAATTTAATTGATGAAAGGAGGAAATATAAAAATGCAGTAAATGAAGCAGGCAAAAAGGAATACAAACGTCTCAAAAATGAGATCGACAGGAAGTGCAAAATGGCTAAGCAGGGATGGCTAGAGGACAAATGTAAGGATGTAGAAGCTTATCTCACTAGGGGTAAGATAGATACTGCCTACAGGAAAATTAAAGAGACCTTTGGAGATAAGAGAACCACAAGTATGAATATCAAGAGCTCAGATGGCAACCCAGTTCTAAGCAAAGAAGGGAAAGCAGAAAGGTGGAAGGAGTATATAGAGGGTTTATACAAGGGCGATGTACTTGAGGACAATATTATGGAAGTGGAAGAGGATGTAGATGAAGACGAAATGGGAGATATGATACTGCGTGAAGAGTTCGACAGAGCACTGAAAGACTTGAGTCGAAACAAGGCCCCGGGAGTAGACAACATTCCATTAGAATTACTGACGGCCTTGGGAGAGCCAGTCATGACAAAACTCTACCAGCTGGTGAGCAAGGTGAGTGAGACAGGCGAAATACCCTCAGACTTCAAGAAGAATATAATAATCCCAATCCCAAAGAAAGTAGGTGTTGACAGATGTGAAAATTACCGAACTATCAGTTTAATAAGTCACGGCTGCAAAATACTAACGCAAATTCTCTACAGTCGAATGGAAAAACTAGTAGAAGCCGACCTTGAGACAGATCAGTTTGGATTCCGTAGAAATATTGGAACATGTGAGGCAATACTGACCCTACGGCTTATCTTAGAAGATAGATTAAGGGTTAGGCAAACCTACATTCCTAGCATTTGTAGACTTAGAGAAGGCTTTTGACAATGTTGACTGGAATACTCTCTTTCAAATTCAGAAGGTGGCAGGGGTAAAATATAGGAGCGAAAGGCTATTTACAATTTGTAACGAATCCAAATGGCAGTTATAAGAGTTGAAGGGCATAAGGGAAGCAGTGGTTGGGAAGGGAGTGAGACAGGGTTGTAGCCTCTCCCCAATGTTATTCAATTTGTATATTGAGCAAGCAGTGAAGGAAACAAAACAAAAATTCGGAGTACGTATTAAAATCCATGGAAAAGAAATAAAAATTTTGAGGTTCGCCGATGACATTGTAATTATGTCAGAGACAGCAAAGGACTTGGAAGAGCAGTTGAACGGAGTGGATGGTGTCTTGAATGGAGGATATAAGTTGAACATCAAGAAAATCAGAACGAGGATAATGGAATGTAGTCGAATTAAGTCGGGTGATGTCGACTGTATTAGATTAGGAAATGGGACACTTAAAGTAGTATAGCAGGTTTGCTTTTTGGGGAGCAAAATAACTGATGATGGTCGAAATAGAGAGGATATAAAATGTAGACTGGCAATGGCAAGGAAAGCGTTTCTGAACAAGAGAAATTTGTTAACATTGAATACAGACGTAAGTGTCAGGAAGTCATTTGTGAAAGTATTTGTATGGAGTGTGGCCATGTATGGAAGTGAAACATGGACGATAAATAGTTTGGAAAAGAGGAGAATAGAAACTTTTGAAATGTGGTGCTACAGAAGAATGCTGAAGGTTAGATGGGTAGATCACATAACAAATGAGGAAGTATTGAATAGCATTGAAGAGAAGAGAAGTTTGTAACACAACTTGACTAGAAGAAGGGATTGATTGGTAGGACACGTGTTGAGGCATCAAGGGATCACCAATTTAATATTGGAGGGCAGTGTGGAGGGTAAAAATCGTAGAGGGAGAGCAAGAAATGAATACACTAAGCAGATTCAGAAGAATGTAGCTTGCAGTAGCTACTGGGAGATGAAGAAGCTTGCACAGGATAGAGTAGCATGGAGAGCTGCATGAAACCAGTCTCAGGACTGATGACCACAACAAGAACCTCTCTCCATGTATCGCACGACATGTTGCGTGAAGCAGTCAGCACTTCGTGCCTTACAAGACGATTCGACATACATACATAGATATATACACTGGTGAGTCAAACCATCATGAACACCTACTTAGCGCCGGCCGGTGTGGCCGAGCGGTTCTAGGCGCTTCAGTCTGGAACCGCGCGTCTGCTACGATCGCAGGTTCGAATCCTGCCTCGGGCATGGATGTGAGTGATGTCCTTAGTTAGGTTTAAGTAGTTCTAAGTTCTAGGGGACTGATGACCTGAGATGTTAAGTCCCATAGTGCTCAGAGCCACACCTACTTAATAGCTGGTTTGTCCGTCTTTAGAACGAAATACGTCACTTATTCTGCGTTTGAGGAATCTCATAGTTTGTTGGTTGGTTTGTGGAGGTACGTCGTGTGGTGTCACGGCAAGGCACCACACTTGCTAGGTTGTAGGCATAATCGGACCCGCGAGTCGCCGTTGTCGACGCTAGCAGACCGAGCGCCGCCACTCGGCTGGTCTTACGAGCAAGCTAGCACACTGGCCAGTTCTACAGCCGACTTTAATAGGAATGGTTCACTTGTTATAGCTACAGAGATCTCATTTGCAGAGACGCTCGTTAGCTTAGCCTTCAGCTAAGTCAGTAGCTACGACCTAGCCAGTTGCCACAGACAGTTTATGCATTGACAATTGATCTGTATGTGCGAAGCAGTCAGAATTGTAAAGAAGTATTCGCCGTTCAGTCTATAACTGCACTTGTAAATATTATTGTACAAAGTCAAGATCGACGTTCACCGCTGATGCTAAATTAAAGCTAAGTAATAATTGTATTCCTGTCTCCTAACTTCTAATCATGTTCCAGATACATCCCGTCAAGTATAGTTTATTTGTCCTCGCGTCAGCCTACGTGATCAACGTACGCAATTAATGGCCAAACCTCGTGATCAGACTAAGGGACAAACTGCGTGACTCAGCCGGGTCTCCCTTTCTCCATGAGGCCCATGGTTCCGCCTCATGCACAACACGTGGCATTAGATGTCCTTCACAGGTCACGTAATTCGCGTAAATAACGCGCCGTGGATTTGCGAAGGCGGTGATGGCGGCCGATAGCGACCAATATGGGTTCAGTGGGATTTGCATCACGTGAATTTGATCGCCGATACATCAACGTGAGTTCAGTATAATGCTACACAAACAATTGTACCACGGTTGTGGCTCCGAGACACGGACATTTATACTGCTGAAAGATGACATCGCCGTTGGGGAAGACATCAAGCAGCTGTCAGCGTGCCTTCGAGTACTACCACAGGTCCCATGCAAGCACGGGAGAATGTCTCGCATCCATAATACTGCTCCCACCAGCCAGCGGCCGTCGTGCGCTGCACGTTTCGAGCCGCCCTTTTACCTCGATGACGGCGTTTGTGGAGACGACCCTGAACCTAGTGTAGCAAAAATGCGATTCTCCCGAAGAGCCGACACGTTTCCATAGATGAACGTTCGAATCCCAATGTCCCCGAGCCCACTGCAATAGTAATTGACGCTGTCGTTTTGTCGACGTACGCACACGTAGGGGTGGTCTGCTGCAGAGCTTCCGTGTTCAACAGAGTACGTTGAACGGTGTGTTCCGAAAGACTGGTTGGCGCACAGGCATTGTGCTCGTTTGGCAAAGTTGCCACAGATCACCATCTCTTCTTTACGGAGCAGACAAGCCTCCGAACTCCACGTTTTAGCACGCATTGGTAGTCTTACTGTCCTCCTCCTATCCGCTGGTGCTCGTGACAGTAGCACCTGAAATTTCGCTAGCTTTGCCGTTCTCGATATATTAATCCACAGGCTCTGCGTAATAATAATCTGCACTTCGTCAGAGTCGCTTATCTCAGTGGATTTCCCCTTCTGCAGCCCATATCTTCTCTAGGATAATCCCCCGTCCGTGTCCGCTCCGCTTACATGCTTCTGCTACCGCGGTACGTGCCCGCAACGGCACCGCAAACGTCGTGGTGGGTCGTGGTAATAATATTTGGGCTGATAAGTGTACGTACTAGAGTTGTACTGCTGTCATCCCAATATGAACCAGTTAAGTCGCTTCCTGTACTTTCTGTGACTACGGATACCATCACGTATGGTACTACATACCGTATCACCTCAGTGAGAATCGCGCCTGGAGGTTATAAACTGTGTATATGCCCTGAGGGAGCGAAACGCATGGTGAGCAGAGTAGTATATTCATGTATATTCATCCAGCAGTTGAGAAAGGGAGAACTTAGCGACTTCCGGCGAACTCCTCACACAATTTCAACAGAAACGTTTTCTCTTTGAGACAACCCACAAAATACTTAAAGGAAAAAAGTTAATAACCTACAACATTTTCCCTGTTCACACGTTTTAATTTATTATTCGTTTACTGCTGATTGTATCTGCAACACATTCTGCAAACAGTGTACATATACGCCAATGAATGCACTTGTAAAATTATATCACTGTACGACCTAAAGGACAGGAGATACGGCTTCATAAACACTGAGATGCGTAAAAAACTAGCTCTTCATAATCAAACTTCTAAGGCGGTTTTATACTTGAGAGTTTGATACTTAAAAAATCTGGGGTGCAGGCGTAACTGATACGTTATCTCTTGTGTGAATGAACACCAGTGACGAAATACTGCAAATAATGATGTTAGGTTACAGCAGCCTCCTTGGTAGCCTTTGTCGGTAATAGATGACGTAATAGGTGAAACACTGACTCAACAGTTCCGCGATAAAATTAAATACGGCAGAGGTTCAATTACCATCAACCATTTTACCACCCACTGCAAAAAAAAAATCTCCTTTAGATTAAGTGTCATGGTGCGCATCCACGTTGAAACTCCATGTTCTCAAATCACATTCATCCATTAGGGCGTCGTATCGACTGGGCATCCAGAACAGGACAACCTTGAAAAATGTGAGAACAGAAACATAGAAACATTCTCTTTGAGAACTCTGGTTAGCTTTTTATGTGGAATCTCTTTACCTGACCGCTCAAGAATTCTGAATTTCTCATTATTGCTTCTTACGTAGGCTGTATCAAAACTAAAATTGTCACAGTAGAAAGTGCATCATAAGTTTACTCGAAGGAAAAGAAATGCAATCCACCACGAAGGAGTTATTCGGATGGGACGGAAATCGGTAGGTGTGATGTACATGTGCAGATAAACAAATTATTCCAGTACCAGAAAAATATTGGACGATTTATTCAGGAAAAAGAGCTTCGTAAAATGAACCAGTCAGTAACGTGTTGACTCACATCTGACTCTTATGCAAGCAGTTATTAGGTTTGGTATTGACTGACTGAGTCCACCTCAGGGATATTCTGCCAAAATCCATACAATTGGCACCTTACATCATCAAAATCCCGAGCTAGTTGTGGAGCCTTGCCCATATTGCTCCAAACGTTCTCAACTGGGAAGAGATCCGGAGACCTCGCTGGCCAAGTTATCAAGCACGAAGACAAGCGGCAGCAGCTCTCACCGAGTGCGGGCGGGCTTTATCTTGCTGAAATGTAAGCCGAGGATGGCTTGTCATGAAGGGTATCAAAACTGGTCGCAGAATATCGTCGACGAACCACTATTCTCTAAGGTATGACTACAAAAAGAGTCCTGCTATGAAAAGAAAGGGCACCCCAGACTACGGCTCCGGGCTGATGGGCCGTATGGCAAGCGACATTCAGATTGGTATCCCACTGTTGTCTGGGTCGTCTGCAGACGCTCCTTCACTGGTGTTTGGAGTTCAGTTCCCAGCGGGACTCATCGCTCAAGACAATTCTACTGTACACAATGAGATTCCAGGCCGGAGATGTGTCATCTCACACCTGTACCAAAATAAACACCTCACCCGTCCCCATACGTCTACTGCATGAGCCCGGTCTCAATGGTGAATTAAAATGGGCGTTATTTGTCCACCACGAGAATGAATGTCATCTGGTGGCTCTTTGGGTTTTTGATATGTAATGGAAGTACATATTCGGCTAAGAGACAAGTGGACAATCGCGTGATGCCACCATGAGCATTTGTGGAATATGGTTGAAAGACAAGGAAAAAACGATTAGGCAACAACTTATTGGTCGTCCAAGTCTCATCACAGAACATTCGGGTCGGAGGCACACGTGTTTCGTAACACTACGTCCACAACACGTTGAACTTGAGACTTGGCATTAGATAACTCAGAAGACTTCTTGTGTTGACCCAACTGCACCGTTAATTAAGATAGTAGTGGGCACGGAATCTTTGCGGTTCGACCGTTAACTGATGGACACATGTCGCCTGGTCGGATGACCCACCTTTCTTGTCACACCAAGGTAATGGACCTGCCTGGGTACGATGTCACCGAGGCGAGTGGCTACTTGAAACAAGCAGCGTTCTACGGACTCATGCCACTGTGGACAGTATTATGCTATGGAGGACATTCACCCGGTCTTCCACGGCATCGTGGTAGTAATCGAAGGCACCATGAGAGCTGTCGACTACGTGAATGATACAATATTTCAAAGGATGACCAACAGTTAATAAGCAGGTGGTCATAACATTTTGGCTCATCAGTGTAGACAGGGACGTAATCCAAAGCTTTATAATGAATGGTTCCAGGCAAGCAACAGAGAGTTTAATTAGTAGCTCTCCTTCATTGGTACAAGATTATTTCGGCCATAGTGCCATCAACGAGATTAAACTGTCAATCTAGCTGTTCAAAGCAATTCACGGAAAAAAATTCTACACAAATAGAGTTTACGCGACTGATAACGGTCTAGCAACAAACACGGTCGACATTTTCGTCACTGGTGGAATATGTGGTTCTATGACAGCTAGACGGAAGTATATACGCAAAGCGATCCTTATGTACAACTTTCATAAACGGAAGTAAGTAAGTGACTATAACACCTGCAGGCTTACGTAAGGATGACGCTATAGCTGAAACAAGCTTGTTGTAAGGAAGAAACATTAGTAATTAAACTATTTGCATTCACTATAAAATATCTTCTTAGGACGTAATGACGTATTCTACGCTTCGGGTTGGTCGAAAAGAAAACACTGACTTAACCAAAGATTTGTGTTTGCAAAGCTACAGTCAGGTTTTACTATTTAACATATTTAGAAAAATGACATTGAGCATTGGACCCACAGTGCTGTGTTACAACCAAACGTTTTAAATACACGTGATAATAGCATTTTGGATTTACATGCAAAAAAATGAGAAACTTAAATTAGAAAGAAAATGTTTGCGGTAACTAAAAGGCTGACACGGGTATTACTAATAATGTAATATCTTATAGCACTGAATTGCGTCACTTCAATATCGTATAATAATAATAATAATAATAATAATAATAATAATAATAATAATAATAATAATAATAATAATAGTGATAATAACAATAATAATAATAATAATCACTCACAAACCGACTCACAGAAACAATGACTTTGAAATATTACCAGGAACATTTTCGTGAAAGAACTTGAAATAATATAAGTACCGATATTAATAACCATCAAAATTATCTTTTCATGTCCTGTGATGACGGAATTATTTTTTCATTTCATGTAATGACTGCTACTAATTTAAAACGATTGCATATGGATAAACTGATTAACAAGAAAGCTAGTTCGTTAATGTGACGTTTAATGATTCACTGCCTAAGAAAAAGTTTGTGCCTTAGGATTTATGGAGAAACTGCCCTTTAGAAATTGGTTTTGAACTTATATAAACTGTTACAATGAATGTGATGAATTTACTGGAAGTCTGGCATTTTCTCACTTTCTCCATTAGTCTGTCCGTGTAGGTGTCACGTTACAGACTCCATTGTGACAGCCCACGGATCTGGGAGTGGCCACCAATATTTACATTTATCCAGCGTGCTTTTCTCTAAGCACCACAAGGTGCGCAGACGTATTAATGTACGCTGCTTGACTTAGAAACTGACAGCTACGGCTTGCTACTGCTCTATCTTTTTAGCAATAACAAATTCGTTGGCGTACTGTAGTGATTCGAGAATTGCTACGCAGATTCTAGAACCACTCGGCCTTCCACCGTCTCGAACATATGATATTTTAGATGTGAGGGGGAGAAATGAACCCAATATACTGCACGTCACTTGTCTATGTGTGCGAGTTTGAGGTTTGTCGTGAGGAGACTGTAGACACGGCGGTCGGACGGCACCGATCTGTACTTGTCGGTCGATCCATGGAAGTTGTAGTGAAAGCACACGGAAGAACCAAGGAACTTTTGTGTTATTCTGTGCTGTTTTGTAATTGTGACTATTTTTAGTGACAAGAGGACAGTTGAGAAGACTTTTAAGTATCTCTTAACACAGACTCGCTACAGGCATGACATGTTTATGATTTCTGTGGTTGTTAAACCAACTCTGTTGTAAATGTATCTTAATTGTGTCTAAAATGAGACAACACGGCAGGTTTACAAGAAGTCGAATATTTATGTGAGAAATGATAATTTTGTTCTTTGTGGAAGCTGAAATATACCGAGAGTGGACTAAAAGTATTCTTCGAGTACCTACTTATTTCACGAGTAAAGATAGAGTTTTATATGTTCCTTTAACTAGCATCATTCTTCGGAGAAGAAGTTTTTAGAGCTGGCTATCCAGAGAAGAAGATCGGCTGAGCATACCAAGTAAGTCGACTCGCGTAAAACAAGTAGGAAGGTTGCAATCCAACTTCACACATTCTTGTCGTCAAAAACGTTAGAGTACCCAGTATAGTTCACTTTGTCGTATCAACAAAACTGTTTACGCACAGACAACCCTAGCATTTATTGGATATTCAATAACTAATTTTCTGTAGAAACTAAAGAAATGAATCGTTTGTACTGAAATGGTTCAAATGGCTCTGAGTACTGTGGGACTTAACATCTAAGGTTATCAGTCCACTAGAACTTAGAACTACTTAAACCTAACTAACCTAAGGACATCACACACATCCACGCCTGAGGCAGGATTCGAACCTGCAACCGTAGCGGTCGCACGGTTTCAGGCTGAAGCGCCTAGAACCGCTCCGTCACACCGGCCGGCCGTTTGTAGTGAAGTGATCCATGTATTCGTGAAAAAACCTTTGACATTGTGAAACAGTCGTACAAAGAAATATGCATAATGTATAAATGTGTAAGTACAGTATCCAAATTAAGGAACTTGAGTCTGGACAGTTTCCGTACGATGGACGCAGCCGCTTCGCGTGTCTACACCGCGATTTTGTAAACGTCTCTATGGCAACGCCTCTTCAGACCTTGTTTTTCCTTGCAGCCTTTTGCGCTTCGCAGTTGAAAGCTAGGGAAAGCGGTGTCAGGCGGCAGGGATTTCCTTAAGTTGACTCGACTGCAAGAATATCTTAGTAATAATGAATAAATGTATTAAAACTTGATGCTCGACGTGGCATTTTTTCACGTATCTCAATGTTTGTTATGTCATATTCCTTGAAATAGCTGTAGTACAATGCTATATTTCAGTACGTAAATTCAGCGGACTATGTGGATACTTTCAGCGAAATTTGGTTATCAACAGATTTACAAGCAAAGAAGTAATAAATTTAAACGTCATGCACGACGCGACCGTTTCTGACGGATCTCAGTGTCTATGACGTCATACCATCTGGTCCACGAGTCATACAATGGTACAATTTCGTACGTACACTCAGTGGCATAAGTGGATACTGTATGGAAAAGATGTTGCGAATAGATTCGGTTGGAAGGAAGTAAACGTCATGCACCATGCGGCTGGTTTTCACGCATCTCGTTGTTTATGGCCTCATATCTTCTGACCTATGACAGATAGGTGGTTCTTATTACGACATAAATTGTTGCCTGACAATAAGGGATATGTGTACCAACTTTGACTGAAAACATTCCAGTGGTCTGCGCGGAGATGTGTTAAGAGTCGCACATACAGCATCCTTTCTTATAACACTCATATTATGAATTTGAACTTTTAAGAAAATATGTCATACAAATAATTAGAAATAAAATTACACTTGCGTGCAGAAAAAAAAAAAACATAAGGTCTCTGATTACCCATTAGGAACGTGGATGCACTCAGCGACTGCGATACGACTTTCAAATGCTAGAACACAGCAATCAGTCGTTCTTTTCTTGCAGGTTTTATTATGCAGATCTAGATTTTAGCTAGTGTCTAGCCATTATCAGTGTACCTCTTCTTAGTATCAATTCATGTTCCAGTGCATAAGGGCGACTAGGCACTAACTGGTATCTAGATTTGCCGAATATAACCTGCAAGAGAAGGACGACTGAGTGCCTTGGTCTGTCATTTGAAACACACGCAATTTCTTACACGTGTCATTAATACACTGCATTTCTTCTTACTTTTACGGAATATTACGTGTACATCGAGGTATTTGAAAGTAAGTTCATTGAATAAAGTTGAAGGATAAAAGAAAGAAAATTACGTTGTTCCTTTATGTCTTGAATGTGGATTTATATTAAATGTGTGGTCATGTTCTGAATTTACTGTGCCAGTGCATACAGGGTGCATCTAAAACGATCTCTGAATGGTCTCAGAAAATAAAGGAAACATGAGTAACAAACAAAATCCCGTTACAGGAGTTCAAATTAATCACCATTAGCTGCACACACTTCTGATATCGGTTGTGAAGCTGTTGCAAACTGTCGCCAAACGCTTCTTGTGGAATCGATGGAAGCACCGTGGTAGCGCGTTGTTGGATATCCACATCATTACAGGAGATGGGACACGGTGCTACCAAAACTATGCGAAGTCCAGAGGACAGTCAGCGGCGTGGTGTCCATCGCTTACTCCGCCTCCACCGAGAAGAGATTTATCATGTAGTACCGTCTTGCTGTCGAGAAAGACGATCAACATCGACCTAATGTTCGATTCTGTAATCCGACTTTTTGGGTTGCTGGAGAGGACGACGAACGCCAAGTCACTAACTTCCGCTCGGTATATGTACCGTGTTGGAAGCTCCTGCCCCCATCTTCTGTAACGACGTCGATATCTAACGACGCGTGACAAAGGTGCTTCAGGGAATTCCACAAGAAGAGTTTGCTGGCGGATTCCAACAGGTTTACAAGAGATGTCAGATGTGTGTTGTAGCTAATGGTAACTACCTCGAAGCTGAGTGCAGTTATCGCATTTACAACAGTTGTTTCCTTTATTTTATGAGACTGTCTTCAGGTGCACCTTGCATTTTAAACATATTTGCACAATACTGCTGTCAGTGTTTTGTGCTGGACACACATTCGTATTAAGCTGGCTAATGGCTTGTTTGCATATTCACTGTAAGGTAAGCCTTCCAGCCACAAGTCCGAATAAGCCCCTTTTGCAGTGAGCAAGTGCAGGAAGAAAGTCTGTGCCGTTCTGGTAGGTATCGACAGGGATGTGGAGCCATGGGGACCCTGGTGCTGTAGCCAGAAGCGCTAGGTTTGTCGGTTGACGGTGCTCGCTGCAAAGAGCTCGATCGAGCTGTCCCCACAGATTCTGGACTCGGTCTAAATGCAGGGTGTTTGGTGGCAAAGGCATTACGTCAAACTCAACCTAGTGGTCTACGAACGACACACGTACGCTTAGAGCTGTGTGACACGTTGCATTGTCCAGCTTCTAAATGCAATCGTGCTCAGCAAAAACAAACTGCATGTAAAAGTTTTAAACATGGCTGTCTCTCAGCAACAGCGTATAGGTTTCAGCATAGGAACCACACAGCCAACGGGTAGCAAGGCATACTTACCAAAGGTTTGACCGTGTTTGATTTAATTTCTGGCATACGCATATCTGCTCGAAACTTTTATCGTTGCTTTCTCGCAGTGTAACTTTACAGCGTCTAAAAATTTCGTTCTGGTGAAGACATCCTTAATGGTGTCGAATCCTTGGTCAGTTATCAAACAGTTATTTACAACAGGTTGGTTGTGTGATTCCTAAGCTGAACCTGGATGTAAGGGTGGACCTTTCACCCAAGGGTAGGTGCATAATTATGTTGATCCACTGTGCCTTGCAAAATGGTTCAAATGGCTCTGAGCACTTAACTTCTGTGGTGTCACCGCCAGACACCACACTTGCTAGGTGGTAGCCTTTAAATCGGCCGCGGTCCGTTAGTATACGTCGGACCCGCGTGTCGCCACTATGTCATTGGAGACCGAACGCCGCCACACGGCAGGTCTAGAGAGACTTCCTAGCACTCACCCGAGTTCTACAGCCGACTTTGCTAGCGATGGTTCACTGGCTTCTACGCTCTCATTTGCCGAGACGACAGTTAGCATAGCTTTCAGCTACGTTATTTGCTACGACCTAGCAAGGCGCCAGTATCTGTACTATTGATATTGTGAATCATGTAACATAAAGAGCGACGTTCTTCATTGATGGATTAAAGTTAAGTATTCCACCAGCTCCGTCCGTTTTTCTCAATTGTAATTCCCTTGTCATGTTCCAGACCTCACGCCAGCCGGCGTGAGCTTAGACGCGTGCACTTCAGCCTTCTTTTGGTAATACGGTGTTGGCTCTCTTGCCAACCACAACAAAGGTAATGTTGACTTCGGTGCTTGTGTTGACATGCGACTCATTGCTCTACAGTACTAGCATCAAGCACATCAGTACGTAGCATCAACAGGTTAGTGTTCAGCACGAACGTGGTTTTGCAGTCAGTGAAATGTTTACAAATGCGGGGTTGGCAGATGCCCATTTGATGTATGGATTAGCACGGGGCAATAACCGTGGCGTGGAACGTTTGTATCGAGACAGATTTCCAGAACGAAAGTGTCCCGACAGAAAGACGTTCGAAGCAATTGATCGGCGTTTTAGGGAGCACGGAACAATCCAGCCTATGACTCGCGACTGGGGAAGACCTAGAACGACGAGGACACCTGCATTCGACGAGGCAATTCTTCGTGTAGTTGACGATACCCCTAATGTCAGCGTCAGAGAAGTTGCTGCTGTACAATGTAACGTTGACCACGTCACTGTATGGAAAGTGCTACGGGACAACCAATTGTTTCCGTACCATGTACAGCGTGTGCAGGCACTATCGGCAGCTGATTGGCCTCCACGGGTACACTTCTGCGAATGGTTCATCCAACAATGTATCAATCCTCATTTCAGTACAAATGTTCTCTTTACGGATGAGGCTTCATTCCGACGTGATCAAATTGTAAATTTTCACAATCAACATGTGTGGGCTGATGAGAATCCGCACGCAATTGTGCAATCACAGATTTTCTGTGAACGTTAGGGCAGGCGTTGTTGGTGATGTCTTGACTGGGCCCCATATTCTTCCACCTATGCTCAATGGAGCACGTTATCATGATTTCATACGGGATACTCTACCTGTGCTGTTAGAACATGTGCCTTTACGACACAACATGTGGTTGATGCACGATGGAGCTCCTGCACATTTCAGACGGAGTGTTCGTACGCTTCTCAACAACAGATTCGGTGACCGATGGATTGGTAGAGCCGGACCAATTCCGTGCCCTCCACGCTCTCCTGACCTCAGCCTTCTAGAGTTTCATTTATGGGGGCATTTGAAAGCTCTTGTCTACGCAACCCCGGTACCAAATGTAGAGACTCTTCGTGCTTGTATTGTGCACGACTGTGATACAATACGCCATTCTCCAGGGCTGCATCAGCGCATCAGGGATTCCACGCGACGGAGGGTGGATGCATGTATCCTCGCTAACGGAGGACATTTTGAACATTCCCTCTAACAAAGTGTTTGAAGTCACGCTGGTACTTTCTGTTGCTGTGTGTTTCCATTCCATGAATAATGTGATTTGAAGAGAAGTAATAAAATGAGCTCTAACATGGAAAGTAAGCGTTTCCGGACACATGCCCACATAACATATTTTCTTTCTTTGTGTGTAAGGAATGTTTCCTGAAAGTTTGGCCGTACCTTTTTGTAACGCCCTGTATATGGTGTAAAAAGCAATGGTCCCATAACACTCCCCTGTGGCACGCCAGAGGTATAACCACGTACAGTAGCTACAATCAATATTTTGAGTTTGAAAGGGTCTCAGTTTCCGCTGAAGTCAAGGTGTTCTGGGTCGGGCAGTGCGGGCCCTCTGCCCACAAGAGTGCCACGCCCGAGTGCGGCCACATATGGCGCTCCGTGTTTTGCGAGTCCCCGCTCTGCGGACAGGCGCCGGCCGCCGAAGGTCCCCCGGCGGCGCAGCCTCGCCTTGTTCTCTGGTTCTGGCTGCGCCTCGCTTCCCGGCTTCTTTTTGGCGCCACAAAAAGCGGCCCTGGAACGGGACTGAGTCACGGCGCGCCGCCGGCCGGGCGTCCCGTTGCGTCGACATCTGGGTCGCCAGCGCCGGCCTGCGCCAGCCGCCAGCAGGCAGTCCGGCAGTCCGCTCCAAATGTGGCCGCCGTAGACTGGCCCCGGCTGCTACGACGTCGCCTGCAAAGTGTTTGAGCACCTCTGCACCCTGGAGCCGTGTACACACTAGGCCCGTGTTTCCAATCCTTCCTTAGTTCATTGGCTAATGAACTCCCCCGTTCTCCGCCCCGAAGTCTCTTGCCCTAATCCCTCCTCCACGTTGTCACCTGCTTTAGCATATACACTACTGGCCATTAACACTGCTACACCACGAAGATGACGTGCTACAGAAGCGAAATTTAACCGACATGAAGAAGATGCTGCGACATGCAAATGATTAGCTTTCCAGAGCATTCACATAAGGTTGGCGCCGGTGGTGACGCCTACAACGTGCTGACATGCGGAAAGTTTCCACCAATTTCTCATACACAAACGGCAGCTGACCGGCGTTGCCGGGTGAAACGTTGTGATGCCTCGTGTAAGGAGCAAAAATGCGTACCATCACGTTTCCGACTTTGATAAAGGTCGGATTGTAGCCTATCGCGATTTCCGTTTATCGTATCGCGACATTACGGCTCGCGTTGTTCGAAATATAATGACTGTTAGGAGAATATGGAATCGGTGGGTTCAGGAGGGTAATTCGGAACGCCGTGCTGGATCCCAACTGCCTCGTTTCACTAGTAGTCGAGATGACAGGCATCTTATCCGCATGGCTGTAACGGATCGTACAGCCACGTCTCGATCCCGTTTGCAACACAACAACCATCTGCACGAACAGGTCGACGACTTTTGCAGCAGCACGGACTATCATCTCGGATACCATGGCTGCGGTTACCCTTGACGCTGCATCACAAACAGGCGCGCCTGCGATGGTGTACTCAACGACGAACCTGGGTGCACGAATGGCAAAACATCATTTTTCGGATGAATCCAGGTTCTGTTTACAGCATCATGATGGTCGCATCCGTGTTGGGCGACATCGGGGTGAACGCCCATTGGAAGCGTGTATTCGTCATCGCCATACTGGCGTATCGACCGGCGTGATGGTATGGGTACCATTGGTTACACGTTTCGGTCACCTCCTGTTCGCATTAACGGCACTTTGAACAGTGGACGTTACATTTCAGATGTGTTACGACCCGTGGCTCTATCCTTCATTCGATCCCTGCGAAACTCTAGATTTCAGCAGGATAATGCACGACCGCATATTGAAGGTCCTTTACGGGCCTTTTTGGATACAGAAAATGTTCGACTGCTGCCTTGGCCAGCACATTCTCCAGATCTCTCACTAGTTGAAAATGTCTGGTCAATGGTGGCCGAGTAAGTGGCTCGTCACAATATGCCAGTCACTACTCTTGATGAACTGTGGTATCGTGTTGAAGCTGCATCGGCAGCTGTACCTCTACACGCCATCCAAGCTCTGTTTGACTCAATGCCCAGGCGTATCAAGATTGTTATTACTGCCAGAGGGCCGGCCGAAGTGGCCATGCGGTTCTAGGCACTGCAGTCTGGAACCGCGAAACCGCTACGGTCGCAGGTTCGATTCCTGCCTCGGGTATGGATGTGTGTGATGTCCTTAGGTTTAACTAGTTCTAAGTTCTAGGGTACTAATGACCTCAGCAGTTGAGTCCCATAGCTCTCAGAGCCATTTGAACCATCTGAACTGCCAGAGGTGGGTTTTCTGGGTGCTGATTTCTCAGGATCTATGCACCTAAATTGCGTGAAAATGTAATCACATGTCAGTTCTAGTATAATATATTTGTCCAATGAATACCCGTATATCACCTGCATTTCTTCTTGGTGTAGCAGTTTTAATGGCCAGTAGTGTAACTAAATTGTAGAATGAAGAAGTTTTCTTAGAACACTTTCATATTTAAAATGATGAAAGATGAATCATATTTGAAACTTCGTGGCAGATTAAAACTGTGTGCCGGACCGAGACTCGCACTCGAGACCTTTGCCAATTGCTAGTCTCGGTACAGGAAACGTTTTTAATTTGCCAGGAAGTTTCATATCAGCGCACACTCCTCTGCAGAGTGAAAATCTCATTCTTCAAACATCCCTCAGGCAGTGGTTAAGCCATGTCTCTGCAATATCCTTTCTTCCAAGAGTGCTAGTTCTTCAAGGTTCGCAAGAGAATTTCTGTGAAATTTGGAAGGTGGGAGACGAGATAGTGGCAGAAGAGAAGTTGTGAGGATGAGGCGTGAGATGTGCTTGGATAGGTCAGACGATAGGGCACTTACTTGCCAAACGCAAAGGTCCCGACTTCGAGTCTCAGTCTTGCACATACTTTTAATCTGCCAGGAAGTTTCACATCAGCGCACACTCCGCTGGAGAATGAAAATCTCACTGTGCAAACATTCCCCAAGTTGTGACCAAGCCATTTCTCCACAATATCCTTTCTTCCAGGAGTGCTAATTCTGCAAGTTTCGCAGAAGAACTTCTGTGAAGTCTGGAATGTAGGAGAGATACTAGCCGAAGTAAAGTTTGTGAGGAGGGGCGTGTCGTTCTTGGATAGCTTAGAAGGCCGCCAGCACGGTAGTTCAGGGTTTTCGGTCAGAGGTTAGCCTCCCTTTCTAATAAAAAGAAAAACTGAGTAATTGGAACGAGAATGAACCTGAACAAGTGCCATGGGACTTTAGCCCCGAACAAATAAAACGAACAATCAAGAAAAAAATAAGGTCCCGGGTTCGAGTCTCGGTCTGGCACACAGTTTTAATCTGCCAAGAAGTTTCACTTCAGCGCACATTCCAGTGCAGAGTGAAAACCTCAATCTGGAAACATCCCCAGGTTGTGGCTAAGCCATGTCTTCCCAATATCCTTAATTCCAGGAGTGTTAGTTCTGCAAGTTTCACTTCCGTGAAGTTTGGAATGTAGGAGATGAGATACTGGCAGAAGTAAAGCTTGTGAGGAGGGGCGTGAGTTGTGCTTGGGTAGCTTAGAAAGACGCCGGCACGGTAGCTCAGGGTGTTCGGCCAAAGGTTTAGCCGCCCTCTGTAATAAAAGAAAACTGAGTTATTGGAGCGACAATGAACTTGAACAAGTGTCATGGAACGTCCGCCCCTAGCAAATAGAACGAACAATGACGAACAAAATTAGATCAACACCAAACAGACGGTAGAGCACTTTCCCGCGAAAAGCGAAGGCCCCGAGTTCGAGTCTCGGTTCGGCACACAGTTTTAATCTGCCAAGAAGTTTCATATCAGTGCACACTCCGCTGAAGAGGCAGAATCTCATTGTGGATATGAATGATATTTATTTCTTGAGGGTATTTTTATTCTGTCGTTGCAACTAGAAAAATTTATGCATTTGACACTGATAAAGCGACAAATCAAGCGACATATCACTGTAAGTGCAAATCAACATTATCTTAACAAACTGTTTTTCGATCTTAAAATGTAAGTAACTTAATAACAGACCATTAATGATGCTTTACCTTAAAAAAGCGAAACGCGTCTGATGAAAAAATCACGCATTTTTCCCTCGAGAATTGCAAACTACGGACAATATGGCAACACAAATGATGAATTGAATGATATTTAGTTTGTGTGTGTGTGTAGGGTGGGGGGATTGGGGAGGGTGGAGGTGGGTGGTGTTAGAATGATTGACGAAGGAATTAGGTTCAAATTGTTCAAATGGCTCTGAGCACTATGGGACTTAACATCTATGGTCATTATTGCCCTAGAACTTAGAACTACTTAAACCTAACTAACCTAAGGACAACACACAACACCCAGCCATCACGAGGCAGAGAAAATCCCTGACCCCGCCGGGAATCGAACCCGGGAACTCGGCCACCGGAAGCGAAAATGCTACCGCACGACCACGAGCTGCGAGCAAGGAATTAGGGTGCGTTGCAATTGCTGCTCACAACTCCTTCTCAGATAAGTAAGCTGACTATAGCACAGTGAGGGCAGACACTTGTTACAAAACATACTCCCCCCGCATCACTCCTGTCCACTGCGGCTCTAGCTAGAGCTGCACACTGAAACCCCACTTAAAATCAAATGGGTTCAGATGTGTGAACTGTACTTATTCATCGTAAATCACTTGACTGCTATACTCCTTTCTTCTGAACTGGTAGAAACTGGAATACTTCAGGCTGTTAATCCATTTGTCTGACCACAGCAATTAATAATACTGGTAATAATAATAATACGGTGTGCAGCGCTGTAGTAGCCCTTATATAGTTACTGCTGTGCCGCTCTCTGGAGTAATGTATTTATGTGCTTCGAAGTGAGTAATGAAACAATTTCTGGACTACTGAAGCTGCTATCTATAACTTAGAGAAGACATTTTCTTGAGATATTTAGCATTTGTTAGGCATATGTCTCATTTTTAACGTGAGCAAGGTGCAGGACAAAGCACAACGTTTTTGTGTAGTGGATGCACTATATCAGGAACCTGTAACATCCGTCACATTAATGCTACTAGTTGAGAAAAAGCAATTATTGATAACTTATATAATCAGTATTACAGTCTTAAAAATTGAGACAGTAGTAATGACTTTTTGAAAATAACCCAGACAAATCGAATCGTTTAGCTTTTACCCCTCAAAAAATTCCCTTTTACCCCTCAGGGAGTAGTTACCCCCAGGATGGGGACTAGTACACTAGTTCAAAGAATGAGCTACCAGGTTCATTGGCTGAGATTTGTTTAGTGTGTGCAGGTGGCAAATCGGAACCAAGGAAGCTTTCGCCTTGGCTGTGGTTCTGTTTAACTGGCCGTAACGTCAGAGCGTTGGCTGGCCTCGGCACCTCTCTCCTAGTGTGGACGCCGGGTCGAGTGTTCGTTGTTTCACCAGCGATTTGTTGCGTCTGTAGAACGGGCGTATTTAACTTTTTCAGGACGACCTCATGTCGCCCTTGATACGTTTTCTTTTGGCAGGCTTTGCTCTGTAATGTATATAACAAGAGCGTTATCAGGAACACTGGGCTCTGCAGTTTAATCTCCAGTAGTTGGCCCTCAAATTAAAGAGCGAAACCAATCAAGAAAAAATACTTCCGGCTGTCCCGAAAAACTTAATTTCAACAGTGACTATTTCCACTGCAGGCAATGCCTGTTATCGCTAAGGGTGTGTATTTATTCTGTTTAAAAACACTGGAATATAGAGGTGGATATGGAGAAAGCTTTAAAACTGGTAGAGTTTTATCGTAAACGGGAATGCTGACATTATAAAAACAAACTGGGAAGTTTAGACGCTTTGAAGGGAATAAGTAAGCCGTAAACGACAAACAGATGCAAACAAAACTGACAGTAAATATTGATCTTTCTGCTGCATGTACAGCTCTTCTAAAAGAGGTGTAACTTTGGAAAGTTTATGGCATACACATTTCAATAACAATTTGAGTTCTGTAGCTTAGATTCGGAGAAAAATTTGAAATAGCCCACATTCCAAATCAGCTTTAAGCTAGCCATTAATTTTATCCCACCACACTGGTGGCAAGGATGGATTTCCAAACGCCAATTCACTGGTGACTTCACGTTAGACTCAAAAAATGTTCAAATGTGTGTGAAATCTTATGGGACTTAACTGCTAAGGCATCAGTCCCTACGCTTACACACTACTTAACCTAAATTATCCTAAGGACAAACACACACACACCCATGCCCGAGGGAGGACTCAAACCTCCGCCGGGACCAGCCACACAGTCCATGACTGCAGCGCCTGAGATCGCTCGGCTAATCCCGCGCGGCTGACGTCTGACGTCTGCCGCTCGCTTGTCGAGTTTGCACGCGCCTTGAGATGTGCGTTGGGAAATATACTGCCGGGAGAAACAAAGTAACGTCTTAAAGACCCTTTCCCTCCCCCCCTCCCTCAACCTGTGATGGAGCATAGATCTGTGACCCCTATTCTGTGTGCAGGGGGTATATCGCTTAATTGGAAAAAAATTTATGGAGTTTTAACATTAAGATTTTGTTCCGCCCACCTTCCAAGATTAGCTTACTACTCGTCTCTGTGAAAGATGATTTAGGGCTTATGAAGCCCGGTATATGCAAAATTTCAAGTCAGTGTGGCAAGGCTTACATGGGCCATTCGATTCGCACAGTTCTGGACAGGCGCGTAGAACATCACCGTCATACGAGTCTGCAACAGCCGCATACATCGGCAGCAACAGAACATTGTTTAAACGAGGGACACGGGACTATGATAGTTGCCAACACTTTCGGTTTCTGAAACAGTGTTCATAAAGAGGCATTGGAAATTACGTTGGCAGATAATTTGATTAATAGAGACATTGGGTTTCCTCTTAGAAGGACGTGGCATCCGGTTCTATTCCGTATCAAAACAGAACGTTTCTCGGTACGGCCAGTCCGTTTTCGAAAATAGTCTCTGAGTGCGAGATATCGTTGCCGCTGGTGTTCTACTAAGGGCGGCGCCACCTGTCCAGTCTTGGAGGGCAGCAACTACGACGGGCTGTGCATGGGCCGTGCACCGTACGGATGCCTGTATAGGACGTTTATTTGCAAGCCTGTCATCAGTTCTCAGCGGGACTCAGCAGTATCGGGAGCGTTCTCCTGATGATGGCGAACATACGGTTCGCAGGTATATTCAATCTAGTTGATTTTAGGCTCCGGTAGCTGACCCGAAGAGATTTTCATCTCGTGAGCTTTTTGGCCTGGGCAATAGTACACGACAACGAGCGTGGTGCGTCGCCACAGTAGCATGTGGGCGTTCATTATCCTGCTGAAAAAGCATATGACCCACCTAGCGAAGAAATGAAAGTAGCGGGGATAACAGCCGGCTCAGTGTAATGGGCACTGGTTACTTATACCAGAGGAAACATCTAATGCAACCTCGAATTACAACTGATGGCCCCCAACGCCATGGAGCCTAGGATGGGACATCAGTCTCGTGAAAGAGGCAGCTCACCGTACCTGCGCCATACTTAGTGACCTGGAAAAAAACATTAAATTTTATACATGTCAGATAATAACGAGAGGAAGGACCCAGGTTCCGTATGCGTGACACAAGGAAGCCAAACAGGATATCGGGGGTAGCTAGCGCTTCCCAAAGCACCTCGACGCTATGTGCTTCTTCGAGGCTGGTCAAAGACGCCAGGCCCGCATCTCGTGGTCGTGCGGTTGCGTTCTCGCTTCCCGCGCCCGGGTTCCCAGGTTCGATTCCCGGCGGGGTCAGGGATTTTCTCTGCCTCGTGATGGCTGGGTGCCGTGTGTTGTCCTTAGGTTAGTTAGGTTTAAGTAGTTCTAAGTTCTAGGGGACTGATGACCACAATGTTAAGTCCCATAGTGCTCAGAGCCATTTGAACCAAAGACGCCAGCCTGTAGTGCGTTTGACACCTCGTCGAGTGTCGAGGTCAACGGAATAATAGAAAACATTCCAAAGCACGTAATGGAAGCATTCCGAATACAGTTTAGACAGCTAACCAATCATTAAAGCAATCGCCTGTAGAGAAAAGGGTCCTAAGGAATGTTCCACAAACAGATTGAAGGGGGTCCTGTGCAACCAGGGTGGGTTAAAGCGATAGGAAAAGAGACATATAGCAGTAAGTGTCGAGTATTGAGTTTCAGAACCGAGCATCCAGACGGAAGTGACGCTGCATAGCAGCAACTGATGGAGCAGTAAACACTACAACTACGAGAAGATGGTGGCAGACTCTCGTGGACACACGGTAACTGCAAGCGATGTAGCGTTTCACGGTAGTCATTCTAATAGTGCTGAGCAGGGACTGCCCGTCTCTGTCTCAAAGAGCTAGAATAACGGAATTTCAGGAATCGCAGGAACAGGTTACTTCTTGGTACTTGCCTCTTATACGGTAGCCAAAGTGACCTGTCACTATTAGAGAAGTAGTTTACAGTGTTGCTCATTGAAAGGTCAGGTGGCTGATAGTTAACAGACCGAGTAAGTCAAGCACTCGTCTCTGATAGGATTCCTTTCTGGTAATTACTAAAAGCACCTGACATTCTGATAAGGAGTTTAGGTCCTACACCTCACAAGGTAAATGTGTTTTACAACAATAAATCGACTAAAGAAAGAATAGTAACTTGCTACTTCAACAGATCTTCCCTTCCATCTTCATCAGTTAGCAGGCTTCTGTAGCCTCGTCCCGTCCATCGAAGGAAATTTCCTCCATCTCATCTCTGCTATAACAGTTGATAATAAAGGAAACTAAACCCACAATGTCGTTAATGCCCTGATTGCGCGACGCAGGGGTGTGGAACTTACGCTGGGACACAACAGTACACGTGTTCGTCGATCACTCACATACAGACACAGTAAACTCTCATCACTGAAGACAACGAACACCACTGCACTCTCCAGTCAATTCTTTCGCGACGCCAGAGTAGCCGTGCTTGGCGGTGTCGCGGTGTCGTTGTTTACCTGGCCAGAGGCACGCATGATCGTAACCCTGCTGCAAGCAGGCGGTTCTTATTGGTCCCTGATGACACAGCTGGTGCGTCATGCCTCCGAATTTGGTCCCTGGATGACGTTCGGTAGGCCTCCACTGCTCGCACAATGCGTCGATCCTGACCTGCTTCTGTACTGCGTGGAAATCCAGAACGTGGTGTACAGGTGTGGGAATGTTCTGCAGACCGCTGTTCATAGCAGCGACACACCGCCGTTACACTGTGCCCACCATATGCAGTAGTCATTCGCCAGCATCCCGCAGCCCCGCAATTCAACCCCGTTTACATAACAGACGCTGTTCAGCAGGAGTACGTATTCATTGGTAGGGACGGCTGTACCCTACAACGAACGTTGCAAACACTGTTCACCTTGAAATTTCGCACAGTCACTGTTTGCAGAGTGAAAAAAAGGGGACATACAGACTAAAATCCTCAGCGCCACCTGACCGCCGATGACCGTGAAAAATGAATCACTGACATTGTATTCTATCAGTACCCTGGTGTCTTGCGCGCCCGGTTAGCCGTTCTTTCCGGATTGGGAAGGAGCGCCTGGTCCCCGGCACGAATCCGCCCGGCGGACTTGTGTCGAGGTCCGGTGAGCCGGCCAGTCTGTGGATGGTTTTCCGGCGGTTTTCCATCTGCCTCGGCGAATGCGGGCTGGTTCCCCTTATTCCGCCTCAGCTACACTATGACGGCGATTGCTGCGCAAACAGTTTCTCCGCGTACGCGTACACCACCATTGCTGTATCACGCAAACATAGGGGTTAGACTCGTCTGGTGTGAGACGTTCGCTGGAGGGATCCACCGGGGGCCGAACCGCACAATAACCCTGAAATAGTGGAACGGTGTGGTGCGGCAGAGGGCTGAAGTGGACTGCGGTAGTCGTCGTAGGTTTGTGGACCACTGCGGCTGCGGCGAAGACGGAGCTTCTCCGTCGTTTCCAGGTCCCCTGTTAACATACAATACTGTCACTGAAAACAATCCTGTAGGGGTATCGTTAACAATTTTTCTTCTTTAGTACCAGCATCATAATATATGTCTGATAACGACATAACTATTAGAGTAGATGCACCAAATAGCTGGTTACAATATGTAATCTTTATTTACGACAAACTGTTTCGACTTTATCGCCATTTTAAAGTGCGTCCATATTGATGTAACGTCCGTATTACGTCGTTAGTGGACTTCCTTATAACTGTAACTGTTTTAATAAGATGCTAAATGATGTTAATATATTGAAAATAAAATGTTACTTCCCATGTAACAGTAGTTTGAGAGTTCCACTCTTACGACGCTATTACTTATTATAAGCAACTAGTTTGTGCATCTACTCTAACAATCCTTTTTAGTGTGTTGCGTTTTTATCCTGGCGGTGTAAAGTGTGTACCACAGTCATTATGAAGTAATCAGGGATGAAATAGGCCTACAGCGAACGCGTGATTATCTGCAAAACTGTACCCAAGGTAGACAGCACTTTTCGCAACTGGCGGTATAACATAACTTCCCGGCTATGGTGTAATTTTCGAGAGTTAAATTCCCTCTCATAATTCAGGTATATCTTTAATTTTGTGAATGCAGAAATTCTCAGTGAATGTTACTGATGAAATCTTTTCGGAGCATCGACGGAATCGTATTGTAGCGCCGTCCCAACCTTCCGATGAGTTTCCCACACGTCTGCTTCATGTGAAGTTCTACTAGTCCACAACACAGCTCCTCGACTCGGGTCATAACCCGAGAAGATTTTATCACTCTCTTTGCTGAAATTAGCACCAGTTAAGGCAATTGAATTTTAGTGTACGACTGACACATTTACTGCACTATATTTCCTCGGCAGTTCTGTTAAAGTATATCAATTAGATCAAAATTTTACTTGCCTTGACTCTTCGTTGGGCTCACACGCAAGTCGACTAAAACTATAAAAACCTCTTTAAATATGTGTTCACCCAAAACTTTACAATGATGACTTCAAAAATATAAAAAATAGTGTAACACTTAAATTACATTGTGACTGTATTCCGTGAAGTTCTCGATGCTCAGTGAATCTAACTTTGTACGCCGAGCCTATATAAAGACGAACGTAGCGCAATTTTTACAAAACTATAAATCAAATTTCACAGCGACTTAAAAAGGAGTAAGACTAGAAAATAGTGATTCACAATAGGCAGAAATGTAATTTTAGTTGCCGTCCGGTGTGGCCGAGCGGTTATTGGCGCTTGTGTCTGGAACCGCGCGGCCGAAACGGTCGCAGGTTCGAATCCTGTCTCGAGCATAGATGTGTGTGATGTCCTGAGGTTAGTTAGGTTTAAGTGGTTTTAAGTTCTAGGGGACTGATGACCTCAGAAGTTAAATCCCATTTTGCTCAGAGCCGTTTTTATTTTAGTCAACATTTACTTTAATGTTCTTGAATAGATAAAAACAATAGTTCTGTTTTATGAAGTGGAAATTTCGGTGTGCACCAAGAGTTACCATGGCCAATAAAATTTTTATAGATACTCAAATTTTCTAATTAAGTCGTTTCATTTATTATTGTATTTTTCGACTAAAATATACATTTTTGGAAACAAAGTTAAATAAATAAAATCAGGGCTACCTATCATGACACTTACTTATTTACAGAATTGGGTTTTTAGTTTCGAGCATTCTGGAAATTAACAACTTTAAATAATGGTAATTTCTCAAACATAGAGATTAAAAAAAGACGAAATGATCAATTGGAAAAGCAGGTTCCTTCCCTCCAAATAAAGTATGTCAACCTTAAAACAATTATTCGTAAAGTGCACTTGGTTTTAGCAAATCGTAAATTTCGAATGTCTCTGAAAAATAAATAAAATAATTATAATAAATTGTCACTACAACAGTGTAGTACTTCCGGAGGCACTGAATGCATCTGAAACAACACAAATAGGTACGAAAACTAAAATCAAAGAAATAGAGAAACAAGAAAGGAAAATGTTCAGGAAAATTTTTGGCCCGATACAAGAGCAAGGAATCTGTAAGAAGAGGCCAACATCAGAATTATATAAATACACAGACAAGATTACGGATACAATAAGGAAAAGAAGAATGCAGTTCTACGGACATATCTACAGGATGAATGAAAACTGAATTTCAAAGCGAATTCTTGAAGTCATCAACTCAGGCAGGGGAAAAACAAAATGGATGAAAGAAGTTGAAGAGGACCTCAGACAAGCACACATAACAGTAAACGATGCAGAAAATAAAACTGAATGCAGGAACATCATCAAAAAACATAAATTTGACACCAGAACAGAAAAGACCAGGATGCAAATGGACAGCGGAGCGAAAGAAACAACACAGTGAACACATGAAGAAAATTTGGGCTCAGGAAAAGCATAAACAATCATCATAATGGAATTCAAGTACAAACTCTCTCTTTAAATGGGAATAATCGAAAATAATAACAATAAAATGTCATCAGGTTATCTTCCATTCATAAGGCTGTTGCACGCAGCGACAGTTATATTGACTTGTAAATAATAGGATTCAGCTATCAGTCGTCCTTTTTAAATTTTATTGGCAGATCTAGATTTCAGCTAGAAACTAGCCATTCTCATTGCACTATCATTTTTGATCAATGCATGTAATGCCTGTTGGTCTTGCTTCATTCACAGTTCAATGATATGTGGATGAAGGCCGACCAACAGGCATTACATGCATTGATCAAAAATGATAGTGGATTGAGAATGGGTAGTTTCTAGCTGAAAACTATATCTGCTAATAAAATTTAAAAAGGACAACTGATAGCTGAATCCAATTATTTACAAGGCAATAAAATGCTTTAGATAGCTAATTAAATTGTTGTTCTAAGAAATTTTTGGCTTGCAGCCCGTCGTCGTCACTACACTCCCCGATATTTCCTACCAATCATCCACATGTGACCTATGGAAAACTGATTCTCTTCGTTAACCTTCGATGACTCATCAGAGGATGACTGGCAGATGCCAAATCAAAATATGAGGACTGTAGTTGACAACGAACGGCTGCAAACCCGAGGTTTTTTCGAACGCTCAACTGACAGGGAAAATTTTAAAGACAGTTACAATGTTGTTATCGGTAGGGTGTAAAATATACTATCTAAAAAAATTTAGAAGAATATGAACTTAGATAATTCGTATACTGTATGTTGTCTGACTCTTCGTGGTACTTAGATAGTGGTTGTCAAAGGTGGTGGGAATCTATTATCTGTTTGCTTATTAGAAAAGGAGAAAATGTAAGTGTTACGATAGGACTTTGACAAATTTAGTTGATACTTACGTAATTAGTAACGGCAAAATTGGGCTACCCAGAGTGTAGAAGCCCACAGCACTCAATAATAGGGCACGCAGCCATTAAAAGTAGTACACGAATAGTACGAATAGCTCTGAAAAAAAGGACAGTAAACAAAGGGCAGATGCAGTTCTGAGTGGCGTCACAGGAGGAAGACGACGGGAAGTGAGCAGATACTGAAATTCGTGGTAAGATGTAGGAACTCAGGCTACAGACAGGCGATAGGTATGAAAGTCTCCAATGCAGTGTTTAAAACTAGAATGAGTCTGAACAGAATATGGAAGTTAATGACTATAACCGCTGATCACTGAGAATTTCATTTTATGTTCAGAACGAGTTGTCAACCAGCCCTTGTTCATGAAAACATATCGCTGTTGCAGTTTGCTTTCAGACAGTACAGAAGCAGTTCCTCTAGCTGCCTCTAACAGAACATATTTCAGTAATGAACTTTGACTGCTCTGAGAAGTCGAGAAATATAATCGAAGGAGCGGAGATCACGACTCCTCTTTTCCGTCAGAAACAGTCTGGAAAGCTTGTAGCGGCGTTGCAGAGTAGCTTGTGCTGAGAAACAACTATTAAATAAAAAAATCGCCAAGTTGCGCTGTTTCCGAGTCAGTTAGCATTAAAGTTAGCCAGTCAGATAGCTGCACGAATTAATTCAAGCGGCTCCCCAAAGACGGTGTAGCCAAACGTGTTCTTCGATTGGTTTTCCAAAACCGAACAAGAAAGCGTTACAGAAATTGGACATGGAACGGTAATAAGGACCCAACCCGAACAAAGACTGAGCAGTCTGACGCACTGTCATCTACGCAGTGAGAACAACTGACACTAATTGTATCTGGTGGGCCTCTTGAATATGCGAGCGAAAGGGCCTGATTGTTCAACTTCAATGCTAATGAAATCGGAAACGGAGCAACGCATCATTTTTTTCTTAACAATTAATTCTCAGCATAACCTACCCTGCAACACCCTTACAAGCTTTTCAGGCTGTTTCTGACCTCCCTGTATACTAGAGTTTCTCTGAAACTAGAACAAAACTGGTGCAAATGGCTCTGAGCACTATGGGAATTAGCCGGCCGCTGGTGACCGAGCGGTTCTGGCGCTACAGTCTGGAACCGCGCGACCGCTACGGTCGCAGGTTCGAATCCTGCCTCGGGCATGGATGTGTGTGTTGTCCTTAGGTTAGTTAGGTTTAAGTAGTTCTAAGTTCTAGGGGACTTATGACCTCAGCAGTTGAGTCCCATTTTGCTCAGAGCCATTTGAACCATTTGAACTATGGGAATTAACTTCTCAGATAATCAGTGCAAATGGTTCAAATAGCTCTGAGCACTATGGGACTTAACATCTGAGGTCATCAGTCCCCTAGAACTTAGAACTACTTAAACCTAACCAACCTGAGGACACCACACACATCCATGCCCGAGGCAGTATTCGAACCTGCGACCGTAGCGGACGCCCGGTTCCAGACTGTAGCGCCTAGAACCGCTCGGCCACTCCGTCCGGAAAAAGTAGAACATCGAAGTTGCTAACTTGAAGGAAACAGTATAGAAGCCATGATCTTCCTTTAATTAATTCACCCAATAAAACCAAGTATTACTAGAGGAAGACTGTCTATTCCCTAACATCTCCGAAGCCAAATGAAATACCATCCGTGAGAACCCTGCTGCTCCACGTCATGTCTACCTTAAAGAACTACGTAACACACCAGCTAAAACGGCTGGTCAGTGCAAACCTAATTCTGAGTACGCTGTACCGTCATTGTGGCTCTGGATGTTAATCTGCAGTGATAGTTGAACGCGAGCCTAGGCAGGCGCTGAACTGTCCCTGCAGCTGTTTACGTTCCTGTTAAGGAAGCTTTGATGACGACACCCACTGCTTTACATAACACGCTCAGCGGCGCCGTGTACCGGAATCCTGCAGACTTACCGGGAACATTTCCCTGCACTGACGTGCATTACCGTACCAACATAGCCGCTGTTCAATAAACAACCGAACGTGACTGGGCTAGTATCGAAGGTTCTATTTGTGGCCCGTGTTGTGGTTTCGTGTGGAGTGAATTTAGCTTCTGGGCACGTTTCCACCAAGTATAGCACAAAGGCTCCCAAACAAGACAGCGTCTATTCTCGAACAGTCTAGAGAAAACTCACTGGATTGGCATTCTTTTGGGAAAAGGAAGGAATACCAGAGTTCAGATTTTGGTCAAGATTGAGGTCATTGCAGACAGTGAAATAAGTGTACGTAAATTGTTCTATTCATTTCCTTCCAGGCATGTTACTTCAAACGGTGTTCCGGCGCCGTTTTAGAGGATATACCGGTTCTGCAACTAATGGTGGGGGTGTTCGCATGTGGTAACAAAACAATTTTACTGCTACTATATTTAGTATGCACCCAATCGTTTCGTTACCTTCAGGCGCAGTTTCTGAAATGCTGAAACAGCTACCCGTCTTCTCACAATGAACATGTCCCAGATTCATCCATATGATTGCTCTTAGGTGGTCGGCGATCGGAAAAAAACATTAATTTATTCGAGACCGTATTCTACAAAATTCTGAAGCTGACCAAAATGTATGGTACTGCTTGGTAACTAGCAATTAGGAATTAATACCATGTTTGAATTTGTTGCATCAAAAGCTCAAACTTATGCTAGATCCAAGACTTTTATTCAGATGAAATATAGCAACGAACAAATACTGATATGATAATAAAAGCTGTCATTGAAATTTAGTACAGATGTGAGGTGCCGAATAGAAACTGCATTTTGAATTAATTACAGTTTCGTGTCAAATTTATTTCGTGATGCGGAAACTACACCTGAACTATCAGATTAAAGACTTGTGGAACAGTGAGATGGGAAATGACGATTACATCTGAAAACTTAGCTTGTTCTTAGAAAATTTATCAATTGCTAAATACTTCGAATTCATATATTATAGTCAGTTTCTCTTCGCAACATTCAATAAATTGAATAACGAAGTCTCAGGTACGCAGAGACAGATATCGGTTTCGATGAGACACATTCGATGACATACCTATTTCGCAGACCTCACAACAAACGATTGTGCAGCAAGAGAGTTACAAACTGAGATGTTCTGATCATGCAGTAGGTTGCAGGTGGAGATCCAAGGATCGATTATGTGGTGTCACACTTCATCACTGCCTGCTTCTTGTTCGAGAGGTATAAGTTCAACCGTTCTGCGGCGTTTCCTGTTACATCGTGACACCTTAATTTACTACAAAGTATATTGTAAGATAGTGAAGACAGCGAAGCATAACATGGATATTCAATATTTTTTTCTTTTTTTTTTTAAGAACTTACCTGTAGTCATCCTCACAATGTTGACGGTCCTTCGTAAACAGCCTCCTTAGAATTCGATGCACTTGTCCCAGCATTACTGCCGCTCTGGAAAGACATGCTGGAAACAATTTTTTGAAACGCCTCGGCACCCTACCCTGCTGCTTCTGATGATGTATAATGCTTCCCACGAAGTTGTTTCTTCTGGTTAGGAAATAGAAAAATGTCACACACGGCTAAGTCCAGACTATAGGGAGGGAGAGCGATGCACTTCACATTGACTGATTTGTAAGATATTTAGTAACAACATTTGCAAATTGCAGCTGTGCATTATTGTTTTTCAGTATCCAACCTGTTTCATGGATGTGTATGCGGTGTTTTGTGACTGATATGGACTTGCACATTTTTCAGGACATTCCTATAATAGTGCCCAGTTATTGGTGAGTGCAGATTGCAACAAGCAGATAAACTATTCCATGAATATCAAGAGGTGAGATGACCACCAGAAGCAACCAGTTTTGTTCTCTTGGGCTTTGCTAATGCAAGGGATTTCCACACTGAGCTTGGCTGTTTGCCTTCAGGACGACCTAGAGAACTTTCATCAGTAGTGATTGCCTTTGAAAAAGACTCACGACCTCTAACAGCAACTTCAATTGCATGTAGACCTACACGCGAATATCCTTCTGTCTAGGACCCAGCAGGTTTGGAACCAACGGCGCACAAACAAGTCCTTTGTGTAATTTTAGAATAAAAACAGTCTTGGTTGCTAAATTATTTAATGTCAACGACGCGTTTCATCCTTTTGGAGATCATCATATTGTGTAAAAGTAGCTGGATACGTCGCCCATCCATCGTATGATGATGCCCCATATGTGAAACGCGTCATTTACATTAAATAATTTCGTAACCATTCAGGAATAGTTCGAAACTACGGATTGGAATAATTGTTATGTGTTAAAGTAGTAAAGGAGTTTTTCTATTTGCGGAGCAAACTAACTGATGATGGTCGAAGTAGAGAGGATATAAGATGTAGACTGGCAATGGCAAGGAAAGCGTTTCTGAAGGAGAGAAATTTGTTAACAACGAATATAGATTTAAGTGTCAGGAAGTCATTTGTGAAAGTATTTGTATGGAGTGTGCCCATGTATGGAAGTGAAACATGAACGATAAATAGTTTGGAAAAGAAGAGAATAGAAGCTTTCGAAGTGTGGTGCTACAGAAAAATGCTCAAGATTAGATGGGTAGATCACATAACTAATGCGGAGGTATTGAATAGGATTAGGGAGAAGAGAAGTTTGTGGCACAACCAGACTAGAAGAAGGGAGCGGTTGGGAGCGGTTGGTAGGAAATGTTCTGAGGCATCAAGGGATCACCAATTTAGTATTGGAGGGTAGCGTGAAAGGTAAAAATCGTAGAGGGAGACCAAGAGATGAATACACTAAGCATATTCAAAAGTATGTAGCTTGCAGTAGGTACTGGGAGATGAAGAAGCTTGCACAGGATAGAGTAGCATGGAGAGCTACATCAAACCAGTCTCAGGACTGAAGACGACAACAACAACAACAACTTTTCTGTCACTGACTTGTAGGTAACATCCTGTCAAATTATCAATATTTCAGAAAGTTTTCGTAAGGTTATTCATCGAACTTCCGTGATGATGACGGAGAACTTTTGATGTTTTCTTCGGGAAGGACATTTACTGGAGACCCATGTGCAACTCCCTTTGAAACTGATTATCTCTTCACTTTAAAAAATGCAAACCATTTTCGAGCAGTGCTGTAGGGAAGAACAGACTCTCCATATTGTGTAGGCCTCTGTTGAAGACTTGTTGAGACAAAAGCAGGATTTCAAAGCCGCACAATGTTCGTCAAGCTTCACTTCCGTTGTTACTGTTGGCAATACTGATCCTGTCTCGGCTTGCGCGCCTCTCACGTTGGGGGGTCAGGAGCGCCAACGATCAAACAATTGTGGCATGTTGGTTACACATTAAGCTAACAGAACATCGTAATACTATATTCTAGTGCGAAAATTTATGAGCATAAGGAAATCATTATCATTGCGTGGCGTCAGCTGAAGTTTGTTGAGACGAAAGTAGAATTTCAAAGCCGCGTATTGTTCATTGCATGTCACCTCCACTGTTGCGCTATGCTATACTGAACATACCTCATTTCTGCCGCCTCTCACAAACGGGAATCAGAAATGCCAAAAATCAGACCAGTACGGCGTGACGGTTAAGGCCCCCATAAATAACTAACATTTTGTCAAACTTTAACTAAGCTTGCCAAATATTAGACGGTGTACGGTGCTGTTTCATGAGTTTGTCAAGCATAGATCATGTTAGACGTGTTTGCCAGAAATTTTGACAGACGGAAAGTCTGGAAAGATAGCGGACGTTAATTGTGACGATGTTTCGCCGCATATATTTAGGGGAAAGTTGTTTTATTACAATTTATCTCGTTATATCGTGAGTTTCCACGACCATAGAAACTACAATCAAGTATAAAACCAAACTAGCAATGATAGTTACCAATTTTTCCCAGCGATATATTACGCATGTATACAGTCACATTCAAGAGGAAGCTCAATTAAATAAAAGAAATCCAAGTTCCCCGATTCTTCCACGGACAATGTGAGCTGTATGTTTGTGCGTTATGATATTTTAATGAAGTATCAGAGGAATAAGTAGAAGAGAATTTTTTTCACATACATGTGCCTTCCTTTTTAATGTGAGGGCGAAGTAACGGTAAACAAGTTATAGAACATTTTAATGTCCATCCCCAGAAAGTTGATGTAATCATCAGATTCTGAATATAATGTTACAGTCTCGTTTTCTTCTTCTTCAAACACTGTGCCGAAGTCAATACCAGGACTAGTTTGTCTGCGTTTGTGGCCGTTCTCGCTATTGTCGAAACACTTACAAAGACGGACAGCGTCTGCTTCAAAGTGAGGTCAGACTGACAAACGCTGCTTGAACGCGTACGGGCTTGTTTGGCAAATCCGTGTCTAGATGAGAGCAATTTTATGAAACACGTTTGATCATGTACGTGGGGTTTACACATTAAGCTAACCTTCGTCCTTCTTCTTTCTCTCTTGTCCTCAGCGATAGCACGCAGTGTAGACCACGCGATGCATCAACTATCTGCTTCCACTGCTTTCTATCTCTCGCAGTCTCTCTCCACCCTGCTGAAATTCCTAATGCAGCGATGTCCTTCTCTAAGTCATCTTTCCACCCTGTACGAAGTCGGCCTGGAGAGTTCCTTCAAATGCTTTTGTTGGTGATTCTGTTGTTTTGCATTCTAGCCACATGTCCAGCCCATTGCAGTCTCCTACTTTTTAATTTCTGTATGATAGTGGGTTGCTTCATTAACTGATAAATTTCATCATTCTTTCGAATTCTCCATACGCCATTCTCCAACGCCAGTATGGCGATGACGAATACACGCTTCCAATGTGCGTTCACCCCGATGTCGACAAACACGGGTGCGATCATCATCACCCGAAAAATGACGTTTTGCCATTCGTGCACCCAGGATCGTCTTTGAGTACACCATCGCAGGCTCTCCCGTCTGTGATGCAGCGTCAAGGGTAACCGCAGCCATGGTCTCCGATCTGATAATCCATGCTGCTGCAAACGTCGTCGACCTGTTCGTGCAGATGGTTGTTGTCTTGCAAACGTCCCCATCTGTTGACTCAGGGATCGAGACGTAGCTGCACGATCCGTTACAGCCATGCGGATAAGACGCCTGCCAACTCGACTGCTAGGCTGGCCGGTGTGGCCGAGCGGTTCTAGGCGCCTCACTTTGGAACCGCGCGGCCGCTACGGTCGCAGGTTCGAATCCTGCCTCGGGCATGGATGTGTGTGATGTTCTTAGGCTAGTTAGGTTTAAGTAGTTCTCAGTTCTAGGGGACTGATGACCTCAGATGTTAAGTCCCATAGTGTTAAGCCATTTCAACCATCGATTGCTAGTGATGCGAGGCCGTTGGGATCCAGCACGGCGTTCCGTATTACCCTCCTGAACCCACCGCTTCCATATTCTGCTAACAGCCATTGGATCTCGACCAACGCGAGCAGCAATGTCGCGATACAATAAACCGCAATCGCGACAGGCTACAATCCGACCTTTATCTAAGTCGGAAACTTGATGGTACGCATTTCTCCTTCTTACACGAGGCATCACAACAACGTTTCACCAGGCAACTGCTGTTTGTGTACGAGAAATCGGTTGGAAACTTTCCTTATGTCAGCACGTTATAGGTGTCGCCACAAGCGCCAACCTTGTGTGAATGCTCTGATAAGCTAATCATCTGCATATGACAGCATCTTCTTCCTGTCGGTCAAATTTCGCGTCTGCAGCAATTTTAATGGCCAGTAGTGTAGTATATCATGAAGGGAAAAATTATGGTTATCCTTCTTTGAACAGCCCTCTTACTTGCTCTGTTATGGTGCAGTGTGCAGTGCGCTCGGCCAACAACGTGTGCTACGTGGATACAAGGGGCTCCGTTCAGAAATAATAATACTCTGGGAAAAGTTGTTTTTCACTACCGTAGAGTCGAGGAGTCCCAGGCGGAGTGCTGCTGTGATTTGCACAGGCGCTGCCCGACCGCCGCAGGTGTCTGTGTTGGGAGTTGGTGGGAGGGATGGATGAGGAGTGATGTTGGAGGGGGGCAGCGCCACAGCTAGCGTGAATGGGCTGGCCCTGGCTGTCATAATAGCGGCGGCCGCGGCATTCAGCGCCACAAAGCGCCGCTGCCGCCTTTGTCCGCAGGTGGGCGCCGCTCGCTTTCTTCCTTTTAATTTCCCAGCTGCTAAAAAGCTCATTTGACTTTTAGAAGAGCTAATAACGCCGGGCCGGGCCGTACAGCCGCCGCTGCTTCAGCCACCCCTTCCCCCCACCATACCTCACAACCCGCCTAATCTCCCTACAACATCGCCAACCTGCGACAAATTTTTAATTAAACACCTCGTCCAGAGCTGTTTATCTTCCGGAGCAACTACGAACGAGCATTACAGTTTATAGCCTATGGTGACGAAAAGCGTCGTCTCATTATTATTCAGATATTCGCACGGCTCGTTTCCGATTATCCAAACGAGGTATGACGGCTGTACCGAAAGCAAAGACGATGTAATTCCAGAATGAGATTTTCACTCTGCAACGGAGTGTGCGCTGATATGAAACTTCCAGGGAGATTAAAACTGTGTGCCAGACTGAGACCCGAATTCGGGACCTTTGCAAAGGTCCGGCACACAGTTTTAATCTGCCAGGAAGTTTCGTGATGTAATTGTTCTATGATCCCTTACATAGCTTGATCCACACTGTTACAGTCATACAGATGGCAGAGGCTCCAGAATCTGAGATGAGGAACCAAAAGTGGGGAATTAAGAGAGCCATTCGAAAAGCAGGGTCCGATCGGTCGCGAAACTGAAACCTCTTTAAAATTAAAAAAAAATTTATTTGCACCAGTTAGCTACACCTTTCCGCTACTTCTCTACATAGTCACCGCTTCGACTTGGAGACATCTGCCGTAGCATCTTGCTAACTTTCCGTTACCGTCTTCATAGAAGGCAGCCGCTTGTGCTTTCCACTAATTCTCTCCGCTCAGCTGCAGTTCGTTTTGTGCCAAAATGTATAGCCAGCAGCTCATTTGAGCAGAAACAAAACTCATGGGGAACCAGTTACTGGCGGCAGTGTGGGTGATCAAACACTTTCCATCGAAAACGCTTCATTGCCCCTGCAGAGGACAGCCAAAAATTGTGTTGAAGAAGGAAACACATGACGGTTATGTGAGCTGCATGACATCAGGCGAAGTCTCTCAGCACACACACCTACTTGCCATGAGACACTATTTCCTAGGCACCTTTACGTGCACAATGTGTTCTCACAACTGAAAACAGGAACGTGAAGCGATCGACAGGCATACCAGATACACTGCCCAACACACCTGTGTAAAGCTTCATCGTATTTTCACTGTTGTTTAAATTTCGCGACCGAACCGACCTTGCCAGCCGGCGTAGCCAAGAGGTTCTAGGCGCTACAGTCCGGAACCGCGCGACCGCTACGGTCGCAGGTTCGAATCCTGAATCTGGCATGCATGTGTGGATGTCCATAGGTTAGTTAGGTTTAAGTAGTTCTAAGTTCTAGGGGACTGTTGACCTCAGCAGGACATCCCATAGTGCTCAGAACCATTAGATCCATTTTTGTTGATCCGACCTTGCTTTTCAAATAGCCCTAGTATTACCATTTTATTGACATGAACACATTACTTACCAGCTGTAGCTACAGGTTTCCTGTAGGCGACAATTTATTTTACTTGCACTACGTGTTTCAGAGAGTTTAATCTGCATCATCAAGTGGATTTATCTGCTTTTATTTGAGATGATCTAACAACCCTACCACAGCAAAGGTCAAAATTTAATATTGATTGTGGTGTTGCTCACTCTGCTAAATACTGCATTTTCGGGCAACAACATAGTTATTATGTGGCAGGTGTCATTAGATTACAGGTAATAAAGTCATTTCATGTAATAATGAATAAACTAGGCACTCATCTTTTCGTGTTTCCCACGCTGATCTCGTTGTAAAATCATGGCTCACTCGTTGAAAATCTAGGTGGTGATGATTCCAAGCTCGGATGCAAAGAGGCCTAGGTTTTATTCTGCTACATTCAAAAGTTTTATAGATGTGTTTCACAAACTATTCTTGAAGATTACACTTTTACAGGACAATGGTGGTGTAAAAAAGTAATCAGCACTCCGAATTTAAGTTACACTTCTTTTTTATTACTTTTGCTGCAATATCACGTAACACACAAAACATAACTTCACAACACAAAACATGCTTGAAAACATCTTCCTCACTGTTAAAGTTCACATTTTATAAGCTGACTACAATATGAGTCTTTCCAACGTGACGTCCAAGACTTGACCTTCTCAAGGTCCGACTCTAACTCTCTAACTAATAATCGCTTACGCGCCCAAAAATCAAGTGTTACAAGCACGTCAAAGATCATAGTGACAAAAGAAAGAATATACATAAGAATAATATCATTGCAACATAAACATATCGATGAATCAAAGTACTTCTACATTAATGAGATCAAATCTGAATGTTGTCTCAGAAATATGTCAACTACTTTACAGAAACACAGTAGAATATTACTGGTATCGAGAGGTTTAGGTGAGGTGCCGTAATGGTTACGTAATTCAGGTACCATTACAATGGGAGTTGGAAAACATGCAGGGAGCGACACTTTTGCAAAGAGGCGTTTCTGGCTCTTGTTAGACAAGTGGCTTTCCGTAAATGGCATAGAGATACACTAAAATTTATTTCCTCTGTAGCAGTGTAGCATTACATATTGCAACCTACGGCACACATTACGGAGCTTTACTTTTAATGTATCGAGGATCAGGTACCCTCCGCAGGTGAATGCTCTACCGTCTGGGCTACTCAAAAATACAAAGCCCGTCGTCACTGTTCTACTTCCGGCAGTACCTCACCGTCTACCTTCAAATCTTTATAGACGTTCTCCTGCGGTACTACACGACTAATACTTGTGGTAGGAAGCATATTGTGGGGCCCTGGCTTAGCCAATATTCATTCTTGCAGCGAAATAAAGGAAGACTTGCAAAGGACAGACGCTTGGTTCTGCAACTGGCAGTTGCCATAAAATACTGCGCACACAAAGAAAGAGGCATTTACTTTATTTTTTATTTACACGTCAAATTCCGTAGGACCAAATTGAGGATCAAATCGGCAAGGACATGGAATGTGTCAGTACATGAAATTACAACATAAAAGTAAAAAATGTAAATGTCGTGTGACTATGGCCTCCCGTCAGGTAGACCGTTCGACGCGTGCACGTCTTTCAATTTGACTCCACTTCGGCGACTTGCGCGTCGATGGGGATGAAATGATGATGATTAGGACAATACAACGCACAGTCCCTGAGCGGAGAAAATCTCCGTCCCAGCTGGGAATCGAATCTGGGTCCTTAGGAATGACATTCTGTCCCGCTGACCACTTTTTTTTCGTTGTGTTTCGTCGTGGCGGACGTCACATGACATCTGTTAAAGTTCGTTGTTGATCCCTTCACTCAGTTTTTTTTATTACAGGGAGCAGCTAGCTCTCTGGCCGAACACGCAAAGCTACAGTGTCACCAACCACTCAGCTACCGGTGGCGGACAACATAAAAGTAATAATAACAAATAAAAATAAAATGTTTATGAACCCGAGAAAAGAGAGTCCATAAGTTTAAGTAAACGTAATCATCAACACAACAAGGGTCAGCTTACTTTTTGAAGTAGCTCCGCGTCAGAATAGGTGTGAGCAATGAGGAAACTCTTCAGTTTCGACTAGAAAGTACGTGGATTACTGCAAAGACTTTTGAATCCGACTGGTAGCTTATTCAAAATGGATGTAGCAGTATAACGCAAATTTTCTGCACAATAATTAAGGAAGTCCGATCCAAATGCAAATTTGATTTCTGCCGAATATTAACTGAGTGAAACCTGCTTATTGTTGGGAATAAGCTAATATTGTTAACAAGAATTGACGGTAAAGAATGACAGTAAGGCCATTGTCAAAATACGCAGACTCGTGAACAGCGGTCGACAACAGGTTCGCTAACTTACACCACTTATTGCCTGAATCGTCCGTTTCTGAGCCTTACTTTTAGACAGGAAGAGTTACCCCAAAATATAATACCATACGACATAAGCGAATGAAAATAAGTAAAGCAGTTCGTGTCGAACTATCACTCATTTGTGTGACTACACGACTGCAGCAATCATTGGAAGCAGCGACGTAACAGAGCGGAAATATGTATTCCGAGCGATTTGAAGCGGAACGACCTCTTGCAACTGATAGCAGGGAAGACGGCTGCCAGAATGGGATTCCTCTGAAGAATTCTCAGGAAGGAGGTACGGTACAAAACTGTCGTTCGCCCAGTACTTGAATGTTGCACACTAGCAAGACTGACAGAGGCAGTAGAGCTGTTCCAAAGAAGAGCAACTCGTTTCGTTACACCGTCACTTAGTAGGTGCGAAAGCATCACGGACTGTGTGATTCAGCAGTAAAGGAGACTGGATATAGTGCGACATATTCTTGAGTTCGAACAACGTCCAGGCATTATGATTATACATTGGAAAAGGGACGCTCTTTTCGAGGAACACTGTTCAGAAAATTTAGATAACCGACATAGCTAACTGCAGAACGATTCTACTGCCGCCAAATACATTGCGCGTGAGGGCCACGAAGATAAGATCCGCGAAATTAGGGTTCATACGGAGGCATATAGACAGTCGTTTTTCCCTCGTTCTATTTGCAAGTGTAAAAGGAAAGAAAATTACTAGTAGTGGTACAGACTACCCTCCGCCATGCACCGCCCGGTGGGTTGCCGAGGGTGAATGTAGTTTGAGAGATGCTCAGTCAGCTCCAGTGGTACACGCTATTCGAGAGGCGTTCTGCACGTTCTGTGGTTTGCTGTTAAAGCTTCGAGAGCGTGTGTTTGTAGAAGCATCAACCAGTGTATTGCTTCCTCCTGCTTACACCCAACGGAAAGACCACGGAGGTAAAATTGCAGAGATTCGAGTTTATACAGAGTATTGCCAACAACCGTTCTTCATGCGAATCATGGAGTATGAAAGGGGGGACGGTGGCAATGGTACACGAAGTACCCTCTTCCTCACACCACAAGGTGGCGTGCGGAATTAAGACGTAGTTGTAAATATAGATTTCTTCTCAGTAGTTTTATTTTTGGGATAGGTCGATCTATTGTCTGGGCATATTCTAGCCGAAAAGCCAGTTGTAGAAACCAATATGAAGCGAAGAAGTGGAGGTGTAGTGCTTTCCTCTACCTGGTTATGGAACACCTGCACTTATTCCGGGCAGCCGGGCGTTGCCGGATGCAGACGCGCTACCGGCCCGCGAGTTTGGACAGCCCTGACATACCTGGCGGCGCCAGCGAGGCGGCGCGCCCGCTCTCCATGGGAACAGCAAGTGTCCCATTATGGGATGCAGCCTACCTGCGCCACGGCACGGCGCCAAGGCGAGGCCGGGGCCAGGCCGCACAAAAACGCCCACGGACCGAGAAGGAGAGCCGCCAGGTTCAAAAGGTTGCTGCGCCGCCCGCGTCGACACCCACGGCCGCCGGCCTTATTCGCACGTGCGCCGCCCGCCAGGGGTATACGGCCGCGGAGAGGCTTTGCTACCAGGCGGCGGGCTGCGCGTGGCGTGCATTGCACGTTGTACGTCCGACTACTGGGTGCGTACGAAGAACAAGTACACGGAGACAGTTTGTCAAAATCACATAAAAATGACGAAAGGAGACTACTGTTTGGTAGAACTATAAAATCTTTCGCGTTTAAAATTTATGGAGGAACATTCCGTCTTTCCAACTGAATGAAATGTAGTTTCTTTTTAACCATACGCATTTCCTTTTTTTTTATTTGCAAAGCATTTTCAGTGACATGTAATACTTGTTTGTTTGCATATATAGGGTGCTCCATTTATCATGATCGCCGGCCGGAGTGGCCGAGCGGTTCTAGTAGTCGCAGGTTCGACTCCTACCTCGGGCACGGATGTTTGTGATGTCCTTAGGTTAGCTAGGTTCAAGTAGTTCTAAGTTCTAGGGGTCTGATGGCCACGGCAGTTAAGTCCCATAGTGCTCAGAGCCACTTGAACGATTTTATCGTGACCGGGCCAAGTATCACACGAAATAAGAATCAAACGAAAAAACTACAAAGAACGAAACTTGTCTAGCTTAAAGGGGGAAACCAGATGGCGCTATGGTTGGCCCGCTAGATGGCGCTGCCATAGGTCAAACAGATATGTTAAATAGGGACCCCCATTTTTATTACATATTCGTGTAGTACGTAAATACTTATGAATGTTTCAGTTGGATCACTTTTTTCGCTTTGTGATAGATGGCTCTGTAATAGTCACAACGAACGGTTGGTAACAGGTAGGTTTATTAAATTAAAATACAGAACGTAGGTACGTTTGAACATTTTATTTCGGTTGTTCCAATGTGATATATGTACCTTTGTGAACGTATCTTACAGCGCGAACACCTGTAAATACCACATTAACGCAATAAATTCTCAAAATGATGTCCGTCAACCTCAATCCATTTGGCAATACGTGTAACGACATTCCTCTCAACAGCGAGTAGTTCGCCTTCCGTAATGTTCGCACATGCATTGACAATGCGCTGACGCATGTTGTCAGGCGTTGTCGGTAGATCATGATAGCAAATATCCTTCAACTTTCCCCACAGAAAGAAATCCGGGGACGTCAGGTCCGGTGAACGTGCGGGCCATGGTATGGTGCTTCGACGACCAGTCCACCTGTTATGAAATATGCTATTCAATACCGCTTCAAAGGCACGCGAACTAAGTGCCGGACATCCATCATGTTGGAAGTACATCGCCATTCTGTCATGCAGTGAAACATCTTGTAGTAACATCGGTAGAACATTATATAGGAAATCGGCGTACAATGCACCATTTAGATTGCCATCGATAAAATGGGGGCCAATTATCCTTCCCCCCATAATGCCGCAAAATACCGCCAAGGTCGCAGATGTTCCACTTGTTGCAGCCATCGTGGATTTTCTGTTGCCAAATAGTGCATATTATGCCGGTTTACGTTACTGCTATTGGTGAATGACGCTTCGTTGCTAAATAGAACACGTGTAAAAATTCTGTCATCGTCCCGTAACTTCTCTTGTGCCCAGTGGGAGAACTGTACACGACATTCAAAGTCGTCGCTATGGAATTCCTACATAGAAATATGGTATGTACGGGTGCAATCAATGTTGATGTAGCATTTTTGAGGTTTCTGATTCTCGCGCAATTTGTCTGCTACTGATGTGCGGATTAGCCGAGACAGCAGCTAAAAAACCTACTTGGGGATCATCATTTGTTGCAGGTCGTGGTTGACGTTTCACATGTGGCTGAACACCATGTTTCCTTAAATAACGTAACTATATGGCGAACGGTCCGGACACTTGGATGATGTCGTCCAGGATACCGAGCAACATGCCCGTTGGGCATTTTGATCACAATAGCCATACATCAACTCGATATCGATCTTTTCCGCAATTGGTAAACGGTCCATTTTAACACGGGTAATGTATCACGAAGCAAATACCGTCCGCACTGGTGGAATGTTACGTGATACGACGTACTTACTCGTTTGTGACTATTAGAGCGCCATCTATCACAAAGCGAAAAAAGTGGTCCAACTAAAACTTTCATATTTTTTTACGTACTACACGAATATGTAATAAAAAAATGGGGGTTCCTATTTTTTAAAAAAACGCAGTTGATATCCGTTTGACCTATGGCAGCGCCATCTAGCGGGCCAACAATAGCGCTTTCATTCTTTGTAGACTTTTTGTTTGATGCTTTTTCCGTGAGATATTTGGCCCGGTCACTATCAATCGACCACCCTGTATATAATAAATGTATTACTTACTAGTTATATGTTACATTTTCTCATGTTATTCTCGTGTTTCTGAGATGAGAAACAAATTTTGGGGCATTAGTTTTGTGCAGCTGAATTATCGGCTGTGTTTCTTACAGTATCCATTGTCCGTAGTCCATGTGTCTTCGTGGAGATGTGTTTACTTGGTCCTCATACACCAGATGGCCGATTTACAGCGTTTATTTCACCCACATATATGACAACATTTCACTTTTCGATGAACTTGTGTACGTTTACAGTGTGTAGAGTTGCCAACTGTCGTTGCGTGTTTGTTTTTCAGTTATACTTGTATGAATGGGTGCTTTCTGTTCTTCCGGACATGTTCGAAAGGACTGAATGGCCTCGATGGGCAATGACTCCACCATCTTCAGTTCGGGTGCACCGTTACATCGACCTCCTGCGGGTATCTCATAGTAACGAGCGCGTAGGAAATGGACAGGGACTGCAGATAGCTGGCGCTAGGTGGGAATGTGCCTCGGTCCAGAGACGTATCCAGACAGACCGCGCAGGTGCCATAACACTGTGTCCGAGAGGCTCAGTGGTTAACGTAGCCATCTAGTAACACCGTGGGTTTGAATCTAGGTCCAACACACATTTTCACCCGTCACCGCTGATTCACCTTAATGTCCCGACGCAGCTGCAGTCAGTATTCCATTCCCTTTACTTTTTTTCCTTATACCTCCACGTGTAATTAGCATGATGTCTCGTCTTTCATCTCTGGTTGTCTTATATTTCAGATTGTTATTGTTTTAGTGGCTAAGAAGCTTAGTAAGTTATTGCTTATATTGATTTGGCTATTAATTGAATTGTATTGTATTGAATGGAACCGGGGTCCTAGAAACGACAGAGAGGCTTCGTCCCCGCCGTAGCTCTCAGTGGCTCGCAACCCCACAACAAGCTACAGAAGTCCACTCACCCCACCGACCCCCGCACCGAACTCAGGGTTACTGTGCGGTTCAGCCGCCAGCAGACTCCCCCGGGAACGTCTGACACCAAACGAGGGTAGTCCCAATGTTTGCGTGGGAGAGTAATTATGGTGTACGCGTACGCGCAGAACGTATCTGTACTATAACAGATGTAGTGGCGGAGGACATACAGTGCCATATGTAATTTTACTTATGATCGAAACAGGTTTATGTCTGTTGAAGTCATTTTATTTATTCGCTGTCGTAATGTGGAAATGGAGCGATTTATCTTATGTCCAAAAGGGCATGATTGTTGACATTTGGGAAAGTGTGGAAGCACTTCTGAAACTACTGGGTCTCTAAACTACTGGCGCACCACTGTGGTTGAAGTACTTCATGCATGGCAAAACCGGCGCTGTAGCAACTATGGTGCACCGGTCATACATGACAGCGGAGAACCATTGCTGCAGAGATGTGTGTGAGACAATAGACGTGAAAATGCTGATCAACTCACTGCCTATGTGAACCAAGTGGCTACCAACAGGGTCTCCTCGATGACCGTTCAACAGATGTTGCTGAGTCCTGTCCTCTGCAGCAGACGCCTGGTTCACGCAACCATGCTGTTCATTGGCGACGAAGGCTGGAATCTCCTGGATGTCCGCTGAGTGGCGACACATCGCCTTTTCAGGTGACAGTTGGACGTTGGCATGTACTGCGTGAAACGTCTGAAAGCAAACACCGAGAAAAACAGTGACAAAGACCCACGAGGAGGTATTGTTATGGCCTGGGAATTTTTTTTTCATTCCCTGCGTGATCTCGTCGTTCCGGAAGGCATAACGGATCAACAGAAGTATGGTTCTATACTTGGGATTCATGTCCACCCCAATATGCAATTTGGTTTTCCTTGGAATGATGGGATCTGCCAGCAGGACTACGCACATTTCAGACAGCTCGCAATATTCGTCGATGGATCTAGAAGTACCAGGATTAGTTTACCGTATCCCCCATGGCCACCAAACTCCCTCAATTGAAACCCAATCGAGAATCTATGGGATCACCTCGATCGGGCTGTTCGCACCATAGGTCGTCAACCGAGAAACCTTGTTCAGCTAGCAGCCGAACACACCGGTTCCATATGTGACCGATTCACCTTTGGATGTCCAGGTCGCGTGTAAGAGAACTGTTTTTTAACGTTATGTAGGAGGGAAACGAATTCTTTTAACTAAGAACGTGAAAATATTTTGCTTTATTACCAGTTAATATTGCTTAAAATGGAATTAATAATGTGCAGAGTAAATTTTTTATTTCTCCAGAAGGGAAAATATCATGCTGGTGCCAGCCATGGTGGCCGAGCGGTTCTAGGCGCTTCAGTCCGGTCGCAGGTTCGAACCCTGCCTTGGCCATGGATTTGTGTGATGTCCTTAGGTTAGTTAGGTTTAACAGGGTGTATACGTGGACAAGAAAAAAAAATTCCCGGATTTTTCCCGGATTTACCGCTTGAAAACACACTTTCTCCCGGATGAAAATATACTTTTTCCATGTTAAATAACAGTATAGCTTTCCTCGGGACTGTAAAACGTATCAATCCGTAGAATGTTTATGGTATTATGCACAGACATAGAATTTGCCGGCACTTTAGAAAACGAAACCCAGGGGAAATAAACAGCTTTTGGAAAGATCTTTGATGTGCAGCAACATATACTCTCCATTTCTTCGTTTTACGGAGGTAAAAATTCGAATTCCACCAAACACTGCATGTTACTTTCCGAAGCAATGAAATCGAGATTGCGACGCGCTTTTGTAAGCCAGTAATGGCTCATACCACGTGAGCTCGGCAGCTGATGACAGCACAGGAAACTTAGTGTAGTCAACCAATAGTAAGACCACTCTTAAGTAGCGCGAACACACAAAAAGAAAAGTTAATGGTTTAAATTAATATAGATAGTTTTGCTAGAAGAAAAACAAAGCTTTCACAAATAATATTGGTCTCGAAGATTAATAAGCTGCAGGAGAAGCTGAGCTTCCACATATAACGCTGATCATTTTGCACGTGTTACACTTTAAGATACATCACACAAATGTGCCAGTAAAACTTTTAATAACGACGTAAATGTCTGATCTTCTGGGCTCGAAATTCTTCTAGATGGTCATCCTAAAAGAGTTGATTTTTAAATGAGAGTCAAACGCTCTGTGGTTTAATAAATTCATGGTACATTCTCGCACATAGTTCATCTCACGTAAAAGGAAATTTACTTTGAAAGTAACACTTTTCAAACTACCATTCGCAATATTTCCCCGTGATCTGTTAGAAATTGGTTCGTTTGAGCAGTTGCCAAAGAGCGCCAGATAACAGGCGTCACTGCGCCTGCGCAGCTACGATGACACAGGAAGCCCGTATGTTCGTACGTGCAAAATATTAAAAGATCTTGCATTGTGTCATAAAAGAAACAAGACATCAAAGGATACTTCAGGAGCATCGGAATTTCGTGAACTATACTAAAATGCATAATTCGGCATCAAGCGCACAATCGTATGTCCAGATTCGGATGTAAATTTTCTTGGGTACCAGTACTGTATTATCTCATGTATGGTTCTTTCTTATGGCATAATGCCATACGGGCTAGAACGTGGAAAACGTGCACTTGAAATGCAGCGAACAGTTGAAACTAGCCAACAGTGTGAAGTTAAACACTTCGTTTCAAATAAATTCACTGCCTCAGCGCAAAATATTAATAAAAGCCAATCACTTTAGCAAACGGACAAAAATAACTTCATTGTTCTGCAAGGTGATTAATGCTTGACTGTCAGAAAGGTGGAAAAGAACCTGAAACTAACAACATATTTTGGCCTTCCGTAATTATGCAAACGAATTTTAATTCATTTGGTAGCTCCCGGCCACAGTTTTGTTTTCATTTAATGTGAGGGCAATAAACGAAGAGGAAACAGTGAAATCACTAAACGTAAAGACAGGTCAGGTAGAGACTACCCACCTTTCCACCACAACTCAGACTGATCTGTGCATCAGCCCCGGATCTACGATATCTCCTAACCGGAGCAATTTAGATAGTGGCGCCCAGCCACACATCTGTAGCCAGAAGGTACTACCCACAGGCGACTCATCTGCACATGCGCAAGAGCCCGTCCGCAATTGCTCAAATAAATGGCTCTGAGCACTATGGGACTCAACTGCTGTGGTCACCAGTCCCCTAGAACTTAGAACTACTTAAACCTAACTAACCTAAGGACATCACACACATCCATGCCCGAGGCAGGATTCGAACCTGCGACCGTAGCAGTCGCACGGTTCCGGACTGCGCGCCTAGAACCGCGAGACCACCGCGGCCGGCTTGCTCAAATAAATCAAATGTAAACAGCTGTCATGTCACGCTCATCGGAGGCAATTTGTTGTTTGGAAGCACTGCGTATTCTTCCTGCAGCGTTTGACACACCTTGGTTGGCAGAGGCTTGTATGAGAACTGTGGCGCATTTCCTTTGCGAATTAAGTTTTATTTTCGTTTTTTTTCTCCCTTTCATTTTTTTTTATTTTTTATTTTTATTTTTATTTTTATTTATTTATTTATTTATTTTTTTTTTTTTTTTTTTGCTGCAGCAGTATCCTGCTGGCGCGGGACATAGTAATATCCTTCCTTAACGTATTGGTTCTTACCAGTCAAAATCACAAAAATTTAACTGGTAACTGAAATAAGGAAAAGTTCCCGGAATTCTAAGAAAATCCCGGGTTTTTCCCGGTTTTCTCCCGGACGAAAAAATTCCCGGGTTTTTCCCGGATCTCCCGGATGTCCCAGGTCGTATACACCCTGTTTAAGTAGTTCTAAGTTCTAGGGGACTGATGACCTCCGATGTTAAGTCTCATAGTGCTCAGAGCAATCTGAACCATGTTTTCCGCGCTGAGGAAAGTGCACTTGGTTGGCGGTCGAATTTACGACACCACAAGCGTGTATCGCTATCTGCCATTACTGCCTGACAAAAGAGAACTGTCGTCCCTCCTGCGCTCCCTACGTGCCTCTTCTCAGAAAAATACAGCCTTCAGTTGGCCTGGTGGAGCATTTTCCTTACAACTGCACAACATTTCACCGTTTTCACTAACATTAATAACAATCTCTAGCAAACACTTTGACGCATGTTATCTAACAGAATACCATTATTAGCAAGGCAACTGATTATGATTTAAAATTCGCTCCAAAGAGAGGTGTGCATAATGCAGCTCGGTTTTCACAACTGGTACACCGCAATGGTTATTACACACGCAACACTTTATACGGCCTATCCGGATTTGATGTTATCCGTACCCCCATAGCAAACAGCTGGCAGCTATGTAGAATAACCTTACAACAGATCCACTGAAAGAAAAACTATATCTGCGAAGACAGTCGCCAACTCTGAAGGAGCAATTTAAATACCTTCTTTCAGTTTATCTTTTTGAATGTGACAGAAGTAAATTTACCTTAATGACTCATTTAGAAACAATTTCTCTTTAAAAAAAAAAAAAAAAGGTGGACTGAGATTTTCTTACACGGCTGAATACCTGCCGTCCATACCTAGAACAATTATGGAAAGTTAATATTCTGATAAAGCAAATTAAAGGTAAGAAATCTAGTAAAATTGTACTTTGCAGTGACATATCAAAGCAACCCTACTTATTATCTCTTCAAAATGAAGGTAAACAAATATTCTTGGAAATGACTTTCATATAACACTGAAAAATTGTCACAACACCAAAATAATTTAATTATGATTACACAAAATTTACAAAAGGGACAGAAAACTTTTGATTGTTGTATGACTCTGGGACAACGATTCTAACAAATATTTCCGACAAAACTTATCAAAACTTTGACAAACTATCTGGTTGACTGTAATATCCCAAGACACTGCTAAATATGATTAAAACGAAAAAGTCTTCCCTTATTGGTTGCAGTCGTAAAATTTCTTGCTTGCTGTACGAAAATTTGGATAGCCCTTCACGTCTACTGTGATGAAATTAATTTATAAATACCATGCACATGCAGTAGCCATGTTAACTTGCTGTATTGAGGGCTGCATATTCCGTTTCCTGACACAAAATAAACTGGAGACGACTTCAGGAACTACAAGCCACTGTAGCACAAAATACTAAGCACTTTCACACCGAATGTTTACTGTTTAAGCCTCACACCGTAATCTGAGGCTTAAACATTCCAAAATACCCACTGCCAAGATTCGACTGCAGCTGCCTCAGGTTTTCCGTTCTTTTCCTCCCTTGCAGTACTCGCGCCGAGGTCATCCAAAAGACTGGCAGTCGAAAACCCATAGTGGATTTCCTCACTTTATGATTTCAATATGTTTAAATGAAATGCATGTTCTACTACCCTTAGGATATTACAATCAGTACATTTATAAATTACATTAATTTCCATATTTTGTTTTCCACAAAATTATTAATGTTCTTGAACCGTGGCAGTCTTATGTTATGTGTTGGATTAAACCTTGATTGCTATTCTGAGTTTAGTCTCCACGGTTATCGCGATTGTCCTGTTATCCTCTCTCTCCGCAAGTGGCAGCACCGGTGTGTATCGATATTCGCACCTTGTAGTATCTTTGGCCTCACGCTTATAGTTTCCGGCTGTGCCGTGTGCGAGCAGTTGGTCAGTTGGCGTGGAGCAGCCAGGAAATCTCCGGGGCGCGTAGTTTGGCCAAGGCCGCTGGCGGGGTCCACCCGCGGTCGGAGTGTGTGGTGCTGTTCCCTATGCTACGAGGTCCGTGACTCACCGATCCCGGACACGAAAGTTTGAAACGTCCCCTTAGAAAAATTATACATGACTGTGCTTAAACCGACACACATTATTTTTAGCGCAACGCAATCTGACTTTCAAAAATCCCTACAAATGAATAGCCCTGACTAACATTAACCTATACTTTTCACAAATCACTTACCTCACAAAAATCTTCATTACTCGAACTACTGCAATACAGCGAGCGTCACTACTGCCAGCTAAATAAAAGATTCAAACTACTGAAGGCACTAACTACTGATATGCATAGTTAGCAAATGAAAGATTTTGATAGAGAACAAACAATGTATTTCCCTCAATAGTGTTCAAAAGTCATAATGTATATAGCAGTTCATGACATCCAGTCTTAAAAATTTCAAAACTCTGCCATCTCTCTCCCCACATCCACCACTGCTGGCAGCTCACCTCCAACTGCGCAACGCTACGCGCTGTTAATATCCAGCTGCCCAACACTACAATGGCAGACAACAATGCAAACTAGCCACAGACTGCACACAGCACAGCCAGTGATTTTCATACAGAGCGCTACGTAGCGTTACCAATATAAAGACCTAAACAGCCTACTTACAAGTTGACTTTTCACTTAATCTACCAGCAAGTCACGACTGTTCACATTGAGTCGTTTGGATTTCGTTGTCGGCTGTTGGGTCATTCCAGCGAGCAACAACGGTGTGTTTTCAAGTTGGTAAATTTTAGCCCCCCTCCGGTGGAGTTAACTGTACTTGATTATTTTGCCTCGTGTCCGTTAACGTTTCGGTTACCTGCCCAGGCCGTTGACGTAAATTCAGGCAGTGTGTTTTCTTCACGATGTTGTCGCTGTTGAGTACAGTGTATAGTTTGGCAACCCACTGTATAATTGGTTGTGAACGCTAATACCTTCCACGTTGTTCCATTGAACTCCCTGTTGTGTGTTAGTCTGGTGGAGAGGAAGTTACCTTGTCGGTGGGTCGACTGACTGTCGGTTGGGTTGTCGTCGGATCGAGAATGGTTGGGCTGACCGCCTGTCTCGTCTAAGCGAGTGTTAGTGTTTGAATTCCAGGCCGACCCTTGGAAACATCTGAGCGCCATTCAGTGTACTGTCTTTTCTGATTTGTTCTTGTTGTTTTTATTTGTATGGGTTCTACTCAGTTTGTAAATTAAGGTTGTTTTGCCCTTAAGGCGTAAAATGGTTTGGCCCTTCAGCCTAATTTTAAAAAAACTGTTTTAAGGTAAGGCCTTTCAACTTATAAACAGCATACAAACCATAGTTATAGGTGTATGAAACTCTAGAATTTATTTAATTTATGAAAAACTGAATGAACTGTTACATTTTAAATTTCATGTTTAGAAACAACTCAAATTTTATAGTTAATTAATATAATTTTTACCACAGTTACTTAATAGATTTGGAAAAATCTAGAGTTTGATACACCTGTAAGTACTGTTTGTATGCTGTGCAAAATTCATCGAAGAATCTCTCTTACTTAGGAAGAAAAGTGTACCTATAGCAACAAATGCAGCCAGTAGTAAGTGAAAAAAATGATGAAATTTCACATGTAAAAAAAAAAAAAAGGTATTTTGCTACGCTTTTGAACTTCCACTGATATGAGTGTGAGTCTTCATTTCTTCCTGGTCATGATGACAAAGTTTTATTAATTTATTTGTGTTGTGTACATAGTTCCGCGTAGTCAGCGCGTACACAACTTTCTCACTAGAGCGCGCCCCGCTAAGCACAACAGCGCAGGCGCAGCGCTCGTCCGTCTCCGCACTACGAGATGGCGCTGTCTTAGAGACGGACCAAATTCTTCTTCCGCCGATCCGCGTATTAATATGTAACGCAGGCAATGAGATTGCTGCTAACATAGAACATTTTCTCCTCGCAGATCACACTCGCGCAGTGATACCTGAACGCGCGAGGTATTATAACGAGTGTACAGACCTCTGATTAGTCGGTCTGCATCAATCTGCATTTGTCTGCACCAGTCTGTACTAGTCTACATTTGTCTATACCAGTCTATAGTCAAGTTTCAGTCTGCGCCTAATAAGATTACCATATTCCTGTACATAGCCATGAAGATAAATGTATAGACACTTTGTCAAGTATCAGAGATATGTGAGAATAAGATTAACGTACCAAGACCAAAGGAACTTCAGATTGTCAGTTGGAAACAGCATCCAGAATCAAGTTACGTAATGTCGATATTTGTTATTATTTTCATAAATATGTGTGAAAATTAATCAAGTTCTGTTTAATGTTGGTCACCGTCAATCTGCTACTCTAAGCGTGCAAGTGATATTTCTATCGTCTGACCTAACGGCAGAAGATAAACACGCCACGATAAAACCACGAGATATATTGCTGACACTCGCCTACTTCGTTAGAGCGACAAATCAAATAATCTGATGGTGTGTGTACCGAAGGTCTTACAGTACGAACACCACAATTTGTAAAAGTATAGACAGTAGAAATTAAAATGTCATATGGTGCCTCTCGTGCTCCAAATCGGTCCGTTTGACGTCCAACCTCCCTTAATCTCACAACTGTACTCCGTTAAGGTTTTAACTCTTGTTTTAGACGATATCACGCATTTAAAGGGAGCTCGAGCCATTATGTAAAGTGGGTATGTCGTTCTCCCTCGACACGGTCTTGGCAGCCAGCCGAGAGCTGATTAACCTGACCGTTCTGCAAGTAGCTGTCGGAATTCCAGCCCAGCCACGGAAATTACGAAGAGCACCGACGGTGACCTCATAGGTGTTCGACCTCGGAAAGACTGCCAGCAGGTGGCGGCGCCGGCGACGTGTGTCCTCCTGGGACCGGCTGGGACGGATGCAAGCGGCGCCACGGGGGCGACGGATGGCGCGAAGGAGATGACAGGAGATACTGCGGAGCGGCGGCCGGCCCAGCTCCATTACGGATTTTCGATTAGAGGTTCGCCAGCGCCGGCCTGTTGACTCAAGGGCGGCCGCCTCAGGCGCCGGCGATACCATCTGCCCGCGGAAGCGCGAGAAACCGGCCTTTTCGCGGCGCCGTATGCGTAATTGGACGGGCCGTGGCACGGCGCCGTAAAACACTTCCATAAGAGGACGCGGGGCCGCTGCTATCTGGCCGGACTCGGCCGGTCGCCGCGGGCATACCCGCTGTTTGCATAGGCGCGAGGGGGGAGGCGTCCGCGCCGACGAATCTAATTGAAACCGGTGCGCCGAGTAATTACCTCGGCGCCCTCTAACGATCTTAATAGCGATCGGCGCCGCGCTATCCGAATAAGCCGAGCAATTTTCCCCGTACGGAAGCCGGGCCGGCGCGCGCTCTCCCGGCCCGGACACAATAACCGCGCCCTCTCCTCTCGCGCTGATTAGTTCCAGTCGCAGATACAGAACGCTATTACTGCCGGCCGAATGGCCGCTTGTCCCCGCCGCCAGGGGTCGAACCGCTTCTTTGCCCGCTGCAGGGCCCGCCTGGTATTTACCAGCGGTAGGCTGCGTGGGTGCGAGTCACGTAACAATGGCACAGCGAGCTATTACCTCTCGTTATCCTTCGAGGTATTATACACGCCGTTTAGTTTTGTTGCATGAGGTCTCTCGTACTTGCAGTTAATCTAGCGAGGCGTCTATATACAGGCGGCAGCGCGTTAGTTCATCACCTCGTATAACTTTTGACTCGTTGATGATATTTCTGGTCTGTTTTCATCTGGACCAGTACTGACCAGTCACGCGCAAAATAAAGCCAGAACGTTTTCAAAACCTCATAGAGCATGAGAGATTGCGAGCCACTCTCACTTCTGATTCGGTGTAGCGAATACGATCTACGGCGATTTGACTTCATACAGTGTGATGAAATGGAGGGTAGCAGTTTATGGTCTTGTTTGCATGTTCTAGGCAAATAAATACAGTAAGCTTTACCTGCGTTCAAAGGAACAGGGTGCCGACGTAAACGACCGCAGTAAAAGCGCGGCGTTGGTGGGGCGACAAAGCGCGTTTTTTCTAGAGATCGATGAAGAGACATTTCCAGATGGCCCCGCACCGTGGTCGTATTGTGCAGGAACAAATTAGCTTGGCGCCACAGACTGGGCCAGACGTCCAGGTATACAGCCTAGCTCCGAAAAGTCGCCGACAGCGCATTGTAGGCCTTGTTAGCGAGTAAGCCACCAAAAGAAACGTAAACGTTCTGCAAACGTCCGTAGGAAAGGAAAACTGGTGCCCAGACGTACAGACTCTGTTTCAAAACATCTTTTGTGAATGCGAGTTTGTGGCAATTCCATGAAAACTTTGAAATGGACGCAACAGGAAAGATAACAAGCTGTTTATGGTGGGCTGTGCTTCCACCCTGTATGGTGTTAGCAAAACACAGGCAAACATGTGCAAAAGAGGCTGTGAAGCTGAATTTTTTCCGTTTTCTGCCAATTAACTTTAAGTCTCTGATTAGTCGAATCAGTTTGCAGTGCAAAGACCATTCACCGATCTTAGAATGCCGGGCTTCAGCTCGTGATTGGCTTGTGCGAAATTGGGGGAAGTCAAAAAGAGAAATGTGCTTTTGGAACTGAGCTGAGGAGGCAACACAGAGAAAGAGAGATAGTGACTCTTGTACAAGTCTCTTGTACTGGCGCTTTGCTAGTAAGGAACTGCATGTCTCTACCTAAACGGTGAGACTTGCGTCCTTTGCTAGGGTGTGACTTAGAGCCTGTGCCAGTCACCTTCTGAACTATCAGAGGTACTGCTTATATCATCACGGTCACAACGAGTGATACGTGGGTGTACTTATTTGTCTTGAATCGGCCGTCTAAACATTTGACGTATTCCGACACGCAGGCATGGAGTCAAATTGGTTCGGCAGACCAGCAAACAGGTCCACCTGCACACTGGAATCCGTCGGGGTTTCAGAGGCTCTTAGGGAAGTACATGCGTTCTGAATTAACCGAACGTTAGATCGCGTATTTGTATTTTTCGAGAACGCGCATAACAGATTGCCGCCGTCCATGACTTCAGTCGCTGAACGCATCGTAGTGTGGATCAGTAGGATGGTAAAGTATTCACTGCTGCGAAGTAGGGCTATACTATCTATTTCTCAGCACCCTGTTCTTTCTAACCATATTTTTCCTTTTTTGTATGGTAGAACAAAGATTCTTGGTGGTGGCGTAGTTTGATGTCATAACCTGAATTCATGTATATGAAGTGAGATAGAGCGAGTAGTGTTCTGGTTAGTGCCGTGTGTCGATCCCCAGCAGATCGCTTTGTCCACCATACATCCCATTTTAGTAAGGCTTTTGTTAAATAAATATTTTGTATATGTTTGTTTAATAATTTTGTTGTCTTGTCTTGTTTAAGATCAATAAATCACTTGTGAATTATACTAGAACTTCTCCCTGAGTTTTGATTAACAGTTCCTTCGCATTTTTATGACAGTCTAGATCAGAAACATAAGGAGTAGCTTTATCATTTGGTGTCCACTGCGTGGATCTTTTTCTTCATCAACCGTAATCTACTTTCAAGCATCGCAGTACAGGTATAATGATAGATTTTTTAGAACGAAGCTGTGACATTTTTCGCGCTGGAATAACAGGTCTGTGTGAGACAAGTTCAATCATAAGTTGTCATGGGTCTATTTGATAAGTAACGACAAGGAACTGAGCCCACTTGCGAATAAAGATGTAGCACCCCACCCGTCGCTTGTCCGACTTTGCTTGTGACAAACAACTTAAAGAGAAATTGGGAGTGGAACTGTACGCAAAAATGGTTAACCCTAGATTTAAATGTGGCCCTGTCACCCCTAATTAATCTGCGATGGTAGTGTTGACGATAAATCACACCTATTTTTCCTTCCAAACATGAACGATCACGAACACTTACCGTGTTCAATGACATCAAGCACATACACAAATATTAAAAATAAGCATTAGGGTAAATTCAGGATAAACTACTGACAGTAAAGACTCTACTGAATCACAATAATTTTATTATAACCTTCAGATCAATGCTGAATAAAACACAATGAACAATTTACAAATTATCCCCCCAACTTGGACTGGCCGTGAACTTTCCCAAAATCCTTACAAGACGGGAGGACCTCTTATAAACTGGCTGACGAACTGACATCGACACAAACGTAAAATACGATGAACCACTAAACCCCAAAGTATCGTGAAACCTCTGTGGAAACAGAAATTGCAGTTGATCCAATTATTTAACGCTACTCCTAATACAGGCCGAAGCGGGAGCGATCTCCCCGCTTTCCGACGGTGACCGCGCGGCCGTGCGTTCGGTGTGTGGCGTCTCTGAAAGTACAATACTACAGTATTCGAACAACAGACTGCTGTCAGTAAACTTCTCTAATTGCGACACTCTTTCCGTCAGCAATGAGCTGGCGCGGCTAATGTCCTCACAGAACGAAAGACCAATAGGCGAGACGAATTGGCTAACGTCCCCTCACTACGAGCGCCCAGAACGGAAGACCACTACAGAGAGTCGAGCAAGATCGCTCTTCACCTTTGTTTTCCCACCTCAACTTTTGCCGAGCGAATCACATCACTAGAAGCTCTCAGTTTGCAAGTGCCGACCAATGTACAACCTTGGAATAGAACACTTATCCACAATTCTTCCCTTTCTACAAAATTTCACAAGTAAACTTCGCCCACGCCGGCTGGGGAGAACCACAGCTGTGGTCAGTAACACGTTTACTGGAAGTTTTCTCCCAAGAGATCACGCGAGATTTTCCAGCAAGACTCCCCGTCGTAGCGAACACAGATTTCTGCATTGAAAGTTTTGTTATCCGCCACACTTGAGTTACTCGAAGGTGTAGAATTAGTGGGACATAGGCGGGAACTCCCCCCCCCCCCCCTTAAACCCTTAAACCATGGACCTTGTCGTTGGTGGGGAGGCTTGCGTGCCTCAGCGATACAGATAGCCGTACCATAGGTACAACCACAACGGAGGGGTATATGTTGAGAGGCCAGACAAACACGTGGTTCCTGAACAGGGGCAGCAGCCTTTTCAGTAGTTGCAAGGGCAACAGTCTGGATGACTGATCTGGCCCTACTGTGCTGGTACTGCGAACGGCTGAAAGGAAGGGGACACTACAGCCGTAACTTTTCCCGAGGGCATGCAGCTTTACTGTATGATTAATTGATGATGCCGTCCTCTTGGGTAAAATATTCCGGAGGTAAAATAGTCCCCCATTCGGATCTCCGAGCGGGGACTACTCAAGAGGATGTCGTTATCAGGAGAAAGAAAACTGGCGTTCTATGGATCGGAGCGTGGAATGTCAGATCCCTTAATCGAGCAGGTAGGTTAGAAAATTTAAAAAGGGAAATGGATAGGTTAAAGTTAGATATAGTGGGAATTAGTTAAGTTCGGTGGCAGGAGGAACAAGACTTCTGGTCAGGTGACTACAGGGTTATAAATACAAAATCAAATAGGGGTAATGCAGGAGTAGGTTTAATAATGAATAGGAAAATAGGAATGTGGGTAAGCTACTACAAACAGCATAGTGAAGGCATTATTGTGGCCAAGATGGATACGAAGCCCACACCTACTACAGTAGTACAAGTTTATATGCCAACTAGCTCTGCATATGACGAAGAAATTGAAGAAATGTACGATGAAAAAAACGAAATTATTCAGGTAGTGAAGGGAGATGAAAATTTAATTGTCATGTGTGACTGGAATTCGAGTGTAGGAAAAGGGAGAGAAGGAAACGTAGTAGGTGGATATGGATTGGGGCTAAGAAATGAAAGAGGAAGCCGCCTGGTAGAATTTTCCACAGAGCACAACTTAATCATAGCTAACACATGGTTTAAGAATCATGAAAGAAGGTTGTATGCATGGAAGAACCCTGGATATACTAAAAGGTATCAGATAGATTATATAATGGTAAGACAGAGATTTAGGAACCACGTTTTAAATTGTAAGACATTTCCGGGGGCAGATGTGGACTCTGACCACAATCTATTGGTTATGACCTGTAGATTAAAACTCAAGAAACTGTAAAAAGGTGGGAATTTAAGGACATGGGATCTGGACAAGCTGAAAGAACCAGAGGTTGTACAGAGTTTCAAGGAGAGCATAAGGGAACAATTGACAGAAATGGGGGAAAGAAACACAGTAGAAGAAGAATGGGTAGCTTTGAGGGATGAAGTAGTGAAGGCAGCAGAGGATCAAGTAGGTAAAAAGACGAGGGCTAGTAGAAATCCTTCGGTAACGGAAGAAATATTGAATTTAATTGATGAAAGGAGAAAATATAAAAATGCAATAAATGAAGCAGGCAAAAAGGAATACAAACGTCTCAAAAATGAGATCGACAGAAAGTGCAAAATGGCTAAGCAGGGGTGGCTAGAGCACTAATGTAAGGATGTAGAGGCTTATCTCACTAGGGGTAAGATAGATACTGCCTACAGGAAAATTAAAGAGACCTTTGGAGATAAGAGAAACACTTGTATGAACATCAAACCCTCAGTTCTAAGCAAAGAAGGGAAAGCAGGAAGGTGGAAGGAGTATGTAGAGGGTCTATACAAGGGCAATGTACTTGAGGACAATATTATGGAAATGGAAGAGAATGTAGATGAAGATGAAATGGGAGATACGACACTGCGTGAAGAGTTTGACAGAGCACTGAAAGACCTGAGTCGAAACAAGGCCCCCGGAGTAGTCAACATTCCATTGGAACTACTGACGCCTTGGGAGAGCCAGTTCTGACAAAACTCTACAGTCTGGTGAGCAAGATGTATGCGACAGGCGAAATACCCTCAGACTTCAAAAAGAATATTATAATTCCAATCCCAAAGAAAGCAGTTGTTGACAGATGTGAAAATTACCGAAATATCAGTTTAATTACACAGCTGCAAAATACTAACACGAATTCTTTACAGACGAATGGAAAAACTAGTAGAAGCCGACCTCGGGGAAGATCAGTTTGGATTCCGTAGAAATACTGGAACACGTGGGCAATACTGACCTTACGACTTATCTTAGAAGAAAGATTAAGGAGAGGCAAACATACGTTTCTAGCAGTCGTAGACTTAGAGAAAGCTTTTGACAATGTTGACTGGAATACTCTCTTTCAAATTCTGAAGGTGTCAGGGGTAAAACACAGTGAGCGAAAGATTATTAACAAAAAAAAAAAAATGGTTCAGATGGCTCTGAGCACTATCGGACTCGACTGCTGTGGTCATCAGTCCCCTAGAACTTAGAACTACTTAACCGTAATTAACCTAAGGACATCACACACATCCATGCCCGAGGCAGGATTCGAACCTGCGACCGTAGCAGTCGCAAGGCTCCGGACTGCGCGCCTAGAACCGCGAGACCACCGCGGCCGGCGATTATTAACAATTTGTACAGAAACCAGATGGTAGTTATAAGAGTTGAGGGGCATGAAAGGGAAGCAGTGGTTGGGAAGGGAGTGAGACAGGGTTGTAGCCTATCCCCGATGTTATTCAATCTGTATATTGAGCAAGCAGTAAAAGGCACAAAAGAAAAATTCGGAGTAGGTATTAAAATCCATGGAGAAGAAATAAAAACTTTGAGGTTCGCCGAGTACGTATTAAAATCCATGGAGAAGAAATAAAAACTTTGAGGTTCGCCGATGACATTGTAATTCTGTCGGAGACAGCAAAGGACTTGGAAGAGCAGTTGAATGGATTGAACAGTGTCTTGAAACGAGGATATAAGATGAACGTCAACAAAACCAAAACGAGGATAATGGAATGTAGTCGAATTAAGTCGTGTGATGCTGAGGGAATTAGATTAGGAAATGAGACACTTAAAGTAGTAAAGGAGTTTTGCTGTTTGGGGAGCAAAATAACTGATGATGGTCGAAGTAGAGAGGATATAAAATGTAGACTGGCAATGGCAAGGAAAGCGTTTCTGAAGAAGAGAAATTTGTTAACATCGAGTATAGATTTAAGTGTCAGGAAGTCATTTCTGAAAGTATTTGTATGGAGTGTAGCCATGTATGGAAGTGAAACATGGACGATAAATAGTTTGTACAAGAAGAGAATAGAAGCTTTCAAAATGTGGTGCTACAGAAGAATGCTGAGGATTAGATGGGTAGATCACATAACTAATGAGGAAGTATTGAATAGGATTGAGGAGAAGAGAAGTTTGTGGCACAACTTGACCAGAAGAAGGGATCGGTTGGTAGGACATGTTCTGAGGCATCAAGGGATCACCAATTTAGTATTGGAGGGCAACGTGGAGGGTAAAAATCGTAGAGGGAGACCAAGAGATGAATACACTAAGCAGATTCAGAAGGATGTAGGTTGCAGTAGGTACAGGGAGATGAAGCAGCTTGCACAGGATAGAGTAGCATGGAGAGCTGCATCAAACCAGTCTCAGGGCTGATGACCACAACAACAACAACAACAACAAGGCGAGAGCACGCACAAGAAAGCCCGTCCAGCTATCCACTGCTCTGTTTTGGTAAACTAACACCTGCAGCTGCGAGTCCCTCAGAGGCTGGCGGCCGCTGTGGCCTCTCTAAATGGATTACAGAACCTACCCAGCTCACCATTCAGACCGTCAGGATGTGGCCTTCGGCGGCTATGCGGGGAGGCAGCCGAGCTCTGTCTCACGTACTTCCTCTCCGAAAAATCTTATAATTACAAAATCGCAGAATTCTCGCTGTATTACCTAGCCAGCATACGGATGCGTTTCCACATATATTTCCTACACCGTATTTAAAGGTGTTATTCCGACAAACAACAACTACTTATCTACAAAGCGATTGTGCCGTTGTCAGTCGTTAAATGGACTCATGTAAGTTACAAAACCGTTACCACCTTACAAAGAAACAAAACTTCTGCGATTTCTGATAATGACATGGATTTTTAGAGGGATGATGAAGGACTCAGATGACCAGCCGAACGGTGTGTATAGTTTCTCGAGAAAAGGTAGCAGGATGAATATTAACATTAGCAAAAGAAACATAATACAAAATTCTTGTTGCTTATCGTCTCGAGATGTTCGGCAGACGCCTGTTCATCATTTTTTAGAACTTCCGCCAGCACGAGTGGCTTACATTGTCGAAGCTTCAGTGTTGAATGCTGATTCCAGAGTGAAGGGTAGATGGAGAGTGATGTTCCGGTAATGCCAGCCACTCGTGATGCCTAAACGTCAGATTAATCGTTGAACAAACATAGGACGGAGATCGCGACACAACAAGTGTACACGAAAGCATTAAATTTTTGAAAGGTTTTAGTTATTCTTTTTTATCCGATTCCGAAGAACGCTAAAACTCATTATAATAAAAACTGCAATCTAATATTAACTACAGAGAATTTCACGCTTTGCAAGTCCGATGTTCAGCAGCCAGAATGGCTGCTTCCCCGTCTTAGGGTTATCTTGGGTTACTGCTGACCAGCAAGTGTTCAGAATCCTTATTCGTCGTCACTCATATCCTACTTCTTCACATTTGTCTTGCACCTTCTCACCCCTGTTTCCTACCTGTTCATATCGGTTCCATATTGGAGGAGGTAGCCTCACAGTAGCTTCTCTTTTGGAGTCCATGATCCTCCCAGAGACTTAAGCCTTGTGGATTACTTTTGGGTCAACAGCGTGCTGTCGCAAACACTCTGTGGGTTCGAGAGTTCTGAGATAGGTGTAACGTGCGGTACAGTCTCTTTCTGATTCTCACCATTCTTTCAGCTACTATCTATAGTATCGTCCCTCAGAATATACATGCAGTAGTTGGATGTAGCAATGACATGATCTTGTATCAACCCACCAATTGCTGCATTCTGACACGCCGACATCAACTACTGAAGCTTTTATTCTGTTTGCAGCAATCCTGGAGTAACTTCTTAAGGAGCATTATGTCCAAAAGACACCTTCGAAACTTAAACGGCAATTTCTTAGGTGTAAATCCAAGAAACTAACTCAGCATTTGATGATTGTTGACGACTGTGATGGAGGCTACATTAGTGGTTAACTTCTGTGCGTTATTTCATTAAATGGTACATTCTAACGTAATCGAAAATCTTTGCGAGTGCATCTGCCAAAAGAAGACAAAAATGTGTCTACACTCACTACATGTTCTCTCGAAGGGTGTATCTGCTGACAACCAACTGCGGCGCAAACCAGACAGGACGAAAGTGTGAACGCCTCATCGTTATCTCGAAGACGTAAAGGGTGGTGTGATACAGTTCTTTTTTCTCGGCAACCTACTCCAGTATAAAACGGAAGGGCTTGATTTAATAGCGACCCGTTTCCTCATGTAACGTTACTGGTGACGCTATTGCAGAAAAATGGACCAGTCCGAATCCTTGAGGCAACCGGAATCACGAAAAGCCAGTTTGCTTACTCTGGCCTTCAGCCGTCGCGAAGCAAGTGCCAAATATGTGAAATATGTCTCGAGTGCCTGTAACTTAAATAACAAGCCCAGCACATTTTCGCTTTACTACTATGGGGAGGACGTGAGGATGTGGTTGGATAAAAATTAAAGTATCTTTTACAGAGCGTAATTATTAAGTAATTCAGCAGTAATCCACAGAAACGATCGTAGAGGGATGTAGGTAGCAGTAACTGTTCGGAGATGAAGAGGACTGCGCAGGAGTGCTTCGTCAAAACAGTCTCCCTACTCAAGACCACAACAATAACATATGAGTATAGTGTTTTGTACTTGTCATACATAACAGTTATAGGAACGTTGGCGATACAGTGAGGTGAGAAAAGTCCGTCGATAGCGATATACCGGTACATATATTCAGATGGAGGTAGTGTCGCGTACAAAATGACAGTGGATTGGTGAAGGTGCCATTTGTGCTCAGGTGACTGTGGCCGCACGACGAGAATGAACAGACTTTGAAAGCCGAATGGAGCTAGGTGCATGGGACATTCCATATCGTAAATCGTTAGTGAATTCAGTATCACGAGATCCACAGTCTCAGGAGTGTGCCGAAAACACCTCTCACCACGGACAACGCTGTGGCCGATGCCGTCCACCTAACGGCCGAGAGCAGCAGAGTTTGCGTGGAGTTGTCATCGCTAACAGACAAGCAACAACGCTTGTCATAACCACAGCGAAATTTGCCGTTAATGGGCTACGGTAGCATATGAGCGACTCGAGTGCCTTTGCTGACAGCACGACATTCCCTGCAGCGCTTCTCCTGGGCTCGTGACCATATCGGCTGGATCCTTGATGGCTGGGAAACCGTGGCCTGATGAGATGAGTCCCGATTTCAGTTGGTAAGAGCTGATAGTGGGACTGGAGTGTGGCGCTGATCCCACGAAGTAATGGGCCCAAGCTGTTAACAAGGCACTGGGGAAGCTGGAGGTGACTGCATAGTGGTGTGGGCTGTGTTTATAGCTAATGGTCCGACTGAACCGATCATTGAATGGAAATGGCTGTTTTCGGCTACCTGGAGACCATTTGCTGACATTCATCGCGTCATGAACCCAAGCCAAGATAGAATATTTATGGATGACAGTGCATCATGTCACCTAGCTAAATTGTTCGCGACTGGTTTCACGAACATTCTGCACAATTTGAGCCACTGATCTGGCCACTCAGATCACCCGACATGAATCTCATCGAACAATTAAGTGACATAATTGGGAGATCAGTTGTTGCACAAAATCTTGTACTGGCAACACTTTGGCCGGCCGCAGTGGCCGAGCGGTTGTAGGTGCTTCAGTCCAAAACCGCGCGTCTGCTACGGTCGCAGGTTCGAATCCTGCCGCGGGCATGGATGTGTGTGATGTCCTTAGGTTAGTTAGGTTTAAGTAGTTCTAAGTTCTAGGGACTGATGACCTCAGATGTTAAGTCCCATAGTGTTCAGAGCCATTTCAACCATTTGAACCGGCAACACTTTCGCAATTATGAACGGGTATAGAGTAAGTATGGCTCATTGTTTCTGCAGGGGCTTCCAGCGATTTGTTGAGTACATGCCATGTCGAGATTTTTCACCAAGCCGGAGAACAGGTGGTCCAACACAATTTTGAATCATCCAGTGACTTTTGTCACTTAATTGTAAGTATTTTCTATTTTTCTGTATAAAACAAAAACCGGAGCTAAGTATGAATCTTCTTTGTGAATGAATAAGAATTACGTACTAGCTACTGCCAAGTTACATTTTCACAGTTGTACTGTGCAATAATAATTATTCAACATAAATGGTGTTACTCTACTACAGGTGTATTGTTATAAGTCACGGCAACCGAACGCTGTATTGTGGTGTGGTATTCGATACGTAAGACATACAATTTTCACTGGTCTTACTACAGAGGAAGCGCGTCGAAGTAAATTTCTACGTAATAAATTCCTCCTTTCACGTCGTTAGTACTACCTGCACATTGCCAGTCCATAAACTCAGAAACCTTGAATAATGTTTGCGTGGTAGGAGCGCTGAGAGGACTAAGGTATTTGGAGAAGTAATAAATATTCAGCGAGGTGACGAGATTTTAGCTAACTACACACCAGCGCAAGCTGTCTCGGCTCAGTCCCGTGCTAATGAGCTTGTCGCTGCAGCGGGTACACGCAACTCGCACGTGACGTACAGCTGCATCGCAGGTGTTAATTCCACTCGCAAGCGATCTCGAGACACGTCGACGGCAGCTGTCCTAGTAGCGTCCCGGCTGCGAGCGGCGCCCCGACCATTAATTCCAGTGCCGGTCTTCAGAAACGGCACAGCGCTGGCCTCAGGGGGACCTGTTCCCGGCGTCGAGAAGCGTGATCTCGCAGCTCGTGTCAGCAACGGGTCGGGTGGTTCATCTGATTTACAGAGCAGACTACTTGTTGGCAGTAGTAACGCCTGCGCAGTCATCAACAGCCGTGACGGAACTGGCTGACCCGGCATGGGAGGGAAGCCCACCCGCCTACGCTGGAGCAGCCGCTGACGCACGCCTGTACGCTGGCACTCGACGGGGAAGCAGCGGGTTCGAATCTTGGTGGTGACATAGGGGAGGCGAGGTGGTGGCGTGAAGTTCCTGATCACCGGTACAGACCGTACCGCGTCAGATTGTTGTTGTTGTGGTCTTTAGTCCTGAGACTGGTTTGATGCAGCTCTCCACGCTACCCTATCCTGTGCAAGCTGCTTCATCTCCCAGTACTTACTGCAACCGAAATCCTACTGAATCTGCTTAGTGTATTCATCTCTTGGTCTCCCTCTACGATTTTTACCCTCCACGCTGCCCTCCAATGCTAAATTTGTGATCCCTCGATGTCTCAGAACATGTCCTACCAACCGGTCCTTTCTTCTTGTCAAGTTGTGCCACAAACTCCCCCCCAATTCTATTCAATGCCTCCTCATTACTTATGTGATCCACCCATCTAATATTCAGCATTCTTCTGTAGCGCCACATTTCGAAAGCTTCTAATCTCTTCTTGTCCATACTATTAATCGTCCATGTTTCACTTCCATACACGGCTACACTCCATACAAATACTTTCAGAAATGACTTCCTCACACTTAAATCTATACTCGATGTTAACAATTTTCTCTTCTTCAGAAACGCTTTCCTTGCCATTACCATTCTACATTTTATATCTTCTCTACTTCGACCATCATCACTTATTTTGTTCCCCAAGTAGCAAAACTCCTTTACTACTTTAAGTGCCTCATTTCCTAATCTAATTCCCTCAGCATCACCCGACCTAATTCGACTACATTCCATTATCCTCGTTTAGCTTTTGTTGATGTTCATCTTATATCCTCCTTTCAAGACACTGTCCATTCTGTTCCGCGTCAGATACACTGATGGAAAAAAATGGAAACATCAAAAAATAATTAATGTAGAGTAATGAAATTTCAGGAATACGGTTTTCTAGATAACACATTTAAGTGATTAACATTACAAGATCACAGATTAATGTAAGCTCGAAGTAATCTGTTGGAAATTGGAGAATACAACCGAACGTGCATGCATTGTGCTGTACTGGTGCCGGATGTCACTTTGTGGCATGGAGTTCCATGCCTGTTGCACTTGTATATCAACACAGGGACGGTTTATCCTAGTTGCGAATGACGCTGAAATTGTCTCCGATGACGTACTATAGTGCTTGATTGGTGATACGTGTTACAAACCCGACACAATAGGAAGGACCAGACCCCTTTGCTTTTTTCTTTTATCACTCGTTTATTACATCAGAGAAATATACATTTTAAGACAAAATTTAACGACATGAAATATTGCTCCCAATAAAAGTTAACACAAGCAGTGACGAAACAGTTCCCTCAAGGGTTTCTGCTGGCAACGAATTTTAAGGAGGCAATGTAAGGCTTATATCAGTTTAGCTCAAACACGTAGCTAGTGATTGAATCACGACACAGACACTTCAACAATTTCGGTAACAAATAAATAGCGTGAATTTGTATTCACAGTAACCAACTAATCAACAGCCTTGCCATTAAATAAGTAGTAAACCATTTGGAACGAATTAGCAACACTCAGCAACTAGAGGAGTTGCCTTGCTCCCCATTAAATAAACAAACCTACAGTAATTAAATGAATAACAAATCAAACATACTACGCTCCACTGAAAGTCTTCAGTGGAAGCCTAGCCAAAATGAAGATTCCATTAACTGACTAGCACTGAAGTCACACTAAAGCTCATCTCTGTGTTTCCAAACACACATGGGGCAAATTTCTACAAGACAAGATTTTGAAGGGATCACATCAGTAAAACCGGTGGTGGAGCTAACTCGTGCCACTGAAAATTAAGGCACTAGACCGGGGCACAAGGTGGTATACAATGAGGTTGCCTTAGTGTTATACTGCGCTCCAAAATATTGATTGAAATGGCCAATTCAAAATAAAGTACACACAAACCAGCATTAATTAACGAGGAGTGACACCAGGTCGCTCGAAGGGATGACAACACTTAATTCAAAAGACGAATGCCGGAGGCGGCAGTAACATCAAGCACCTTCTCCGAGTTTTAACCAGAAGTCACTTCCCGCTATACAAGTAAACATTTAACTAAGCACAAGGAAGGAACCCCAAAGAGAAAATTCAAATAAAACCCACAAAAGATTATAAAGGACAGGGAACCCCAACTATTTAAATTTAAAAGAACTAGCTCTCCCCAAGGAGAGTGTAAACGCTAAGGCTACACTTAAGAGGCCACCAAAATTGGTTACAAATCTCTTGTACATTTGCTCCTTTTCTTTAAAAGAAACACAAGGCTGCTTAACTTCTACTGGACGTCCGGTATGGCTTGTGTAGGAGACACCAGGCAGCAACCGAATCTAGGCAGTCGCACGGCACGGCGAGCAAAATCAGGAGAGCAGACAGGCAAGCAGCCAGAACATATCCTCTATCCTGAACCGGAAGACCGCGTGCAACCAACTCCACATATGCGTGGTTGCTTCCCACCTCGTGCCTCTCGGCGTCTCAGCAGGTAGCCCGAGCAAACGTCAACTGTCACTCGCCCCGCGAATGCCGAAAGCAACAAGGGAGGCAAAGATAAGAAACATCGAAGGATCGGTAATGGACATCCAAGAGACTGGCGCGCCAGTAACGAGCGCCACGGCTCAATTGGAGACAGGGGGATGATGACCGAGCATGACAAGCTAACATGTCGAGATTCTTTACAACAGCATTAGTGGTCGACCGTTATTCTGTTGGAAAACATACCCTGGAATGCTGTTCATGAATGGTGGCGCAACAACTCGAATCACCAGGCACACGTACAGTTTTGCAGTGAGAGTACAAGAGATAACCACGAGATTGCTCCTGTCGTCGTACGAAATCGCACCTCACACCTTAACTCCAGTCGTAGGTCTAACGTCTCCAGCACGCTAGAGACGCAGGGCAGTTGGTTGCAAACCTTCAGCTGGTCTCCTTCTAACCAATACACCGCCATCACTGCCACCGAGGCAGAACCGACTTTCTTCAGAAAACACAGTCGACCTCCACTCTGGTCTCCAATGATCTCTCACGTGACACCACTGGAGTCGCAAATGGCGTTGGGGTCTGTGCAATGCACGCTCAGAGCTGGCTTTGAATTAACCGATTTGTAACAGTTCGTTTTGTCACTGTTGTGCCAACTGCTGCTCAGATTGCTGCTGCACGAGCAATATGATGCGTCAGAGCCGTACACCGAACACGACTGTCTACCCTCTCGCTAGTGTCACATGGGCGTCCGGACCCGGTCTTCTTGCTTGCGGCTGCACATTACCGTGACCACTGCTGCCAGCAGTCTTGCAGAGGCTACATTCCTGCCAAGTCTTTCCACAGTATCGCAGAAGGAACATCCAGCTTCTCGCAGCCCTATTACACGACGTCGTTCAGACTCGAGAGAGGTGACGATAATGGCGTCATTGTTGCCTTGAAGGCATTCTTGACTAACATCAACTCACCACACCAAATCTCAAAGGTAACTAACACAACCGTTACAGCGTGTATTTAAATCAAAACTAATAGCATCACACAGTCCGTTTGCAAACCTGTAACCGCGTAAGTAACTAGTGGGTCACCATCACAATTTTTTCTCTTAAATATCTTTGAGACTAACGCCCTTTTCGCACATTTATTATAAGTACTACCAGTCTTCCACGATGATTCTGTACTTAGACTCTGTATCACATACTTTTTAGTCATAATTCTATGACCATGTTATAGATCATTCTTTGATTTAAATTCTGAGGGAGACATTCCTAGCAGTGTTGAAACCCGGTTAATTCGTTAAAAATAGTGACCGAGGGCTGTAACCATACACCATCTCTGAACGTGCAGCCATGTACAAAAGTTTGCTAATTGCATCATCACACTTCCACTACTAGTGCATGACCAGTGAGAAATCTGAGTAGTCATCATCATTCAGACATAGAAACACGCCTACCAACCTCCGTTTACGCCACACAACATGTTCTTAGTGTTCCTATTCTTTTTTCCCCTCAAAGTATGTATAAGATCCCGATCTTTTTCATGACTGCGTCCAACGTCGTCATCGAGGGCTAGGTCTGACTGTCGTGAAACTGACGAGACCTGTCGTTTTATGTTCAGAGGACGGCATGATTACATGGCGCAAATGACGATTGCCGAGGAGGCATTCTCCGCGTCCAGAGATTACATCTGCATACGCTTCTGCTTCGCTTGCACCGCCACCGTCTATATCTGTTGGCGAACTGTGAGAAATCTTCTCTGTGAACTTTTTCTCGCTTCCATGCTTAGCAAAGTGCATAGTCAATTTCTCTACTGAAGTTGCCGCTAGGCAGTTCCACAGCTTCCCTAACCAGAGTCGTAGTATTTCGAAGCGGGATCGAGTATACTCGTCTGTTCAAACACAATCTTCTGTTCTGCGAAATTGGTTCCATTCCACAACGGGCTCCTGATATAGCTACCAGTTATGAATTTCTTGAAATAAGACAGTCTCTGTTGTAAAACTTTCTTTATTTACAGGAAATGATGCGTCTCGCTCTTTTGGGGCGTCGTCAGGTTAGCCTAGGGGTGTAAAATGACAATATGAGGAATGCGCAGATTAAAATGTGGAAATGAATTAATTTAAAAACACAAAGGAGGCGAAGTTCCAGGCTGTGGAACCTGCCGTCTCTATAGTTGACTAGAACTGTGAACTCACGTAAAAATTAACGTGGAACACCAACATTCTTCCATTAATACCCGCATACGGCATTAAGACAAAATTTTATAAGGAACCATCGTCCTATCGTCATGAGATGAATAATATCATTACGGAAGCTGGAACCGGGAATAACTGCAGTATCTACTGTACATGAAAACTATGACAAACCAAGAAAAATATAAGCAATCTTACGTAACGCGGAACCAACCGCATCCCGGTGTACACAGCATGGAGTGTCGCGTACAGCTGAGAAACAGCATATAATGCGGTCTAGAAGATGACACGCCAGCTCTCCAAGGCGACCACACAAACATATAGCCGTAAAGACAAGATTATACGACCGTAGTGCAGACATTAAAGGTAGAAGGAGTTGGCTAGCCAAGGTGCTTACAAAAAGCGATTGCATACCTGCATTACATATGCAGATGATAAATTAGGTAAAAAAGTGAATTATTAAATAGGACTTTAGTGTAAGAATGTTAAGGAAATAGCTGCAGAAACACAAAATTAGTATGGGTAACAAGATATCTGTAAAGAGCAGAATTTTGAAAATCTGCCAAGTAGTAAAAATTAAAACGAAGCTAAAACATTAGTCAGGTCGAGAAAACTAGTTAAAAGATAAGGGAGAAGAATGTAGTGTAGCATTCACAATAAAAGCTATAGGTGGCTTAGAGTGGTGGGTACCATAGTACTGAATCGTAATGAGACTAGCTTCTGCTAAGCAATTGGTCGTTCAGAAAAATACCTTTTCCTCTACCGGAGCGTTTCGGAATTTTAAATTTATATTTTTTCATTGAACTATGTCCGGCCTGACCACCAGACTGCGCCAACCTCCTGTATTGAATTAAAAGCCACTCCACAGTGTCCCAAGAAGTGAGGGCGTGCCATGTTACTGGCACTCTCCTACAACGGTAAGCTACCTGCTGGTGCCGAGATCCATCCTCTAGCCTTCTCTCTCACCACCCTCTATAACATAAACACGTTGTAAGCAGACTGTTTAGGTTTTTATATTGGTAACGCCACATAACGCTCTGTATTGTAATATTCGCTATTGTTGTGTTGGGCGAATGCACCCGTGGTCTAGGGGTAGCGACTTTGATTCATAATCAAAAACGTCTTCGGTTCAAAAAATGGTTCAAATGGCTCTGAGCACTATGGGACTCAACTGCTGTGTTTATTAGTCCCCTAGAACTTAGAACCACTTAAACCTAACTAACCTAAGGATATCACACACATCCATGCCCGGGGCAGGATTCGAACCTTCGACCGTAGCAGTCGCACGGTTCCGGACTGCGCGCCTAGAACCGCGAGACCACCGCAAAAGACTTCGGTCCCGGGTTCGATCCCGGGTTCGATCCCGGGTTCGATCCCGGGTTCGATCCCCGCCACTGCCTAAATTTTGATAAATAATCAGCATTGGCGGCCGAAGACTTCCGCCATAAGAAGTCAGCCTCATTCTGCCATCGACCTTGTCAAAGAGGGCGGAGGAGCGGATAGAGGTTCAGGGCACTCTGTTGTCCTAGGGGTGGGAACTTGCCCCTAAAGGCGGAAGAATCAGCAATGATCAACGACATGAGGATGCAGAAGGCAATGGAAACCACTGCATTAAAGACACGTAACGTGTATACACAGGACATCTGGCCTGTAGTTGAAGTGTCATGATGATCTCTCCATTGGCAAAAGATTCCGGAATAGTCCCCCATTCGGATCTCCGGGAGGGGACTGCCAAGGGGGAGGTTACCATGAGAAAAAGATTGAATAATCAACGAAAAAATAATGATCTACGAGTCGGGGCGTGGAATGTCAGAAGCTTGAACGTGGTAGCGAAACTAGAAAATCTGAAAGGGAAATGCAAAGGCTCAATCTAGTTATAGTAGGGGTCAGTGAAGTGAAGTGGAAGGAAGACAAGGATTTCTGGTCAGATGAGTATCGGGTAATATCAACAGCAGCAGAAAATGGTATAACAATTGTAGGATTCGTTATGAATAGAAAGGTAGGGCAGAGGGTGTGTTACTGTGAACAGTTCAGTGACCGGGTTGTTCTAATCAGAATCGACAGCAGACCACCACCGACAACGATAGTTGAGGTATACACGCCGACGTCGCAAGCTGAAGATGAACAGATAGAGAAAGTGTATGAGGATATTGAAAGGGTAATGCAGTATGTAAAGGGGGACGAAAATCTAATAGTCATGGGCGACTGGAATGCAGTTGTAGGGAAAGGAGTAGAAGAAAAGGTTACAGGAGAATATGGGCTTGCGACAAGGAAGGAAAGAGGAGAAAGACTATTTGAGTTCTGTAACAAGTTTCAGCTAGTAATAGCGAATACCCTGTTCAAGAATCACAAGAGGAGGAAAAGGCCGGGAGATACGGGAAGATTTCAATAAGATTACATCATATAATAGTGATGAAGAGTAGGCTAAAGTTCAAGACATTAGCCAGGAAGAATCCATACGCTAAGAAGTGGGATACAGAAGTTCTAAGGAATAACGAGATACGTTTGAAGTTCTCTAACGCCATAGATACAGCAATAAGTAATAGCGCAGTAGGCAGTACAGTTGAAGAGGAATGGACATCTCTAAAAATGGCCATCACAGAAGTTGGGAAGGAAAACATAGGTACAAAGAAGGTAGCTGCAAAGAAACCAAGGGTAACAGAAGAAATACTTCAGTTGATTGATGAAAGGAGGAAGTACAAACATGTTCCGGGAAAATCAAGAATACAGAAATATAAGCCGCTGAGGAATGAAATAAATAGGAAGTGCAGGGAAGCTAAGACGAAATGGCTGCAGGAAAAATGTGAAGACATCGAAAAAGATATGATTGTCGGAAGGACAGACTCAGCATACAGGAAAGTCAAAACAACCTTTGGTGACATTAAAAGCAACGGTGGTAACATTAAGAGTGCAACGGGACTCCCACTGTTAAATGCAGAGGAGAGAGAAGATAGGTGGAAAGAATACATTGAAAGCCTCTATGAGGGTGAAGATTTGTCTGATGTGATAGAAGAAGAAACAGAAGTCGATTTAGAAGAGATAGGGGATCCAGTATTAGAATCGGAATTCAAAAGAGCTTTGGAGGACTTACGGTCAAATAACACAGAAGGGATAGATAACATTCCATCAGAATTTCTAAAATTATTAGGGGAAGTGGCAACAAAACGACTATTCACGTTAGTGTGTAGAATATATGAGTCTGGCGACATACCATCTGACATTCGGAAAACCATCATCCACACAATTCCGAAGACGGCAAGAGCTGACAAGTGCGAGAATTATCGCACAATCAGCTTAACAGCTCATGCATCGAAGCTGCTTACAAGAATAGTATACAGAAGAATGGAAAAGAAAATTGAGAATGCGCTAGGTGACGATCAGTTTGGCTTTAGGAAAAGTAAAGGCACGAGAGAGGCAATTCTGACGCTACGGCTAATAATGGAAGCAAGGCTAAAGAAAAATCAAGACACGTTCATAGGATTTGTCGACCTGGAAAAAGCGTTCGACAATATAAAATGGTACAAGCTGTTCGAGATACTGAAAAAAGTAGGAGCAAGCTATAGGGAGAGATGGGTCATATACAATATGCACAACAACCAAGAGGGAATAATAAGAGTGGACGATCAAGAACGAAGTGCTCGTATTAAGAAGGGTGTAAGACAAGGCTGTAGCCTTTCGCCCCTACTCTTCAATCTGTACATCAAGGAAGCAATGATGGAAATAAAAGAAAGGTTCAGGAGTGGAATTAAAAAACAAGATGAAAGGATATCAATGATAAGATTCGCTGATGACATTGCTACCCTGAGTGAAAGTGAAGAAGAATTAAATGATCTGCTGAACGGAATGAACAGTCTAATGAGTACACAGTATGGTTTGAGAGTAAATCGGAGAAAGACGAAGGTAATGAGAAGTAGTAGAAATGAGAACAGCGAGAAACTTAACATCAGGATTGATGATCACGAAGTCAATGAAGTTAAGGAATTCTGCTACCTAGGCAGTAAAATAGCCAATGACGGACGAAGCAAGGAAGACATCAAAAGCAGACTCGCCATGGCAAAAAAGGTATTTCTGGTCAAGAGAAGTCTACTAATATCAAATACCGGCCTTAATTTGAGGAAGAAATTTCTGAGGATGTGCCTCTGGAGTACAACATTGTATGGTAGTGAGACAAGGACTGTGGGAAAACCGGAACAGAAGAGAATCGAAGCATTTGAGATGTGGTGCTATAGACGAATGTTGAAAATTAGTTGGTGTGATAAGGTAAGGAATGAGGAGGTTCTACGCAGAATCGGAGAGGAAAGGAATATGTGGAAAACACTGATAAGGAAAAGTGACAGGATGATAGGACATCTGCTAAGACATGAGGGAATGACTTCCATGGTACTAGAGGGAGCTGTAGAAGGCAAAAACTGTAGAGGAAGACAGAGATTGGAATACGTCAAGCAAATAATTGAGGACGTAGGTTGCAAATGCTACTCTGAGATGAAGAGTTTGGCACAGGAAAGGAATTCGTGGCGGGCCGCATCAAACCAGTCAGTAGACTGATGACCAAAAAAAAATTAAAAGTGTTGAGCAGTTGGCTGTTTAACAGCGCGTAGCGTTGCACAGTTGGAGGTGAGCCGCCAGCAGTGGTGGATGTGAGGAGAGAGATGGCGGAGTTTTGAGAGAGGATGATCTGGACGTGTGTCCATCAGAGACTGTAAATTTGTAAGATTGGATGTCATGAACTGATATATATGACTGTTGAACACTATTAAGGTAGTTACATTGTTTGTTCTCTATCAAAATCTTTGATTTGCTATCTATGCCTATCAGTAGTTAGTGCCTTCAGTAGTCGGAATCTTTTATTTAGCTGGCAGTAGTGGCGCTCGCTGTATTGCAGTAGTTCGAGTAACGAAGATTTTTGGGAGATATGTGATTTGTGAAAGGTATAGGTTAATGTTAGTCAGGGCTATTCTTTTGTAGGGATTATTGGAAGTCAGATGGCGTTGCGCTGAAAATATTGTATGTCAGTTTAGTGTTGATCAGAATAGGTAAAGAGCGAAATGTCTGAGTACGTTTAGTTTTGCTCAGCTGTTTGATAATCAAGTAGGGTAAGAGTCTTATCAGCACAGTAATTCATAAATTTTTGTAAGGGGACGTTTCAAAGTCACTAAAACTTCACAAGCACCCATCACAACCACGACACTCAACAGTTGCAGTTACAACTCACCTCTCACATTTCACTAAGGAATGGTACCAATACATCGGAAAGCAGAGTACATTTGCTGTTTCTTACCTGAAGCTATCCGTCGTGGATCGCCGACCAAAAATGCTTTCTATTTGTCGAAGACTTCGAAGGAACACAGCATATACAGGGTGAGTCACCGAACATTACCGCTGGATATATTTCGTGAACCACATCAAATACTGACGAATCGATTCCACAGACCGAACGTGAGGAGAGGGGCTAGTGTAATTGGTTAATACAAACCATAAAAAAATGCACGGAAGTATGTTTTTTAACACAAACCTACGCTTTTTTTTAAAAAAATGGAACCCCGTTAGTTTTGTTAGCACATCTGAACATATAAACAAATACGTAATCAGTGCCGTTTGTTGCATTGTAAAATATTAATTACATCAGGAGATATTGTAACTTAAAGTTGACGCTTGAGTACCACTCCGCTGTTCGATCGTGTGTATCGGAGAGCACCGAATTACGTAGGGATCCAAAGGGAACGGTGCTGGACCTCAGGTACAGAAGAGACTGGAACAGCACATTACGTCCACATGCTAACACCTTTTTATTGGTCTTTTTCACTGACGCACATGTACATTACCGTGATGGGTGAGGTACACGTACACATGTGGTTTCCGTTTCCAATTACGGAGTGGAATAGAGTGTGTCCCGACATGCCAGGCCAATAGATGTTCAACGTGGTGGCCATCATTTGCTGCACACAATTGCAATCTCTGGCGTAGTGAATGTCGTACACGCCTCAGTACATCTGGTGTAATGTCGCCGCAGGCTGCCACAATACGTTGTATCATATCCTCTGGGTTTTAGGCACATCACGGTACACATTCTCCTTTAACGTATCCCACAGAAAGAAGTCGAGAGGTGTAAGATCAGGAGAACGGGCTGGCCAATTTATGCGTTCTATGAAACGCCCGTCGAACATCCTGTCAAGGGTCAGCCTAGTGTTAATTGTGGAATGTGCAGCTGCACCATCATGCTGATACCACATACGTCGACGTGTTTCCAGTGGGACATTTTCGAGCAACGTTGGCAGATCATTCTGTAGAAACGCGATGTATGTTTCAGCTGTTGGGCCCTTGCATTGAAGTGAGGACCAATGAGGTGGTCGCCAATGATTCCATACATTTACAGTCCACGGTCGCTCTCGCTCTCCCTGTCTGAGCCAGCGAGAATTGTCCACGGACCAGTAATGCATGTTCCGTAGATTCACTGCCCCGTGGTTTGTGAAACCCGCTTCATCGGTAAACAGGTAGAACTGCAACGCATTCTCTGTTAATGTCCATTGACAGAATTGCACTCGATGATTAAAGTCATCATCATGTAATTGCTGATGTAGCGACACGTGAAACGGGTGAAAGCAGTTACGATGCAGTATGCGCATGACACTACTTTGACTCAGTCCACCGGCTCTCTCAATGTCCCGTGTACTCATGTGTGGGTTCATGGCAACAGCAGCTAACACACCAACTGCAACCGCTTCTCCTGTGACGGGCCTGTTACCGACCCGTTTGAGTGTTACGACCATACCTGTTGCATACAGTTGGCGGTAGATGTTTTGCAATGTGCGGCACGTTGGATGCTCCGTCCGGGTACCGTTCTGCATACACCCTGCAGGTTTCAGCTGCATTTCGTCGACACTCGCCATAGATGAGTACCATTTCCGCCTTTTCAGAGTTCGAATACACCATGATCACAGTTTCTACAACACTACACTATCACAGACGTCTGGTAACACGGTGTACTACAGTTGGTCTGCGTGCGGAGACGAATGCAGAATAACAACAGCAGCAAGCGCTACATGCGGACACTGCGACAGCTAGACCAAACCACAACAGTGCACTACAGCCACACTCGTAAACACGCTCGTCATCGTAAACATGTCCCTGCAAATGCTGCTCGCCGACCGTGGCCCGTGTTTGTTACAACACGCAACTGAACGTCGGAGGTTTCAAGCGTCAACTTTAGCTTACAATATCTCCGGATGTAATTAACATTTTACAATGCAACAAACGGCACTGATTACGGATTTGTTTAAATGTTCAGATGTGCTAACAAAACTAACGTGGTTCCATTTTTAAAAACGTAGATTTGTGTTAAAAAGACATACTTCCGTGCATTTTTTTATGGTTTGTATTAAACAATTACACTAGCCCACGTTCGGTCTGTGGAATCTGTTCCTCAGTATTTGATGTGGTTTACGAAATATATCCAGCGGTAACGTTAGGTGACTCACCTGTATACATGAGGTCAACTGCCATGATGTTGGGATAACTGACAGACCACTCTCGGCCAGCCACGGCAGAGCAAACGCGCAAGGCGTTGGCCCATCTCTCGGTAGCAGTAGTATGCGAGAGGGAGGTCCCACCACAACGCTCAACAAACCGGCGAGGTGTCCCTAAGGAGTGGACATAATGGCCAGCGATCAGGGGTATTGCTGAATCTGAAACGAAAACAAACATTTTACTGTTACTCATAATGCATTTTACTTAGTTATAGTGTTCGCTACTGATATATACAATGGACAGTGGTTGTAGTGCAACAGTAGTAGTAGACATCGTTAGATGTCATAGTGGGTGTAATTTCAGCAATTAGTATTCTCCCAGCTTTCGTAGATTCGTTAGTTGCCAACAGACAATGAAGATACGAAACATGAAGATCTCCTCTGTAATAGTGTATTTAGTCCACCTTTGGACTGCGGAGAACCTGCGTGACATGGATTCTACAACTGCTTGGAAGTTAAGAGTCACCAGATTTTTTATTCCTGTAAATTACTTTCTGGTGGTTTGTGAAAGCGATATTGTTGTCCGATAGCGTCACAGATGTGCTTCATCATGTTCAGGCCAGGTAAAAATGGCGGACAAGGCATCAAATGAGCATCCAGCTCCTCAAACAACTGTAGCGCGATTCTGGAATTGTGCCACCGACGTTATCTTGCTGAAAGATGCCATCTCCGTCGTGGAAGCCATTAATTATGAAGATATGATGTCTTAGATTACTATCGTAGGCCCCCTGGACGCCCAGATGATTCTCTAACATAGCACAAGACTGTCCGTCGCGTAGTGCGTGTTCCCTACAGATGTTCGTCTCGGTGAGAGCGTATCCGGAGACGGCCGTTGAACTAATGTAATAAAAAACATGACCACTGACTTGTCGCCAATGATCCATAGTCCAGTGTTGACGCTTTTGTGTCCACTACAATCGTAATCGACGATGTCGGAGTGTGCAGTGGCGATCAGACGACTTGCTCATGAAGCTGTTACCACAATCAAAACGTATTTGAGAGTCGATAAACTGGATATGTCACCCAACTATGACAGAATATGTGCAGTTGTGTTCTGAAATACAGGGATTAACGTGTTTGAGTTTTGACATTTCTATTGGTGACTAAGGACGGTGTCCTGAACAACATTACATAATTATTTACGTCTTTTGCAGACTAGTAATTGTAACTATTAAAAGTCATACGTTTTTAGGTTGGGTAGTACCTGCAAGTATACTATACGTGGCAAGAGCAAGCCATTAATTCTCATTTCCCATAGGTGACAGGTCATGTGTTGAAATGTTGACCCATAGACACAAAATAGTTCGTCTACCCTGACATGGGCACTCCACTTAGTGGTGCAGTTACGACCATGTAGAAAACATCAGGTCGTAAAATTTATGACGTGTCTGTGGGAAGACTGTTTGACACAGGGAAATAACAATCAACACACTGATGTGCGTACGCATTAAGATACTGCATTTAAAAATATCTGCACTTATACAGGTTACTCACTGTGGATTCAAAAACCTAGAACTGTGAAGAATAGAGTTCATCAAAGAAAAAGAAAAGCAAACAGTGAGTGCAACGTAGCTGACTTTTAGTAGGTGTAACACACCGCTCCACATGTCATTATGAGGCAGCTTGAACATGCAGCTCAAAGGAGTTTTTTGGACTCCTACATTCCAACGAATTTCACCCTTTCGACATTTCGCTCGACCAACAGCTTGATGACGATGACTTTCGGAACCATGAGGTGGCTATTCTGTGCAATATTCTGTTTACAGATGAAGTATCATTTAAAAATCATGAGCGAATGAAACTATACACAACTGGACAGATGAAAACGGACTCTGGTCTGGAGAAGTGGGTAAACAACGATCTTGGTCTTTCAGGTTAATGTGGCAGGTTTAATAACAAACCCACCAATCGTCTCTGAGTTGCGTGTTCGTCTACATTTGGTACAGCAACACATAAGTTGGCGGCAGATCTGCTCCTGACAGCGGTTCAGAGATTGTGATGTTGTTCTCTTGTTAGCAATTCATCAAGTTCCACACATGTTAACGTCATCGTACTGCTTTTCGGAGGTTCTTCCCGACAGTACAGAAAAGTATACGTAACGCCATTAAAATGAATGGATCTCTTTGTCTGATATCGATATATGTTAAAAATGACTTACGCTTATCAGCAAATTCGCCATATTGCTCGCTCTAAATTGGCGAAATCCACACCTCTGCAAACTTCCTGATAGTGGATATATTTTGTGTGACCCATCTAAGCTGTCTGGCCCTATTTTTTGCTACACCTGAACGGCAGTGTGCGTGTGGTTCGAAGACCTCTCGACATGACACGTCTCACTTGGCAATACGGCACGTCTGCTCGTATCTCTCACCGGGAGAAAATATGGAGGAACCTACTCTGAACATGTGCATGTGTGTTTCTTCGCCAAAGGCTCCCACTAGGCTACCTGTGCAAACATCATCACTCACGAGTCGCTTCAAAGTGTGTTCTGTCTCGTCCTCTCAGCATAAATGGCTTCCCTCGAAGCGACCCGCGGCAGCTGCCGGAATCCATAAGAGTCGCCAGCCACACTTCGGCTCACGAGTCAGCGTTGAAAATGTCTCCACTCGCATAGACGCAACCGATAAACTATAGCGGTCAAGCAAGTTTCACAACACGATCTTTTATAGATGCTAGAAATTTAACGGTGATTTCCATGCGAGATGCTGATAACAGTTTCCACAACGAAACTTTGTGTCGTAACCTGGCAGATAATCCAAAGAGATTCTAATCGAATGTAAGGTATGCTAGCGGCAAGGACATAACCAATGCCTTCGCTGCGCGATAGCAATGGAAGTATTATCAACGACAGTGCTGTCAAAGGAGAGTTACTAAACGTAACCTTCTGAGATTCCTTCACTAGAGTAGACGAGGTAAATATTCCAGAATTCGAATCAAAAACCGCTGCCAACACGAGTAACTTAGAACTAGATGTCTTTGGAGTAGTGAAGCAACTTAAATCACATAACAAAAGAAGGTATTCCGTGGTCATTACGGTCTGGGACGTGTTTTCGTGACACAATGGATCAACACAAGCAGATATGTAACCATGCGGACCATGTCCACCTCTACATGCAGTGTGGCTTTTCCTCGGCACGAAGGCATCTACCAGCAGATCATTGCAAGGTGTCACACAACTCTCAGTGTACGTGCATGATGCAGAGGGCACCAGGATAAGTTTACCGTACTTGGGGGATACCGAAGTCCCAGGACTGAAATCCAATCGAGAATCTGAGGTACTGCGTCGATCGGACTATTTGCACCACAGATCCTGAGCCGAGAAATCTATTACAGCTGAGAGGGCACTGAAGTCGGCACGCCTCCACATGCCCGTCCAGAACCTGGCTGATACTCTTTCTGTGCACAGCGGTCCTTGGCGCACAGTGTGGTTATTTAGGCTTTTAACAGGTGCTCATATTAATATCAAAGGACAGTATTTTATTATACGATAGCAGGACATTCACCGGAAGCTGTCTCACCGCAAAATACCTAGCAGCATTTAAACCGGAATGACTATATGCAATGAGGCACAGGCAACGCCGATGCCAGACTGTGGTTAATCGGAAGAATCCTTAGGAAATGTAGTCTACCCACAAAAGAGACAGATTACAATACCATTGAAACTTCCTGGCAGATTAAAACTGTGCGCCGGACCGAGTCTCGAACTCGGGACCTTTGCCTTTCGCTGGCAAGAGCTCTACCAACTGAGCTACCCAAGCACGACTCACGAGCCGTCCTCACAGCTTTACGTCTGCCAGCACATCGTCTCCTACCTTCCAAACTTCACAGAAGCTCTTCTGAAAACCTTGCAGAATAAGCAGTCCTTCCTTTCAAGGAGTGCTAGTTCTGCAAGGTTCGCAAAAGAGCTTCTGTGAAGGTTGGAAAGTAGGAGACGAGGTGCTGGCAGAATTGAAGCTGTCAGGATGGGTCGTGAGTCGTGCTTGGGTAGCTCAGTTGGTAGAGCACTTGCTCGCGGAAAGCAGAGGTCCCGAGTTCGAGTGTCGGTCCGGCGCAAGGTTTTCATCTGCCAGGAAGTTTCATATCAGCAGAGTGAAAATCTCATTCTGGATACAGTACCATTGTTCGGCTAATAGTTGAGTATTGGTCGTCAATCTAAGATCCGATAGGACTCACAGAGAAAATAGAGAAGATCCAAAGAAGAGCAGCATCTTTCGTTAAAGATCCATTTAGCAAGAGCGATTGCGTCCCGTAGATGCTCCGCCAACTATAGTGCAAGAGAGGCTTTCGACATCTCGCAGTTGTTTATTGTAAAAGTTCCGAGAGCGTACGTTTCTAGAAGAGTTCAAATGGTTCAAATGGCTCTGAGCACTATAGGACTCAACATCTTAGGTCATAAGTCCCCTAGAACTTAGAACTACTTAAACCTAACTATCCTAAGCACATCACACGCACCCATGCCCGATGCAGGACTCGAACCTGCGGCCGTAGCAGTCCCGCGGTTCCAGACTGCAGCGCCAGAACCGCACGACCACCGCGGCCGGCTCTAGAAGAGTCAACCACATATTGATTCCTCATACGTATAGAAGTCGAAAAAGACCATAAAGATAAAATAAGAGAGGTTTGAGCGCAGACGGAGATTATACAACCACTTTGCTTTCCGCGAACCATACGCGACATAATCGTGTGTACAGTTATCCAATACTGTAAAATGCTTTTTTATTCCAGTCTCTGATCACAAATGAATTCTTTAGACGACGACCGGTTTCAGTCTATAATGACCATATTCAGATCTTTTTTTACACCATGTCCTAAAGTGATACGGCCATAATGGCATCGTCAAAACATAAATTATATTTCTATCTTTTGACGATGCCATTATGGCCGTATCACTTCAGGACACGGTGTGAAAAAGATCTGAAGATAGACATTACAGACAGAAACAGGTCATCGCGTAAAGAATTCATTTGTGATCAGAGACTGGAATAAAAAAGAATTTTAAATTGCCATTTGTTATAGACCGTAAGGTGGATTTCAGAGTATAGATGTAAATGTGGACCAACTCTGTGCGTACTGAATATGTTTGCTGCAGATATTCCTATGAAAACAAATATTAATAATAATTTCTTCCTTAACGTACAACACCACTTTTTTTTGGTTCACTTTGCTTTGATATCACTGAAAACGAAATAAGAGTTCAAGCGCAGTAGTGGTGTCAGTTTGCAGGAAAGTGTGCTGTAAATACTGACATTAAGAACAGTCTTCTTGTTGTGACGCCATATCGCTACGCCCTTTGAGGCATCTGTTGGACGAAGTTGTTGCCTGCGGAGCAGACACGCCGTCACACGAGTGGATACAGCTTACCAGAGCCGGTGGGCCCCGGGTATCGGCCGTAACTGTCGTAGAGGGGAGAGATACCGGAGAAGATATAAAGGAGGTAAATAAGAAGCAGGTTGCCCACGGGAGTCATAAACAATTAAGCTCGCCGGCGAGAGGAGAGGTTTAATTTTAGTCGGGAGCCCGGGCCGGCTGCCTTTATCTTTATAGAGTGGCGGCCGGGCCCCGCTATCGCAGCCGGGAGAGCGACGTCGCTCGGTTTATTGTCCATTGTGCGCGGGCGTGCGGCCGTGCGCGCGCTGCCATGCCACCACGACCGCATTCCTGCGGCGCCGTGTGGCGCCAGCGGCTGGCGACTGGCGCGCCATTACGTTTTACGGCGCTACGCTGCGCTGCGGTGCGACGCCCGGGGGTCGCTTATCGATAGCTCGCTCACCGCGGCGGGCTCGATACGGCCAGCGAGTGGCTCTGGCCGGGGCAGAGATTACCTAATGGGGGTGAAGTACCGATGTGAGCTCTCGCACGTGAGCGCAGCCGGAGGAGGGAAGAGTGGCGCCTCTGGAGAAACACGCGGGTAGGGCCTCCTTCAGAGCGCTGCTTGGTCTCGTAAAAAATCACTCTCGACCACCGTGGCTCTTGTCGTGGGAGGCGAGGATGTAGTCTGGCCCAAGGATTCCAGTGATGCAGGAGCCGCTACTGAGGGCGTCCATTCATTACGTGAACTCAAAATGGGAGGAAGGTGTGCGGAAAAATTTCACCAGTTCTCATTTGAAGGGGGCGGGGGAGGGGGGAGGGGGGGCAGTGAAAATCTTACGTCAACTTACTAATTCAGGAAATATACATTATTATGAACTTGGCACTTACTTACTTACCACTCCGTCTTCAGGCCACGAGTGGCCTACCGGGACCATCCGACCGCCGTGTCATCCTCTGTGGAGGATGCGAATAGGAGGGGCGTGGCGTCAGCACACCGCTCTTCCGCTCGTTATGATGGTATTGTTGACCGGAGCCGCTACTATTCCGTCGAGTAGCTCCTCAGTTGGCATCACGAGGTTGAGTGCGCCACGAAAAATGACAACAGCGCATGGTGGCCTGGAAAGAAAGGTACATCTACATCTACATCTACATGATTACTCTGCAATTCACATTTAAGTGCTTGGCAGAGGGTTCATCGAACCACATACTATCTCTCTACCATTACACTCCCGAACAGCGCGCGGGAAAAACGAACACCTAAACCTTTCTGTTCGAGCTCTGATTTCTCTTATTTTATTTTGATGATCATTCGTACCTATGTAGGGTGGGCTCAACAAAATATTTTCGCATTCGGAAGAGAAAGTTGGTGATTGACATTTCGTAAATAGATCTCTCCGCGACGAAAAACGTCGTTGCTTTAATAACTTCCATCCAAACGCGGGTATCATATCTGCCACACTCTCTCCCCTATTACGTTATAATACAAAACGAGCTGCCCTTTTTTTGCACCCTTTCGATGTCCTCCGTCAATCCCACCTGCTAAGGATCCCATACTGCGCAGCAACATTCTAGCAGAGGACGAACGAGTGTAGTGTAAGCTGTCTCTTTAGTGGACTTTTTGTATCTTCTAAGTGTCCTGCCAATGAAACGCAACCTTTGGCTCGCCTTGCCCACAATATTATCTATGAGGCCTTTCCAACTGAAATTGTTCGTAATTGTAACACCCAGGTACATAGTTGAATTGACAGCAGCCTTGAGAATTGTACTATTTATCGAGTAATCGAATTCCAACGGATTTCTTTTGGAACTCATGTGGATCACCTCACACTTTTCGTTATTTAGCGTCAACTGCCTCCTGCCACACCATACAGCAATGGTTTCTACACCGCTTTGCAAGTGATACTGGTTTTCGGATGACCTTACTAGACGGTAAATTACAGCATCATCTGCGAACAACCTAAGAGAACTGTTCAGATTGTCACGCAGGACATTTATATATATCAGGAACAGCAGAGGTCCCAGAACGCTTCCCTGGGGAACACCTGATATCACTTCATTTTTACTTGGTGCTTTGCCGTCTATTACTACGAACTGCGACCTTCCTGACAGGAAATCACGAATCCAGTCGCACAACTGAGACGATACCCCATAGGCCCGCAGTTTGATTAGAAGTCGCTTGTGAGAAACGGTGTCAAAAGCTTTCCGGAAATCTAGAAATACGGAATCAACTTGAGATCCCCTGTCTTTTGAAAGCGGCTATTACTACGTGCGAATAAAGAGCTATCTGCGTTGCACAAGAACGATTTTTTCTGAAACCATGCTGATTACGTATCAATAGATCGTTCCCTTCGAGGTGATTCGTAATGTTTGAATACAGTATATGCTCCAAAACCCTACTGCAAACCGACGTCAATGATATAGGTCTGTACTTAGAGGGATTACTCCTACTCCACTCCTTTAACACTGGTGCGACCTGCGCAATATTCCAATCTGTAGGTAACTGAAAGAAATACGCAATCAGACGAAGACAAATGTCACTTTCATTCAAAGACAATAATTACGCTGAATCCCCGGAATCTGTGATGGCCCATCAAATATTACGAACGGGACATAATTCTTAATAGGATGTTCGATCACCACGGATGGCATTTCATGCTCAGTAACGTGCTCCTACGTTGGACACAAGGTTGGTTACGATTTCCATTATAGGGCGCTGCACTCCCTCACCAGTGCGATCGATAACAGCTTTCTGATTGAAGGTCAAATGTACTATTTATAGTAGAAAAACAATTATCTACTTCATCAATGAATTGAGATATATATGGATGGTTGTCGATGCAATTATGAAGGATAACATCTTGTTTTATGTAAGTAATGCCGAGCGTAGACACAATTAATCTGCCCGCAAGTCTGTATGGCCGCTCTCTACTGAACTGGATGCTTCACACTAGCAGATGCCTGGTGTTGCCCAATGTGAAACAAATGCCTCACAAATGTCAGATTTAGTTCCGGTGGTTAGTTCCCTGCCGGTCGAAATCAGTCAGTGAGTCAGTCGTGACATTCTGAGACGCACATAAAACCGGTATTATTGAGATCGGCATTAATTTTTACCAAAAGGTTTACAGTGCATTGTCAAACGGCAAACCGAAGATTCGAAACACACATGCGAGCAAGACATTAATCGTTTGTGGGAGGAAGCTAAGCTGAAGCAACTTGCGTGTTCCCAACCTGTCCAATAACTCCACCGCGGCTGCAACGTGGAATCCCAGTCACGGGTCGTGTCTGGTGAATCTGCTCATCACTGTGAGCTGTAGTCTATGTTGAAGGCAGACTGAAAATTGAGTTGCTCGACCGGATTTCCATTCCACTAAGATAGCTATGGAATTGCGGGAAATTCTTTATACTCTCGCATGGACTTGCTATACTTGTTCATCAGATCAGGAAGCACCGGACAACGGATTCCAGGCTGATATCTTGACACCCAGAAAGCTCTCGACATCGTTTCTCAACGTTACACAAAAACAGAATGCGTGCATAACGGATATCCGAGCAGATACGTATTTACATTGAAGAGTTCCAAGCAAACAGAAAGTACGCTTGTGAGAAAATGTACCACCACAGCTTGAGAACGCCTATATTCTATCACTCGATTAGTTTTCCGCCATCCTCACGCCGCAACACGGACAAACATTGTTTGATTTCCTTAGCGTATTAACTGTGGGTCGGTGTCGACTATCAACTCATGGTGAAAGCTGTCCCACGTGTGCTACTAACAAGAATCCCACAGTAAGTGATCCAAGGAAATCAAATACTCTTTTGGCAGTGGTTGTGCCTGAGGATGGCGGCAATGTGCTTGTCTTGTGATCGAATATAGCCGTTCTGAAGATACAACTGTGGTGCTAGCTTTTCTCTTGTATATCATCTTCGGAAGTCCCTCGTCCATGCAATAAAATGGATATCCGTAAATAGACAGTTTGTACTTCTTAAGAGGTATCGCCAGAAGTGAAACGTATAGGCATAAATGAAGCGAAACCTCAGTGTTGTGTAACAGGTCGGTTACTACTTGTGCTATCTCGCAGTTACGTAGCAGTGAACTCTGGTAGCGTCATGAGGCCGTTTGTGGACGACTGCTTCGTACACAGGGAGTTGAAGTGAATAGGGAATTTTCACGAAATACAGAGACGCTTGCAAATAGTGGTGTAAAGACTGACTACTGCTGTCCATGTAAAAGTACACTGCTTTATTATTATTATTATCATATGTATCAATTACAGTAATACACATTTAGCAAAACAAAGAAATATATGTAACAATAAACATGTGAAACCATATACAGTACACAAGTTTTAAAACGGCTCAGACTACACTTGGATGTTGATGGACTCGATCTAACTGAGTGCCTCGTGGAATGCTTGATGGAGCTTCTCAGTGGCACCAGGGAAGCGTCTGATTGGACATTCATTCACAATGTGGCTCATTGTTTGGGTGTCACCACAGTCACACACACTGTCACTTGAAAAACCCCACTTGTGCATGTTGTATTTGCACCTACCCTCTTCAGTCAGATATCTGTTTAACTGCACCCACACCTCCCTTGGTTGTTAGAAGCCTGGAACTGGAACTGTTGGATTGTCTACAAGTTCGTGTTTTCGGGTTCTTGAGGCTTGACACTCACGTTTCCACTCTGCGTCCTGGTCGAATCCTGTGGATAGCATTTGGACTCCCATTTCATATGCTGGTCTTCTAGATTTGAAGCGTTTCCTGGGCAGTGGCAGCAAATCGTCATGTTTTCAGAAACGTGCTGGTGGTGGTGGTTAGTGTTTAACGTCCCGTCGACAACGAGGTCATTAGAGACGGAGCGCAAGCTCGTGTTAGGGAAGGATTGGGAAGGAAATCAGCCGTGCCCTTTCAAAGGAACCATCCCGGCATTTGACTGAAAAGATTTAGGGAAATCACGGAAAATGTAAATCAGGATGGCTGGAGACGGGATTGAACCGTCGTCCTGCCGAATGCGAGCCCAGTGAGAAACGTGCTGACAGAGGTTGTAAAGAGCAGTCTTTCGATGGAGGTCTGGTGGACAGATGTTTGAAAGCATTGGTAGCCAGCAAGTAGGTGTAGACCGTATTGTACCACTAATTCAGTTGGACGTCTACTTTCACTACGTGGGCGCTTCGGAGCCAAACTGGTGCATAGTATTCTGCTGCAGAGTATACCAGTACAAGGGATGCTCCTCGGAGGACTGATGTGGTTGCTCCCCATGAACTGCCTGCCAGCTTCCACACAAGGTTCACCTGTGTTTGTATCTTCTTGGCCAAATTGGAAAGGTGTTTTTTGTATGTTAAAGTTCTGTCCATAGTGACTCCCAGGTATTTTGGGCTTTCATTGTATCTGACTGTGCCAAGAGGGCCGAACTGTTGACTAACCTTTGGTGATGAAAGGCGATTAGAGAGGTGGAACAGGCTTACCTCGGTTTTAGAAACATTTGGTCTCAGTCGCCATGTCTCAAAATACTCATAAAGTTTAGTAAGGCTGTTCGTTAGGTGTTCTTCACATTCAGAAAGGTCTTCACTCTGGTATGGAATCGCCAGGTCATCTGCATATTGAAATTTTCAATAGGACACATTCGGCAGGTCAGCTGTGTAGAGGTTGAATAAGAGTAGAGCAAGAACATAACCCTGAGGGAATCCGTCATTGAGTACATGCCGCCTGCTTTTCTCTTCTCCTTGGTGCACTCGGGGTTGCCTAGAGTTTTGCAAGTTATTGCTCTCAAAAATTTCAATAATAGGCCCTCTCGCCACACTCTGTCATAAGCTGCTGACAGGCCAATGAACACTACTCCAGTTTTAAGTTTCTTTTGGTATCCATATTCTATGTGAGTAGTCAAGGAGAGCACTTGTTCATAGCAGCTTCTATAAGGTCTGAATCCAGATTGTTCAGTTGGTATCATAGCATTAATTTGATCTTGGATTCGGTTTAGAATCATTCTTCCCAATAGCTTGTAAGCACACCTAAGTGGAGCTACTGGGCGGAAGTGTTCTACAGCTCTTTCCATGGCTTTTTGATAGCGATAATTTTTGCTCTTTAAAAGTTTTTTTCGTTGAAAAAGCAAACTAAACAATTTCGCGTTACCGGTCCACTGTGCACCAAAAATTCAGGGTAAAGCACCTGCAGCTTTTCTACATTTCGTGTGCTTAATGGCTGTCTCCAGTGCAGCTCATGAGCCAAAATTAATATCCTTTTGGACCGCCATGGCCGCAGACGAGGAGAGCTTCAAGCATAAAGAGAAACAGGTGGTCCACAATGATGGGGTCACTGCGCCTTCGATTACTATCACAGATCCCATGGAAGCCCACATCATAATACTCCTACCTAGACCCTCCCCCCACCCCACCAGAACCTGTGTCCACGGCGAGGGTCATGTTTCGAGCATCCGTTCGACTGGATGATGACATATCAGGACACGACCATCCATCCGATGTAACAAGAAACGGGATTTATCCCACCAGGCGACACATTTGCACTGATCAACGGTCCAGTCCCGGCGATGCCGTGTTCGCTGCAATTGTAATAAATGATGTCATTGCTATACGTGAAAAATCACAAGGGTCTGGTCTTCTGCTGCAACATACTCTCTGTTCAATAACGTGCGCTAAACGGTGTGCTCTGAAACACATGTGTCTGTGCCAGCATTGTACTCTGTAGTCAGACCCGTCTGCTTCGCAGAAGGGGCAAGCCTCCGACTTTTAAGTTCTGTGATAGGTCTTGAAAGTCCAACACCTGGTCGCCTATTCGTGCTTTCAGAGTTGTTCAAGCACTTTCCACGGATACTCACGACCACAGAGTGCCTACAGCAGACCAGCGTTGCCGTTTTCGAGATTTAAGCTCCCAGACGCCAGGTCGCAACAACTTGCCCTTTCTCAAAGTCGCTTGTCCTCTTCAGTCCTGACCACATATTAAAATTACTGATGATCTACCAGTGTGTTAACAGCATTGTGCTAATGCTCATGAACAATGAACATGATGAATGAACCTCAAAGAAGTATTTGAGACAATGGCGGAATAATTTATTATACCTCAGGACTTAGGCAGGACCATTGCATACACAAATTCTCAGCATCAGTTTGTTGTATTAAAAAAAAATCATATATATTACACTATTCTTCTTATTTGCTGTACACTTCAAGATGTTTTAAAATACACTATTGCTATCTAAACTTTCTACTGTTGCATGTAAATAATTAAAAATATATAAACAAAATTACAATTGAAAATTTTTTAAAGATGGAGTACATGTGCTGATATTCCTGTTGCTAGAATAGGCAACTTTCAGAGGTGGTAGTATGGACTAAAACAAGAAAAAATGTCCAGTAAACAAGGACTATAAAATGACTATCTTTAGAGCTACGAGCAATTATTTAACAGAAGAGATGTGTTTCACAGTAGCGAAGACGAACAAGTGTTCATGCTTCCTCACGTATGTAATTTAGAGCCCATATTTACTCGATATTTTTTCCTTGTTTTGGGCCATACTGCCACCTCTGTAATTTGGATACTCTACAACCAGTGTCAGAGGGGTCAGAACGATTTTCGCTCATTAATTTCGACTCGCCTGTTACTTTTAGAGGTATCCTTGCCTCATATTGATACATTTATCCTTCACCATCATCCATTATCACGAAACCACTCTGCATGCACACACATTTCCAGGCTGCGGTGCCTATAACTTTGACGCTCTGCAGCATCGTTGGGTGACGTTTCCGGACATGGGTTCCTGTGTAAAACTTGATCTAAGTTCTCTGTACAGCCTCTAGAAGTTTGTAACAGTAATTGTGGAACACCCTTTAAATCCGTTATAACGTTAATTTATAAGTAACTATTACCTGAGGAATGTCTGTACAGCTGTAATAAGTTACTAAGGAACATGAAAACACTTGTAATTTGAGAAATATATGAGTTTTCCGTTATTTCGCCGAAACATGCCATGCATTTGCAGAAGCAGAAGTTTGAAATCAGTGCTGCGACCTCATGGTTCTAGGCAGAAAGGCGAACAAGTGAGCTGTGATAAACACGTTGTGTATCCTGTAAGAAACCACAGCTCAGAAAAGGTTCAACTCTGTTCGCACCTGAAAAAATAATAACATCTTGAAGAAGCATGTATGATACATAAGGACTAAAGAGGATATCAGAGGATTTCCCGGTTGGTGGCCATAATAGTCGTTTAAAACATTTCCCATACGCCTCTCCTTCGCTTAAATACACATCCTGACAATGTGTATCGTTCACAAGGGGAGGACGAAACGGAATGAAACTTCACCGACTGACGGGTATGTGATGTAATTTCAGTGTCTACAATATGCAATAAATTCACGAAGAAATTAATATTTGACTCCAGTTATCAGTCCGACGTTGCACTCTATCAGGCTCTAACACGCACACTAATTCAGCGTGTCGTAAGGCTGTTGTGCTCTCTCCAGCTCAGCTGCAGAGTACACCTGTCCTGTATGTAATAAATCAACACATGCCAAACAGGTGGATGTTGCCCTAAACGACACATGCAGACTTATCACAGACTGACTGAGGTCAACTCCAGTCGAATGTCCCCACAACTTCACAGGAACTGCACCACCTCAAGTTCGAAGAGAAATAGCAGCAAACAGGGAAAGAACGAAACTGGAGCAGGGAAAAACGCATCCAATGCATAGGCAAGAACCCTACCCGCAACGGCTAAGGTCTAGGGAAAGTTTCCTCAGAACATCGACGTAACTAACAGCCACTGATGAAGAAGACAGGCTGCAACTATGGAGGGCTGAGACATCCCACCCTCCTGGTTAGAAAAGGTTTTCAGAACCTCTACTCTCTGGCCATGGTGAGAATTGGCCGACTTGGAAGTTCTTGAAGCGGCTGATATCAGGAGCGGGCAGATCACGGGTTAACCTTGCAAAACGGGGATACAACGAAGAGACCAGCTTGGACTGTCGCAGTACCAATGTCTAGGATATCAAGGACTACTTGTACAAAAGTTATGGGCCAGCTTGCTTAAGGAGAGAAACCCAGTGTGGCTGTGTGGAAGACCAGGCTGTTCAGCTCATGCTTCAGTGTCAGCTGTGTCCAGGCACCAGCACAGAATATTTACTAAGATGGTATCTGTTCTTTCGGACATGCCCGAAAGAAAAGATACCATCGGTGACCAAGTAGCTATTTAGAATGAAATTACAATGAAATCGTAGAGGGAGACCAAGAGATGAATACACTAAGCAGATTCAGAAGGATGTAGGTTGCAGTAGGTACTGGGAGATGAAGAAGCTTGCACAGGACAGAGTAGCATGGAGAGCTGCATCAAACCAGTCTCAGGACTGTAGACCACAACAACAACGATCTCCTCGGGTGTTATAAGTAGGGATAAGCAATATATTCGATACCTCATCCAGAAACGCACCCTCTCGAAACCTGGACAGGAAGCTACACCGTAATGCAGAGCGCCTCTCTTGCAGAGTCTGCCACTTGAGTTTGCTAAACATCTCCGTAACGCTATCACGCATACCAGATAACCCTGTGACGAACCGCAGGGTGACACAAGATTACTGACACGAGAATTATAATAATTCTCTCCTTAAACAAGCTATCCCATAACTTTTGCAAGTCGTCCTTGAATCCCAGACATTGGTACTGTGACAGTCCAAGCTGGTCCAATCCATGTTCTATCGGGCACAGATGTAGAGCTCGTGTTAGTCTGGGAAGTACCTCAACAACACACGAGAAGTTCGTAGAGGCAAGTGCGATATTTGGACGAGCAATGGCAACATGACACACTTGCGTGAGAGGTAATGCATGATGGTGCATGACATCCTTGCCATGCAGTTGTGCCGTCAGAGTTCCCTCAGTCACTACCACACATGACCTGAAGCCACCACACTCGGTTGCTCCTAACACCATGAGGCCAGGAGTAACAGCACAGTTCCTCACCAAAACGTTGGAAACCTCTGCTCGGGTCACCGACATACCCGCCGACAATCGCTCTGTGGCGTATAATGAAGAACCACGATTCATCGCTGAATACACTGCAAGCCAACTCATCAGCAGGTCTTGCGTTTCCGGTCACGGCACCGTTACAAACGGAGTTGCGGTTTTAACAGCAACCTATGAGCTGGCCACTGAAATCTCCAAGTCTTGCTGCTGCTGGTCTCCGAACAATGGTGCAGGGTGACACAAGAACGCTGTAGAGTGTATAAGACATGATCTCACATGTCAGGCACACATGTGAAGAGGTTACGGCGTACTTGGTGCACTCGACGTTGACACTCTAAGGGGGTGGTCACAAGTGGTTTACGTGTAACGCAACTGGTCTTCCCTCTCGTACTTCAAGTGAAATTTTCTTTTTATCTTTGTAACGTATTACTATCCTTAAGACGTTTCTCATCGAGCCATATACATTATCTCGCATTTCTAGCTGCTTCTCTCACACAAATAATGACAAAAATTCAGAAATTCAGGGTCGCCACCAGCCCAAGCCCTTCCTAACCATTTACAGAAAAACGGAGCTGGAAAATTGTTAGTTTAATTATTTTGGTTCAAAATGGTTCAAATGGCTCTGAGCACTATGGGACTCAACTGCTTAGGTCATCAGTCCCCTAGAACGTAGAACTACTTAAACCTAACTAACCTAAGGACATCACACACATCCGTGCCCGAGGCAGGATTCGAACCTGCTACCGTAGCAGTCGCACGGTTCCGGACTGCGCGCCTAGAACCGCGAGACAACCACGGCCGCCGCTTAATTATTTTAAAAAATTAATTATTTTAACAATTTAATTACAAGTATGCAAATTTCTTTAAGTCGCCAGACAAATAGCACTCCATGTGGTGCATGAAGCAACTTGATTAATTCAGGACTGGAAATCGGAGTAAGTGGGTAAGATCAACAGCACAGAACTCATCTTTCACGTAGATTATTTATTGTATCTAAGTATTTGGTTGGCACCCTGAGTACACATAACTGGTGCCTGACTAGAAATATTTAAGTAAGAATTACGTGAGAATGTAACAGAGCACAATTTAATTACAGCAAGAAGAAACACAGAAAACGGGGGTGGAGGACAATGATACTATCACCTCTTTTGCATTCATACCTTAAAAATATCTCAGTGAGATTCGCATTAAGATTCTACGCATGCACTATTCTGGACAGAGGTTTAACCAATGCACGAGGTTGTGCGATAATTTTTCAACATACTAACTGGGTTTGCTGCTTGCGAACGGCCACACTAGAGCACGTTGTGCATTCCGAATCAAACTGTTGTGCTGCTTTGTAGAAAGCGCACGAAGGAACAGATATTCTTGCAGGAATTATAGCTCATTAACCAGGCAGACTGTTGAAATAAAGCCTATCGCGGTGCCATGGTGGACCAGAAGGGCCATTGATTACCAAACACGAGGCACAAAATCGACACACAAAAGCAACTTCCACAAAATATAAGATTTAAAATCATTAAAATCATACTCGCTTCGACACAGTATTACACTCACGTACGGTTGAAATGATCCTAACCAGCTTTTCCTAATCGCCGGTCGGTGTAGCTGTGCGGTACTAGGCGCTTCAGTTTGCAACCGCGTGACAGTTACGGTCGCAGGTTCGAATTCTGCCTCGGGCATGGATGTGTGTGATGTCCTTAGATTAGTTAGGTTTAAGTAGTTCTAAGTTCTGATTACCACAGATGTTAAGTCCCATAGTGCTCAGAGCCATTTGAACCGTTTTTTTTTCCTAATCAGATTTACCGTTTGAAATTCTACTTCATCGTTGTTAAAAATGAACAAAGTAACTTCCACACTTTTAACTCAAACATCCAAAAATCTCCTATTTAAAGCGATATAATTATGGCACAGTCAGAAAAATAACTCGCTTCACACACTTCAGTTAAGCTGTCGTTCTTAAGTATTTCTACAGTTAAACATAACGAAGTCCTACCTCAACCTGCTTCCTATAACCTCAATCCCCCCTTAAGAGCTATGATCCGTACTCACCAAGCGTTCACTGAAGAGTGCCCCTATCTCTTTCGAGTATACCTGGCTCTGAGATGAGTAAACCTCTCTGTTCAGGTACAGGAAACCTAAGTTGATCATCCTGTGCTCTCCTTCGAACGAGAAGCAACATCGTCTGCTTCCAGAGGACGATGACCAACTCAGCGTTTCCCAACAGAAACTCCACATTAAGACACACATATAATATTCAATAGGCATTATTTGAGTGCTCAGTCTTTCTGGAAGAGTTCATGAATTGAGCTAAAATCAGGCAGTAAAGTGAATAAGTTGTACCGAATTCGACAAGCGTCTTCTGAAACGACTTCACAGAGACGTTTCACCTTTTCCGTCTCAACGAAGTTAAAACGCGTCGTTATGTGACAAGAGGAAATATCAACAGTACAAACTATAACTAGTAACGCGTGTATCGGGAAGCTTTTGTCTAACAGGGTTACATGATCAAGTGCTTAGCAGATCTACTTTTATTTTTATTCAGTATTTTATCCATCTTCAGAAACTGTAGTCCTATATAATGATATAATGAACAACCAGTTGCATAAAAGAAATTTAATTTATTTATTGGTTTCGGGAACTTAGTGTCCTTCTTTACAAGGTTATGCCTATTGTGTTTTAACGACATTTCATAATAAAGTGCATGTCCCCAAAAAAGTATTTGCGGGAGCAATAAGTAATATAATATTTTGAGTTATTGTAAATATGAAATCCAAACGCATCACCAGCACCTGTCAAACTTACCTAACTTACCCACGGGAGAGGTAACTGCACGCTGCGCCCCAGCCTGTGAATTCTGTGTACTAAACTACTCCCAGACTAATACCGTAGGGAAGTGGTACCTTCATAAATAAACCACAGACAAAGCTGGTAAAATCTTGATGTATTGTCGGTGCGCAGTGCCCTCCCACATCGTACGTGTACAGTCGTTACAGAACTTGTATAACGTAGCAGCTGCTGCTATCAGAATTGTTACTTGCATCAAAAGGCTCGATAATAATCTCCCAATATTCTATTTTGTTTAAGATTGTACCTGGCACACAAATCTTGATAACACAAGCCACCAACATAATTTTGGAAATGCTGGCACTTCCACAACGAACACAAAATGACTAAAATGTTTCCCTATCACGGCCAAATAGTCATGAGTGACGACAATTACACAGCATTTTGACAGCACATGGTGGAACACTAAAGACAACAAATTCACTTACTACCGTGGTGGCAACGACGCCGCGACTGGCAGTTGTATTAAGCATTGTCTGACATCGATTTAGCCTCCGAGCAAGTCACAGAAAAAAAAACCACTTATAATCACAGAACAAATGCACTTCCTACTACTACCCACTACCGACGCCATCCTCTATGTAAGGCGCGCACAGGCGAAGCTTATTTAGCCATAACTGGGAGCCATCTCGCAATACGTCAGTGGTGCGTCATCCTGTCTGCTGCCCCACCAGCGCCAAAATGACGTCACGCGACCCCCTTAAATAATTGTGAATGTTTTCGATATCAGAATAACTTTCGTCATTACCTCCATGCTAGACCGTTGCAGATTTGTATCTGTCAGAATTTTACGTCTTTTCTAACCATTACTGTCCTTAATGTTACTGTGGACTCGTCCAACGTTTCGGAAAGAAGAGGTGTCCGCTGTTGCAAACTACGCAGTATCGTTCGTTTAGGACACATTCCGTGTCCACTTGCAGCCTTCGAACTTACCAGAAGCGGAGGCTACGCCGGCGAGGCGATGACACGTTTCTCGGTCAACACTGCGCCACTTTGCGACCCAAGCTTCGCCCACTGGCTCCACGCATTCGTGAATTACGATCGCCGAGCTTACTTAAAACGTAAATATCTCGTGAGCAGTTATCCTCGGATCGCGTTGTATTTTTCACGTGCATTAATCTAATAAAATTTCTTTTGCAGATATATATTCTTTTATTCCCTCACGCCGGCCTGCGTGGCCGAGCGGTTCTAGGTGCTACATTCTGGAACCGCGTGGACGCTACGGTCGCAGGTTCGTATTCTGCCTCTGGCATGTATGTGTGCGATGTCCTTAGGTTAGTTAGGTTTAAGTAGTTCTAAGTTCTAGGGGACTGATGACCTCAGAAGTTAAGTCCCATAGCGCTCAGAGCCATTTGAACCATTTCTTTATTCGTTCACGATTTCTTTAATTACGTTAAATTAACCAGTGCTGGACTAGGAGTACTATGAGCGTGGAAATGGATTCCCATACCTTGTCAAGGTTCAGACTGGGACCTTGATGATAAATATGCATTCCCCCATGTTCCCATGAAGTCCAACACAGGGCCACTGTCACATTGGATTGCCCCAAAAATCTGGATATTGCGCAATCCGAACAGCCACCAAAATGAACCCCACAATGAGGCCTACTTCAGACAGAATCAGGCACTGATAACATTGTCTGACATGAGTATGCGGCATCTTCGTGTCCTTAAGAGTGATCCCTCAACATCCCATGTCCATCACGCCCATTCTATACGCTAGCAGGCCTGATGACAACGCTAAACACGAACAACACTAACGCCTTCTGGCGGCCGCTCTGTCTGTCAAAGGGAACTGCAACTCTATCATTTACATACCAGCCATCGGTTTGTACACAGGGTGATTCTTCCTACCGCATACGGACTGTAGGTACTGATCGATGACAGGATGAGGAACTACACCAAGAAGAAATGCAGAAGGCAGCAGGCCGCGGTGGCCGAGTGGTTCTAGGAGCTTCGGTCCGGAACCGCGTGACTGCTTCGCAGGTTCGAATTCTGCCTCGGGCGTGGACGTATCTTTTTTTATATGCAGATGGTAAACGGTTATTCATTGGACAAATATATTATACTAGAACTGACATCTGATTACATTTTCACGCAATTTGGGTGCATAGATCCTGAGAAAACAGTATTCCGAACAACCACCTCTGGCCGTAATAACGGCCTTGATACACCTGAGCATTAAGTCAAGCAGAGCTTGGATGGCGTGTAGAGGTACAGCTGCCATGCACCTTCAACACTATACCACAGTTCATCAAGAGTAGTGACTGGTGTATTGTGACGAGCCAGTTGCTCGGCCACCATTGACCAGACGTTTTCAATTGCTGAGCAATCTGGAGAATTGCTGACCAGGCAGCAGTCGAATTTTTTTTGTTTCCTGAAAGCCCCGTACAGGAGCTGCAACATGCACTCGTGCATTATCCTGCTGAGATGTAGGGTCGAATGAAGGGTAGAGCCACAGGTCGCAACACATCTGAAATGTAACGTCCACAGTTCAAGTGCCAACAAGAGGTGACCGAGACGTGTAACTAATAGCACCCATACCATCACGCCGGGTGATAACGCCAGTATGGCGATGACGAATACACGCTTCCTATGTGGGTTCACCGCGATGTCGCCAAACACGGATGCGACCATCATGATGGTGTAAACATAACCTGGATTCATCCAAAAAAATGACATTTTGCCATTCGTGTTCGCAGTTTCGTCGTTGAGTACACCATCACAGGCGCTCCTGTCTGTGCTTCAGCGTCAAGGGTAACCGCAACAATGGTCTCCAAGCTGATAGTCTATGCTGCTGCAAACGTCGTAAAACTGTTCGTGCAGATGGTTGTTTTCTTGAAAACGTCCCCATTTGTTGACTCATGGATCGAGACGTGGCTGCTCGACCCGTTACAGCCATGCGGATAAGATTCCTGTAATCTCGACTGCTTAGTGATACGAGGTCGTTGGGATCCAGCACGGCGTTCCGTATTACCCTCCTGGTCTCACCGATTCCATATTCTGCTAACACTCATTGGATCTCGACCAACGCGAGCAGCAATGTCGCGATGTGATGAACCGCTATCGCGATAGGCCACAATCCGACCTTTAGCAAAGTCGGAAACGTCGTGGTACGCATTTCTTCTCCTTAAACGAGGCATCACAACAACGCTTCGCCAGGCAACGCCGGTCAACTGCTGATTGTGTGTGAGAAATAGGTGCCAACCTTGTGTGAATGGTCTGAAAAGCTAATCATTTGCATATCACAGCATCTTCTTCCTGTCGGTTAATTTTCGTGTCTGTAGCACGTCATCTTTGTGGTGTAGCTATTTTAATGGCCAGTAGTGTATAAAGGTCTAAGGAACTTACGTCCGGAAATGTATGATTTCTATGCTAGAGACCCTTTATTCAACCATACTTTCTTACAGAGACTGCGGCTTAATACGCGCTGTACCACGCAGCCACAGTTGCAGTATGTGTTGAAAATGGTTTCCACGTGCCCCATTGCACGTGTGTAGGTGCCGTAACATGTCTCATGCGTCCACATCGACAAGGTTGCATCCGAACAGTGTCAAAGGCAACATGAATACATTGATCCATTGTCTCCACATCTGCAATGGGTTCTGCATACCCGATATGGCCCTGCAACCAGAAATCGTACGGGTTGAAATTCGGTGAACGAGCAGGCCACACAACTGGACCACTTGGTTCGATCCATGGACCAGAGAAGACACGATTGAGATGCGTCCAGACATTAACGGTGATGTAGGGCGGAACAGCTACATAACCTTTCGAATCATCAATGACATTTCTTCCAGCAGGGGAGGCAAAGTCACGCACAAGAAACGCCAGTAGTTCCGGCCTGTTAGGCGACATAGAAGGAAGAGTAGTCCCAAAATACGGTCGCCAGTTATCCCACTCCACATATTCCGGCTGCACCGATGCTGATGATTCGCGTCACCATACCACAGGGAATCTGCATCCTATCTTACAAATGACTGTTATGAAAGTTGAAGATACCACTCCATATAAAATGTGGCCTCATCTGTGAAGAGTATGGATGAGACAAATGCCTGAATCGTGGTTGCCTGGTGAAGAAACCAGTGACGAAACTCCTCCAGATGTGGGAAGTTTATCGCTGGTAAGCCGTGCACACACTGTAAGTGATAAGAGTAGTAACATTTGTCATGCAGAATGTTCCACACGGTCGTCTGGTTTACGCTGTACCGCCGGGCCAACTACCCAGTACTGACACCGCGGTCGCCTTCCACAGTGTTAATCACATTTTCCTCCAACTCTGGTGTCCGAACATTTCGGATCCATCCTTCGTGATTTCCTGCTTCCTGAAACGACCCTGTCACAGACAAACGGCGAAGCACTTTTGCAAACTTTAAATACTATGGTTGTTGCAGGCAGGGTTAGGTCTCCTGATGCAACCTTGTTGCCAGCCACCCATAACCATGTCGGCAGGCTCTCGATTCCAATACGGAACCACTGTGCACAATGTTGTATCACATCCACTACAAGCTGAGTCAGCAAGAGAAGTGAATCGGTCACTACATTACCAATTACTACGGCAGGAGCTGGTGCCAGGGCATGACGTATGAGGAACAGTACCAGACTCTAGGAAGAAACCATAAATACTGGAACTGTGGCTGCATGGTACAACGCGTGTTACACCGCAATCTCTGTAACAAAACACGACTGAACAGATACTCTCTTGCATGGAAACCGTCCATTCATGAATATTAGTTCATTAGACCTTTCTTGTTCTTTATCCTCTTATCGATCAATTCCTGGAAAAAAATCACCTTGCATGTGCTAAGAAACGTTGACGAGCGACCATGTCTTCCAGGTGCTTCACTTATTTTGTTTCCTTATCTCCCAAGTTGCAGTTTCCCATTTTAAATAGCTAACACAACAACTTCGCATGTTCCCTTCTATGGTTACATGTAATTCTATATTAGGCCAGCTGCAATGTTTCACGATGTTCCCTCGGTAGATTGTGAATTACAAGAATGTCTGCAACTCCTTTGCGTGGCTACGCCGATCAGTGGACGTGCATGATGGTGTGAAGCGAGCGCCTATATTGGCAGCCAATTTTGCTGGCCGTTTGGTACGTGAGCCGGTGGATAGAGTAGTAACCCACCCGCGTCCTTCGCTATGGTCGATAAAGTGCCGGCGCGTGTAGCCGCGTCGTCCCGGCTTCCACACGTGAGAGGTCCCGCGCTGCGATCATATTACACCTCTCCTGGCTCTTGGAAATCTTTACGGCAGGAAAATATCTGTTATTTTCTCAGTTACGGTACGGGTGGCATCCATCGGTGCAGTAAGACGTTTCTTACTCTAACGATGAAAATATTCCCGGTATGGATCTCACCGTGTTCATCGCAGATAGGACTAATGGACATTCTGGAATTTTCCATTACCGCTGCAACTAGAAGACCAATCGAAAATTAAAAAGTCAGAAATCACAGGCCTTTCATTCAGTCACACCAATCAGTTTCTTACAACAAAATGTGCTAATTTATCTGCAATACGTGAATTCCCACACTCACAAACCACATTTCCTTGACACACGGCAGTACTAATTTCCTCCTGACGATGTGAACAAGTGTTCCTGAATGTTATACGAACGAGTTGCAATTACAAAGTTGTCATCGACCTAAAAATTGGTCTGACCAACACTTAACCCCACTGACAATGGTTTGGCGTAGTTTTCCTACGAACCTCTGACGTACTGCCCTATTTATCGCTGGCTTACACGTTAACGGGGTCCTCTCTTATATGAGACCCGTCTGGCGAGATGTTTTGTTTTCTGCCTTTGCGACATCCCTTGTATCGAAAAAGCTACAAACTCTACGAGAAAACTGTCCTTCGAAAATTATTTGAGTTGCCGAAGTTAGTGCTCAGCGAATGAAATATGAGGGTCACTCCAAAAGAAATGCACACTATTTCTTTTTAAATCCGTGATTTATTCTACGTGTTTGAAACTTTTACAGTGTGTAGATACATCTCTTAGAAACAATATTTTCATTTCTCCACATAATTTCTATCCCTCTCAATTGCCTCACGCCGTCTTGGAACCAGCACCTGTATACCCGCGCGGTAAAATTCTGGACCAACCTGTCGGAGCCACTGTTTGGCAGCGTGCACAAGGGAGTCATCATCTTGAAACCTTGTTCCACGAAGAGAGTATTTCAGTTTCCCAAAGAGATGATAGTCACATGGAGCCAGGTCAGGACTGTAAGGCGGGTGTTTCAGTGTTGTCCATCCGAGTTTTTTGATCGCTTCCCCGGTTTTTTGACTGACATTGGCCGTGCATTGCCGTGCAACAGCAAAACGTCCTGCTTTTGCCGATGTGATCGAACACGACTCGGTCGAGCTTGAAGTTTCTTCAGTGTCGTCACATATGCATCAGAATTTATGGTGGTTCCACTTGGAATGATGTCCACAAGCAAGAGTCCTTCGGAATCGAAAAACACCGTAGCCGTAACTTTTATAGCAGATGGTGTGGTTTTGAATTTTTTTCTTGGATGAATTTGCATGATGCCACTCCATTGATTGCCTCTTGATGGAGCCATGTTTCATCACCTGTCACAGTTCTTCCAAGAAATTCATCTCCACCATTCTCGCACTGTTCCAAAAGTTCGCTGCATACCATTTTTCTTGTTTCTTTGTGAGCTACTGTCAACATCTTGGGAACCCACCTGGCACAAACCTTTTTTAACGCCAACACTTTCAGTATTCTGCAAACACTTCCTTCCCCTATCCCAACGTAGAGTGACAATTCGTTCACTGTGATGCGTCTGTCAGCAGTCACCTATTCGTTAACTCTCTGCACATTGTATGTAGGGTGTGCAGTACGAGGCCTCCAGCTACGAGGACAATCCACAGTATTGCCGTGCCCGCTTTCATCACGTAACCTGCTTGCCCACCGACTAACTGTACTGCGATCGACAGCAGCATCTCCATACAACTTTTTCAACCTCTTGTGGATGTTTCCCATTGTCTCGTTTTCACAGCACACGAATTCTATAACAACACGTTGATTCTGATGAGGGTAAAGTGTAGCAGCCATCTTGAAGACATGCTGTGAAGGCTCAACTCACGGGAACGGATTGAACTGTTTGAAAACAAGCGAGAAGAATGTATCTACACACTGTAAAACTTTCATATATGCAGAATGAAAACTGAATTTTACAAAAATAGTGAGCATTTCTTTTGGAGTGACCCTCGTATTATAGTGTAAAGTAATTGAATTTCACTTCAATGAGAGTGTGTTTCGGGCAGCGATATCAAGAAGACAACTTACAGACTGTTTCAGGTACGGTGTTTTCCTCTGTAGCTTACCAAATAATAACTAGAAGGAATATCTATTTACGTAGGTAAACACAAGAAACCATACTCTTTCTGCCGAGTTATGAACTTTGGTTTATCCAGTCTTATTCCAGAGAGGTACAAGAACTAGTTACAAATTTTTAAATAATTTTTTTCTGTTAAATAGATCGTGTATGTGCAACCCTTAGTGACCCTTACCTCTGATTCCCATACTTTCTTAAGCCTGAGGAGCGGCTCGCCACGTGACACGACAGCAACGCTCCTAGCTGATAAAGTCAAAACTATAGCGTTATTGACGATACAAAGTTTATGCGTTACCGTATTGATAAGAATGGAAGAATGGCACCTTCTTCCTGACATGTGTCGCCAACAAATTAGTCCTCGTAACAGACTCTTTTTTTTTATACAACATCTTTAGATGTTTACATTACTTACACTTCGCTATTATTGTTTCTTTGCTATCGATGTTTTACGAGGATTGACCTTCGTAACTCCTCAACAGTTGGCAGCACTGGTATGCGGCAGATACTGGCTTGTTCCGTAGCCTCTTCTCTACAGCTCCAGTTGGCGGGAAGCCTTAGTATTGAATGGTTGCGTTGTTACGGTGCAAAGTATGGAACCTTACGCAGACGGTCAGTCAATGCGATTTAAGCAACGTGCAGTTATTTAATTCTTGACAGCAAAAGGTGTCACCCCAAAGGAAACTCATCAGAGAATGAAAGCAGTTTACGGTGATTGTGTTGAGGTGAGTGCTGTGCGTCGCTGGTCGTTTAAGTTTAAAGACGTTGAAGCGGGATCATCTGACTTCCGTGACAAGCAAAGAGTTGCACATCCTGTGACAGCAGCCACCGAGTTTCAGGAGCAAAATGTTGACAGATTGGTTCAGGACGATCGTCGTATCACTCAGAGAGAAACTGCAAGCGCGATCGGCATTTCACAAGAACGTACGGGCCACACTATTGCTTTGCTTGGCTATCGGATGATCTGTGCACGGTGGGTACCCCGGAAATGAAAACTCATAGACTTGAAATTTGCCATAAAGTTCTCTCATGTTACGAGAGTGAAGGTGACGCCTTTCTCCATTCAATTGTGACAGGAGGCGAAACGTGGTACACTATTACGACCCGGAGACGAAACGTCGCTTCTAGGCGCCACAGTGTAGAACCGGGCGACCGCTACGGTCGCAGGTTCGAATCCTGCCTTGGGTATGGATGTGTGTGATGTCCTTAGGTTAGTTAGGTTTAATTATTCTAAGTTCTAGGCGACTGTTGACCTCAGAAGTTAAGTCGCATAGTGCTCAGAGCCATTTGAACCATTTTGAACGAAACGTCGGTCTATGAAATATCAACACAAAGACTCGCCCCAGAAAAGGAAATTGAAGGCGCAGCCCTCAGCTGGAAAAATCACAGCCACATTGTTTTGGGACGCAGATGATGTTATACATATTGATTTCCTTGATTGTGGAATAACAATAAATTCTGAGCGTTATATCAAAACGCTGCGAACTCTAAAACGACAGCTAACAAGAATCCGAAAGGAAAAGGGAAATGTTTTCCTGCAGCATGACAATGCCAAACCACACACTTCACGTGCCACCACGGCAGAACTTCAGAGACTGAATCCCACCACCGTACGGCATCCTACATACAGTCCATACTTAGCACCGTATGACTTCTATCTGTTCCCGATAATGAAAGACGATCTGTGGGGACATCGTTATGCTTCTGATGAAGTCGTTGAGAGAACAGTGAGACTGTGGCTGCGTAAACAGATTGCAGGCTGCTTCCGTGACGGCTTAAGAAAACTTGTTCATCGATGGCAGAAATGTATCCAATTGGCTGTTGATTATGTGGAATAGTGAATACTGGCAATTAAAGATCACATTCTAAGGATCATTTCTGCGATTGATTTATTAAAATATTCCCATCCAAATCCAATTAACCAAGGTGGAGTCATTACTTTTCATTCAAACCTCGTGCTACAGCAGTCTTAAAAACGTACATTGCAAATTTATGCAACGCTGTTGGTAAAGAAACAATGTTTTTTGCAAGATGTAAATAAATGTTAACATCTGAAGATGGCATACCATACTTCTTGAAACGTTATCATGAAAAATAAACGCCTGTAAATGCAACTGGTTGCAGGTAATTCGCTCCAAATTACCTCCAGTTTGAACGCTTGCGTTATTCTAATACGTTCACACCGGAGAAGAACTATTTAGTAATTTTAACACGCGTAAGAACAGCAAAAAAGTCACAGTGACGAGGTAGGTAATTCAAGTCGATGATGAATTAGGATTGACATTGCAATTTTGTGCGACAGGCAGCTCGTTCGAATGTTTGAAATTTGGTGGGTAAGTATCCACAAGAAATATTACCAAAAGTTTCAAAAATACACTGGAAATTGAAATAAGAACACCGTGAATTCATTGTCCCAGGAAGGGGAAACTTTATTGACACATTCCTGGGGTCAGATACATCACATGATCACACTTACAGAACCACTGGCACATACACACAGGCAACAGAGCATGCACAATGTCGGCACTAGTACAGTGTATATACACCTTTCGCAGCAATGCAGGCTGCTATTCTCCCGTGGAGATGATCGTAGAGATGCTGGATGTAGTCCTGTGGAACGGCTTGCCATGCCATTTCCACCTGGCGCCTCAGTTGGACCAGAGTTCGTGCTGGACGTGCAGACCGCGTGAGACGACGCTTCATCCAGTCCCAAACATGCTCAATGGGGGACAGATCCGGAGATCTTGCTGGCCAGGGTAGTTGACTTACGCCTTTTAGAGCACGTTGGGTGGCACGGGATACATGCGGACGTGCATTGTCCTGTTGGAACAGCAAGGTCCCTTGCCGGTCTAGGAATGGTAGAACGATGCGTCCGATGACGGTTTGGATGTACCGTGCACTATTCAGTGTCCCCTCGACGATCACCAGAGGTGTACGGCCAGTGTAGGAGATCGCTCCCCACACCATGATGCCGGGTGTTGGTCCTGTGTGCCTCGGTCGTATGCAGTCCTGATTGTGGTGCTCACCTGCACGGCGCCAAACACGCATACGATCATCATTGGCACCAAGGCAGAAGCGACTCTCATCGCTGAAGACGACACGTCTCCATTCGTCCCTCCATTCAAGCCTGTCGCGACACCACTGGAGGCGGGCTGCACGATGTTGGGGCGTGAGCGGAAGACGGCCTAACGGTGTGCGGGACCGTAGCCCAGCTTCATGGAGACGGTTGCGAATGGTCCTCGCCGATATCCGAGGAGCAACAGTGTCCCTAATTTGCTGGTAAGTGGCGATGCGGTCCCCTACGGCACTGCGTAGGATCCTACGGTCTTGGCGTGCATCCGTGCGTCGCTGCGGTCCGGTCCCAGGTCGACGGGCACGTGCACCTTCCGCCGACCACTGGCGACAACATCGATGTACTGTGGAGACCTCACGCCCCACGTGTTGAGCAATTTGGCGGTACGTCCACCCGGCCTCCCGCATGCCCACTATACGGCATTGCTCAAAGTCCGCCAACTGCACATACGGTTCACGTCCACGCTGTCGCGGCATGCTACCAGTGTTAAAGACTGCGATGGAGCTCCGTATGCCACGGCAAACTGGCTGACACTGACGGCGGCGGTGCACAAATGCTGCGCAGCTAGCGCCATTCGACGGCCAACACCGCGGTTCCTGGTGTGTGATCATTGCTTGTACAGCCCTCTCGCAGTGTCCGGAGCAAGTTATGTGGGTCTGACACACCGGTGTCAATGTGTTCTTTTTTCCATTTCCAGGAGTGTATTTGTCCAGATATACTTATGATGACTGATCGCATAGGCATGGGTTGTTTCTCCAGCACTAAATAAACTGTGTGCGGGCGCCTCACTGTCTCTCTCCCACGAACTTTTTCCACGAGCCGGACTGAAACCAAATGGTTCAAATGGCTCTGAGCACTATGGGACTTAGCATCTGAGGTCATAAGTCGCCTAGAACTGGGAGTTACTTAAATCTAACTAACCTCAGGACATCACATAAATCCATGCCCGAATGGTTCAAATGGCTCTGAGCACTAAGGGTGCTCAACTGCTGTGGTCATCAGTCCCCTAGAACTTAGAACTACTTAAACCTAACTAACCTAAGGACATCACACACATCCATGCCCGAGGCAGGATTCGAAACTGCGACCGTAGCAGTCGCACGGTTCCGGACTGCGCGCCTAGAACCGCGAGACCACATCGGCCGGCCATCCATGCCCGAGACAGGATTCGAATCTGAGACCGCAGCGGACTGATGCGCCTAGAACCGCTCGGTCACCGCATGCTGAAACCATTCGCTGGCCGAATCCGTTCCTCGTGCCGCTAGTTGCTCACCAGTGATGTAGATGATCTGTTTAAACCAACGGTGTACAAATCAGTTTAATATACTAGTTTGTGCGCACAAATTCGTACTGTCTTTGTTTCGCATGTTGGTATTCCAGATGCTATGTGTCCCTTATCAATTGTCATTTTTTTCACTTAATTCACTGTCGGTATTTGAGTTTACATATTGTCACTTTGTGATTTGAAGATTGTGAGCGGAGCTGTGGACAATGGGAAATGCAGTGCCAAATGGAAAAATCGGAACATTTCAGACATATTTTTTAGTTTGAGTTCAGTAGAGGGTTGACAGCAGCGGAGGCAGCAATAAGCATTTGTTCCAAGTGTGAGGTTAATGCCCAACTGACAAGAGTGCTGCAAAGAGATATGTTGCAGCCATATGTAGTAAGCGTTGCTTCACGCAGTGGAGGATGGAAAAACAGAGGAACGCCGGCGACCAAGGTGTTGCGAAGTAAGCACGCACAGATATCCTCGCTGACAGCACCAGTGTACCAACAGGCTGACGCAAGGACGCACACAGACCGAGCGTCAAGCGAAGCGTGGAGAGTGCTGAGTAAGGGAAGTGAGGCCAGCACGCTAAGTTACGCTGCAATATACTGCGGGAGTAATAACAAGGAGCTGCGAGCGAGGGTAAAAAACGTCGTCCTGCCGGACATAAATAGTGGAGCGCAGGCAGCAACAGACAGAAGCCAGTAGGAAGCAGTTCGGATCTGAGGACTCATCCGTTCGCCGCCAGATGTCAACTTCAGCTCTGGAGGTCGGCCCGAGTTCGGTCGGCAACATGGCTGACTGACTAGAGCGAGAACTTCCAGCAGGACCGGTCGCAGCGCAGTCTTGGTCAAAGGCGACACCGGGGACTGATGCCTGGACTTCACGGCAGCAGGCCCCACGGTGCGTGGTCAGTCCATGACGGGACCTCGCAGGCGTCGCGACTGACGGCTTCCCAGCCGCCGGTACAGCAGGCGTCGGCAGCTGACCTCACGGCGACGCGGCTCCGTGGGCGTGCCCGTACTGGGGGCGCCGAGCTGCGACGAGTCCATCTCAACCACAGGGCATCCTGGCTTCAGCGGAGCACTGGTGACCTGAGGCTCTCGAGTGCAATCAGCAGCGCACGTTGCGTTCATTGTCGGAGAATCTACACAGCAGCAGCCTCACGGAGGGATCCGAAGGGCTGGGCAGCGACGACGAAGGAGAAATTGTAAAGAAAGTTCAATAAATAATTGTAAAACTCCACGCCGTCTCAGTCTTTGGCGCAGCCACTTTGTCTGCTGCTAACAAGTGGTGCCAGAAGTCGTAACAGCTAGTTCTCTTATTTTTTTAAAGAAAGGATCGTTTTAATGTTAGTGACTCTCAAACTTGAGGAAGACCATCGGGATTTGATGAAGATATTTTAAGTGATTAATCCAGAATCATCCACGTCACTGTAATCAAGGACTGGCAAATGTGGTGGAGTATGATCATTCCACCATCGTGCTACATTTGCATGCAATGGGGAAGATTAATAAATCGGTTGTATGGGTACCGCAAGCCCTAAGCCAGAACGGCAAGAATCAGCAAACGGCAGTGTCTGCGCCACTACTTGCTCGTCATCAACTGGCTCGTGCACAACATCGACCATTCTTATCGTGTACCGTTACTGGTGATGAGGAATGGTGTCTTTATGCTAACATAAGGCAAAGAAAGCAGAAATTTCTTCTGCAAAGACTTGCGCGTATCCACAAAAGATGAGGTTGTGAGTTTGGTGGAACCGCGACGGTGCTGCGTACTACTAAAAGCTTCCCCGAGGTGTAACTTCCACTGCTGACCTGTACTGTAAACAACTGAGACGTCTTGCAGACCTGATCCAAGAACAACGACAAGGAAGACTGCGTGAAGAGACGCTGCTCCACGATAGTGCCTACCTACCTTCTGCTAGACTGACAAAAAACGCCGTACAGGAGTTGCGTTGGGTGGTCATTCCACATCCACCTTACACACCTGATCTTGCTCTCTCAGATTTTCGCCTCTTCCACTCTCTATCACACAACCTTCAATGAACTTCCTTTCCAAAAGAAACTGCGCTCTGGAGATGGCTCGACGAGTTCTCCGCCTCGAAAACACATGATTTACACAGCTTCGGTATCTAAAAGTTACACAAGTGTTGGTAGATTTGCAAATAGTGAAGCAGAATATATTAGTAATGACTTAAGTCTGTGTAAGGTAAGCGACCGTACCCGTGGTCCAGGGGTAGCGTCTTTGATTCCGGCATAAGAAGTCAGCCTCATTCTGCCAACGGCCTTGTCAAAGAGGGCGGAGGAGTGGATAGAGGTTCAGGGCACTCTCTTGTCCTAGGGGTGGGAAACTGCCCCTAAAGGCGGAAGAATCAGCAATGATCAACGACATGAGGATGTAGAAGGCAATGGAAACCACTGCATTAAAGACACGTAACGTGTATCCACAGGACATGTGGCCTGTAGTTGAAGAAGTGTCATGATGATCTCTCCATTGGCAAAAGATTCCGGAATAGTCCCCCATTCGGATCTCCGGGAGGGGACTGCCATGAGAAAAAGATTGAATAATCAACGAAAGGATAATGATCTACGAGTCGGGGCGTGGAATGTCAGAAGCTTGAACGTGGTAGCGAAACAAGAAAATCAGAAAAGGGAAATGGAAAGGCTCAATTTAGATATAGTAGGGGTCAGTGAAGTGAAGTGGAAGGAAGACAAGGATTTCTGGTCAGATGACTATCGGGTAATATCAACAGCAGCAGAAAATGGTATAACAGGTGTAGGATTCGTTATGAATAGGAAGGTAGGGCAGAGGGTGTGTTACTGTGAACAGTTCAGTGACCGGGTTGTTCTAATCAGAATCGACAGCAGACCAACACCGACAACGATAGTTCAGATATACATGCCGACGTCGCAAGCTGAAGATGAACAGATAGAGAAAGTGTATGAGGATATTGAAAGGGTAATGCAGTATGTAAAGGGAGACGAAAATATAATAGTCATGGGCGACCGGAATGCAGTTGTAGGGGAAGGTGTAAAAGAAAGGTTACAGGAGAATATGGGCTTGGAACAAGGAATGAAAGAGGAGAAATACTAATTGAGTTCTGTAACTAGTTTCAGCTAGTAATAGCGAATACCCTGTTCAAGAATCACAAGAGGAGGAGGTATACTTGGAAAAGGCCGGGAGATACGGGAAGATTTCAATTAGATTCCATCATGGTCAGACAGATACTGGATTGTAAGGCGTACCCAGGAGCATATATAGACTCAGATCACAATATAGTAGTGATGAAGAGTAGGCTGAAGTTCAAGACTTTAGTCAGGAGGAATCATAACGCTAAGAAGTGGGATACGGAAGTTCTAAGGAATGACGAGATACGTTTGAAGTTATCTAACGCTATAGATATAGCAACAAGGAAGAGCGCAGATAGGTGGAAATAATACATTGAAAGCCTCTATGAGGGTGAAGATTTGTCTGATGTGATAGAAGAAGAAACAGGAGTCGATTTAGAAGAGACAGGGGATCCAGTATTAGAATCGGAATTTAAAAGAGCTTTTGAGGACTTACGGTCAAATAAGGCACAAGGGATAGGTAACATTCCATCAGAATTTCTAAAATAATTAGGGGAAGTGGCAACAAAACGACTATTCACGTTGGTTTGTCGAATACATGAGTCTGGCGACATACCATCTGACTTTCGGAAAAGCATCATCCAAACAATTCCGAAGACGGCAAGAGCTGACAAGTGCGAGTATTGTTGCACAATCAGCTTAACAGCTCATGGATCGAAGCTACTTACAAGAATATTATACAGAAGAATGGAAAAGAAAATTGAGAATGTGCTAGGTGACGATCAGTTTGGCTTTAGGAAAAGTAAAGGCACGAGAGAGGCATTTCTGACGTTACGGCTAAAATAGAAGCTAGACTAAAGAAAAATCAAGACACGTTCATAAGATTTGTCGACCTGGAAAAAGCGTTCGACAATATAAAGTGGTGCAAGCTGTTCGATATACTGAAAAAAGTAGGGGTAAGCTATAGGGAGAGACGGGTCATATACAATATGTACAACAACCAAGAGGGAATAATAAGAGTGGACGATTGGGTGGAGGATTGATGGTCACGAAGTCAATGAAGTTAAGGAATTCTGCTACCTAGGCAGTAAAATAACCAATGACAGACGGAGCAAGGAGGACATCAAAAGCAGACTCGCTATGGCAAAAAAGGCATTTCTGGCCAAGAGAAGTCTACTAATACCAAATACCGGCCTTAATTTGAGGAAGAAATTTCTGTGGGTGTACGTCTGGAGTACAGCATTGTATGGTAGTGAAACATGGACTGTGGGAATATCGGAACAGAAGAGAATCGAAGCAATTGAGATGTGGTGCTATAAACGAATGTTGAAAATTAGCTGGACTGATAAGGTAAGGAATGAGGAGGTTCTACGCAGAATCGGAGAGGAAAGGAATATGTGTAAAACACTGATAAGGGGAAGGGACAGGATGATAGGACATCTGCTAAGACATGAGGGAATGACTTCCATGGTACTAAAGGGAGCTGTAGAGGGCAAAAACTGTAGAGGAAGACAGAGATCGTCAAGCAAATAATTGAGGACGTAGGTTGCAAGTGCTACTCTGAGATGAAGAGGTTAGCACAGGAAAGGAATCGTGGCGGGCCGCATCAAACCAGTCAGTAGACTGATGACAAAAAAAGTTGTAACACCGCATCCCGACAGATCACCGAAGTTAAGCGCTGTTGGGCTGGGATAGCACTTGAATGGGTGACCATCCGGTCTGCCGAACGCTGTTGGCAAGCGGGATGGACACAGCCCTTGTGAGACAAACTGAGGAGCTACTTGATTGAGAAGTAGCGGCTCCGGTCTCGGAAACTCTCATATGGCCGGGAGGGCGGTGTTCTGACCACATACCAGTCCATATCAGCATGATTTACAAAGATTAGGAATCCAAAAGTTACACTAGTGTTGGCAGACTTGTAAATAGTGAAGGAGAATATATTATTAATGACGGGAGAGCAGTGTGCTGACCACATGCCCCTCCGTATCCCCGCATTCGGTGACGCCTAAGGGATGAGCACGACACGGCGGCCGGTCGGTACTGTTGGGCGTTCATGGCCTGTTCGGGACGAGTTTATTTGTAAAGTCTGTGTTACGTGTACGTGTTGTATTTATTAAACTTCTAGAAAAACGCTAAGAACTTACGCACCGATCCTCATATTCGCTAATGGAATTCGACGTAAGTAATCCATCACAATTTGACATTACGTCCATACCGACAACACTAGACGAAACACTGACCTTTATTACCCATTAATAAAGGTTTCGGTGACTCAGAACGGAATTCCATGTGCAGAAATAGAAGTGCTTGATTATTTGCACAATAACATAAAATATCTGACAGGTAGCAAATCAAACTTTATCACTAACCTAAAATCATTACTCCTCGTCAACTTCTCCTATCCTACGGACGAACTTATACTCAAAAACTGATAGCCTCTGGAGAAACAAATGTTGTTTTTAAGTGTAGTTGAATGGGTATTGCTAAAAAGTAATGCGTGGTAACGCTGATCAAGTGTACATATACTGTAACCTGATTCATTCCACGGCAGTTCGATAAAAGAGTCGTTCTAGAGAGCTATAGAACATGTAACTAACTGAATAAAATTTCTGTCAATTTTGGTTATGGAACTAGAAACATACGAGGGTCTGAAAACCTGATTTTTTAAAAAAATATGATTTATTGTGCAGAAGTGGTACAAAGCTGTATCACTTTTCAACATAATCTCCCTCACGCTCAGTGCAAGTCCTCCAGCGCTTGCAAAGTGCATAAATTCGTTTAGAAAAAAATTCTTTTGGTAGTCCGCGCAACCACTTACGCACTACGTGGCGTACTCTTTATCAGACCGGTACTTATTTCCTCCCATTGCGTCTTTCAGTGGTCCAAACATATGGAAAACACTTGGGGCAAGGTCTGGCGAGTATGATGTATGAGGAAGACACTCAAAATGCAGGTCTGTGATTGTTGCAGCTGTTGTACGGGCAGTGTGGGGCCTTGCATTGCTATGTTGCAAAAGGACACCTGCTGTTAGCACTCCACGTCGCTTTGATATGATTGCAGGCCGCAGATGATTTTTTGGGAGATCTGTGTGTGATGCACTGGTGACAGTGGTCCTTATAGGCATGTAATGCTCCAAAATGACGCCTTTTTCGTCCCTGCTGATGGTTATGTTCGAAACTTCTTTGTTTTTGAGGATGAAGAATGGGGCCATTACTAGTTCGCTCTCTTCGTTTCCGCTTGGTGGAAGTGTACCCAGGTTTCGTCCCCAGAAACAATTCTTGCAAGGAAGCCATCACCTTCTCGTTCAAAGCGCTGAGGAAATTCTTCACAAGCATCAACACGTCGTTCTCTCATTTCAGGAGTCAGCTGCCATGGCACCAATCTTGCAGACACTTTGTGAAACTGGAGCGCATCATGCACAATGTGGGGTGCTGACCCATGACTAATCTGTAAACATGCTGCACTGTCATTCAGTGTCACTCGGCGGTTTTCATTCACTATGGCTTCAACTGCTGCAATATTCAATGAGTCATAAGTCGCTGTGGACAAGGAGCACCTTCCACTGAAGTCACACCATTTGCGAACTTCCTACTTCATTCGTGGAATTGTTGCTGTGACAAACATGCATCATCGTACTGAACCTTCATTCGTCGATGAATTTCAATAGGTTACAGTCCTACACTATGCAAAAACCGAATAACAGAACACTGTTCATCCCTGGTGCAAGTCGCAAGTGGGGCGGCCATCTTTAAACTGATATGCGACGGTTTGTGTGCATCTGCACTATGCTGCCACCTACAGGCCATCCTGCAAGCTGTTTGTAGCACGGTTACCAACTTACAGGATAACGGCGTAAAATTTCGATTTGTTATTACAAATTTAAGGTTTTCATTTGACTCACCCTCGTGTATTGTTTTAGGAACGGATGCAGTAAGCTGTGCATAACTGGCTCTCTTCAGGCTGATGTTTTGGTGCCGGAATGTTCTGTGAGCTGTTGACAAAAGTCACCATTTTTCTGAATGAACAATTCAGTGCGCCTTCTAAACACCGGCAGACGAGACGAAAAATTGCTGGTGTCACGTAGTGGCAAGCTTCAATGCGGTATGGCATCTCTCACAACACACAGAAAATCATAAATACAATGACAATTACTTCACACAGCAATATCATTACTAGCCTTAAAAGCTTCTTAACCCTTTCACTGCGCATTTACTCTTAGCGACTCCCGCCCTGTGCGCATTATTTTCACCCCGCGCGTGTATATACGACTGTAGCAGTCTACCGTTATTATTGAGATAAAAATGAGACGCAAAATCCAGTACTGTCGGTGTAAATGGTTTCCTTTTTTTAAATCTTTGTTCAGAAAGTCTTATTTTGCTCAAAAAAGGTACTTTACTAGGAGAACAAAAATACAAAACATATTACATTAGTAATACTTCAAAGTGTGATATCTCTCGAAACGAAAAGGCACATTACATTTTACACAAATGTATCTTGTATCACTTCGTTTATCATGTTTTGCACATACAATACACCTTCTCTGGGCGGCCTTCTTCTTTGAAGTTCCTGGGATTAGCGAGGTAAAGTGGCGTTCGGTTAGGCGTAAGGGATTGTCACCATCAGCTGATCTCCTTCCACGACGTCCCTCTGTTTGCGGTTGGTGGTGAATCTCTAGGATCTCCTTGATAAGTTTCTGTTGAAAATCAGAAACTGAAATATTTCGTCCTGTTTGAGTTTTATGTAATGCATGCGCATCGAGCAGAGACAGATCCACCAAATGAAAAAATACATTTTTATACCATTTTACAGTTTTTCGTACACATTCTACTGATCTTAGCATCATGTCGCTCCTATCAACGGCCCCCGTATTTTCAGTGTAGCTTCCGGTGCAAGCTGGTTTTATTTTTGGTTCATTCGTGGTTCTGTCAATTTTATCAGTCGCTGTAAATTCGCTTGTTTGAAGAGTTGAAAACATCCTCACTTCGCGCTTGTCCTGCCACTTCAGAGCAAGAAGTTTATCTGTTGACATAAACTTGATCTCGCTTTTTCTATTTTTTTTTTTTTTTTTGTAAATCAGGCATGCTCTTGCTGTTTACCAAGTCAGTTTCTTTTTTTTTACGTCTGTTGCTGCACCCACATAAATAATAAAGTCAAGAATATAAACAGTTTCACAATCACATAATTAAAAAAATTTACACCAAATCTGTGGCGTTTGGAACAAATGTACTGCTTGAAGAAGACATGACCTTTGAAGAGACCTAAACTTTCGTCAATTCACAAATTTTTAAAAGGATGGAAAGCACCTGGAAACACTTTTCTTAAGTGATCCACAATTAGACGTAATTTCCAGATTTTGTCATCTCCTGGGTCCTTACTGTTATCAGCAAAATATAACATTCTAAGTAACAGAAGATACACTCCTGGAAATTGAAATAAGAACACCGTGAATTCATTGTCCCAGGAAGGGGAAACTTTATTGACACATTCCTGGGGTCAGATACATCACATGATCACACTGACAGAACCACAGGCACATAGACACAGGCAACAGAGCATGCACAATGTCGGCACTAGTACAATGTATATCCACCTTTCGAAGCAATGCAGGCTCCTATTCTCCCATGGAGACGATCGTAGAGATGCTGGATGTAGTCCTGTGGAACGGCTTGCCATGCCATTTCCACCTGGCGCCTCAGTTGGACCAGCGTTCGTGCTGGACGTGCAGACCGCGTGAGACGACGCTTCATCCAGTCCCAAACATGCTCAATGGGCGACAGATCCGGAGATCTTGCTGGCCAGGGTAGTTGACTTACACCTTCTAGAGCACGTTGGGTGGCACGGAATACATGCGGACGTGCATTGTCCTGTTGGAACATCAAGTTCCCTTGCCGGTCTAGGAATGGTAGAACGATGGGTTTGATGACGGTTTGGATGTACCGTGCACTATTCAGTGTCCCCTCGACGATCACCAGAGGTGTACGGCCAGTGTAGGAGATCGCTCCCCACACCATGATGCCGGCTGTTGGCCCTGTGTGCCTCGGTCGTATGCAGTCCTGATTGTGGCGCTCTCCTGCACGGCGCCAAACACGTATACGACCATCATTGGCACCAAGGCAGAGGCGACTCTCATCGCTGAAGACGACACGTCTCAATTCGTCCCTCCATTCACGCCTGTCGCGACACCACTGGAGGCGGGCTGCACGATGTTGGGGCGTGAGCGGAAGACGGCCTAACGGTGTGTGGGACCGTAGCCCAGCTTCATGGAGACGGTTGCGAATGGTCCTCGCCGATACCCCAGTAGCAACAGTGTCTCTAATTTGCTGGGAAGTGGCGGTGCGTTCCCCTACGGCACTGCGTAGGATCCTACGGTCTTGGCGTGCATCCGTGCGTCGCTGCGGTCCGGTCCCAGGTCGACGGGCACGTGCACCTTCCGGCGACAACATCGATGTACTGTGGAGACCTCACGCCCCACGTGTTGAGCAATTCGGCGGTACGTCCACCCGGCCTCCCACATGCCCACTATACGCCTTCGCTCAAAGTCCGTCAACTGCACATACGGTTCAGGTCCACGCTGTCGCGGCATGCTACCAGTGTTAAAGACTGCGATGGAGCTCCGTATGCCACGGCAAACTGGCTGACACTGACAGCGGCGGTGCCCAAATGCTGCGCAGCTAGCGCCATTCGAAGGCCAACACCGCGGTTCCTGGTGTGTCCGCTGTGCCGTGCGTGTGATCATTGCTTGTACAGCCCTCTCGCAGTGTCCGGAGCAACTATGGTGGGTCTGACACACCGGAGTCAATGTGTTCTTTTTTCCATTTCCAGGAGTGTATCTTCCTCTCGGCATTATTTGCCCAAACATTGGAGTAGACAGTAACTGATCATTGGTCCAATAACGGTTTATTTCATTTTTTCTCAATTGAGTTATCAGAAAGTTTTTAGCAAGGAAACACTATTTGTGTTTTTCCAGCGTCGCAGTCTTGATTTTTCACTGGCATCATTGAAAGGTGTTCATAGTATAAATCACATTGATCAGCTGTGTAGCTCACAATTTCTTGGTTAAAAAAAGCTTGGAAGCAGCCGTATACAGTATATAAATCATCCAAATTGACGATTTTGCAACCGGAACCACTCTTATCGAAATTATACACTTTAGGGCCCAAATCAGAGTCTTTCCATCTGAAACCAGCAGTTTTGTGTCTCTTAGTAGATTTTTCAGTCATACGCTCAGGCTCTTCTTCGGAATCGGAGTAAGAATCGAGATAACATCAAAATCTGGATCTGCATTTACTGGCTCAACGTTTGTTGGTTCACAAATATTTTTTTATGTTTGTAGTTACAGATTTATCTGCCAGCTCGTCGTCGTCGTTATCTGTCCACCCGTAATCAGCTGGATTGGGCATGATTATGTCCTCGTCTTCACTTTGGTTTAGAATACTCAGCAGTTATCGTCTCTAAACGGACGGTAACGTCGCGTCATTTTATTCGGTAACGCGGAACGGCCGCACTCAAACTAGGTAATATAGCGATACGAATGAACTCGACAGAAAGAGAATTCAGAATTCAATAGTCGTTCAGGTATTTTCAAGTATTTCAACAATTAAACTGCATACTTGCGCAACAATTACATTCGAGTCGCTGGCTCGATTGTAGGCGTTATACGTAACTACACGACTGTAGCAGGGAAATGCTGTAAGTATTTTTTAGAGCAAATAGTATATATACGTCTGGAGCGCTGAAACGATTGGCGTATATTTACGTCTGGAGCAGTGAAATGGTTAATGTCAAATTGACGTAATTGTAATGTCTCGATGGCAGCTTGCCGGACTTAAAGTGAGTGTCGTCAGAATACGGTAGAGACGAAGGTGCACGTGCTGCAGCAGCGGCCAGCAGCCGCCGAAACTCGTCCTGGACCGGGCCGGGCGCGGGCATAACGAGCGCACGTGCGCCCGCCCGGTCACGAGCGCCCGGGGCGGCGCCGCCCCCGCACCGCACGACCGCTGCCGACCGCCGCCGCCTGCGTCACGACGCCGGCAGACAGCAAGCGGGAGCCGGGAGCCGGGAGTAGGGAGGCAGCAGCCGGCGCTCACCGCCGCCCAGAGGGGGGCTAGTGCGCTCACGGTAGCAGGTGGACCACACCCGGGGGGCAAAGTCGCACAGCAGCCCAGGCCCTAGTCTGTGGTCCGTGTGGCTCTGGTGTACCTTACGTGAAGGCAAGGGGCGCCGTGGATTTAATACACTACCGGCCATTAAAATTGCTTCACCAAGAAGAAATACAGATGATAAACGGGTATTCATTGGTCTAATATATTATACTAGAACTGACATGTGATTGCGTTTTCACGCAATTTGGGTCAATAGATCCTGAGAAATCAGTATCCAGAACAACTACCTGTGGCCGTAATAACAATCTTGATACGCCTGGGCATTGAATCAAACTGAGCTTGGATGGCATGCTGAGGTACAGCCGCCCATGCAGCTTCAACACGATACCACAGTTCTTCAAGAGTAGTGACTGGCGTATTGTGACGAGAAAGCTGCTCGGCCACCATTGACCAGACGTTTTCAATTGGTGAGAGATCGGCAGAATGTGCTGGGCCAGGGTAGCAGTCGAACATTTTTTGTATCCAGAAAGGCCCGTACAGGATGCAGCAATCGGTCGCGCATTATCTTGCTGAAATGTAGGGTTTCGCAGGGATCGAATGAAGGGTGGAGCCAAGGGTCGTAACACATCTGAAATGTAACGTCCACTGTTCAAAGTGCCGTCAATGCGAACAAGAGGTGACCGAGACGTGTAACCAATGGCACCCCATACCATTACGCTGGGTGATACGCCAGTATTGCGATGACGAATACACGCTTCCAATGTGCGTTCATCGCGATGTTGCCAAACACTGACGCGACCATGATGATGCTGTAAACAGAACCTGGAATCATCCGCTAGGCTACAATCTGACCGTTATCAAAGTCGGAAACGTGATGGTACGCATTTTTCCTCCTTACACGAGACATCACAACAATGTTTTACCAAGCAACGCCAGTCAACAGCTGTTTGTGTATGTGAAATCGGTTGGAAAATTTCCTCATGTCAGCACGTAGTAGCTGTCGCCACTGGCGCCAACCTTGTGTGAATGCTCTGAAAAGCTAATCATTTGCAAACCAGAGCATTTTCTTCCTGCTAGTTAAATTTCGCGTCTGTAGCACATCTCCGTGGTGTAGCAATTTTAATGGCCAGTAGTGTTTTTCTAAATGCTGAAGCATTCGTTAAATGAAGGGCTTAATTCAATAGTGGTACAACTCCAATACCGCCACTTTTGTGTCTGTAATGCTTCTGAAAGAAAGGTTCATATCTAGAAAGAAGCCATATACTTGAATATTTTGGGTATCTCAACTGCAGATTTTTCAGTGCTTATTTAACTTTAGGACTCTGTACCTCAGAATGAACAACAATGGACTTGTACCAGCCCTTCAAATGTAAGACTTCTTATAGAATGTGTATCGTAATGAACATAATGTAAAATACGGCTAGATCCCAGTCATCCGCATTAACGCGAAGTCTGAGAGTAAACGGGTAACTGGAAACACAAACAAGTCAAAATACACTTTCCTTCACAAAAAACTTTTATTTACTATCATTTAGAATACAGGTTAAATGCCACACTTGCAAAACCACTGAAGTGTGTACACAACACACGCCGCAAACTGACGCCTTATTTACGTAATTACACATTACACAAACTGTATTTCGCATCACTTGCTAATTCAGTTTTTTTCTTGGCGACGATTCCATTTTGACGGAAAGTCAAAATATGGATGTGGTAAACCGAATCTCCTCTCGCATACTCTTATAACAGATCAACCCATTTACGTGCCTCGCTTTCGTCTGTAACGGATTCGTGGATCACCACATCTTTGCTCCGTTCCTCTACCGATCACTCTTTGTTTACCATATCCATGTCACGTAGCTGCTGAAATTTCGCTTCACAGGCACCGCAGCTTAACCAGTTGTCATCTAAGTCTTCACAAACAACTATTAGTGCTCCTAAAACCAAAGACGTTCATGGAAAAGTTCCAGTTCGTTCAGATTATCAACACAAAACTCATGTAACAGATCTACAATTTCTACTATCTAGTGTAGCGGCACTACCGTTTAGGATAGGGAAAGTTAGTTTTGTGCGATATTCTGAACACAGGTTAGAGCCAGGTGCTGTCCAGATTGCAGCAAGTTACACTGACCAGTGGTTGCAAAGTGGAATGAAGGCCACAGGGCCGTCGAACCACTGAAAAGAGTAAATGCAGCGGTTCACATGGCACAAGCTATAGGTAGAAAGGGTCCACTGGTGCAACCTGGATGTGGTGCGTACATGACGGGAAGTGACGAGTTAGCGAAACAGAGACGCACAGCCGAGTATAAATAGACGTTGTTTCCTAATGAGGGCCATTCAGTTGTGGTAGCTCTCCAGGACGCCAGGTCATGTCATCCCATCGGGCTATACCCAGCAACAGATGGGCAACAGTATCCCTGTCCATGGCGGGTCGTTGGTTTGACCCTCTGAGGACGACGCGGGGTCCACAGCCAGCCAGGGCGGGCTAGTCTCGGCTCCCGACACACGCCAGAGACTTCCAAGGCGAGGGGCCGCAGATTCGGAGGCCGGATCGCAGGCGGCCGTTGCCGCCGTATTCCCAGCTTCGCCAGCCGAGGAAGAAGCAGCAGCGGGGCCGGCCTACGGCTTCTGGCAGGGCAGCGTCGAGACAACGAGGATAGTGGTCGCTGGCGCAGCCATCCTGACGTAATCGGAACTGCGGAGATGGACGAGCGCTGCGCCTGCGCTCTTGTGCTTAGTGGGGCGCGCTCTAGTGGGAAAGTTGTGTACGCGCTGACTACGTGGAACTATGCACACAACAATACCCTTCACTGCTAGTGTTGCCATCTGCCCTCTCTGAATGGATGTTGCACGTTTACCTCAAACAGTGGCGGCTATATTAATGCGACTCTACTGTACAAACGAACCTGCACTGAGCTGGGCTGCTTTTTTTTGGATCTATTTCCTTTATCAGACCCTCTGGTACAGACCCCACACTGACGAGAACACCTGGAGCTTTGGTCAAACGAGGGTTTTGTGAGCTACGGTATTTCGTTAGCTGATGGATTACATTTCCTGACAATTCTTCCAATGAATCTCTGCCTGGCATCTAACTCGCTCCCCATTGATTGTATGTGGTCGTCCCATTTCAAGCCGCTCCGTACGCATACTCCTAGATACAGTATTTTATAGAAGTAACTGCTACCGTTGACTGTTCCATAGTGTTGTAATCGTGCTGCAAAGTGCCTTTGTGCCTATGTATCTGCAGTACGTTACATTTTTTTATGTTGAGGATCAGTTGCCATTCTGGCTGCGAAGCGTACATCCTCTGCAGGTCTCCTCGCTTTTTGTTACAATTTTCAGAAGAACCAAAATTTATGAGATAGTGGCAACACCGGTTTTAATGTATGGAAGTGAGAGTTGGGTAGCTACACACAATGAGTAAGATCCAAACAGCGGAAATGAGACTTTTGAGAAAGGTAAAAGGATGCTCAAGATTAAACAAATATGCAATGAAGAAAGGATCTTAAAGTTTATAATATTGGGGAAAGAATGAAGGATCACAGGAAGAAAGAGAAGGAATGAAGAGAGATCAAAGAAACTGATAAGAGTTCGCAACTTTCGAAGAAGAAGGGCCCTGAAGGACCTAGCTAATGATAGGGAGAACTCTGAATGTGCAAGTCGGAATTTTGTATAGGCCATGAAGTGCAGAAGAAGAATACGAAGAAAATTTCTTTCCAATTATAACATAATATCTTGTTTGAGGCTCTGCATACTCTGACTGTCCTCTTTGCGCACTTTGGTGCGCACTTTCTACCTGGAAAATTTGTTACACACCACAGTTTTCCATGATTGATAATTTTATGTGTGAGGTAGCTCTTATTGTTGGAGGAGAAGAAGAATTTATGTTTATGGACAGATTCTCAGAATGAACCCAAACAGATTAACAAAAAACATTTTGACTACTTGTACAAGGAAAAACCCAATGAAACTGGTTTAAGGTAACGGAGAAGGACTTTAAACAAATCAAAGGTAAGAAATACAGGTTCCAATATAAACGAAAACGAAGCGATCTAATTCTTTGAAGACGACACGAAAGCAAGATCATAAAGACTGAGCTAACAGTAAAGTACAGAACATTGAAAATTGATTGACGTACCGCAGAGTAGCGTGAAACGAAAGAAGAACATATTATGTTAGGCTTCGTATTTCTTTTTTTTTATTAAGTAGACGAATTATGCACAGAAAATCTCTTGGCTGCATAATTTGTAGCTGGCTAATCATAATTTCTCTTACTTCCATCTTTTCAGAGATCTTTGCGGGACCCTGGCTGTTCAGTACAAAATGTCAAACCAAATGACTGTCTAAATTTCCAAATTGTTATTTTATTAGGCTACTAATTTCGGTTATATATAACGAAATCTTGAGGTACCCGTGTTCAAACGACAAAGGTAACAGTTGTTGTTGTGGTCTTCATTCCTGAGACTGGTTTGATGCAGCTCTCCATGCTACCCTATCCTGTGTAAGCTTCTTCATCTCCCAGTACTTACTGCAACCTATATCCTTCTGAATCTGCTTAGTGTATTCATCTCTTGGTATCCCTCTATGATTTTTACCCTCTACGCTGCCATCCAATACTAAATTTGTGATCCCTTGATGCCTTAGAACATGTCCTACCAACCGATCCCTTCTTCTTGTCAAGTTGTGCCACAAACTTTGTAAGTAGGCTGTTTAGGTTTTCTTATTGGTAACGCCACATAGCGCTCTGTATGAAAATCACCGGCTGTGCTGTGTGCAGTCTGTGGCTGGTTGGCATTGTTGTAATACTCGCCATTTTAGTGTTGGGCAGCTGGATGTTAACAGCGCGTAGCGTTGCGCAGTTGGAGGTGAGCCGCCAGCGGTGGTGGACGTGGGGAGAGAGATGGCGGAGTTTTGAAATTTGTAAGAATTGGTGTCATGAACTGATATATACATTATGACTATAAAGGTAAATACATTGTTTGTTCTCTATTAAAATCTTTCATTTGCTAACTGTGCCTATCAGTAGTTAGTGACTTCCGTAGTTTTTATCTTTTAGTTAGCTGGCAGTAGTGGCGCTCGCTGTATTGCAGTAGTTCGAGTAACGAAGATTTTTGTGAGTTAAGTGATTTGTGAAACATATAGGTTAATGTTAGTCAGGGCCATTCTCTTGTAGGGATTATTGAAAGTCAGATTGCGTTGCGCTAAAAAATATTGTGTGTCATTTAAGCACGGTCGTGTATAATTTTTCTAAGGGGACGTTACATATGTCGACCCTTAGCCGAGGATACCTCACTGGAATCTTCTGATTTTTTTCTTGTAGTTTGTGTAATTAGTGCAGCTTTTGTTTATTGCTAGCGCGTAATTGTGGAAGGAATCTCCTTTGTAGTTGTAGTCTTTCATTGTTGTACAGTAAAACAGTTGTGGCATGCATGTAGGTTTGCACCAAGTATTTCGCAGCTGCGCTTGCAATTAACTAGATATTATTTGCTATGCCAATGTGTTCTCTTATTTTCGCTCTTCAAATTGTGTTTTTCTGTGTTGTCGTGTGAAATATTGTGACAATAATGGCGTGTGAAAAACGTAATACTAGGCTACAAAGTAAACTGAGAAATGACACTGAAGACTAAAGCAGTGTGTTAGCGCCACCGTGTAATGAATTAACTAATGTTCAAAGTAGTAATTTGGTAATTGTGCATAGGGAAATGGAGCGGGTTGCAAATAGTGGTGTAGGCAGTGAAACAATTAGTGAACAGGGAAGCATTATCGATCGATCGGTGGGCAATAGCTCGCCTCAGGATTCCGAAATGACAGGACACAATCTCGCAAATACTGTAGATTCAGGTTTTGCGTCCACACCGTTTTCTCAAATAAGTCAAGACACATTTTCTGCTTGTCAAAATGTGAATGTTACCGGTACAAATGCACTGCCGAAAAGCATAGAGGAACAGATTCCAGACACTAATACATTGTTATTGCAATTAATGCAACAAATGAAACAAAATCAGAGACAAACACAGCAACAGTTAGACACAATGGAACAACACCAGAGACAAACACAGCAACAGTTAGACACAATGGAATAAAATCTTCAAAAGTTAGACACAGTGGAACAAAAGCTTCAAAAGTTAGACTCAGTGAAACGTACGCTTGAACAAACACGTGAAGATTTAACTACTGAGTTGTATAAAATCGAATCGAAATGTCAAAAAGTCTGTAATGACGTAAAAACACATATTTGTGAGCATTTCCAACCTATTTTTTCGCGGCATGAAAATACATTACAGAATTACGAATCATCCATAAAAGAACTGCAAAGTATTGTTCATGAAAATCATGAGACATTGCAAGCTAAAATTGACCGATTCGGTTACACAACCTGCAAAAACTCAGCAAAACTTAAACGACACAGTAGATACGAGTTCAACACAAATGGACACTCTGAAATTTGATCCAGAAAAACACACTGAGGAAATAAATACACTATCAGAGAAAGTAGCCGAACTTTCGGATCAGTTCATTAACTTATCTGCGAAGGTAGATGATGATCTGGATGATACAGAAGAGTGCGAACAAATTAGGAAATTCAAACAAAATCTGAATCAAATTAATACGCAACACCAAAGAGAAATCTGGGAAGTACAAGATCAGCTGACACAGGTAATACGAGAATTACTTATTTCAGAGGACACTCGCACTCCAACACGGGAAGACGGACTTAGAAATGCGGAAAAGCCACAAAATAATAGCACAGGGCATTTCGGAAATTATGAAAGAAATTGCCAAGGTGCACCCAATTTTGAGATGGAACCGCCGACACGACGTAACAATGACCGATATGCTACTCGCCGACACGATGATTTTGACTATAAGCTGTTCATTACTGCACGTAAATTCAAAACATTTAAGAATTCTGGCAACGACATTCATCCACAAGCGTGGCTCAATCAGTTCTCTTATTGTCTTCCTCCCAACTGGTCATTAGAGCACAGATTAGAATTTATGTGTGGCTACTTGGAGAAAGAACCACCTGTAAGAATGCGATCGGTAATTCACGATTGTCACAGTGAAGGAGAATTTTATCATGCCTTCCTCTCAGCATAATGGTCTCAAGGTACACAAGACCCAGTAAAACATTGCATCATAATGATGAAACATTTCGAACAATCTGAATTTTCCAATCTTGTCAAATATTTCGAAGACATGTTACATAAGAAACAGTATCTTTCAAACCCATACAGCCCGTCAGAACTCATTCGCATTTGCTTAATGAAATTGCCGGAAGATTTAAGGAATATGGCAGGGCGTTGCAAAGACGACATTGAAGCTTTTCAGCGATTCTTACAAAAATTAGAAATTGACACAGACCATAGCCGGATACGCAAACAGGAAAACAATCACTACAGTTCACATCCATCACAATTCCGTGACGACAGAAACAATAACTGGACACGACATGTCTATTCTTAGAACGCAAATCGTGACCAAAACAGACACCACACGTATGACAACCGCTGGCAGAGTAATAGTTACAGAGAAAGATCGCATTTCCTTAGTAATGAATATGACAGAGATAACCATAGAAACGGACAACATGGAAACCAAAGCAATTATTATCAAGGGAGGCAGAATAACTTCAGACACAACGGTCCAGCGCGCAGTTACGATTCAGGGAGTAATTCTTCACCACTTAACCGACAAGAAAGAAACTACAGGAACTACCGACATGACGACAGACGATATAATCATAACGGCAGACCGGAATTTCATCAGAACTGGCGGGATTCAAACAGAGCAGGGCCCTCTCGGCACGGTGAATTTGTAGAAGTTAGGTTTCCTAATCCCAGTAACGACGCGCGCCAACAAAGAGGTAACAGACAATGACTCGCACCGCAGGCAGCCACGTGCGCCGGCTGGCTCCGAGAAAAATAACATAAGACGCTAACCTTGAGAAAAATTTTAGCATTCCTTACCGACGTACACAACATGATAATTGCTTTGAAGTTAAAACTCTGCGAACTAGAAAGGGTAAATGATGACACCACATTTCACAGGTAAAACCGTTTATTGAAAGATAATCTGCTTTTTAACTTTTGTCTTTGCCATAAAATTTTTCACTTTACATTACTGGTATGCAACAATATTTGAAGTTAAATATCCAGTCAAGAACCAAGAGAACTTATTTCAACAGAAATTATGGATGCATTGTTATAGTGAACAGACGACACAGTGTTGTTATTTGTACATTCTTGCTTGTTAGTTGCACGATTACGTAACGACTATAAGGCTTACATACTTAGAACATATACTGTTAATTAGGTTTTAATGCAACATTTTGGTTTAGTTGAAAAGACATTCTTTATTTAAAGTACTTTCTAAGAGATACCAGATGACACAGTGGATAGTTTATTTGACAGCTACACGATTATATCTCGACGCTACTAATGTGTGACACAATTTACATTGTTGCTTTTGTGCTGTATCTGCTTTATATTTGCACAGTTTTTCTGAATTCTCCTGGAAAGTAAAACATGTTTTAGTAGTAACTTTGTGGTATAGCTACAATAAGACAGCCTTTTCTGTAGCACAACAATACGTTACAATATAGTGCTTTCTTGATCACGGTGAGGTACGTAATAACTACGATATCTATATGCAAAGCATTTCACTTTTGTTTATCATGAGGCAAGTACATTGATTTCTGCAGAACTTTGCTTACAGAGGACTTACGACAGTTCCACAGAATTATCTTACAGCAAAACTCACATATAGCACTACAGGGCACGCATTTGAGTGATTAATTTGGTACTTAAACCATTTATTTTTCAAGATTGTTGAATTACAAATAAAGTTTTTCGTGATACATTTCATCCCATTGCTGTAATCTGTAACACCTGAGGGTATAATTACATTAATCCTCAGGGATGTGTACGCTTACTTTGTGTACCATGTGTTTGGCAAGCACAAGGAGCCCCAGCTAATATGGTATTTGCTTATACAGCTTTACACATCGGTACCATATTTCTCTAACAAATAAATTACACAGCTATCTGATAATTTAACTGAGAGAGACAAACATTTTATTACTACGTCAGTGACAGATGTTTACGCAATTACACGGTTGGATAACTTCACACTTACGAAATTGTATTTTGTCGGTACCTTGTGAACTGTTCATATTTTTTCGGAACCATTGTGATACTATGAGAGCTTTGAATGATGTATTTGGTATGAGATCATGATTTTTAAAGTACGTTTGAGGTAGATGACACTTTTGATATGAGCAGAGAATTTTGAAATTATTGGAGGAAGCTACGACGATTTTGAGAGTTGACTGAGGTGTTATGATGTAATTATTACGATGACTATGTGTATTGCGCTGCTGAGGTATGTTTATGATCAATAAGCTGATGCTATATGAGGAATCTGATTATGGTACTTATTTGTTATGATGAAATATTGAAGAAGTGTCGACGAATATGGTAAGGAATAATGAGTAGTGGTTAGGGACTCTGGTTTGTGAAAAAGGTTGTTGGAAACCAAGAATCGTACCTTAAGAGTTATGAAATGTATGTAAATGCGTGAATGTATTGCAATGCCGACGAAAATTTTTTTGACACTGTTATATGAATAGGATTTTGTTTTTATAGACGTGTAACGCAAATTCTTGACCTGTGAAATTTTTTATATGAGACTGCCACTGTAGCGGAAACTGGTGTCGTAAATATTTCGGTAAGAAAGTTAAGTGACAACCTGCGCGTAATGCGTCGTGGGCACCCAGCTGCGCGACAGCCACCTGGAAACAAGCCATTATTGTGTGCCTTTCAGAGGCACAAGAAAAAAAAAGAGGCCATTATCCTCGCTATTGACATTCCTTTGTAGAAAGCATCGCAAAAACGACACGCTCATTACTTGGAAAGATACTCTCTTACATCTGCACACCTGATAATGACAAGCGTCTTTCTACGAGAATTGAGAGAATTTCTACTAACTTATGAAATGCCACATCACTATTGAATGATATTTTTATGCTTTGCACATAGATGCTTATTTCATTTGATAGCTGTTTTCCAGCTGTGTTGCAGCATTGGTTTTATAAAATAAAATTAAATGCATTTCCTAATGTGAAAACTTTCTGTCAACAGATTTATTAAATAATAATTTTATGATCCACGTTCTTCGAAAAAGGAACACTTGGAAAGGAAAGAACAATAAAAAGGGATTAATAACAGTAACTGCATACATAATTTTCTTTTCAACTACTTGGTTATATTTCTCGTAGAATAAGTTGTGGTGCATTATTTTAATTATATAGACATTAAGATGTGAACAGACATTTCCCTTATCTGCATTGTTGTTTTTACTGTAATATTTTTTCTGCTTGAGCTTTGTCATGTTTACATATAAGATATTGTATTTGCTGCTGCTTGCTTTCACAATTCCCATTTTTGCAATTGCTGTTTGTGTTAATTGTTTTGTGTTGTTGCATTGCTACGTCCCTTAGTTTAGCATCTGAGCTCAGTTGGTTTAAGTTAGCTTAAGAGCGGGTAGACTATATATGAAACTAACTATGAGGAATTGGAAGAAATGCATTGAGAAGCTATAAGAAAATGGTTTGGCCAAAAAAGTAGTGTACAGTGGATAAAAACTATTTTTGAAATAGGATGTGAACAAAACACAGAAAGCGTGCTTGGATAGGATATTTTTGGTGGAAACAAATGTTGAGATATGACGAAAGATCTACAGAATGAAGTTTTGGGTTGGACTGCAGTACCAAATGTTACACTGAAAACAAACCCTGTCTTTTCCCTTTCTGTTATTCCACTATGTGTTTGTGTACTTTTGTATATTTGTGTTCTTCCTGTCTTTATGTGTTTATCTGATGAGAGTTACATTATAGAATTATTGTGATAATATGTTATTTACTTTGTAAAGATGCTTAGACATTATTTATTCTGTTTTATTTTAATGCTCATGTGTGAAGTTGATGTTTCAAAAGTTATTCTGATCTTTTATTTATGTACTTATGTCATAATTTTCGTAACACTGATGTATTTGTTATTTCGATTCTTTTGTGAAGCCTGTATTACTACAAATGTTATCTGTATTGTTATGTTCTTTAATGATATATTTTGTACCTTTGTTATTGTATTCTTATGTTATAAAATTGTAATTGACACCAGTTCATCAAATTAAGTAACTTGTAAATTACATTTTACTGCACATATTTCTGTTGGTCATAATATATGCACAATATGTGAGAAGTAGGGACTGATAGTGTTTGCAAGTGTGTTGATAATTCAACAAGGGACTGGTTAACAGCATTGCTGGTTCTAAGGACAATTCCAAAAACTTTGTGAGTGGACAAGTGGTGGGTTATGTACTTGCTATATTATCCGCAAGACTCTTCAATGGTGATTGTGCGCCTGCACAGTCAAACAGATGGCTGCTGGCTATCTCTACAAGGACTGCAGTGGGTCTGCACCTCTAGTGGCCCACCAGTACCGTAATCTCTACCAGGACTACAATGGGTCTACTCTGTGATGACCTACCTACCAATATTCTTTAAAACTTCGACTGACTCTGCTGTGGGTTGCTCTGCTGTGGCCCATTACCTGTCTGCATGTCAAGAGTCAGCACTGTCTTTCCATTGGAAGGACAACACTACTTCTTCAAGACTGCATGGAAATCCACTACTTCCGTGTGCATTTTCTTTTACTACTCAGACTTTGAGAAGAACACTGCAATTTTACTTTGATGAATGATCAGGACTGTCTTTATGGACTGTGAGAAAATTTTAGCTTTTGACCAACATTGTATCGATAAGTGTGTGCATTTCATTTCTTTGTTATTGTAATTATGAAAAAAATTTTCAAATGTGTATTGGCCACTGCCCAAAATAATTTGTAATTTTTTTTGTGGGGAGCATGGGGACTATGTAAGTATGCTGTTTAGGTTTTCTTATTGGTAACGCCACATAGCGCTCTGTATGAAAATCACTGGCTGTGCTATGTGCAGTCTGTAGCTGGTTGGCATTGTTGTAATACTCGCCATTGTAGTGTTGGGCAGCTGGATGTTAACAGTGCGTAGCGTTGCACAGTTGGAGGTGAGCCGCCAGCAGTGGTGGATGTGGGGAGAGAGATGGCGGAGTTTTGAAATTTGTAAGAATTGGTGTCATGAACTGATATATACATTATGACTATAAAGGTAAATACATTGTTTGTTCTCTATTAAAATATTTCATTTGCTAACTGTGCCTGTCAGTAGTTAGTGACTTCCGTAGTTTGAATCTTTTAGTTAGCTGGCAGTAGTGGCTCTCGCTGTATTGCAGTAGTTCGAGTAACGAAGATTTTTGTGAGGTAAGTGATTTGTGAAACATATAGGTTAATGTTAGTCAGGGCCATTGTCTTGTAGGGATTATTGAAAGTCAGATTGCGTTGCGCTAAAAACTATTGTGTGTCAGTTTAAGCACAGTCGTGTGTAATTTTTCTAAGGGGCATTTCATAACTTCTCTTCTCCCCAATTCTGTTCAATACCTCCTCAGTAGTCATATGATCTACCCATCTAATCTTCAACATTTTTCTGTAGCACCACATTTCGAAAGTTTCTATTCTCTTCTTGTCCAAACTATTTACCGTCCATGTTTCACTTCTATACATGGCTACACTCCATACAAATGCTTTCAGAAACGAGTTCCTGACACTTAGTTCTATACCTGATGTTAAGAAATTTCTCTTCTTCAGAAGCGGTTTCCTTGCCATTGCCAGTCTACATTTTATATCTTCTCTACTTGGTTATTTTGCTCTCCAAATAGCAAAACTCCTTTACTACTTTAAGTGTCTCATTTCCTAATCTGATTGTCTCAGCATCACCCGACTACGTTCCATTATCCTTGTTTTACTTTTGTTGATGTTCATCCCATATCCCTCTTTCAAGACACTGTCCATTCCGTTCACCTGCTCGTCCAAGTCTTTTGCTGCTTCTGACAGAATTATAAAGTCATCGGCCTACCTCAAAGTTTTTATTGCTTGTCCACGGATTTTAATACCTACTCCGAACTTTTCTTTTGTTTCCTTTACTGCTTGCTCAATACAGACTGAATAACATCGGGGATAGGCTACAGCCCTGTCTCAATCCCTTCCCAACCTCTGCTTCCCCTTAATGCCCGTCGACTGTTATAACTGCCATAATGTGTAGTAACATAACAATACCAAACTGTAGAGGAAGCTACGTAAAAGTTGCAGATACAATATGGAATAAAATAAGACTGCAGATGCACAATATATTAACATAAACTAGGAAGCAAAATATATTCATACAATCGTAAAAAAGAACCTACTAACCGGAGATCAATATTACATGTTATGCATAGATAATCACGGTGTAATGACAACTGAACGCCCATGAAACAAATGGAGTTGTGGTATTGATAGTAAAGATGCTACACAGTTTCAAAGGATGGCACTGTCACGAGACATCGACGGTAGCGCCTTCTAGCTGGTGCTGTGCAGCTCTACGAGCTACGCTACAGATTTACCCATTTCATCAGGTGCAGCCAACCAGGACACTTCGCTTGAACTTCACACCACCTTGCACTTTGTGTATCTTATTGCTTGAGTGAAGGGGATTTAAATTCATACAGCAGCACCGACGTGTTTTATCTGTTCCTGTTCCTTACCCACGCACCGCCTCCCAGGCGGGATACAAAAGTAGTAAAACAATATAGTGATATACTGATGAATACAGACCGAAGGCAAAAATTTTGATTACGTGTTGTCATATACTAGTAAAACAAACCACTTGCTGGAGGTCAGCCCCATAACTATCTGTATCATCATGTTCAGCATACTAATAATAAGTAATAAAACGAGAATGTAAAGTTTCATCAATGGAATTTATCAATCACAGATTCATAAAATACAACTTAATTAATAAAACTTTTTAGTAACTAACATTATAATCAGAATTTGGCTGTATGTGGAAAAGCTGTTTCAGTTTAGTAAACTCCATGGTGGCTTTAACAAATAAATCAAAGAATACGTAAAAATAAATAATATTCTGAGTCAGCCTGCTTTCAGCCTCTGACTGCACCTGCAAGAAGTGGTGGCGTCAGCGGATGGGGCCGCACAGCTGCGAGCGTTACGTTATTGCGAGGCAATGTAAGAGGGCGCCGCAGATGCCCGTAATTAAGTGGATCGCAGAGTGGATTGATGAAGAGGTGGAGAGCACCGTGTTTCGCATCGGCGTTCCCCGAAGCGTGACGGGCTCGCGAGAGGAAAAGAAATGGTCCGGAGCACTCGGAGAAGCTGCACTCGCAGCGGGCGGCCATTAATAACAACTAAAAGCGGACGGCGAGTCATATATTTTGACGTCGGCCCCTCGGGACCCGCCGCGATGATTTATAGAAAGCAAATTCGATTTCAATCTGCGCGTCTGTTAGCCGCGGCGGCAGCAACAGAGGGGTCGGGGGCGGCGCGGCGAGGCGCGTCGCACGGTAGCCGGCCGGACGGGGTCGATCGGTGAGCGCGTTTAATCCGGCCGCTGCGGCGCGGCGCGCAAGAAAGCCGGGCAGGGCCGGGCATTCCAGCCGCTCCGGGCTCCTGCACGGATAGAGACGCCGCGCCGGCGTGAGTGGCGTCCGTAATGGACCGGCGGCTACTGCCGCCAGCCGGGCCGGCATTCCGGGCCCCGGGCGCCGCTCGCTGCAAGAAGCGGCCGCCAGCGAACTGGCGCCAGTAGCAAGCAGCTCGCGCCCGCCGCCGGGTTTCAGGTGCGTCTCGCCACCGCGACGCTGGCCGCCAGTACCTGTGGGTACCGTTCGTAACGTCGTAAGAATGTCATCCCGTCTGGTGACGTTCGTAACTAACTTGACATTTCACGTAATTGACGTCACTGACCTTTTGACCGTATCTTGAAAAATACACTGTGCACCAAAATTAAAGGATAACTTTTTCGAAACCTTGAAGTTGTCTCCCACTGTGATGCAATGGGAGACAACTAATTTGGCTCTAAGGTGCTTACAGCCTTCTTCCTTGTTTTAGTTCTAGCCTTCAGTCCGAAGACAGGTTTGATGCACCTCTCCATGCTACTATATCCTGTGCAAGCTTCTTCATCTCCGAGTAACTACAGCAACTTTCATCCTTATGAAACGTCCTCTTAGAAAAATTAATGAATTGCTGTGCTGATAAACCTCTTACATTACTTGATTTTCAAACAGCTGAGCAGAACTGAACGTACTCAGACATTTCGCTCTTTACCTATTCTGATCAACACTAAACTGATACACAATATTTTTATCGCAACGCAGTCTGACTTTCAATAATCCCTACAAAAGAATGGCCCTGATTAACATTAACCTATACCTTTCACAAATCACATACCTCACAAAAATATTCGCTACTCGAACTACTGCAATACAGCGAGTGCCAATACTGCTAGCTAAATAAAAGATTCTAACTACTGAAGGCACTAACTACTGATAGGCACAGTTAGCAAATCAAAGATTTTGATAGGGAACAAACAACGTATTTACCTTAATAGTGTTCAAAAGTCATAATATATATAGCACTTCATGACATCCAGTCTTACAAATTTACTGTCTCTGATGGACACACATCCAGATCATCCTCTCTCAAAACTTCGCCACCTCTCTCCCCACATCCATCACTGCTGGCGGCTCAACTCCAACTGCGCAACGCTACGCTCTGTTAACAGCCAACTGCCCAACACTACAATAGCACATACTCCAACAATGCAAACCAACCACAGCCTTCACACAGCGCAGTCAGTAATTTTCATACCAACGTAGAAACCTAAACAGCCTACTTACACTAATCCCGTCTGGCTACATTCGTAATTAACTTGACATTTCACGTGATCGACGACACTGACCTTTCGACCGTATCTTGGAAAATACACTGTACAACAAAATTAAAGGATAACTTTTTCGAAACCTTGTAGTTGTCTCCCATTGAGACGTAATGGGACACAACTAATTTAGCTCTAAGGTGTCTACAACCTTCCTCCTTGTAGTTGTAGCCTTCAGTCCGAAGACTGGTTTGATGCACCTCTCTATCCTGTGCAAGCCTCTTCATCTCCGAGTAACTACTGCAATCTTCATCCTTGCTGTGTTCATCTCTTGGTCTCCCTCTACGATTTTAGCCCCCCCCCCCCCACCTTTCCCTCCAATACTAAACTGGTGATTCTTTGTTGCCTCAGAATGTGTCCCACTGTAATGGTACTTGAACTACGTAACCACTACGGCACCTCACCTCAACCTCTCGATACCAGCAATACTCTACTGTGTTTCTGTAAAATAGTTAACATATTTTTGTGACAACATTAAGATTTGATTTCATTAATGTGGACGTATTTATATCAATATGTATATATCGCAATGTTTTAATTCTTATGTGTATTCTTGCTTTCGTCACTATGATCTTTGACGTTCTTGTAACTCTGATTTTTGGGCGCGTAAGCTGATATTAGAGAGTCAAGCTCTGGTCGTCACGTTAAAAAGACGCAAATTGTCGTCAGTTTATGAAATGTGAACCTTAACAGTGAGGAAGGTATTTTCAAGTATGTTTTATATTGTGAAGTGATGTTTTGGAACGAGTTGCGTGATATTGCGACAAAAGTAATAAAAAATAAGTGTAAGTTAAATTCGGAGTGCTGATTGCTTTTTTACATCACCATTGTCCTAACTAGCAAAAGTTTAATCTTCAAGAATGGTTTATGAAACACATCTACAAAACCTTTGAATATCGCAGAATAACACCTAGGCCTCTTTGCATCCGAGCTTGGAATCATCACTACCTAGATTTTCAACGATTGAGCCATGAGTTCACAACGAGACCAGCGTGAGAAACACGGAAAGATGAGTGTCTAGTTTATCCATTATTTCAAGAAATGACTTTATTAACTGTGCTCTAATGACACCTGCCACATAAGATAACTTTGTTGTTGCCCGAAAATGCAATATTTAGCAGCGTGAGAAACACTACAATCATAATTAATTTTTGACCTTTGTTGTGGTAGGGTTGTTAGACCGACCAACCGATCTCTTCTTCTAGTCAAGTTGTACCACTAATTTCTCTTCTTCCGAACTCTATTCAGTACCATCTCATTAGTTACGTGATTTACCCATCTAATCTCCAGCACTCTTCTGTAGCATCACATTTCGAAAGCTTCAATTGTCTTCTTATCTTAGCTATTTATCGCCCCTTTTGTTATCTATTTCATTCTATTACCTTTGTCCTCCGGCCGGTGTGGCCGAGCGGTTCTACGCGCTATTGTCCGGAATGGGCGCGACCACTACGGTCGCAGGTTCGATTCCTGCCTCGTGCGTGGATGTGTGTGATGTCCTTAGGTTAGTTAGGTTTAAGTAGTTCTAAGTTCTAGGCGACTGATGACCTCAGAAGTTAAGTCACATAGTGCTCAGAGCCATTTGAACCATTTGTTATAAGATTTCTTAGTGCTAAAGACCTAAAAGCGATCGATATTCATCGTGAGATCTGTGCAGTTTACGGAATGATGGAATGGTTAGAAAGTGCGGGAGAACATTCAAAGACGGCCGCACAAATGTGCACGATGAACAACGGAGTGGGCGTCCTTCGGTCGTTAATGAAAGTTTGGTGCAGGAGGTGGACAATAACGTGAGAGATAACAGACACTTTACGATTTCCTCCTTGCGGGATGACTTCCCTAATGTTTCTCGTAGTGCTTTGTATGGCATTGTGACCGAGGACTTGAATTACCGAAAATTGTGCGCACGTTGGGTACCGAAAATGTTGACGGATTTGCACAAAACCAAAAGTTTAGACAGTGCGTTGACTTCCCTTGAGCGGTACCAGAACTTTTCTTTAGCCAAATTGTTACGGGCTATGAAACGTGGGTGGCCTATGTCACACCAGAATCAAAGCAACAGTGCTTGGAAGTTGAGCAAGGGCATCGTTTTGCTGCAAGATAATGCCCGTCCGCATGTGGCGAATCAGACCAAATATCTCATCGGATCTTTTCGCTGGGAAATTCTAGATCATCCTTCGTACAGCCCCGATCTTGCGCCCAGTGACTACCATCTGTTCCTGCACTTGAAGAAACCCCTGGGCGGTCAGCGTCTTCAAGACGATGAGGAAGTCAAAACAGTGGTGATGCAGTGGTCAACAAGTCAGGCGGCAGACTTCTATGACGAGAGTATTCAAACACTGGTACAACGTTATGACAAGTGCTTCAAAATTGACGAAAATTATGTGCAAAAGTAGTAGGTACAGGCTTTCATGTAAAAATAAAATTATTGAGATATCTTAGCACGTCTTTTTTTAATTTCAATACGGTACTTACTTAAACAACATGCCTGGTATATATACGGTTGTATATATAAGGCCCTGCACCAATCCTCTGAAATGTCCGACACAAATCAGGAAACTTCATGGTCTGGTGCATTCCGTGGTATTCCCTCGATTATTTCGCCGTTGTGGAAGACACAGTGGATCATCGCAAGTATACATCTATCCTTGGGGATCCCATTCACTCCTACATGCAATCTGTTTTCCCCCCGGTACGATGGCGTCTACCAACAGTACAATGCAGCCTGTCACACAGGTCCCAGTGTGCGTGCGTGGATCGAATTGCGACACGATGAGTTTATTGTATCCCCTGGCCGTCAACTACCGGGGTTAAAACGCAGCCGAGAAAATATGGTTCCACATCGGCCGGGCTGTTCGAGCCATCGATCGTCAACCGAGTTGTCTAGTAGGGCTGCCCACGACACCGGAGTCGGCATGGCTGCACATCCATTGCAGTACCTTCCGGAACCTTGCTGACTCCTTTCCAGCACCTCTTGTGCAGCGAGAGTTGGCTGTTCAAGCTCTTGACACATTGTCGTAGGGTTCCTGCGCTAAACTTAGCATCCACTTAGCAAGTAATAAATACACGATACCCTCCGTTGCCAAATTTACCTTTATTGTAATTTTAATTAACGTGGGAGCCATAAAAACACCAAGCATGGAGGCAAAATGTACGCATCTAAAGGCTAAAGGAATAAAATCGCATAAAATTTGTTTCCACAAGAGGAGAATACAGTGTCCCAATTTGAACCTTGCTAACACTTACATTTTACTGACATTAAATATAACAAGATAAATAATCTTACATATGACGAGAACAAACGAATAACACTACCTATCTTTACAGATGAGAATACGACTATATCCACGAAGGTTCGCGCCCTGGCAAGGGAGATACTTAACTTCAACATATAAGGTGATAACAATAAGCCCTAATTCCACTCGACAAACGTAATAAAGATATAAGCGAGACAAATGTACTGAAGGAAAATAGCCGGATGCGCCGTAGTAAAAAGAGCCAATATGAACCACGTCAGGACGCGACCCCCGTGAACACGTCAGTTTCAGCTACCTGCAACATACACAGAGTCATTTGTATCTTCTTAAAAATTAACATGAAAAGGCATAACGCGTAACACACTAATAAAATATAAACGACTACTTCACAGAACTAGCTCTTCTTTAGACAAAGCAAACAGCTGAATATTAATAACACGTAAAATACTTCTAACTTATAACAAACTAAGGTACCACGTAATAGAACATCGTCTTGAACTCACAGAATACTCGGTTTGACTTGCCTGTTTATAGGTCTTACAACTCAACAGTGTCAGCTTAAGCAAACCCGCGAATACAAAATTCGAAATATGACAGGAATAATGATTGAAGCCACTGGCAATGTTAGGCTGCCACAGAGACGAGACAACAGTAATTTACAGCGGCACACAGCCAACCTTACATCTCCAATTTAGTATAATCAGAATAAATAACTTTGTGTATAATAATTACTTACAGTACCATGACAACATTCGAATAACACTTATTACCCAAAGTAGATGCTGGCATCGAAAGACACTTTCAGTAACAGAGAGTTCGAGTGTATTCACTTATTGGAAGGGTTTCAACTTTACATCCCTTTCCACATAGCTTTCTGTTTACACACTTATATAACTTCTGCAACAAAAAAAGGCATATAAATGCACTTATAATTGACACAGATTTAAGCAGAATAAAACAGTACCTTAGTATGACGCAAATGGCTTCATTTGCTTTACACGTTGGATATATTCACCATTCAGTAATTCCGAAATATATTCAACAATGCCGTGGTATCAGCTATTCACTTCACATAATTTCCTGCACAGACACAAGGCAGACGAAGCGGTTTCACCTGCAACAGCGGCGAGAATCACACATTTCCTCCGTTACACCACAGACACATCTCAATTTCAATGGGCAGTAACAAGAACCTATGCATGCCCTCGCAGCATAAAAGCCCCGAAACAACAGTGCACCACCGCGATAACAAACCCGAGGTCCCATCAAGTCGCTGCCGGGATCTCTCGCTGACATAGCGTACAGGCGTCGTACCACAGGCATCAGGGTAAACGTCAACAAGACATCTCTGACCCTGCGAATAACCCACTATGCTCTCTCTTTTCTCTCTCACTTAAACCACCAGACCACCGGCCTGAATCGCGGAAGGCAAAGATGGTGACCCTATAATCGGTGGCAGCGATGCCATTCTAAGTGCGAGAACACTGGCGCCAGCCACGCCACGGCTCAACTTGGCCACAATAATGTCACTAGACAGTGTATTTCTTCCAAATGTTTGACCATCTGTGGCTCCCAATTTTGTCGGCTTATTTTCTGCCAAAGTATTGCACGTAGCACAAATTTCTAAGGAATCCATGTTGTCGAATATGCAGCGTTCCCTTGTGAGTCCCGACGGTCTTTGAATTCTACGCGCTGAATTATCTTCGGCAGTGTGCAGTAGAACAGCAGACGGGGAGTTGCGCTGCGATGGCTGTCACGTCCCCGGCAGCTTGTTCAGCTGAAAGCCGCCAGGAAGGGAAGCCAATTTGCTGCTGTCAGTGCCACAGCGGTAACCGGCTACCGAACAAGGATTTCTTTGGCACTGCTGGAGTTTTGAATGGTCACTTTGGTGGTGTGTCGCGTTTTGTTGTGGAATTGTACTCGAATCGCTGACACTCTGCCAAGTTAAAGCTCGACTTTTGGCAGAGAGTGAAGTCGTGTTGCACTGAGAGGATCCCAGGGGGGGAAGCTTTCTCTTTCAGAGCACCTCGACAACGACACTAAATGCATGGCAGAGAGGCAGAGTTAATCTTACCTAAATCAATAGACCAATGCTACAGTTGTAAAATGTAAACTTTCACGACCGGAACTGTCATGATTAATAAAATTCTTTTCCGGGCTATTATGCCGTGGTCTGATGGATTTCGCATTGTAAACCAACGTTTCGTCCCCATCTGCGGAGGACATCTTCAAGGGGGTTCGTGGCTTCTGTTAACTTCCGAAACACACACTGTCTCACTACTGACTGCAGCAAATTTTTGTTTTCGCGTGCTCCAGCGCATAGGCGTGACGTCACATGTTTTGAATACGCGAGCGCAATTGGCCGTTGTCGGTTGCCGCCGTCCGCTGTTGCTATCATCCCATGGCGGAAGACTGGTACACATCTTCTTCAGCACCGGCATCCAGATGTCATTCAATTTCACGCCCTCCTCCTTCCTATTAAAATTCCTGGGGTGTTTCATAATCTCTATAGCCTCTCTGTAAAGCCTTTCATGATATCCGCTTGTGGCTGCCAGTACTTTAGTTCTATCAAAATAAATGTGGTGGTCTCCTGACTGCAAAGCGTGTTCCGCAACAGCTGATCTATCAATCTCTCCCCTTCTACAATTGCCCTTGTGCTCTTCTGGAGGTATATGGGGGTACCACAAAAAGAACGGTCAAAAAACGACTAGAAGAGCACAAGGGCAATTGTAGAAAGGGAGAGATTGATAGATCAGCTGTTGCGGAACACGCTTTGCAGTCAGGAGACCACCACATTTATTTTGATAGAACTAAAGTACTGGCAGCCACAAGCGGATATCATGAAAGGCTTTACAGAGAGGCTATAGAGATTATGAAACACCCCAGGAATTTTAATAGGAAGGAGGAGGGCGTGAAATTGAATGACATCTGGATGCCGGTGCTGAAGAAGATGTGTACCAGTCTTCCGCCATGGGATGATAGCAACAGCGGACGGCGGCAACCGACAACGGCCAATTGCGCTCGCGTATTCATAACATGTGACGTCACGTCTATGCGCGGGAGCACGCGAAAACAAAAATTTGCTGCAGTCAGTAGTGAGACAGTGTGTGTTTCGGAAGTTAACAGAAGCCACGAACCCCCTTGAAGATGTCCTTCGCAGATGGGGACGAAACGTTGGTTTACATTGCGAAATCCATCAGACCACGGCATAATAGCCCGGAAAAGAATTTTATTAATCAATGCTACAGTTGCTTATAAACTCCACAGAAAATTCTCCTCCAGCTGACCTCTGTTTCATCTCCCATGACCTTTACATCTATGGAACTTAATCGCACTTTTGCGACTTCCGTTTATATACTGTGTGTCTAAATTTAACTGCTAGGTCATACGATATTTCTGAGTGTGCGTTTATTGCCTTGTTCGCATTTTGTATTGTTGAGAGAATGAGGCTTAAGGCAAGTTAGCGCCCTCATCCCAAAGGCAGATTTATACATTGAATTATTACTTAATTAAACAAGTAATTAGATGGCATTAACAGACGGCTCTCAAGCTTTACACATGTGCATTTATTATTAAGCTGTGGTATTTATAAATTTATTACATTTCTCGAGTTTAGCTGTGTATTACATCTGGGACTATCGTTCGTAATTCAAACACATGAGTTAAGCAGATTAAAATCTATTAAGGTTGGCGGAACCTTGTTAGCTCCACAACAGAAAGTAAACGCTCGAAGACATTTGCTGAACCCAACATATAAATAACTCCAGCGGTCTCTCTGTGCAGTAGAGGATGTTAATCTTTGTGAAATATTTTTATAAGAGTTCGGTGAATTCCTGGATTGGACAAAGAAATCTTTGGGCCAGGTGCTACAATGCACGCCTATCGTCTGCAGTTTGAAGTAATAATGTGTGTCAGTTGCCAAAAGCGAGAACAGTCTGAGAAATAAGTGGGAATCATTCACTCGCGCAAATTCTTTGAGAATTCAGGACGAAATGTTTGTAACACTGAAACGCACCCAGTCGTGTGTGCTCCACAAATGATAGATTCGTCTTCTATTAAATGTTCCATGTCACGGACTTCAAGCTGATGCTTCCAAATAATTTATTTTTCTTTTAAAGCATCAATCTATCTCGTCATATTTGTTATCAAATGATTCTCCCCTTGCGTTGAGACGCTTAATGAATCCAAATAACTGGCGACGTGAGCCGTAAGATATTTTCTCTAGTAATCCATGACGGAAAGTGGGACTGCAGCCGGGCACGTAGTACTTGAATAATAAAGACAAAGCCAGCGGCTGTATTTGGATCTACCGTCGTTTATTCTTCTTAATACATGCTACCAGTTTCGACACACCATGGTGTCATCTTCAGGCCTCAAACGTAGCCTGCCATCCACAACAGTTTTCATGGCCACTGAACAGAAACGTATGCAGCAGCCCAAAATTAACCAAATTCCGTACCCTCCGTGCAAAACCAAGCCTAGCATGGTCGCATGCTGGGCTTCGTGTTGCCACGGAAGATACGGAATCCAGATAATTTTGGCCCGCTGCATACGATTCTGTTCAGTGGCCATGAAAACTGTTGTGGATGGCAGGTTACGTTCTGGGCAGCTTACGTTTTTTCCGTCGGTGTCTTTTGCTGTCTGTCTCAATGCCCACCTCTCGGCATTCCCCCTTGGACTGACCTATCATTGACAGACTTTGGGAGTGCGACGTTCAGGTCTCCAGTGACACTTGTAGCTTTCTTATTTTGCTTCACAATCCTCTTCGATGATCGTCACTATCACCCAACATAGCGAAATGGCGGATGATATTTATCCGGTTTCCCTGTCCAAATGGTGTCTTCTGAAACACCAAATACTTCGGTTACCTTGGTTACAGAAGTAGCCACCACACGAACACCAACAATATGGCCACGTTTGAAGTCGCCTAGTTCCGTCTAATGCATTCATAATTACACAGGACACTGTTCTGATCACGAATGACGCTTGCAACTTATTGAGCCGTTGCACAGATATCGTTCGTGGTTAAATAGAAAAGCGCAACATGCAAACATGGACAGCGTCTGCACTTATGATCAAGCTTAAATCTCTGGGAGTTTTTCTACATTTTTCCCAACTCCTGTACGTCATTGTTATACGCTAAGGTGACAAAAGCCATGGGGCTGCGGTAAGCACACGTACAGATGGCAGAAGCATTGCGTACACGAGGTATAAAGGAACTGCATTGACGGAACTGTCATTAGTTCTCCGGTGCTTCATATGGAAATGTATCCGCTTCAATTACGGCGGCACGGCGGGAATTAAAAGATTTTGTGTGTGGAATGGTAGTTAGAGCTAGACGTTTGGGAAATTCATTTTCGGAAATAGTTGGGGAATTCAATATTCCGAGATCTGCAGTGTCAAGAGCGTGCCAAGAACATCAAATTTCAGGCATTACTTCTCACCATGGACAACGCAGTGTCCAACGGCCTTCACTTAAAGGGCGTTTGTGTAGAGTTGTCAGTGTTGAAAGTCAGGCAAGACTGCGTGAAGTAAGAGCAGAAATGAATGTAGGACATGCGACGAACGTATCCGTTAGGACAGTGCAGCGAAATTTGGTGTCAAAGGACGAACGACACTGGTGCGTTTGCTAGCAGCACGATATCCTCTGCAGCGCCTGTCCTGGCCTCAGGACCATATCTGCTGGACCGTATACATCTGAAAAACTGTGGCCTGGTCAGATAAGCCCCAATTTTTGTTGGTAAGAGGTGACGGTACTGATGGAATGTTGTGCAGATCCCACTAGGCCATGGACGCGGGTTGTCAACAAGGCACTGCGCAAACTAGTTGTGGCCCTATAAAAGTGTAGGGAGTTCTCTGGTCCAAATGAACCGATCATTGATTGTAAATGACTACGTTCGGCTACTTGGAGACCAGCCATTCGAGGACTTCATGTTCGGAAAAACAACGATGGGATTCTTGTGGATGACAACCCGCAGTGTCACCTGGCCACAATGGTTCGCGATTGGCCTGAAGAACATTCTGGACAACTCGAGCTAATGATTTGCCCACACAGCTTGGCCAAGATGAATCCCATCGAACATTTATGGAACTTCATCGAGAATTCAGATGGTGCTCAAAATCCTGCACCGACATTTTCGCAATTATGGACGGCTATACAGGGTGGTCCATTGATCGTGACCGGGCCAAATATCTCACGAAACAAGAGTCAAACGAAAAAACTACAAAGAACGGAACTTGTCTAGCTTGAAGGGAGAAACCGGATGGCGCTATGGTTGGCTCGCTAGATTGCGCTGCCATAGGTCAAACGAATATCAACAGCGTTTTTGTAAAATAGCCCATTTTATTACATATTCGTGTAGTTCATAATGAAATATAAGTGCTTTAATTGGACTACTTTCTTCGTTTTGTCATAGATGGCGCTATAATACTCACAAACACATGGCTCACAATTTTAGACGAACAGTTGGTAACAGGTAGGTTTCTTAAATTAAAATACAGAACGTAGGTACGTTTGAGAATTCTATTTCATTTATTCCAATGTGATACATGTGCCTTTGTGAATTTATCATTTCTGAGAACGCATGCTGTTACAGCGTGATTACCTGTAAATACCATATTAATGCAATAAATGCTTAAAACGATTTCCGTCAACCTCAATGCATTTGGCAATACGTGTAACGACATTCCTATCAACAGCGAGTAGTTCACCTTGCGTAATGTTCGCACATGCATTGACAATGCGCTGACGCATGTTGTCAGGCGTTGTCGGTGGATCACGAGAGCAAATATCCTTCAACTTTCCCCACAGAAAGAAATCAGGGGACGTCAGATCCCGTGAACGTGCTTCGACGACCAATCCACTTGTCATGAAATATCCTATTCAATACCGCTTCAACCGCACGCGAGCTATGTGCCGGACATCCGTCATGTTGGAAGTACATCGCCATTCTGTCATGCGGTGAAACATCTTGTAGTAACATCGGTAGAACATTAGATAGGAAATCAGAATACACTGCACCATTTAGATTGCCATCGATATAATGGGGGTCAATTAGCCTTCCTCCCATAATGCCGCACCATACATTAACTCGCCAATGTCACAGATGTTCCACTAGCCGCAGCCAACGTGGATTTTCCGTTGCCCAATAGTGCATATTACGCCGGTTAACGTTACCGCTGTTGGTAAATGACGCTTCGTCGCTAAATAGAACGCGTGCAAAAAGTCTGTCGTCGTCCCGTAATTTCTCTTGTGCCCAGTGGCAGAACTGTACACGACGTTCAAAGTCGTCGCCATGCAATTCCTGGTGCATAGAAATATGGTACGGGTGCAATCGATGTTGATGTAGCAATCTCAACACCGGAGTTTTTCAGATTCGCGATTCTCGCGCAATTTGTCTGCTACTGATGTGCGGAGTAGCCGCGACAGCAGCTAAAACACCTACTTGGGCACCATCATTTGTTGCAGTTCGTGGCTGACGTTTCACATGTGGCTGAACACTTCCTCTTTCCTTAAATAACGTAACTATCCGTCGGATGGTCCCGATACTTGGATGATGTCGTCCAGGATACCGAGCAGCATACATAGCACACGCCCGCTGGGCATTTTGATCACAATAGCCATACATCAACAAGATATCGACTTTTTCCGCAATTGGTAAACGGTCCATTTTAACGCGGTTAATGTATCACGAAGCAAATACCGTCGGCATTGGCGGAATGTTACCTGATACCACGTTCTTATACGTTTGTGACTATTACAGCGCCATCAATCAAAAAGCGAAAATAGTGGTCCAAATAAAACATTCCTATTTCTTTACGTACTACGTGAATAATAAATGGGGTTCCTATTTAAAAAACGTTGTTGATATCTCTTTGACCTACGGCAGCGTCATATATCTGGCCGGCCACAGCACCATCTGGTTTCCCCCTTCGAGCTAGACGAGTTTCATTCTTTGTAGTTTCTTCGACTGATGCTTATTTCGAGAGATATTTGGCCAGGTCACCATTAATGGACCACTCTGTAGAGGCAGCGTGACTCCGCATGTCTGCAGGGGAGTTTCATCGTCTTGTTGAGTCCATGCCAAGTCATACTGCTGCGCTACGCCGAACATGATTTTTGTCATCTCAGTGCAGGCTACGGGACCCCACATATACAAGACTTCTGTGTTTTAGGAAGGCATCCACTCCATTCAGTCCAAAGCCCACAACCGCCGCTTTGATCCCCCTCACCCCCTGGTTGCTCCTCTCCTCTCTCATCCCTGACCCCTGCCACGTCTTCACTGTTGTGTCCCCCCTACCATCCATCTCTACACTCTTTATCTCCTTTCCCAAGGTGGCTTCCATCTACTCCCCCTCACAGATGATGTCCTCTCTCCCTCCATTTATCCCTCCTATCAACTCTGATCCTCACCCCCCTCCTTTCGTCTGTCCTTTCCTGGGGTTCCTCTCCACCCCCCCTTCCATCCTCTTTTTTGCCCAGCTACCCTCTCTCTGTCCCCCTTCTCTCCCCTGAGTCCTTTTGCATTTCCCTCCTCTGCCTTTTCCCATTCCCTATCGCGCCTGCCCTGCCCCTCTCACCCCTTCTGAGTCCTCTCCCTCCTTTGGTCCCCCCGCTTTCGTTTTTTCCTCTCCTCCCTCCTTGTTTTCCCCCTCATCTGTCCAGGTCCTCCCTCCCCCAATCTGGCCTTGACTAGGGAGTGTCATCTTTGTGCCGACATTTTCCTGCAGTGTTTTACAGTGAGTGTTCAGTGTTGTGTGTATTTTGGGAAATGTTGCGAACGAACATCATACTGTCGCTGGGTGTGATTTTTTATCTCTTGTGAACAGGAACCACACTGTCGCAATGTTTTTTAATTGTGTGTCTACTATGTTACTTGTCTGATTCCCGTGTATTTTAATAGCATTGCCAACCCTTTGCTTTATGTTTTAACTTCCCACAATTTTCCACCGTTTTTGCAATCTAAGTCATCGTATTATCGCCTGCTTTTATTGTTTCTTTTCTTCTTACGTTTTAAAAAGTCTGTAGGCTGTAGAGCAGCGTACTAAACTGCTGCCAGCCCGCCCCCCTTCGGGGGGGTGGGGGGGGGGGGTGGGATCGAAATTCAATAAAGGAAGAAAAATAGGAAGGCAATGACAAGCACGATTCGGTTCTGTACGATCACGTCGTATCTGGTTCTTGTACTCATGGGATATAAACAAACATTTAAGACTCGCCCATGTATTGGCGAGTCACTGAATGAGGAGTACCCGTGGCATCCCGAGTCCACTGTTAACGTAGTGTGACTGCTGCGCTGTCAGAGAACAAACCAACAGGTGGCGGAAGCGGAGCCCCCTGGCAGACGTCGGCGGTGGGCGAGATAATAGACCTGTTGGCTCGCCTCCTTACGTACGTCGGCAGTGAGAGCAGGCTGGCGGCGCCAGGGGCCAGCCGGCGACCGGTCCGCGCCCACCACTGGCTGTTCCGCGCCCGGCAAAAGGAGCAGCGGGAGGCGCGCGGCCTCGTCATAGGGGAGCGCACAGTGGCTGGGCAAGGGGCACCAGGCGAGCACACACCTACTCCAGCTGCCGATTCAGTGGGGCCGTAAAATGTGGTTTTGCTTGCTCAACTAATTGCTCTCGTTTATTAATTCCGATATCCTTAAGATAAACTATTCTACTAGTCACAGATTTTGGATCTAAATACGTAAAAGAATTACTTTGTAATGAAGAGTTAATTTAATTATGCTTCACCCCCAACGAAACATTTTCAAGAAAAATGGTTCAAATGGCTCTGACCACTATGGGACTAAACATCTATGGTCATCAGTCCCCTAGAACTTAGAATCACATCACACAACACCCAGCTATCACGAGGCAGAGAAAATTCCTGGCCCCGCCGGGAATCGAGCCCGGGAACCCGGGCGTGGGAAGCGAGAACGCTACCGCACGACCACGAGATGCGGGCGAAACATTTTCATTAACAGTTCAGTGTTATCCGCTTTATAGGCCCTACTGAGGTAGAAGTCAATGGCGGCTCGTGAGCAAAGAAGATGGTGCTGCACTTTGCTCACGAAGGAAAACATCAACAGAAGAGAGAAAAATCAGTACACTGCTCATGTTTTTGTAATGCCTGATATAAACAGACGGATCGCTCGTGTCACTCATGCATCTTCTCATAATAAAACCAAAAGGTGTACACAGGAAAAAGTATTACTTTTGCAGAATAAAAGAAATTGAAATGAACTGCAGCTCTATGCACTCAAAAAGTGATAGGCATGCCTTACTAACCTTTTTCAGCAGGACTGATGTTAACGCCGTTTGATTTTGTCTCCGAATTTGGACGTGGTTGTGCTCACTTGTACAGGAACTCTATTCTTCTTTCGTTCATATTTGCAAATCTTTCAATCACTCTTTGATTGAAGTCTGCAATTCCTGAAACGAGGTCTCATTCAATAGAGAGCATCGCGAGTGCTGACAGTCTTCCTTGGTCCATAGTATTCCACAAGAAGGTTTTGATGCGTTTCAGCGAAGAAAAACAACGTTCTGCTTCTAATGTGGTCATAGGAATTGTAATTATCGCTTTCAGGAGCTTAGTATATTCCCTCAGTGTATCATAAAGGTTATTGTCTGTTATGTAATCCAGAAAGCTCAAAGCTCCATACATGCTTCTGAACTCCTCTCTTCCATAAATAACAGAGAGTTCTGTTCGAACTTTCTTTGCTTCCAAAAAAGAGTAGCAATCCATAGCAGCTCTGAAAGAAGTTTCTGGAAAACTGGTAGAGTTAGTAGCGAATTTCTCTGGTAGAAAGAGAGAGGCTGCAAGTAGGTGTTCAGTGAACTTGACTCTTTCTTTTGCCTCGTAACCTATGACATCACATACTTCTTTTGCCTCCTGCAATAGATTACACATCACTGTTCCATCTTCACTTCTCCCTCTTTCATGCTACTCGTGTAAACCTGTTGAATTTTCTGCACTAAAATTAATCAAGGATCGAAAAACACTAGGATTGGAAGATGATTCAGTCTCATCATGCCTTCTAAGGGCAAGTTCCAATGCACCACAGAAACGAATACAGTTAATAATTAGATACAATATGTACCTATTATCGATAACTTTTTGGTTGTGTAATGCCACAGACCTTCTGTACCCACTGTCTCATTGGGTAACTATATTTACATTGCCTAGACTTGCCGTGTTCAAAACGTTATTTACATGGTCTGAAGAAATTTCGTGTTTTCTAATTTTGTCACGTAGGTGTTAATGTCACAGACTCCGTGTTTAGACCATGAAAGATCTCCTCCAAACAATAAACAATGAAAACAAAATAAGTCATTTTTCATGTCACAACCACACAGTCATTCATGCTTGTTGTACAATTCAAATTTCCTACTCAATTAGCGAATTTTCGTTTTAACGGCCTGCGAAATTGTTAAAGCAGGAGTCGCACTACCTAGCCTCTTAATTTCTAATTTTTCTTAAACTTCCGTGAACTGAAGGGTTCAGAGAGCTATGAAATTACGTGATTCACTGTTTCACTTATTCACTTGTCACTTGAGCCTCAAAATTCAGGTGCTAGCACACGCTAAAATAACTAACACAGCGCACAGGAAATAGTTCGCTCGCATCGACACCTGAACTGGTAAGATGGCGCGAGGATCCCGATTTGTTCGAAGATCGGACAGTTCCGTTTCCTTTCGGAAGAGTTCGGGCCCTGTGCCTGCGGCTGGCAGGGTGGCCCGGGTGGGGTGTTTATACACACAAGGCCCGCATACGAGTACAGTATGCCTATTGCGCGTCCCCGCACCCCGCATCACCTCTGAGACACCCAAGTCCGCACTTGCAGCCACAGTGCAACCCGCTGTCGCCGTCGGTACATTCCGTCCAAGCCAGCTGCGTTTGGCATTTGGAGCCCTGGCGCGCTACCTCTCCACTAGTATAGAACGCTCAGAAGGCAAACACAGATGAAAAAAATTATTCTTTGGAGGTAGCGCAAACCTGCAAACCTATACACGAGTCACAACTGGTAGAAGTTATTAAATCAGTTGCTATACCAGGTGGTTATAATTAAAGTGTAGTATCTCACTGCCGTCCAGTATGGGCTGTAGTTATCATATGTCAGCGAAACTTCGAAGATACGCTAGTGCGCTTATACGGAACTGATTTGCGCTGGAAGAAAATTAGTTTGCAATTTTGGCCACCAGGTACGTACGACAGTATGACGTGCACCTTGTCATTTGACAACCTATAACGTCAGTGAACATTATGGCTATCAAGAAGACAGACCGTGTGGAGCTAGTGAAATTATTTTGTGTGAATGATAGCAGTTACAGTGATGCACTGAGCGAGTATCAACTACTGGAAGGTCTACGATGAAGCCCGATGTCGTTAGATGGTTTAAAGAAGATGACAATGAAATTGGAAAACACGGTTGAGCTTCGTCTGGAACCTGGAAAGTGTCTTGCTCAGTTGGGAGTTATTGGCGAGGCTGCTGTTGCTCTAATTGACCGTGCAGCACGTGTCCCGGTTAGTGCTAGTGCTCCTCCAGTGTTGCGAGGATTGCCCATCCATGGTCAACAGTGTGGTGAGTATTGCGGTCTATATTACTCTGGTAACCGTGTAAGACACAGACGATGCAGTAATTGGAACCTCATGAGCCGCAGCAACGTGCTGAATTTGCTCTTCGGTTTCTGGCAGGGACTGAAGTTGATGACATGAAAAAAAAAATAAAAAAAAAAAAAAAACACTCCGTCTACAGGCCACAAGTAGCCCATGGGGACCATCCGACCACCGCGCCATCCGCAGTGGAGGACGCGGAGAGGAGGGGCGTGTGGCCATCACACCGCTCTTCCGGCCGTTATGATGTTATTCTTGACCGAAACCACTACTATTCCGTCGAGTAGCTCCTCTATTGACGAGGCTGAGTGCACCCCGAAAAATGGCAACAGCGCATGGCAGCCTGCCACGCCCGACAACGCTTAACTTCGGTCATCTCACGGGGTGTATCCACTGCGGCGAGGCCGTTGCGTGATGACATGTAGCTGGACAATATTGTACGAAGTGACGAGACATATTTTACACTACATTACAGCCGAATTTGTGCAACTGTTAAACCACGTATAGTCAACGAAGAACCAATCGCCTCATGGGACTGTGTAGTGGGCTTCACAAGCACCTTTACTCTCAGTCCGTTCCCTTTTGCAGAGAATAAACCTAGACGCCGTGTCACATGTATAGTGACGTCATCGACACGTCCTTGTACAGCATGTGACTTCCGCTCTGGATGAGAACAGCTGTGTACAAACCACTGTTCTCATGCAAGACGCGGTAACACCTCATGTCGCTCGCCCAGTGAAAGATCTGCTTAATGCGAGCTTCCACGAACGTGTTATCTCTAGCGATTTTTCCAGATGCGTGGCCTGCAAGTTTACTTGATCTGAATCTACGTAGGGATATCTAAAAGACCGCCATTACCAGGGAGACGTTCGGTCTTAACCTGATCTGAACCCCAGTACTGCTACTGCGCGAAGTGCCGACACGTCAGTCGGGAACGAGAGAGGAGAAAGGGCTTTGAAGAGGACGTCAGCGAATTGCACGCTGTCCGACCCCTCTGCAGGACGACAACGAACAGCAGTGACCTCTGTGAGAAGAAAACATAAGCGCCGCGCCCAGGTAGCCGCAGAGAGTTCTGCAATAACTTCAAGACTAGTCATTTCGCTTGTACTATGATGCATTGTCTATGCTGAAGAAAGTTGCTTATTTTGTCTTTCGTCCTTTGCTTGCGGCACATCTTTGTAATTCTCAAAGTATTGTTATGTACTTTTCTTAATAAAACTCATTAATACGATTTGCTTGAATTGTTGTTTAGCGATCCGAGAATGCAGGTTTCCTAGGCACCCCATATTTGACGACTAGACAGGAATCAGCAAACATACTGGAACACATTCCACCGTAACAGTTGCGGGCAAATGAAGATAACGTCGTTTTACTGATGGAGCATCTCGTTGACATACCCGGTGCTCACACCGAATAAACTGAGAAAGCAGTGGTTAGTTTGACCTCTTTTGCCCAAGTTCCGTTCCTAATCCATTACATCTGAAAACATTTCGGTAGGTCTTTCTTGCATTCACAGCGCCAGATTTGCACCTGATGGCCAAAATTGTAACTGATTTCTTCCAGCATAAATCGGGTCCGAATTAGCGCGTTAGTTTATCTACCAAGTTTTGCTGCCATATGATAATGAGAGACAGAATGAACCTCAGTGATTGGCTGCACTTTAAATATGACCACCCGCTGTTTACGTATTTAGCATATACCACACAATAGAGCAATGTTATGATAAACGCCACCACACAGAAGCTATGGCACTCGCGCAGAAACCCATTCTCGTCCCGAACGCTGGCCGATTCCATCCCATTGTTCCGAAGGACACTTGGGCTATCATGTTCAAACAAAATGCAAGACGCTTTCCGCCACAGATACCAGAACAGTGTGCTGAGAGGTGTTATTTGCACACATAAGCTGGACAGTATTTAGGTGCTGCCATGCCGCAGTGGATACACCGGTTCCCGTCAGATCATTGAAGTTAAGCGCTGTCGGGCGTGGTCAGCACTTGGATGGGTGACCATCCGGACCACCAAAAAGTTATTGCAAAGTAATGACAAAAGAAAACTAAGTCAGAGAACTAAAGGCTCTCTTAACGATACACTAATACGTGAAGCCGAACAGAAGAGGCACACGTATAGAAACTGCAGAATACATTAAAACTGATGAAAAAGGAAGATTTACAGCGCAATAAATACAAGCAAATGCAAATTAACACTGAGAAAAATAGATTACTACCAGAAACAAAAAACAAAAAAAATTCGTCCAACGCACTAAAACATTCCTAAGTTGAATGAAAAAATCAACTATTTATAAAATTCGAATAATAGCAAAAATACTAGCACTCTCTGAGTTGTATAAACTATACCTCACTTTTGTCAAGACCCACGGCTGTAAGAGAAATGTATTAATACTTCAGCTAGGTTGAAATGTACACAATCTTAACCACCATACTACAGATAACAACATCGGGCTCTACACAGGTAGCCAAAGTGGTCAGAGAAACACATTCCGCATTGTGCCAAGTTAAACACAATAGCGCTTTCACCAGAGGGGCCAAACCTCTTTGCCTCAAATTAAGTCTACGCAAGTGTTGGTAAACTGCCACGGCAGCAAAAAAAAAAAAAAAAAAAAGGTAGATAGCTTGAAAACGCAATAAACAAACATATTCACTTATTCTGTTACTCAAAGAGGGGAGGAAAGGGAAAGAAACACAGGAACAAAAAAAAATAAACGTCAGAAGGAAGGCTGCGACAGGTAGAGGAATAAGAGACAATTAATGATCTTGCACATACACGTGTAAACAACTTACCAAACTGACATTGTTACAGAAAAAGAGTGAAACTGTGGCTGATAAAGACATACTCAACAGTCCATACCTTATACCGGCATGATTTGCTAAATGCATCGAAAGCGTGAGGTGCTAGTGATTTGGGAAGTGAAGTTAACTTGATTAAAACATCAGGATTTGTGGAATCTCGGAATCGTGCTGAATGTAGTCAGTTAATTTCGGGACATTAATCGTTGATTTTGGAAAGGTGAGAATTTTAACCCTATCTCGCAGATATAAGCGAAGTATTTTTCAGATTGATTTAGTGATGTAGCACGCAGAGAAATATTCTGGCCAGCCAGTAAAAGTATCTTATTAAATGTATGCAGCACCATGTTGCGTGATTTGTCTCGCGCGCGGCACATCGTTAAGAATGCGTGGATTCTGGCAGCGGTCGTGTGTAAGTCTTCGGCCGACGCCACACCAGCTCCGAGGACAGACGAAAGTAAAGTATTGGCGGTTAAATGATCCAATCAGAAGTACATTAATTTTTTGAAGTAGTAGTCATGAAATAAAGTTATCACGATAGTGCGACATCGTCTTACTTTAAAATCCCCAACTTGTGTTCCGTTGCTACATCCCATCACGCTCAATCATCAAGGCACATCCTTTCCATCTGTAGTGTCACTGACTTTGTTCACTTGTAGTCACACCAGCTGAATTTTCCTACATTGTTTGTCTAGTGAACATAAACTGTCCGACGTCAGATAAATGCAACTAGTTTATTCCACTTACACACTCTGGTCCTAATATACTATTCGGTGCCTCTCGGATGAAGTGCTATCTTCTGGCATATGGCAAAATCTGAATGCAGTATGAAGGTTCATGTAGTCAGCACACACACTCCCGACCACTGACAGTTTCCAGGACCTGGAACACGATACGTCTCGTTCAAGCTCCTGTACATTTGTCATCAAGAAACTCAGTGGACCCGTTTACTTCCCACCAAGGAATAATCCCTGACCCTACTGGGAATCGAACTCAGAGTCTTAGCATCGTAGCCAGTCACGTTTCTCCATTCAGCTACGAAGATGGACAATTACTAGTTTTCGTTCAAAGATTTTAATAACGCTAGTTGCATTTGGGTACTAAAATGTATCAGCGGTATCAGATGAAAATTTGTGCCCGACTGTATTCGAACCAGCATTTCCCACTTTACGCGAGCGGTCGCGTTAACCTCCTCGGTCCTCCGACCACGCTACCTTTCCGACTGAAATTCCCAGCCTGCCACTCGCTACTGACGTAGCGACACCTTTCCGTGAAACTCTTAGTCGCAGTTTCTGATACCCATTAAGAGATCAGGTATGGTGTGAATCCTCACTGTAAGAGGAGCGCTGGTCGTCGTCACATTATTGACACACAAGGTGTAATTATTACAAGTGCAGATATTTCTATTCGTTACTAAGGACGGTTTACATCAGCATTTATATCATTCACAGACTATGATGTGTGTTGCAAAGTCGTATGTTTTTAGTATAGGCAGTACCTCTAAGAACATGTGCCAAGAGCAAGCCGAGAATGCTTATGTTATGCTGAGCAGCAGGTCAGTTGCCTTGAAGTGTGGACAGTAATTATGTGTGTTGCGAAGTCGTATTTTTTTAGAATAGGTAGTACCTCCAAAAACTTGTGCCAAGATCAAGCGGACAATGTTTATGTTCCGCTCAGCAGCATGTCAGTTGTCTCGAAGAGTGGACAGTAATTATGTGTGTTGCTAAGTCATATGTTTTTAGAATAGGTAGTATCTCTAAGAACATGTGCCAAGAGCAAGCCGGCAATGCTTATGTTCTGCTGCTGAGCAACAGGTCAGTTGTTGTCTTGAAGTATGGACAGTAATTATGTGTGTTGTAAAGTCGTATGTTTTTAGAATAGGTAGTACCTTCAAGAACATGTGCCAAGAGCAAGCCGACAATGCTTATGTTCTGTTGAGCAGCAGGTCAGTTCTTGTCTTGATTTGTGGACAATGATTATGTGTGTTGCAAAGTCATATGTTTTTAGCATAGGTAGTACCTTCAAGAACATGTGCCAAGAGCAAGCCGACAATGCTTATGTTCTGCTGAGCACCAGGTCAGGTGTTGTTGTCTTGAAGTGTGGACAATAATTATGTGTGTTGCAAAGTCATATGTTTTTAGAATAGGTAGTACCTCTAAGAGCATGTGCCAAGAGCAAACTGACAATGCTTATCTTCTGCTGAGCAGCATGTCAGTTGTCTTGAAGTGTGGCCAAAAATTATGTGTGTTGCAAAGTTGTATGTCTAGTACCTTCCGCCGCGGAAGTCGAACACGCGCCAGAACAAATGGACGTAGTCAGCCCATAGAGGCGTGTTCTCTTCGATGCAGAGAAAACACAATCAACACACTGACATGTGTACATATTATGATACCACATATAAAAGTATGTGCACTTAAATCTGTATGTATAGGATGAGTCACCTAGCACTTGCATTGCAAACACTGCGGAAATGGAGAGTGCTAATGATGCGTGGTTAACACAGAATGGATCAGTGGTCATGGGCTCTTATTGTTGCGCAATAAACAGATTGGAATAACACTTATAGAGTGTATTTTTTGTGAAAACATACACTTTTTTAAATGCAACAACGTCTATTGGCACTAACAGCCTAAAAGTAGGGTAAATTAGAAAGTCAGTGGTGTTTCTTACAGGATTCTGGTGCGAATCATTTACGAGATACCGCGTTTTGGAAAGTTCCCACGCCGATACTTGTTTGTGCCAGGCACGATGTTGTTATGTTTATCTATAGTGTGCTTGTGTGTTCCATGAGTGCACTGCGACTTGTTCGTCAGTTAATGTGTAACAGTCCAACCAGTAGGCCGTGAGTGGACCATGGGATTTTCGAATGTAGAAAACCCGATATGCTCATGGTGTATGGAGAGTGCAGGAAGACTGCACTTCGTTCTTGTACAGTGTTTGCGGCAAGATATCCCCACAGACGTCAACCAACTGGGCAACTATTTATCAGCCTCTTAGTGATTCAAATGGCTCTGAGCACTATGGGACTTAACAGCTGAGGTCATCAGTCACCTAGAACGTAGAACTACTTAAACCTAACTAACCTAACGACATCACACACATCCATGCCCGAGGCAGGATTCGAAGCTGCGACCGTACCGGTCGCGCGATTCCAGACTGAAGCGCCTAGAACCGCTCGGCCACTCCGGCCGCCTATCAGCCTCTTCAAGTAGTTACAGGAGAGTGATAGTGTAACACCTAGACAACGTAACAGAAAGGAACATGTGATGACAAAAGAGGAGGATATTCATGTTTTTGCTGCAGTTGAAGTTGACCCGCAAGTTCCCTAGCAGTAGCATGAGGAAGTGGCATGAGTGCCTACCATATTTCTCTCCATCGAGGGCTGACTGGAAATGATTATGAGATCTGTGATAACTTCCATACATGAGCATTAAGACACTCTGAATGTGTCATATGTCTCGTTTACTGATGAAGCCACATTTACCAGTCATGATCTGGTAAACCACCGAATTGTGCACTACTGGTCTGTTCACAGTTCCGTTGTATTCGTCACGTGGAACGCCCGCGTCCATGGTGTGTAAGCGTATGGTGTGGGATAGTGAAGCACCAGTTCATAGGCACTGTTTCCATAGATGGAACACAGAACGCTCACAAGTGTCGTATCCTCCTAACAGAAGATGTTCTTCCGCAGCCTAGGAGGAACCTGTCCAACCCATAGTGCAAGAAGTACTAAAGCGCGTCTTCATGAATTGTCTCCAAATCGTTGCATTGGACACAGAGGACCTATACCTTGGCCGGCTCATTCCCCGTATTTGGCGCTTTTAGACTTTTCTTGTGCGGGGAAACTGAAAGACGCCATCTATAACGACATACCAACAACACCTGATGCTATGCAACTACGTATTACTGGGGCCTGTCCGTATATCTCCACTAGAATGCTAGCACGTGTGTAATAGTTGATCTACAGCAGATCAGAAAAGTGCATTGCCGCTGCCGGTGATTATTTTGGACACAACCTGTGATGGTCAGTTGTCTCGCTAGTGGCCAGCAGCCACATAACTAGTGGATGCACTTGCGCAGTTCTTCAGTATGACGTACCACAGGTACTGTACAAGTGCGAGTGTGTGAATTTTTCAAAATACGATATCTCATAAACTGTTTCCACTATTATCCTGACACAAACACAACTGACATTCTAATTTACCCTACTTGTTGTTAATGTCGATAGGCATTTCTCCATTTAAAAATGAGTATGTTAACACAAGAAAGACACTTTCTAAGTATTATTACAATTTGTGTATTGGGTAACAATACGAGTGCTCGAGTACCAATCCATTCTGTGAATACAGTACATCAGTAGCACTTTCCATTTCCGGAATATTTGCGGTGCAACTTTTACTTGATTCACCCATAAAACCAGCAAAACTGCAGGGGCGGATTCCTGACTGGAAATGGAGTAGTTGGGAATAAGCCGAGATGGTGTTTGTTTAAGGTCAAGCAAATTGAAAAGGTCGAGAGGCAGCACGGCCATACCAAAACAACTACCCCCCCTCCCCCACCCCACAGTCAGGTTCCTGAGACGAAAACTAGAAGTAGCTCCAGTCAAGTGGCCCGCCAACACAGTCAACGCCAAAGTACAATTACGTGTATTTTGTATGACAACCGCTGCTATCAATATCACCTGCAATCGCATGGTGGACGCAGAACACCTGTTGTGAAGTGAATGTGATGCAGCACTGTACTGTGTTCCTGGGCGATTTGTTGTCATTGCTCACACACCGTCCGTTTCCAGACACATGTTCATACGACATGTTTTCGTCCACTTGCAATCAAGAATCCCATTCTGCAGTTTGTCGGTTTTATTAATATTCATCCTGTATATGTCTGTTACAGTTTGTCCTCTCCCGAAGTTTACGTACGCATCAGCTACGAATCGAGCATCCTTGGTGTATTATTCATATTGTTCGGCAGCCGAATCTTTCTACAGTGACGAGCCAAAACAGTGTGACCAACTGCGCGTTTATTCACATTCTGAACTGGGCGTGCTATGGATTCGGTAAGCCCTTAGTAGGTTTCTAGAGATAAGTAGAATCAGAAGTCCACTTACCAGTCACACAATTTGCGTGAATTACTGTCCAGTGGTTTGTGGGCACGAAGATGGCGCCCGACACTGTCCCAGATGTGTTCCGCCGATTTGCGATCCGGTGACAGCTGTGGGTATGACGTTTACTGTCACGATGTTGAAACCACTGTATCATGATTCTGCGCTTGCGACACGGACAGTTATCCAGCTGGAAAAGGCTCTCATTGTTGGGGGTAGCCCGGAGGGATGCCGGCCGTTCGCCGTCGTGGTGCCTTCAGTTACAGTCACAGACCGCGGGTGAATGTCTACCGTAGCGTAATACTGCCCCTTCCAGCTCACACCTGTGGCGCGCTGGCTGTTTCGAGCAGCAGCTCGTCTGAAAAAAAAAAAAAAAAAGGTTCAAATGGCTCTGAGCACTATGGGACTTAACATCGATGGTCATCAGGCCCCTAGAACTTAGAACTACTTAAACCTAACTAACCTAAGGACATCACACAACACCCAGCCATCACGAGGCTGAGAAAATCCCTGACCCCGCCGGGAATCGAACCCGGGCGTGGGAAGTGAGAACGCTACCACACGACCACGAGATGCGGGCAGCTCGTCTGCAAGATGACATATCCGTAACAAGGAACGTGATTCGTCTGTCCAGATGACAAGTTTCCGATGATCCAGCGTCCAATCTCGATGATTCCACGCCCAATGCAGTCGTAATTGTCGGTGTCATTGTGTCAACATGGGAACACATAGGGACTACTACAGAGACGCCTGCTAAACCCACTCGGCAGAACAGGTAATAGGATTGTGGAAAGGGACAAGGGTTGAGGTCAGTTTGTGCTTCTAATTGTCATTTATTGCACCTTAGCAACTCTTTCACGGCTCTCCAACAAGAAATCTTAACAAGATAAAAATCCGATTAAGATCTCAATAAAATAATTCCAAAAATAACATACGCACACTGCAACACAAATGACCGAAGGCCACAATTAAATTTCAAAACTTCAGAATATATTACCATAGGCCTTTAAAGGCAGAAGGCCAGCATGTTTAACAACAAGAAATCTTGAAAATCAACAAGGTAAAAATCCAATTAAGATAGGAATAAAATAATTTAAAGAAGCAACACATGCAAGGCGCAATACTAATGGCTGAGGGCCACAATTAAACCTCAAAATTTGAAAATATATTACCACAATATTTAAAGGCAGAAGACCGCAGTGTTTAAGCTTGAAAGATAAATTTAAAAATTAATTTTGCAAAATTTTAAAAAACAAAACAAATAACCTTAAGCCTAAAATTTAAAATAGATGACAACAGATAATTAAACACCCGTGACACTCGGAAGGCCTCCAGGGAGGTCGGTCTGCCCTCGTTCGCTTAGGTGAGACAGGTGATGAGCCCAACTATACTTGATTCGTCGGAACCCAACCAGGGGACAGACACGCACTGACCGACAAACGACTAATTTGCCACCAGTCAGTACATGAGAATTCAAACAGAAGATCTCGCCAACAGCGAGCCACCGAAACGAACCACACAACATGAATGGACGTTGCTTGGATACGTGAAACCACTACTCAACTCTGACGCCCTGGGTCGGTGAACCACGAAGCTCGTAGCAATGTGACTGCTTCACACACGCTGCGACACTACGCAGGGACCGGCAGCTGACCCAGCCGACTCCACCGCTTGGAGGTATCTTCCCTGGTCCGCAGCAACGCACCGACCCGGTTGCCCGTCCGCGACTGCTGCTCCGTCGCGCCTGCACTGCTGGTGCGTCTCCCAGTCACAGCGGCGGAAATACTGGCTCGGACCCAACCATGCACAGGAAACACACCCACTGGCTAACTGACATCCCTGCACCAGGAAAGGACCGACCCAAGTTTCACAAGATGGTAATTTAAAGGGCCCAGAAGCGCTCAGAGAACAGTCACACGTCGCCAGATGAGACGACCGACCTCTCAGAGCCAATACGCGGACGACATTCAAAATATCTTGTCAGTGCAAATCACAAACTACACACACAACCTGGCAAACACTGCACGAAGACCTGAACGACACTCAACAGTAACTAAGCACACACGAGACAAACTGGGAGTCGATGCGCACGCACACAGCCGACTACTTTCTTACAGTAGATAGGGCATTGGACATACCCAAGCACAAAAGTGCAGAACAGCTCAGAATATCCAGTGTATGGTTCGGAGCAGATTAATTACAAATTAACCACTCTAAAACTGTAAACATTCTATTCAGCCTCTTTAACAATGACAACTGTAGTTCCTCAGTTAAGCTTCTTGGCATTCATCTGGACCCAAAATTAACCTGGGAAACTCACACCAATTATGTATGCAAGAAGTTATCCCGAGTCACCTATCTGCTAACTAAGCTCAGCACTTGTGAGACGGACGAGCTACTGCTAAATGCCTATTATGCCTTTTTTATAGCCACCTTACGTATGCAGTACTGTTGTGGGCCAACGCCTCTGGGGCAAAATGAATTTTTCTTTGGCAGAAAAAGGCCATTAGGTGTATTGCTGGAGTGAGAAACCATGTGTCATGTAGAGACTATTTCAAAGAGTTAAAAATACTGACACTTACATCACTGTTTATTCTCAGTTGCTTAGTGCACATAAAGGAAAACCAAGAAAGCTATAAACTGCGCGAGTCTGTACATAGCCATTGACACACGACAAAGATGGACATCCCAGTTACTAGGCTTAAAAAAAAACCAAAACAGTTACACATGCACAGGGATAGTATTATTTAACATGCTACCACCTACAGCACACAGTGTATCACTGAATGTCTTCAAAAATATTACAAAAAGGTGGCTTGGACAAAAAGCATTCTATACAATAGAAGAATTTAAAGTATGTAATAAAAATGATCTAATCTATTAAAACTGCTGTATGACATGACCACCATATTACATGAGCACTTCTGAAAATGTTATTGTATCATGCGGTTGTGCTTTATTTACATAATCTTTTTTTTCTCAATAGTTAACTGCTGTATGACATGAGCACCGTATTACGTAAGTTCTTCTGAAAATGTTATTGTACCATGCTGTTGTGCATGATTTACATAATGCACTTTCCCCAATGGTTAACATGTATTAAGGCTGTCTCATTTATATTTGTTAAAATGTTTTTTTTCTTAGCATGTTTATTGTATTACACATATAGTATCTCCTTTTGTCATTCTGCACGACACATTTATGTTTAATGACTACTAAACATGTGCAGTATAAAACATATTTACTGATTTAGAATGTTAAAAAATGTATGACTTACTTTGTAATTACATAATGCATGTAAAATGACATGAATTACATGAAAAATGCTTAAAGATGCATCAATAAAACAATCAATCAATCAGTCATGGACGATCGGTGAGCCAAAACGCGTCGTCCGGTAGGACAACCGGCCGACGATCCACCAGAACTGTGGTCCGGCTCAAGTGACGCCTGGGGGCAATGGTCGGGCGAGCCATGTCGACGCACAGCTCACAGCTGCTCCAGCCCGACTGCACCAGTGCCGCATTGCAACTCCCGACTGTCAGATCTGGACTGCTCTCCAGACGCGTTTCCACTGACTGGCAGACCCGAACTCGTAACCCGAACCCCCGACACGAACTGCCAATCCGAACTCGGTTACGACAGGCAACGACGGCGAAGTAATAGCAGTCAAGCAGAGATATAGGGGATATATGAATACGCGCTGCTAGCGCCGGTCACGGTCAGGTGGGGCAGCAACTCAGTGGCAGTAGTAATTTAAATTAACGTAGTGACGTGGAAGCACGTTAAAAATAGGGTGTAAAATACATGATGGCGGGAATACGAGCCACACACGGATCAAAATCCACCGAACGGTGTGCTCCGAAACACTTGTGCCTCCATCACCATCGTACTCCATCGTAATGCCTAAAAAAAAAAAAAAAAAAAAAAAAAAAAAAAAAATGGTTCAAATGGCTCTGAGCACTATAGCACTTAACATCTATAGTCATCAGTCCCCTAGAACTTAGAACTACTTAAACCTAACTAACCTAAGGACATCACACAACACCCGGCCATCACGAGACAGAGAAAATCCCTGACCCCGCCGGGAATCGAAGCCGGGAACCCGGGCGTGGGAAGCGAGAACGCTACCGGACGACCACGAGAGGCGGGCATCGTAATGTCTACCAGAGATCGCAACCTGTCTTGTTTAAGCAGAGTGCATTTCCTGTGCTCAGGCACTGATATCCTCTCCTTTGCACGGAAAAAGTTGGCGGTAATGACTGCCGCAAAAAGTGAAATTAAGCTGAATTGAGCATCAGCCCAATGGTCCAAGGTTCGAGTCTTGATGATAGCGTTTCTGCATCTACAGCTTTCTCCTCTAGCCAGCTTATGATGTGTTGCGGCACGTACGTTGTGTCCATCTATCACTTTCCCCTGCCCCACCCGTTTCCTGCTGTAGCCGCAAATGATTCGCGGGGAAGAATGATTGTTGATATACTTCCGTGTGATCTATACTCAATATATACATAGGGCGATGCAACATATTTTTGTTACTTGTCTAGGAAATTAAATACATTGAACTTTTGATACTAGACCACACCATGATGAAGAACATCTCTGTTCCAGCGCCCGCCACTGAGTTGGCTGAGCAGCTTCGTGTCAGCTGTAGTGAAACGAGTTGCGCGTTTTTGGCTAGTCTCCTTTTTATCCATCAATCCTATCCAATACGCACCCCAGTCTGCCGAGCAATATTCAAGTACTGGTCGAAGGGAGGTTTCGTAACCCACCTCCTTTGTGTGCTAACTCCAATGAAGCGCAGTCTGACAAGTGACTTACCTGTGATGTTTTATGTCGGAGTTTTACTCTGGAAGATCTGTAGTCTACAGTCTAATGGACAAGTTTCCCTTCAATGGTCATGAGTAGTGTGCTCGCATGGCAGCCAATAGTTCACGCAGATTGTCACTTCTTGAGTCTTTTCCTGCCTATTACAACCACACGGACCTCAAAGTGTGTAGATTTTTCTCCCATATTAAAAGAAAGAAACCGGTTTTTTCTTGAATACACTGCTTACTACCTGACACTAATAATACACAGTTCCTCTGTAATTAATTACCCATCAACACTCGTAAATTTCACACTCGATTTCTAAGCAGGTGATCGTACGCTGGCTCCAGTACACAGTGTTCTTTTGTTTGGAACTGTGACGGCAGCATTTTTGGACTGAGGTACAGCTACTCTTCCTTCAGCACATAGATCTGTAGCAGAATTGTAACGATAGTATTCCAATGGCCGTGGCGTTAAAATTTAATTGTTTACATAAGTTTGTAGCAGTCTATAACGTCAACCTTTGCACTAAATTTACCCGAAGTAATATAACAACGCCAGATTTCTCTGGATAATATATCAGTAATCATACAAAGATCATAAAGTGTAATTAGTATAAATAACAGTGAAGAAGGGCATCTTTTTATTTTGCTCTATCCTCTTTGATCGTTACTCTGTTGCCATTCTGCTTGTATCTCTCGGTTAGTTTGATTCATGTTCCGCAGTTAATTTTGTGGATTTGGTGTAACGATCGTAGCTGATCTTTTTGGACTGTTAGTTAATTATTTGCAACAAGTACGTTATTAGAAATCAGAACATCAAGTGTATGCATTTGAACGTCACCCGTTTCATGTAGAGATTCTTATCTTTCAAATATTAGGCATCAAATATTTGATGTGTGGTATAGTGTAAGTTGGCTTTTATTTCTTAAAATATACTATTAAGTTTAACAATATTTCATTAACAAACCTGTCTTTTCTTCAGAGATTCATAATTTTGTGTGTTTTCGTAAACATGGAAACATTTTTTTCGGTTGTTATAGTTTGCGTGCTCCATTTCATGCGTCGTAGTCTTTTGTTTGTGAAATATGATAGAACCTGCAATCATTTTAGTATACGAAGCCCGATAGTGAATTTAATACTAATGTCCGCAAGGAAACATTTTTAAATTCACGGTAAGTAACAAATTTTATCAAAAGATTTGCTCTCCAAGCCAAAACTGAGGGCTGGTGGTGCTGCTTTCAGAAGAAATAGCATTAACTTTCGTAAATGAATTAAGTCAGTCATTTAATGAAATAGGTCCCAGTTTCTCTTAGCGCTGCCGCCACTGCTTTTCATTTTGATATAAAATTAGTTCACAACCCGAAATTGTGGTCCATATTAATTGAAAGTAAAATAATTAAATCCCAATTAACGAGAGGTGACGTTAAAAGTCCTATGCGGCAAAGGTGCATTCCCAGGATTGGCAGTTTTTTTGCAATCATCTTCTACAGTCATCGACCTCAAACACGCCCTCCACACTGCTGACATACTTCGATTAAAATATCTTGTCGACTGACGTTTCAACGAGTCAAGTGGTAGCGTCCAGCCACCAGCCAGTCGCCGTTCTTCCTCCAGCGTCAAATCCTCGCTGTGTCGTAATGTTTTGTAGAGACTTGCCTAGCGGGGCTGGTTTACTTATCCATTGGTCACCGTCCTTCAAGACTATGGGCTGTGTCAACTATCATTTTGCACTACGTTCTGTCCGTTACTGTTTCGTCCCAAGCTATTTCCTCCTCAAAGCTTCCCGCATCTTTCTTTAGGGATCATCTGCGTGTATATTCACTGACCTTCCCAAGGGTCTTTTTGTTGCAGTAGGGGCAAACAAAGCTTGCTGAAGAAGTCAGATACCTGGCATGCGGATTTCGTGTCTTCCATGCTGGAGTTTACAGTTTTTTTGTTATTGTAAAATATCAGTCTGGTTCATATCTCTGTATCTCGGGGAATTCCAGATTCTTCTCGCCGTCTGTGAAGTGCCGTCGCGTGTATCTAGTACTACCCACTTGCATATGTTTTTGTTAATTGTCGAGTAGTCCTGTTTTACTTGCTACTATGTCGATTTCTTTTGGTACATCTCCCAAAGGTCTTGTTCGCTCTACCATACTAACGCTACGTCACCTGCGAAAGCAAATATCTGAAACCTATCACTTCACATTTCACGCATATTACATTCTTCAGCTTTGCTCTCTCCGAGGTGACATTGAACAGCATCTGTAACAGCACATAACACTGTCGTAATGCAGCTCTTATGGTAAAAGATTGGAAGTCTGTTCCTGCAGTCTAACCTATCACTCTTGATTCACTCATACAAACTCTAATAATGTCCATGAGCTGATTTGGGATTTTGAACTCCTTCAAGACTCTATAGAGACTATTTCGGTAAGTACTGCCTTGTTGTTGTTGTGGTCTTGGGTCCAGAGACTGGTTTGATGCAGCTCTCCATGCTACACTACGCTGTGCAAGCTTCTTCATCTCCCAGCACCTACTGCAATCTACATCCTTCTGAATCTGCTTAGTGTATTCATCTCTTGGTCTCCCTCTACGATTTTTACCCTCCACGCTGCCCTCCAATACTAAATTGGTGATCCCTTGATGCCTCAGAATATGTCCTACCAAGCGATCCCTTCTTCTAGTCAAGTTGTACAACAATTCTCTCTTCTCCCCAATCCTATTCAATACCTCCTCATTAGTTGTGTGATCTACCCATCTAATCTTCAACATTCTTCTGTAGCACCACATTTCGAAAGCTTTTATTCTCTTCTTTTCCAAACTATTTATCGTCCATGTTTCACTTCCATACATGGCTACACTCCATACAAATACTTTCAGAAACGACTTCCTGACACTTAAATCTATACTCGATGTTAACAAATTTCTCTTCTTCAGAAACGCTTTCCTTGCCATTACCAGTCTACTTTTTATATCCTCTCTACTTCGACCATCATCAGTTATTTTGCTCCCCAAATAGCAATACTCCCTTACTGCTTTAAGTGTCTCATTTCCTAATTTGATTGCCTCAGCATCACCCGACTTAATTCTACATTCCATTATCCTCGTTTTGCTTTTGTTGATGTTCATCTTATATCCTCCTTTCAAGACACTGTCCATTCCGTTCAACTGCTCCTCTTTGAAATCTACGAACAGTAACAGGACTTTTCTATCTCTATAGGAATATTTCTCACGAGTTTATCTACGAGCAAAAACATAGTGAGTTCTTGAACGGTTTGGACGGAATCCAGTTTGATATTCTCCGATGATATCTTCCGCAAATAGTTTTAAACTATCTGTCGGAGCAGGGCTCGAAGGCACAAAGGTACCGACCGACGCATCATCCTCGGCCGACAGGCGTCACTGGATGCAGATATGGAGGGGTATGTGGTCAGGACACCGGGCCGTTTTCAGTTTTCGTGACTGAAGCCGTCAAGTAGCTCCTCGGCCTCATAAGGGCTGAGTGCTCCCCGCTTGCCAACAGCACCAATCCAAGTGCTAGCCAAGTCCGACAGCGCTTAACTTCGGTGACCTGACGAGAACCGGTGTAACCACTGCAGCAAGACTATTGACACTATTTAGCTTTTCTAAAACAGTTCTTGTAAGTGCATGGCTGACTGCTTGGTGAAAAAATTGTCCCTCGCTGCTGCAGCCATTCAATTACAAAGTTAATTTATTCGAGCGGTGGTAATGGGCGTGTAAAGAGTAAGTCTCCTCTGCAGTGGCCGCCATAGCGATTGTGTCGGGGTTCCTTATTCGCTACACCATTACTGCAGAAATTGTTTCGGTATTGTACTCTACGTTTCTAGCGAGCCATTGTCTTCATTCCAAACTGTATCCTCGCTCTTTACTATTTTCTGTTTCTCGGTATCGTCTTTGAACTAACTATCGAGCAGGTACCAGTTTATATCGATCGTTCTTTTGTTTTCGTGAACAATGCCTGGAGAGTCTTGGACTGCCATTGACTTGAATAAGACATTGTTTTCCATTCTGTAACAACATAAACCGAAGGACACACTAACAGTACATTCCGACAGGGATTTGAAAGTCTTACGAAAGGTGCAGAGACCTAAGGTGTCTGCAGAGCGTAAGCTATGCTACTTCGTGAAGATTTTCCCAATCTCGGACAGTATCTAGGAAAGCATCCAACGAGCTCTTCAATATTCCTGCTGAGTGACAACGTATTAAAAAGAGTTGCACATTCTAACTCTACCTGAAGAGAAATGTGGTCTCAGTCGCACAAACGTACTCCAGTGACGCAAGACTCTTCTGGTTAGCTGCACGATAGAGACTTCAACCACGCAGAACTCGAGAGTGGCCATAAATCTATCACACAGATGGAACCAGACAGTTCGGAGCTGTTTGCACAAGATGCAGCTGTGTATAAGAAGGGAGCAACGCCATAATCATCGCCAGAATCAACCGCAGTGCAAAACCAATGAAGCTTTCCACAGATGCGTTGGGCTGTGCCTCTAGTATGCCCTGCCGATCACGTCACGCCGCTCTTTGCAGTTATGAGCGCACAGTGAGCAAGTAAAGATGCTTAGAAAAATAGTGTCTCCCTGCAAGTATGAGAGGCTGGTGTGAGACTTCGCCTGATGTCAAGCAGCCCACTTAACATAGCTGTCATGCACTTCCTTCTACATGACAATTCTCGGCCGCACTCTGCAGGGGCAGTGAAGATTCTCCTCCAGCGTTTTCGATGGTAAGTGTTTGATCACCCACAACAGAGCCCGTAACAGAGACTCCCTGAGTTTCACCTCCGCACACATGAACCTCCGACTATGAAGACAACGTTCTGGCACTGACAACGAGCTCTAGACAAGCGTAGAGTGTTGGCAAGAAGGACAGGCAGCTTCCTTAAATGTCTAAATCGGAGCTGCGACCATGTAGAGTAGTAGCTGAAAGGTGTCACTAACTGTTGCAAATAAAACGTTTCTGATTTTCACAGAAGTTTCCATTTTGCGACTGATCCGACCTAACTTTCCGAACAGGCCTTGAATAATTACTTTATGTAGGGAAAAAAGATACTATACAAAAAGGAAACGTCCGGGACTGTCCAATATAGCAATTAATAACAACATAAGCATACTGTTTCACATTTGAAAAGAGCTATGACAATGATTACCCCATTTATGAAAAGCGACACAGGTTTCGACAAATACAAGGCACAATAATAATAGCAACACTTAACTGTAAAACAGAAAAAACCACAAAAACTAATTTGTACGTGACTGTGCCGATACAACTACTATTGCATGGGAGAGAACTGGGTAATCGGAGCAGCTTCGAAGTTCCTGCATCACGGCCGCAGGTTTCTGTAACGCGCGACAGTTATGATATGTAGTCTGCATGAAGTAAGAATGACAGTACGCACTTCACATTTGGCGAGAGACTCTGTCGTTATAGGTGGCCGGCTGGTGTGGCCGAGCGATTCTAGGCGCTTCAGTCTGGAACCGCGCACTCGCATTTTTTCACTAAACGGCAGAGTGGGACGGAGTCAAATGCCTTCCTGATCTCCAAGAAGGTGATTTTTGTCAGGACACAATACAATCAAAACAGTCTGTACAGCCGCATTAGGGCTCTGCTACGCGTGTTGCCCTGAGCACAGATCGCAGTAACAGTTAATGCGAGACGTGGACACACCTTTTATTGTCGTCTCAGCAACGGGAGTCTTTCGAGTTGAGAGCGCATGCCGGCCGGAGTGGCCGAGCGGTTCTAGGCGCTACAGTCTGGAACCGCGAGACCGCTACTGTCGCAGGTTCGAATACTGCCTCGGGTATAGATGTGTGTGATGTCCTTAGGTTTAAGTAGTTCTAAGTTCTAGGGGACTGATGACCACAGCAGTTGAGTCCCATAGTGCTCAGAGCCATTTGAACCATTTTTTTTTTGTTATAGATGTATTTACGTGCTCACTGTGCGCTCAGAACTGGAAAGTGCGATGTGACGCGATCGTCGGGCATACTAGAGACGGTGCGCAACATGTCTGCACAAAGCTTCATCAAAGTTTCTTAATCGTTATTTAATCTACTGTAAGGTAGGCAAACCAACTTACATCTACCTCAGCTAGAGACAAATAAGTTGGGTTGCCTATCTTGAGGTAGGTGAAATATTTTATCGCCCAGTTTCATTTTCCATGGGGTGTATTTGAGTAATTATGAACATCTCTATGTGGTGCAGTGCCAAATAAATTCAGCGTTCCATTATCAGTTTAGTGTTATTTATACCAAGGTTTGCTCGTATTGATTGCAATAACTAGCTGTATGTTCGTTTCCAGACATGGTTGAGCGCAACGGAGTTGACATTGATCAGTAGGTAGCAAGAAACTGTTTTAGTAGCATCTACAACTACATCTACATGGATACTCTGCAAATTAGATTCCAGTGCCTGGCAGAGTGTTCATCGAACCACCTTCACGATTCTCTATTATTCCAATCTCGTACAGCGCGCGGAAAGAATGAACACCTATATCTTTCTGTACGAGCTCTGATTTCCCTTATTTTATCTTGGTGATCGTTCCTTCTTATGTAAGTCGGTATCAACAAAATATTTTCGTATTCGGAGAAAATTGGTGATTGAAATTTGACGAGAAGAATCCGTCGCAACGAAAAAACTCCTTTCTTTTATTGAAGTCATTCCCAAATCCTGTATCATTTCTGTGACACTCTCTCCCATATTTCGCGATAATACAAAACGTGCTGCATCGCTTTGAACTTTTTCGATGTACCCTGTCAGTCCTATCTGGTAAGAATCCCACACCGCGCAGCAGTACTCTAAAAGAGGACGGACAAGCGTAGTGTAGGCAGTCTCCTTAGTAGGTCTGTTACATTTTCTAAGTGTCCTGCCAATAAAACGCAGTCTTTGGTTAGCTTTCCCCAAATTTCTATGTGTTCCTTCCAACTTAAGTTGTTCGTAATTGTAATTCCTAGGTATTTAGTTGAATTTAAGGTTTTTAGATTTGACTGATTTATCGTATAACCGAAGTTTAACGAGTTCCTTTTCGCACTCATGTGGATGTCCTCACACTTTTCGTTATTTACGGTCAACTGATAATTTTCGCACAATTCACATATATTCACTAAATCGTTTTGCAATGTATTTTGTTCTTCTCATGACTTTATTAGTCAATAAACGACACCGTCATCTGCAAGCAAGCTGAGGCGGCTGCTCAGATTGTCTCCAAAATCGTTTATATTCATAACGAATAGCAAAGGGCCTATACCATTCCCTTGGGGAACGCCAGAAATCACTTCTGTTTTACTCGATGACTTTATGTCAGTTACTACAAATTGTGACCTCTCTGACGGGAAATCACAGATCCAGTCACACAACTATGACGATATTCCGTAAGCGCGCTATTTCACTACGACCCGCTTGTGTGGTACAGTGCATCTAACGAAACGTGACATAATGCTTCCTAAATTCCATCTCTCTCTCTCTATACCACTAGTTCACCGGATATAGTATCGTGTTGGGGGTGCAGGAAAACCGATACCCTATTATCAGGTTTTATAGGGAGGTAACTTGGTCAACCACAGTGGCCGTGCCGTTCTAGGCGCTTCAGCAGGGAACCGCGCGACTGCTGCGGTCGCAGATTCGAATCCTGCCTCGGGCATGGATGCGTGTGATGTCCTTAGGTTGGTTAGGTTTAAGTAGTTCTAAGTTCTAGCGGACTGACGACCTCAGATGTTAAGTCCCATAGTGCTCAGAGCCATTTTTTGTTTTGTCTATCATTGTCTGATGCAAAAACCCAGCGTTCCAGATCTGGGTCAAAATGATGAGTATGACCATAGTAAGGTCAGCCTCTCAAAGCCAGTCCTATTTAGAAGGTCTGGAACTCTATCGAGAGAGATGTGAGCGCCCGTTGTGCAGTAAAGAAGCCGCCATAAGTTTGCCTGCAGCTGAGAAAGGTGGTCGAGATTTTATCTCAGATTTAAGGTGACGTCAAAATCTATGTGTTTTTCAATCAAACGCTGACTTTCCTTAGCCTGCCTTGCACCAGTTCTTCGTGGTATCCAGTTCTCCATTTCAGTTTCATGCCTCCCGTGATGTCAAATGTGCAAGGCTGTATACAGTGTCTGAGAGTCGAGTTGAGACACGGAGTGTGCGCCATTGCTAGGCCTCTCGAGACGGCTGGAGCAGAGTTACGAGCACCAGGTGCGGCGGTCGGCAGCTGGTCATGACCGCCTCTCGTGACCGGCGTCTGTCGCGCGGCCGAGCCCGCGCCTGTCTCGCCGCACACATTTGTCTGGCCGCGCGCTAGTCGCCGCTGTTCCGCGCCCCCATCCGGCTCGCCATCTTCCGCATACATTACGGCTGCGGACAATTTGTCCGGCGCGGTCCGCGAGCGATACCGTACAGCACCGCGGCCTCCGTCCCGCCGGGGTCGTAACGCGGCCGGCAGGGCGGCGGGCGAAGTGCGACACGCGGTCGTAAATCTGCGATAGCCATCGGCGTGGCGCGCAGGCGCGTGGCGCCGTTGCGAAACTGCGCGTGCGCCACCCGGCGAGGGCCACGCCCTGCCCTGCCCTGCCCAGGTGGCACCAGCGCTGCCGGCAAACCGCTCCTCCCTTCATCTCCAAACACTTTGGAGACCGAGCCCGAGTGTAGCTCGGGCCAAAACGTTGCGTTAGAAAAACTTCGGCCGAGTACCAAAAAAAAAAAAAAAAAAGGTTCAAATGGCTCTGAGCACTATGGGACTCAACTACTGTGGTCATTAGTCCCCTAGAACTTAGAACTACGTAAACCTAACCAACCTAAGGACATCACACACATCCATGCCCGAGGCAGGATTCGAACCTGCGACCGTAGCAGTCGCACAGTTCCGGACTGCGCGCCTAGAACCGCGAGACCACCGCGGCCGGGAAGGCCGAGTACACAATAGCACCAAAAAGTATTGGTACAGGTACATTTTAGGGGTTGTGAGAGGTGGCATGAGCCCCCTCTCATATTTCTATCTTACTCTGAGTAATTCGATTTTCCTCTCTAATTGAATGCGGTGAAAAGTTGTTATTCCTTCACACGCGGACTTCCCATGCAGCAGCTCTTGTCACCCGAGTGGTTCAAAATGTGCACGAAATCTTGTGAGACTTAACTGCTAAGGTCATCAGTCCCTACACTTACACACTACTTAAGCTACATGATCCTAGGGACAAACACACACACCCATGCCCGAGGGAGGACTCGAACCTCTGCCGGGACCAGCTGCACAGTCCATGGCTGCAGCGCGTTAGACCGCTCGGATAATGCTACGGGGCTCACCCGGGTGGTCCAGTGACAGGCGGTTTCTGCTGATGTTGAAAGGGTTATGCCGAGGGAGTCGAGTGGATGCTTTCCAGATGCCGACATTGTCATGAGCGTGGGGGCAAAACTCCTACAGGGGCCTGACGGAGCGGCTGGGCTAGAGATTCCGTTACTTTGCAGAAAATTAGTGAAAACACTTTCTGGCGGGCTACCACCGAAGCGTGGGAACGACTTGTGTTCCCAGGCAGTTTTGGTGGGCAATGTTTTGTTGGCAGAAGAGCCAACACCGTGTTACTAGAGGAGGCCGAAATGCACGCGTTTTAGCTCACGCAGGCTGGCGTGAGTAGGGTAGGACTATACTGACGTGAGGTCTGGACCATGACAAGGAATTAGAATTCAGAAAGCGGATGTAATAAATTTCATACTTAACTTCAATCCATTAATGATGAACGTCGCTCTTGATGGTACAGGATTCACAATTTTATCTGTTCAGAATAGTAACTGAATATGGCACCTTGCTAGGTTGTAGCAAATGACGTAGCTGAAGACTATTCTAAACTGTCGTCTCTGCAAATGAGAGTTCATGTAGGCAGTGAACCATTGGTAGCAAAGTCGGCTGTCCAACTGGGTCGTCTGCTAGGGAGTCTCTCTCTAGATCTGTTGCGTGGCGGCGCATGGTCTGCAATCACTGATAGTGGCGACACCCGGGTCCGACGTATACTACCGGACCGCGGCCAATTTAAAGGCTACCACCTAGCAAGTGTGGTGTCTGGCGATGACACCACAGGCAAATTCCCGCGTTTTCTGCATAATCATAACTGTGATTGGCTTGCTCAGGGGATAGCTCCGTGACGTAGCAAAATCGGCGCAGAAATTGGCGCCAAGTATCTCCATTGGTGGAATAGTAGTGCGTCGGCAATAGAGTGGAGTTTCCGCCGGTTTTCGAGTTGCTGATTGGAACGTTTAACCACGGCCACTGTCTTGGGGGGGGGGGGGGGGGGGCAGGAATCTTCTGTGTGCGGTTTGTACGCGTGCTCTTGAGAGAGTCGGCTCTCGACTTTCGGTCAGAGTAGGTTACAAGATTGAGCTCTCGCTGCTCTGGACAGCCTGCCTTTCGTTGGCTGTCTAATATACTTTCATTTAATTGTAACTGTTTGACGAAGTTGCTGAAGTGTCGACTTCAACGTAACTTTCCGAGTACAGTTGGCAATTGAGCGTCCTGCGTACAAGCGCCCTATGTTGTCCGTCTTGAGCAGTTTAGGCTAAAGTTCACTGTATCGGAGTTACTGTGTGACTTCGCTTGTTAAAATCAATCACTGTACCGTCACTGACTGTGTAGCGAGCCTACTTCGTCTCCCTCAGAGGCGCACTTCTGTTGCTAGGAACTCTTTGGTGTGGGACAACCAGACCAGGATAATTTGTTTCGGGCTATACTCGCGACATTATCATCACCGCGACGGTTCATCGGAGCAACCAGCTATCGCCAGCCATCTGGTATGCCAGATCGTGTCCTTGCAGTTAAGAAGACAGCTTGGTAATGTACGTCCACAGCACCGGCAAATTAGGGAATTTTGCTAGGTGATAATCATAGCTCAGCAAAGCTGTTCGTCTTTTCTAACTTTGTTCTGTCTTGGCTAGCAGTAATTAATGTTGCGTTGGCTGGGTGTTTCTCTTAAGATTTGAGTTGCAAGGAATTGGCTCCACATGCCACTTGGTCATAAATGTCACAAGCTAGTTTATGGACAACTTCACCTTCACTGCATTGAGTATCCAATTTGACATATTGTAAATGTTTCATGTGTTTTGTTTATTATTTTGAGTTTAGTCAGGCCGGCCGCGGTGGTCTAGCGGTTCTAGGCGCGCAGTCCGGAACCGCGCGACTGCTACGGTCGCAGGTTCGAATCCTGCCTCGGGAATGGATGTGTGTGATGTCCTTAGGTTAGTTAGGTTTAAGTAGTTCCAAGTTCGAGGGGACTGATGACCACAGTAGTTAAGTCCCATAGTGCTCAGAGCCATTTGAACCATTGTTTGAGTTTAGTCATAATAAATCAAATTGTTATTTTGGACAGAACTTTCATTCTGTAGATCGGTAGAGCAACCCTTTCATTTCTCACCACATTAATGAAACTTTCCTTAATCAAATTAATTTCTGTCAAATTAAACTATTGCAGGTGCCAAACTCTTTCCTACTCCACTTGCAGGGTCGATTACAGTCAATTCGCGTTTCTTTTTAATCCATATGCAACAGCAGAAGTCGGAGTTAGAAAAGGGGGGGGCTTAGAGCATCAAGGTTGTAGAAGAATTCAGTGTTAAATACGTTGCTAGCCCTGGCACCTAGCAGTCGTAGGTTAAACGAAACATATATTTCAGTACCAAGACATGTGCCACCTTACATTACATAGGTTACAAATATGTCCAAATCACCTGTCCGTAAAGTAACATACAGTGTTATAAAAATAAACATTGCTCTTCTGCATCGAAAAAAGTATTGGCACACGCGTATGAATCGGACAGTGTGTTCGTTTTCTTCATTGATATGCTCCTTCTAATAGCTAGTGTGCATCCATTTAACATCTATAACAGCACGTAAACGCCTAGGAATGCTTTGTATTAAATTCCGGGTGATATCAGGGGTAATTTTCGACCATTCCTCCAGGAACACTTTCTCCAGGTCGTCTTTACCGGACGGACGCCTTTATCTGACTTGTGAGTCAAGATGAGCCCACAGGTTCTAAATGGGGTTCAAATCAGGGCTCTGAGGTGGTGTTAGAACCCTTCTGGGGGCATTGCACAGTTACCTCTCCCGGGTTTTCATGGCGGTATGTTTTGGACCGTTGTCCTGCTGGAAATGAAACACCTCATTATGGACCAATGTCTGTGCACTATCGTAAATTAACTCGCAACACGTCGATGTATCTCATATGATCCATTATGCCATGGATTACAGCCAGATTTCCAACGCCGGACCCCAGCAAACAGCCCCAGACCATGATACCGCCCCCACCGTGTTCGATTGTGGGATGCATGTGTTTGATGTCGAGGTGCGTATTCGGCTTGCGCCAAACTTTCTTTCTTGCATCAAATCTGAACTTCTATTCGTCACTAAATATCACAGTGTTACAAAACTCCATCGGCTTGCTGATGTAGTCCTTGGCAAACTGCTTGTGTTTCTGCCGGTTAATTTCCGATATGTATGGCTTTTTCCTGGGAGAACGTTGATGCATGTCAGCCTCATTCAACACATTTCGTGTAGTTTGAACACTAACCGTCTTGTCGGACGTTGTCTGAACAACCTCAGCAATAGTTGCTGCACTTGTAGCAGGTTGCTCCGAGCAAGTGCGCTGATACGGCGACGCTCTCGGGTTGTAAGCACTTTTGGACGTCCAGAACGACACTTATTCACTGTTGTTCCAGTCTCTTTACATTTATGAATGATGGCTCGTACCGTGGTGTAGCTAACAGACACCTATGCTTTGATTTGTCGATATCTTCTCCCTTGTGAATGGAGCAATAGCACTCTCTCACGCAACTCCACTGAATGTTCCTTGTTCTTCGGCCCCTGCTCACCAGTATCTCGCAATACAGCAACATACTAGCGACTGGGCTGTCAACAACACACAGTGTCTATTGCGTCAGCAGTATACCGAGAAGCCACGCTCTGTGCCAATACTTTTTGTGTGCGGAGGAGATACATGTTTGCCCTTAACAATGCATTTCTTTGTTAATGGTAGGTTCTGTGGACAGAATTGTAATGTCTGGTATGTGGGGTAGCACGTACATGTGCTGTGTACGGGAAGGTGTGATAAATACGCACGTTTGCCAATAATTTTTGGTGCGACTGTAAGTCGTATGACTCGCGAGCCACTTGTCGTTCGAAAGCCCGGCTCCTTTCGTATGAGAACAATTCACGGACGTCTTGCTGTCTGGCGCTCGACGGCTGCTGCCTTCCGTTGTCAGTTTCTGGAATTATGACGGAAGAAACATTAGTAATCTTAACAGCTTCTGTCGCGAATGGCTGAGCTAATATGATACCATTTACGTAATTTCATACATTTACGCGTTAGTTTTCGCAGTTTTCTACAATTCTGCTGCAAATGCGTCAAGTGGGCAGAGTAAGAAATTTTGGAAGCTCAAAAGAAAGAAATTGCATAGTAGCTCACCTCACACTTTCTGCTTGGCAAGACAATTGTCATAATTATTTTAAAATGTGTGATCTATGAAAGAACTATGTAAGTAATATGAAAAATATATGTTGGAGCTTGGTCCTTTTTTGTGTATATTACTTCTGAAGAATATCAGTTGCATATATGCCAGCAACGGTTTAAATGACGACATAAATGGCTGGCTATCTTGGCCCAATATTCTTCTACGCCTTAATGCCAGTTGAACCAAAAGGCACCTACGGTAAGGAAGTGTCTGTGTATTCGTGCAAAGCTACTCACACTTAGAATTCTTCTTCTTCTGCCATTCCAGCGTTAGTGTTAGATCTTGTTTCGGTCTCACTATCTCTACGTCGGTTTTCCCACATTTCTCTTGCCCATGGTTTATAAACCACAATACAGGAAGCCCATGTGGTGGCATACGTAGTACATACCTGTATTGTCTCCACTTTTCTCTGTACTGGACTGCCTTTTAGGTTACTGATTGAATGGTTCAAAATGGTTCAAATGGCTCTGAGCGCTATGGGACTTAACATCTGTGGTCATCAGTCCCCTAGAACTTAGAACTACTTAAACCTAACTAACCTAAGGACATCACACACATCCATACCCGAGGCAGGATTCGAACCTGCGACCGTAGCGATCACGCGCTTCCAAACTGAAGCGCCTAGAACCGCTAGACCACCACGGCCGGCTACTGACTGAATCCCTGACTCCTCTTTTATTACTTTATTTCTAATTGTGTCTTCCACAGCACAGACTTTCAGAGATCTTAGAAGTTTCATTTCTGATGCTTCTATTTGTAAATCTTTATTTTGTCAGAGTACAGCCTTCCGTTCTACATGAAATAGTTGCGATTGCCATCACTTTCTAAAATTTCAGTTGTGTCTCTTTCCTTGTTTTATCTATAATTCTTCCCGTTACTGTTCCAGATATATATGGGCAAGTATTAGTTTTTCCGTATATCCGTATCTCGATTATATGATACATCACATCCTAAATATTTGAAATGAGCTATCTGTCAATTAGTTCATTACTGAGGACTATTTCTGCTCATACTGGGGGAGTACATAGAAAGGCCATGGTTTCAGTATTGTGTATAGACATACTCAAACTGTAGCTTTCCCATATTTCATTCATTTCATGTAATGCCGCTTGTAATTTATCTTCACTTTTCTTAATGATAACTTGGTCATCCACCAACGACATCGTGTTACAATGGCTATTCCCCCCAATATTTGTATCTTATGTTGTTTGATCTCTTTCAATTCTGCTCAATTTTTTTTTATTTTAGGTGTTATCTTTTTACTATGTGTGATGTCACCGCCAGACACCACACTTGCTAGATGGTAGACTTTAAATCGGGCGCGGTCCGTTAGTATACGTCGGACCCGCGTGTCGCCACTATCAGTGATTGCAGACCGAGCGCCGCCACACAGCAGGTCTAGACTAGAGAGACTCCCTAGCACTTGTCCCAGTTGTACAGCCGACTTTGCTAGCGATGGTTCACTGTCTACATACGCTTTCATTTGCGGAGACGACAGTTTAGCAAAGCTTTCAGCTACGTCATTTCCTACCACCTAGCATGGCGCCATATTCAGTTACTATAATGACTATCTTCAAGATCGTATTCTGAACAGATAACATTGTGAATTATCTACCGTCAAGAACGACGTTTATCATTAATGGATTAAAGTTAAGTATCAAACTAATTACGTCCGCTCTCTGAATTCTCATTCCTTGTCATATTCCAGGGCTCACGTCAGTATAGTTTTCCCCTCCTCACGCCAGCCTGCGTGAGCTAAAACGCGTGCATTTCGGCCTCCACTAGTAACACGGTGTTGGCTCTTCTGCTAACACAAAACTATGTCATCCCTAATTATCGTGTTCATATGAAATGTGTTTGCGACTTGTATCAGATGTTTAGCGATATCTCTTTTGTCTACTGAACTATTGCCCATAGCTTATCGCAGACAATTGCTTTTTCATAATCTACAGATGCAAAGTGAATTATACACGACTGTACTTACACTGACACACAATATTTTATCGCAACGTAATCTGACTTTCAAAAATCCCTACAAAAGAATGGCCCTGACTAACATTAACCTATACGTTTCACAAATCACTTACCTCACAAAAATCTTGGTTACTCGAACTACTGCAATACAGCGAGCACCACTACTGCCAGCTAAATAAAAGATTCAAACTACGGAAGTCACTAACTACTGATAGGCACAGTTAGCAAATGAAAGATTTTAATAGAGAACAAACAATGTATTTACCTTAATAGTCATAATATATATAGCAGTTCATGACATCCATTCTTACAAATTTCAAAACTCCGCCATCTCTCCCCCCACATCCACCACTGCTGGCAGCTCACCTCCAACTACGCAATGCTACGCACTGTTAACATCCAGCCACCCAACACTACAATGGCGAGTATTACAACAATGCCAACCAGCCACTGACTGCACACAGCACAGCCAGTGATTTTCATACAGAGTGCTACGTGGCGGCGGCATTACCAATAAAAAAAACTTAAACAGCCTACTTACATAGCCCCCATGCTCCCCACAAAAAAATTTTACAAATTGTTTTGCGCAGTGGCCAATACAGATTTGAAAAATTTTTTCATAATTATAATAACAAAGAAATGAAATGCACACACTTATCGATACAATTTTGGTCAAAAGCTAAAATTTTCTCACAGTCCATAAAGACAGTCCTGATCGTTCATCACAGTAAAATAGCAGTGTTTTTGGTCAATGTCTGAGCAGTAAAAGAAAATGCACACGGAAGTAGTGCATTTCCCATGCAGTCTTGAAGAAGTAGTGTTGTCCTTCCAACGGAAAGACAGTGCTGACTCTTGACATGCTGACAGGTAATGGACTACAACAGAGCAAACCCACAGCAGAGTCAGTCAAAGTTTTGAAGAATATTGGTAGGTAGGTCATCACAGAGTAGACCCACTGTAGTCCTGATAGAGATTACGGTGTTGGTGGGCCACCAGAGGTGTAGACCCACTGCAGTCCTTGTAGAAATAATTGTATTAGTGGGCCACCAGAGATGCAGACCCACTGTAGTCCTTGTAGAGACGGCCAGCAGCCATCTGTTGCGACTGTGCAGGTGCACAATCACCATCGAAGAGTCTTCTGGACAATACAGCAAGACCATAAACCACCACTTGTGCACTCACAAAGTTTTTGGAATTGTCCTTAGAACCAGCAATGCTGTTAACCAGTCCCTTGCTGACTTATCAATACACATGGGAGCACTATCAGTCCCTACTTCTCACATATTGTCCATATACTATGACCAACAGAAACATGTGCAGTGAAATGTAACTTACAAGTTACTTAATTTGATGAACTGGTGTCAATTACAATTTTATAAATTAAGAATACAATAACAAAGGTACAAAATACATCATTAAAGAACATAATAATACAGATAACATTTGTAGTAATAGGGGCTTTACCAAACAATAGAAATAAACGTATACAACAGTGTTGCAAGAATTATGACATAAGTATATACATAAAAGGTCAGAATAACTTTTCACGCATGAGCATTAAAACAGAACAGAATTAATAATGTCTAACATCTTTACAAAGTAAATAACATATTATCAGAAAAATTCTACAATTTTACTCTCATCAGATAAACACATAAACATGGGAAGGACACAAATACCCAAAGGTACACAAACACATAGTGGGATAACACAAGAGGAAAGGGCAGGGTTTGTTTTCAGTGTACTGCAGTACTGGTACTGCAGTCCAAACCAAAACTTCATTCCATAGATCTTTTGTCTTATTTCAACATTTGTTTCCACCAGAGAAATCCTATCCAAGCATGCTTTCTGTATTCATATAATCACATATTTCTTACCTCATTATTTATTTTCCAGTGTCTTACCTCATCATTTATTTCCAAGAAAATTCTACCAATACCTGTTGTCCCTAAACCCTACTTTTTTTGTTCCTATCCTCTTTCAAAATACTTTTTGGCCAAACCATTTTCTTATAGCTTCTCAATGCATACCTTCCAATTCATCACAACTCATTCTCTTATATGGTCTACCCCTTGTTAAGCTAACTTAAATCTACTGAGCTCAGATACTAAACTAAGGGACAAGGCAATGCAGCAGCACAAAACAATTAACACAAACAGAAATGAAAAAAATGGAAGTTGTCAAAGCAGGCAGCAATATTGCAACTAATATAAAGCAATGTGCAGCAAACAAGAAAAATAAATCTGTAGCAAAACTGGCTTAACAAAGTAATACAAAGTAAAATTCAGTAACATTATGCCTGGCAAACAGCAGCAGCAAATGCAATAACTTTTACCTAAACATGACAAAGCTCAAGCAGAAAAAAATTACAGTAAAAATCCTGGCAGGGTCGCTATATGAAATGTCCCCTTAGAAATATTATACACGACTGTACTTAAACTGACACACAATATTTTTAGTGCAACGCAATCTGACTTTCAAAAATCCCTACAAAAGAATGGCCCTGACTAACATTAACCTATATGTTTCACAAATCACTTACCTCACAAAAATTTTGGTTACTCGAACTACTGCAATACAGCGAGCACCACTACTGCCAGCTAAATAAAGGATTCAAACTACAGAAGGCACTAACTACTGATAGGTATAGTTAGCAAATGAAAGATTTTAATAGAGAACAAACAATGTATTTACCTTAATAGTCATAATATATATAGCAGTTCATGACAGCCATTCTTACAAATTTCAAAACTCCGCCATCTCTCTCCCCACATCCACCACTGCTGACGGCTCACCTCCAACTGCGCAACGCTACGCGCTGTTAGCATCCAGCTGCCGCTACCCAACACTACAATGGCGAGTATTACAACAATGCCAACCAGCCACTGACTGCACACAGCACAGCCAGTGATTTTTCATACAGAGCGCTATGTGGCGTTACCAATAGAAAAACCTAAACAGCCTACTTACAGTTGTACCCCAGTAGTTGGTTGTAATACTCCTTTCAACTTCCTTATTTTGTGAAATGACTTTTCTTATATTCCATCGCTCCAGCATCAAGTACTTTTCCTAGCACATTTCGAATATCAAACGAAATTTGTGACGGTACTGAAAATCTGTTGCTTTCCATATTCTCCAATTCCAGTGTCAACACCTGTACAAGGATCTAATGTACTAATCGCCAAGCGCGAGTTTCTGGAAGCATTGCATAGAAAGAAAAATGGGACCAGGCGATCTGTCTAGAGATCTGTGGAAGTCACACCTGTGGGAGTCATTTTAATGGTTGACAAATTTCTTTAGTGAAATTGTTGATAAGGGAAGGATTCTATGCCATTGGTCATTAGTATCTAATGCACCTCCACTTCTTTTGCAGGCTGTTGATGTCGGAGACTTGCTATGAGTACATACAAGTGATAATTTGAGCAATGGATATTTTAACGCTACTGAAGTCGCCCTGACGCTGATACGTCCCCCAGTAGGAGTACGTTATTCTCATTAATTATGTGAACTGTCAACTGATAACCTACCCGTTTCCTAATCTTATCCTGTGGATACGATAGATTGTCATGATAATCAGACAAAACCCAGTCCCCCTTTTAACGAATAAGTTGTAAAATATACACAAGAAGATAAGATTAATTGGTACAGGTGAATACTATCTACTAAAGGATCAATGCCGTGATTTTAATACATTTATTCATCATAAAAACAATTTAAGGGAACTATGGAAGGATTACAAATCTCATGTTCTCCCTGTATTAATACTGACCCTTAAACTGTTTGGCGTTGCCCTGTAATGTACTCGCCATGTGTGATTAGGCGCGGAGTAATTGACATCCCCTGTGTAGTACATGGCAAGAAGGAACTACTATCTCAGTGAGCAGTGTGAATTCTCAGTGCAGAACGGAGTGGAACACGTGATTTACCAACGCAAAATCACCGTAATGATCAGAAGCTACAACCGTATGACTTCTCACCACAGCGATATAATAGCAAAATTGAACTTCACCAAAATTACAGCCAAAGACGTCCATCGACTGCCGTGACCCTCCAAGACGACTCGCCTGCTCCACGACCCCGCAACGACCCTATCTTTCTTCTCTCCTGGGAGGCGAATCATCTTTCCGGAAGGCACTCCTTTCTGAACGCCGACCGATCGCAGTCTAGATAGAATCCACAACGAAGTTCTGGAAGTTCTTGCTATTTCCGTAGGAAAGTACGCGAATACCTGCTGCCATGTGCCTTTGGCCGAGCAGGCCGCCTTCTCACGCTTGCCCGCAGGACACATGTTCCCGTTTTGCAGGTGGTCCAGCTCATGGGTGGGTCCCGGGATTAGCGCCAGAAGCTGCTGTGTCGTTCTATTGTCCTGTGTCCTTCCGTTCTACCACGAGCTTGACAGCTCCGCTTGTTCCCCAGTTACCCAACATGCAGACATTATACAATAAATTAAATGTACTAGACGATGTCAGTCATGGAACGGTCTGCTGAACCCACAGGACAGGACATGAAGTTTAAGTTGTGGAATAGGGCCAAAATAACGGCTGAAAGCCAATAACATAAAGTTCAACCAAAAACAGAAATTTTAAAGGCAAAGCCATATCTGAAAACAGTTCTTAAATTGGACTGAAAGCCCATACGATCTAACACGTTAGGAGCAAAACAACTTAAATTCAAAATCGGCTGAAGGCCCAGCCCTTAAGACTCAACAACATTAATTTTAAAAATGCTAAAGGCTTTACATAAAACAGTTCTTAAATTAGGCTGAAGCCTTAAACCATCTGACGCCTTAAGGGCCAAACAACCTTAATCGAAAACTCGGCAAGAAGCCATACAAGTACAAAGAACAAGAACAAACAAGAAAAGACAGTACACCCAATGGCGCTCAGAAGTTCCGAAGGTCGGCCCGGAATTCAAACACCAACGCTAGTTTAGGTGAGACAGACAGTCGGCCCAACCACTGCCGATCCGACGACAACCAAACCGACAGACAGTCAGCGGACCCAACGACAAGCTAACCTCCGCTTCACCCGACCAGCACACAACAGGGAGTTCAATGGAACAACGTAGAAGGTGCTGGCACCCACAACCAATTATACATTGAGCTGCCACAAGGCGGACGATTCCGCTGGTGCACTTCAATTCAAATAACCAAGTACAGTTAAACTCCACTGGAAGGTGGCTAAAATTACTTGAAAACACCCGTTGTTCCTCGCGGGAATATCCCAACAGCCGACGACGAACCCCAAACGACACGGTGTGAACAGTTGTGACTTGGTGGTACATTAAGTAAAAACTCAACTTTCATGTTCAGGATCGGTGTGCCACAAAACCTCGTAGCAATACGAACAGCACCACACACTCCGACAACGCATAGAGGCAGCCAGCAGGCCTGGCCAAACCATGTGCTGCGGAGATTTCCTCGCTGCTCCACGCCAACCGACCAACTGCCCGCACAGAGCCCAGTCGAAAACTATAAGTACCAGGCCAAAGACAGTCCAAGGTGCGAAAATCGATACACACCGCTGCTGCCACCCATAAAAAGAGAGGATAACAGCATAATCGCGATAACCGCGGGAGACTAATCACAGAATAGCAACCAAGTCTTAATCCATCGCCAGCCACGGCTCAAGTCACATACATGTTTTTAATTAATGAGCACAAAGCTGTTTTTTCTATCATTGAAGGGGTTAATTATGTCGTATTGGGAGTAAACAAGGTTTGTGAGTTGTGATATAACGCTACCTTACAGGTACAGCAGTTCCAGTTTGGAAGCAGAAGGGTAGCCCAGATGAATGTGGCAGCTATCGCCCAGTACTTTTTCTGTCACACACAATGAAAGTCATTGAACGCTTCATTGATGAAAGGATCCGACAAATTATCAGTCCAACCACAATGTGGCTTCCTGCAGGGCTGTGTGACGACGGATAATATCCTTGGTGCTCGCCTACTTGTTGAGAAATACCGTGGTAAGTCAGCAGACGTTCACCTTGCCTTACTCGACCTCGACCAGATCCTTGACTGAATGCCACACGGCTTGATTAGGTTTGCCTTGCGAGACTAAGGATTGCCCGAAGAGCAGGCAAGATGGATCAGACTGTCCTGCCATTACTGTGTCGTCCGAACAAGACACAGCCAGGGCAAAAGCACCACAGGCGCAGAGACGCTTGCTGGTGCCACAGAGACTTTCCACTTGCGCTAGTTCCACCAGCGCCACGGGCGGCGCTGAAGATGAAGATGTCGACCTCGCTTCGGCCAATTACCGGCCAAGTACAATACGCCAATGACCGGACGAGAACGGACAGAAGCCTACTCGGAAGACTGAAGAGCAGCTCTAACCAGCTTGGTTATAGATCATCGTCCATGGCTGATTTAGACAGGGAACGTCGTATAGTGAATTAAAAGTGAACAGACAGTCCTACGTTGCATTTCTTATGTACTGTTGAAGTTTATCTACGGTTATTTGCGCTTAGACATTGAGGGAATGCAGTGTTGCGGACTTCAATATCCGACAATTCACAAAGGTAAGTAAACCTTAATTCATATGTGTGACTTCGTTACTAATATTTTGGAGTGTTGTGGAACCCTCGTTCTCTCATCTTGTTACCTGACCCTGGGGTACAGCTATACAGTAGTGGCAGGGAGAAATTGTCTTAGCGTTGTACTGCACCAGAGGCCATTTCACGTACAACACACGCTCAGTCTACCCTAACAGTGGCAACTCGGACTCTGCAACAATAGCGACGAGGCCTTTACAAACTGGCGACGAGGATTTACAAAAACCGCGACGCAAAAATCCGGATATAATCAGCAGCTAGACGATGGGCGATTTTCCTGTTTCTGTCGGATCTGCTCTCTCGCCTCTCCTTTTCATCGTTGTGGATACAGTCGCAAGAGATGTACACAAAACCGCATCCTACACGCTCCTGTAGACTCAAGTGCAGTGTCAAATCCAAGTCTGGAACGACCGCCTTGTAGAAGCAGGTCTACGATTTAACGTAAGACGCAGTATCTCCCACCAGAATCAGGTACCACCAGAATCAATGGTGTTGATCCCCCAACAAGAAGGACGTGTAAGTACCTGAGTTTGACAATTGTTCCTGATGCAAATCTCCGTGCAGAGGACGGCTCTGAGCACTATGGGACTTAACTTCTGAGGTCATCAGTCCCCTAGAACTTAGAACTACTTAACCTAACTAACATAAGGGAGACAGTACACACATCATGTCCATTATAATTATCCGGGCTGTTATGCCGCGGTCGGTTGATGAATTCCGTGTTAATTCCCAACGTTTCGTCCCCGTCTGCGGAGGACATCTTCAAGGGGGTCTGTAGCTCGATGGAAGGTCCAACACACCCACTGGCTCGCTAATCAGTAGTACACACATCCATGCCCGAGGCTGGATTCGAACCCACGACCGTAGTCGTCCATCGATTCCAAACTGAAGCGCCAGAACCGCTCGGCCATTCCGTCCGGCTTTTGATACTCTATCTCTGTGTCCTTTTTTCATGTTCAATTGAGGCTCTAGCATACAGAATCTGACTCTGGTGAATGAGGGCGGTGTACTGAGCGAAATTACACCAGACTAATAAATATGGCTATTACGAGTTGTATGTTTTAGATTGGTTAGTAACTCCAACTACATGTGGAAAGAGGAAGCCATTTATATTTCTTTTTACCTGGACAGAAGATTACATGTTGAAGTGTGAATGTGTGGATGCATAATGCCCAGTCAATGTGGCAGGTGTAGTCCAACTAGTGATGCAGTCTCGACTGTGAAGAAAACATCAGGCACTAAATTCTGCGAAGTGTTTGTGGGAAACTGTTCTACGTAAAGAGAAAAAAAAAACGATCAACACAGTGATGTCCGTGCTTTACGCCTCTCCTGGGCCCGCTGACACGTACGTAAGCATCCTGTCTGAGCATCTGCGTCCATTCATGTCCATTGTGCATCCAGACGGACTTGGGAAATTCGAGCAGGACAAAGTGACACCCCACACGTCAAGAATTGCTACACAGTGGCTTTTCTGAGTTTAGACACTTCTCCTCGCTGTCATTTCCCTCCAACACTACTTCAGACATTAGTCGAGTCCATGCCATGTTGTGTTGCCTCACTTCTGCATCCTCACGGGCCCTACACGACATGATGCAAATGTTCAAATGGTTCAAATGGCTCTGAGCACTATGGGACTTAACATCTGTGGTCATCAGTCCCCTAGAACTTAGAACTACTTAAACCTAACTAACCTAAGGACAGCACACACATCCATGCCCGAGGCAGTATTCGAACCTGCGAGCGTAGCAAATAGTTCAAATGGCTCTGAGCACTATGGGACTTAACATCTGTGGTCATCAGTCCCCCAGAACCTGCGACCGTAGCAGTGGTGCGGTTCCGGACTATGCGCCTAGAACCGTTAGACCACCGCGGCTGGGATGCAGATGTACCGGTGTCTTTAGCTCATCAGTGTATATGTATTTGCAGTATATTCCAAACTGAAATAATCTGTGTGAGCTAAGAATGTGACTAACTGGGTAGATTTAGAAAGCTGCATGAATCTTCTGGATGAAATCTGGGCAATCATGTCGCAAATGATGAAGTTCGAAAGTTACCTGGAGTGGCACCAGTAATAGTCAGGATGGGAGAGAGCCATCTACGAAAATACGGGCATGTTAATAGAGAAGGTGCAACAACAGTGGCAACGATTGCTTTTAGTTTAAGGGTAAATAGTGAACAGCCAGAATTTCGACCTAGACAGCGATGACTTCACAACCTGCACAACAAGATCTCAACATCTCCGGCCTGTACCCTGACTGGGCATAATATCCCATAAACTGGCGACAAAGGTCAGAACAATGGTCCCTGGCAGCATGTGGAAAAACGCTAAAGAAGAAGAAGAAGAAGATGATGAAGATGAAGAAGAAGAGTAATTATTTATTGGTCGGTAAAATGGCGAATGTTATCTCTGATGGAGAACCATTGTCATCAGTAATCAGCAAGAAAATTCAGTCACAACCACATCTTTGTCACATGCAGAAAACTCACAACAAAACTAAATGCAAAGCTAAACCAAGCACACAACCACAAACAAGTTATTTGATTATAAGAAAGACTAGCCGCTTTAAGATAGATAGCTCGAACTATTAGTGGCATTAAATCCAGACAGGTAACTGGCGACTTGAGGGCGTCGTCCCGTATTTGTTTGTTAGGTGCGTTCTTCTGTTCCAGCCCGTCCTGTATGAATATTATATATCATTTTTCTCAGTTATCGTCCGTGTAAGGGAAATTCTGGTGTACTTGATGCCATCAAGAACTGCGGCCCATTGAAAATAACACTGTCCCAGTTTTTTTCATCCATGAAACAATTGCTGCTGTTCGGATACCACAAACCCACATGGGCCGAACGTTTAGGCTTTCATGACTACGAACTAGTGCCGTGTGACAGGAAGGAGAGGTTTGGCGTGTGTGTGTGGTGGTGGGGGAGGGGGGAGGGGAAGAAGAGCTTCCGTTTTAGCTGGTTAGCTCCTGGATCAAAACACGCAATGCAGTGCGAGCGGCGTCCGTGATGTGTCTCGCCACAAGGTCATGGTGCAAGCGTTCTGCGTAATAACTCCGTTCTTCATGGTTGCTGTTGAGAGCCAGGATCTATGAAAATCTATGCTTTGGTTAGGAGGATCGGGCTATTTCTGGGCCGGAAAAAACTGCTTTTTCCACTGTAGTTGTAAGATAATTGTAACTGTCGCTACGCTACTGCTGTTCCCGACACCTTTGTAACTGTTGCTACTATAATTCCAGAACCTTGATTCTTATGGAGATAATCTACCTACAGTAAATAATCAACACTCGTCTGGGTGTAGCCTAATTATACATGTGATTCATACAAAGATCGAAAATTGGATACCTACATCTAGGAAACAACGTATCAGGTTTTAAATAATTCATGAGTAATTAAAAAGTGAAACATACAATACTGAGGCTCCACAATAATAGTTATTTTACAGTTTGTTCTAAATGCTCGTTCGGATTTCTCGCTCATTCTCAGACGGTTTAAGACTGAACATCAGCGACGATTTACAACTCTACAAAGACTGTTTTCGCAAAGGTGTCTGACATTTTACGGCTGCATACCTAGACTACAGACAAACATAAGCACACGAAAGTAGACAAAGAAGCTATGAGCAAATAACCCTGATGTTACTGTTGTGGTTGGCAGGAGAGCAAATCGTATGGTTAAAGGAGGCCGAAATGCACGCGTCTCAGCTCAAGCAGGCTGGCGTGAGTTCTGGAACATGACAAGGGAATTAGAATTGAGAACAACGGACGTAGTTGGTGGAATACTTAACTTTAATCCATTAATGGAGAACGTCGCTCTTTATGGTACATGATTCACAATATCAATAGTACGGATACTGACGCCTTGCTAGGTCGTAGCAAATAACGTAGCTGAAGGCTATGCTAACTATCGTCTCGGCAAATGAGAGCGTAGATGTCAGTGAACCATCGCTAGCAAAGTCGGCTGTACAACTGGGCGAATGCTAGGAAGTCTCTAGACCTGCCGTGTGGCGGCACTCGGTCTGCAATCACTGATAGTGGCGACACGCGGGTCCGACGTATACTAACGGACCGCGGCCGATTTAAAGGCTACCACCTAGCAAGTGTGGTGTCTGGCGGTGACACCACAGTTACATTAATCTCAAAGATTAGAAGTATAAGATCTGAAGGACAGGGACAGTTGTGTAGTGGCGGACACCACTATGTTATATGGACAAGATAACTGATGAACAGGCAAACAAAAGACGCGAATGGGTGGGCAGAGGGGAAGAACGGGTCAGAGGATACGGGTGAGGAGAAGTTATACTGTTCACAACAAGCATATTATCTTATGCTGGCAAAAATGGTTGGTGACAGCTACAGCACTAGCAGGGGTTAATATGGGAACTGTATTTGATAATTAAGGATTAAGTCAGTTTACTTTGACGGTTATTTTTCGATAGCCAGAATTTCAAGTAACGTTAGTTTTCTACTTTATATGCTGTGTGGAGAAGGCCCCACTTAATATAATAAGAATGACTTTCATTCAGAGCATGTCCAACAAGAGCGAAATCTTTCTTTATCTGCCTCCAACTCCTTTCATGTTCAGAGATTCTAGTACTTAAAGCTGCACTAGATTTATACAGGGTGGAATTAATAAACCCGACAAACTGCCGGAGTGGATTACCCTACTGGACGTGAAGGGGAGAAGGTCCTATGAACATGTGTCGGGAAATGTATCGTTGCCACGGTAGATGGCGCTGACGAAAGAAAGCTCCTCTATGTGCCGTGTGTTCCTCGTGTGTTGCAGGCTGTGTGATTGACATAGCGTATTGTAAGCTGTCTGATAATACTGTATATTCACTGTATGCATTCAACAATAGTGGAGAGAGAAATACTATGTACAGCAGCTGTTGTGGTTGGCAGGAGAGCCAACACAGGGTTACTAAAGGAGGCCGAGGCCGAAATGCACGCGTTTTAGCTCACGCAGGCTGCGTGAGGTCTGGAACATGACCAGGGAATTGGAATTGAGAAAAACGGACGTAGCTGGTGGAATACTTAACTTTAATCCATTAATGACGAACGTCGTTCTTGGCGGTACATGATTTACAATATCAATAGAAACTGACCATGACGCCTTGCTCGGTCGTAGCAGATAACGTAGCTGAAGGCTATGCTAACTATCGTCTCGGCAGATGAGAGGGTAATTTGTCAGTGAACCATCGCTAGCAAAGTCGGCTGTACAACTAGGGCGAGTGCTAGGAAGTCTCTCTAGACCTTCCGTGTGGCGGCGCTCGGTCTGCAACCACTGATAGTGGCGACACGCGGGTCCGACGTATACTATCGGACCGCGGCCGATTTAAAGGCTACCACCTAGCAAATGTGGTGTCTGGCGGTGACACCACAGCAGCCATATCGCAGCAATTTTGATGACAACGGTATTGCTGCCACACATTGCTGTAAGATGTCGCTGCCGTCAACACGACATTACACTTGTGGTTCGGTTTGTGGCGAGTAGAGGGAGTATAAGGCATGCAGAATACCGTGATTGGTCCTCAGTAAGGCCAACCACCTAGCTTCCCACCTTTACAAGGTCTTCTCCGTCCCTGATGATCCCCATTTTGATTATTCTCTTTTACCCATCTTCATGGGATGCGGCAATACTTCGGTCGCTTCACTTGCTCCTAGTCTCCAGTACTTCGGGCAGTTGCCCCCCTCTTACATCAACTCCAATCACAGCACATGATATTCAACTTATCCTCCAGTCGAAACGCAACGTGGCCCCTTGTCACAACTGTGTCACCTACCGCCACCTTAGAGAAAGTCCCTCCTCCTTCCTGACTGTCCTTGCCAATCTCTATAACGTCATCCTCTCTACCGGCTTCTACCCCGACCTGTGGAAGACTTTCTGAATCCTCTTATTCCTCAAACCCAACAAATCCCCCTCCGTTGCCTCTTCTTATCGCCTCATCTGCCTCAACTCCATCTTCAAAAAGGTCTTCATCCTCTTCTGTCATACCCATCAGCACCTTACTCAACACTACCTCCTCCATCTTACCTAGTGTAGCTTCTCAACCTCCTCTAAAAACCAACTTCTTAACCTCATCCACCTTCTCTCCCTCCAGCCTGTCCCTCGACCTGCAAGTGCCTATGACCGTGATTGCATCCCAGCCTCCTCTTTACATTCCAAACATACGCCCTGCCTATCAATTTTGTCCATCTGGTCGCTTACTTGCTCTCACGCCATCCTTCCTATGTCACCCTCCACAACACCAACTCCTGTATCTTTTATGCCATTGCTGGTGTCCCCCAAGGCTCTGTCCTCTCCCCTCTCCTCTATCTCCTATACACTTCCGATATGCCCAAGCCACCACCACCTGTCTATCTTTTCCAATATGCTGATGACACTGCATTCCTGACTCTCTATCCTATACTTCAACGGTCCCAATGCACCCTCCCAACCCACCTCGACCAGTTCACCATTTGGTGTAATCAGTGCTTCCTTCGTCTCTACCCCTCATAAACACAGGCAACACAGGCAATCATCACAGACCACTCCACCTGCTCCTTCTATGTCCACAATTTCTGCCTCACCATTTACGGTAGTCTCATCCAGCTCACCCCCACCCTGAGATACCTTGGCCTCACCCTTGACTGTCACCTCACATGGACCCCTCAACTCCTGATTCTCTAGCAAAAAGGCCTCCTGAAACTCCTGTCTGGCCAGACATGGGGATTGCATTCTTCCACCATACTCCACACCTACAAATCCCTCATCCATCCTATCCTTTGCTATGCCAGCATTGCCTTGATCTCCGCCCCCCCCCCTCCGCTTATCCAACGCCCTCCTCAAATGCCATGCACTCCGCCTTGCCTTCCGTATCTGTCTTCCTTCCCCCACATGACTCCTGTATGACCTCATGCCCTTCCGCCACCTCCTCCTTTACCTCCAACATTTCCACATCTTTTACATGTCCACAGCCTTGATCCTCCCCACCTCCTAGTATCCTCCTTCCTCTCCACCCCACTGCCTATTGCCACACCTCTATCGCTGTATCCCACCCTCTCTCCCACACCCTCCTTCATGAGGCAATTTCCAGCACCTTCCCCTCCCAGATGTTGAACTAACTGTTGCTTGGTCTTGTCCCCTCCCAGGGCACTTTTCCTCTCCCCTCCTCCTTTGCCCGCCTTAGTCCTACCTCATCCCCTTATATCTGTGTCCCACGTCGACGTGCCCCTGCTTTTCTCCCCCCTCTCCACCACTCCCTCCCTTCTTCCCTTATCTCCATGCCCCTGGCAGATCCTGTGTTTGCTCATCGTCGTCAGTGTGGTACATCAGCGTTCTGTTTGGTGCTGCTCTCCTGTGCGTTCAGAGCTGTGACTTTAATTGTGTGCTGTCTGCCTGCTTAGGTGGGCGGTGCATGCTGGCCCGGGTTCGATTCCCAGCCCAGTTGCAGATTTTCTCTGCTCGAGGACTGGGTGTTGTGTTGTTCTCATCATCATTTCCTCATCATCGGCGTGCAAGTCACCCAATGTGGCGTCGACTGAAATAAAACTAGCACTTGGTAGCCAAACTTCCCCGACTGGGGCCTCCAGACCAACGATGCCAATCTCTCATTTCATTTCATTGTGCACAGTGTTACTGCCAGTGATCGTTATGCGCTACGCCATCCATCGCTACTTTTATGCTCCAGCCATACTTTGCCTTGTGTTGTTTAAATTGTCCCAGTATGAGGTTTTGTGGGGGCAATACTTTCTTAAGGTTTTTATCTCAATTCTACAGTCACCCCCTTTTTGTCTGTTTTCTTCCATTATGTTTCCCCTTTTTATATTTATGTATCCCATATTTTCTTCTTTGTAATTTCAAATGTATTCTATTGTATAATTAATATCTTTCGACTAAGAGCAGCGATTATGCTGCTGCCAGCCCCAGCCCTCCCTGGATGTGGAACTAAAGACCAAAAAAGAAAAAAACAAAAAACAAAAAAAGACGTGGTCGGTAGATGCGCAGATGGTAGGTCATGCAAGCAGAGAGCGGTAGTGGTGGGGGTTGCGAGCAGGCACTGCACGAAAAACGCCGAGCGCTGGAGGGGAAGCTCTGTTAATAAACTGACTGAGCGGTTCTAGGCGCTACAGTCTGAAACCGCGCGACCGCTGCGGTCGCAGGTTCGAATCCTGCCTCAGGAATGGCTGTGTGTGATGTCCTTAGGTTAGTTAGGTTTAATTAGTTCTAAGTTCTAGGGGACTGATGACCTCAAACGTAGAGTCCCATAGTGCTCAGAGCCACTTGAACCATTTTGTTCTAAACTGAAGCCTAGGCTAACTTTGTTGTAAATATTAAGTGGGACTTCCGCACGCTCAGACATGTATGGTGACCATTCAAAAAGATCTGTCACATTTTCTTTGGTTAGTATCTAAAAGGAATTCTGCCGAAAATGCAGCAATTTATTATCACCTTGTTTGCTAACCATTTGTAACTTTCAGAGAAGTGTCACGAGTGCGGAATTTTGAGTAAAATCTATACATTTCTCTTGCTGCCACGGTAAAATTTGCTTCTTTTACCAAAACTCAGTGGGCTCTACACAGTCCTACCACAATAACATGTTGTGCAGACGCAACGGCAGGGAATTCTGAAACAGTGGTTTATTAAGTTTGTTAAGTGAGGAATTGATGAAAAGTGAGGTCCGCATCTTATGAAAAAGCACATCCTCGGTACAAAATAAACGTATAATGACTTTACTTCAAATGTTCAAATGTATGAGTTCTAAGGTCATCAGTCCCCAAGCTTACACACTACTTAACCTAAATTACCCGAAGGACAAACAAACACACCCATGCCCGAGGGAGGACTGGAACCTCCGCCGGGACCAGCCGCACAGTCCATGATTGCAGCGCCCTAGACCGCTCGGCTAATCCCTTACGTTGTTCGAAAACCCACAACATTTCTCGTTTCACATTCGATCAAGGGCCCTTAAAAATTACGTTCCTTCATCGAAAAGTCTGTAGTTGGTGTAATAACATGGTAGATAATGAAGTTCTGCGCAGTGATCATATGCCAAATTACTCTCTTCCTTCTGTGCTATCATTTGCCAAAATCTCATTTCAGTATCGCAAACCATTTATGAAATATGAGAAATGTTGTGCATATTTCACTCTGGCTTTATTGCTGGTTCGGTGCGATCGCAAATGAGTGTGCTTCGTCAGATCACTTTCCTCGTGATCAGTGGCAGGTAGAGACCGCCACCAAAGTTGAAGTGGTTCAAATGGCTCTGAGCACTATGCGACTTAACAGCGGAGGTCATCAGTCCCCTAGAACTTAGAACTACTTAAACCTAACCTAAGGACATCACACACATACATGCCCGAAGCAGGATTCGAACCTGCGACCGTAGCGGTCGTGCGGTTCCAGACTAAAGCGCCTAGAACCGCTTGGCCACACCGGCCGGCCCCACCATAGTCTAAATAAAAATTCAATATGTTAGCTAAATTTCATATGGAGCAACATTGTAATATCACAGTAACTATGACCATTAACGAAATGATGTGCACATCATAATGAACGTGAGATACAAAGCTACAAGCAAAGGAAAAAAGAATTTTCTTTCCAAATATTTTCTGTGAAAAGAGAAAGATTGCAGCTCGCGCGCCTCTGTTCTGTCATGACTGACCGACCGAAAGATGGCAAACGCTTCTCAGTCTAGCCTTCTGAACAAACGAATAAATTCACCCAGCGCATTGGACGAAATATGATCACTGTGCATCGGCCACCGTAACCCGGGCGTTGAGTAGCTGCTGAATCGACCAGCAGTGGCAGCGAGTAGCTCTGTACATACAGTCATGCTTCAATTAAAGCAGGGTGAGACTGCCTGTGTTTTTTTTTTTTTTCTTACTACATCTGGCAACGCAGGCGCGGGTACACGAGTAAGTCTTGTAGCGGGTCAGGGAGCTGTGCAGAAGCGTGGCGGTAAACGGCGGCCCATTGGGAGGCAATTAGCCCGCGGGATGTTAATGACGGCAGCGCGTGACGCGACAGCCAGAGGAGACCGGAGCTGAGCAGGGGAGAGGAGAGGAGCGGCAAAAAGCGGTCTCGCCTTGTCGCCGCGCCGCCGCCACCGGCACCAACCGCGCTCTCTGAGGCTAACCCAGTTTTTGTGAGGCCGCGCCGGTAGCTGGAGCTGCTGCCCCAGCCTGCCGGCAGTAAGATTAGTCCCACACACCTGTTCCACTACTCTATGTGTCTCTGAGTACGTACCTCTGCTCCCACCAGGCAACGCGATTTCAGAGAGGAAAATACACACTTTTTTGACCAGGCTGTTTTTGATACCTGCCGTGGGAGTTTCGAGTGCTTTCAAAAACACGGCGTATGTTTGCAAGAGGTAGCGTTGTTGCGACGTTATTTCTGTTTTGAACTGCAGTTTCCTTATCCTTTAATATAAAGGGAGTGACCCACACAGTGACCATTTCATTTCAAAATACTTAGTTGCATCAGATAAATCACTAAGAGAATTGCAATCATATATCAGATAATAATTCCTTTAAGAAACGCCATTCAGGCAAACTTATATAAAACCAGAAATAAATTAATGTCTGCAAAAACATTTTAAAACTGGCGACTCAGGCCAAATTTACAAATTGCTTGTTATATATGAAACAACAAGCAAATTGATCTCTTTACAAACACTGTTGTTGTTGTTGTTGTTGTCTTCAGTCCTGAGACTTTTGATGCAGCTCTCCACGCTATTCTATCCTGTGCAAGCTTCTTCGTCTCCCGGTACTTACTGCAAACTACATTCTTCTGAATCTGCTTAGTGTATTCATTTATTGGTTTCCCTCTGCGATTTTTACCCTCCACGCTGCCCTCCAACGCTAAATTTGTGATCCCTTGACGCCTCAGAATATACCCTACCAACCGGTCCCTTCTTCTTGTCAAGTTGTGCCACAAACTCCTCTTCTCCCCAACTCTATTCAATACCACCTCATTAGTTATGTGATCTACCCATCTAATCTTCAACATTCTTCTGTTGCACCACATTTCGAAAGCTTCTATTCTCTTCTTGTCCAAACTATTTATCGTCCATGTTTCACTTCCATACATGGCTACACTCCATACAAATAGTTTCAGAAATGACTTCCTGACACTTAAATCTATACTAGATGTTAACAAATTTCTCTTCTTCAGAAACGCTTTCCTTGCCATTGCCAGTCTACATTTTATATCCTCTCTACTTCGACCATCATCAGTTATTTTGCTCCCCAAGTAGCAACACTCCTTTACTACTTTAAGTGTCTCATTTCCTAATCTAATTTCCTCAGCATCACCCGACTTAATTCGACTACATTCCATTATCCTCCTTTTGCTTTGGTTGATGTTCATCTTATATTCTCCTTTCAAGACACTATCCATTCCGTTCAACTGCTCTTCCAAGGCCCTTGCTGTCTCTGACAGAATTACAATGTCATCGGCGAACCTCAACGTTTTTATTTCTTCTCCATGGATTTTAATACCTACTCCGAATTTTTCTTTTGTTTCCTTTACTGCTTTCTCAATATACAGATTGAATAATATCGGGGAGAGGCTACAACCCTGACTCACTCCCTTCCCAACCACTGCTTCCCTTTCATGCCCCTCGACTGCCATCTGTACTCTGTAAAAATTGTAAATAGCCTCTCGCTTGCTGTATTTTACCCCTGCCACCTTCAGAATTTGAATGAGAGTATTCCAGTCAACATTGACAAAAGCTTTCTCTACAAATGCTAGAAACGTATGTTTGCCTTTCCTTAATCTTTCTTCTAAGATAAGTCGTGAGGTCAGTATTGCCTCACATGTTACAACATTTCTGCGGAATCCAAACTGATCTTCGCCAGTTTTTCCATTCGTCTGTGAAGAATTCGCTTTAGTATTTTGCAGCTGTGGCTTATTAAACTGATAGTTCGGTAATTTTCACATCTGTCAACACCTGCTATCTTTGGGACTGGAATTATTAAAAAAAAAAAAAGAAAAGAGCCACTCGGGTCAAGTAAATTATTTAAAATAAACTTTACATCAAATAACCAGGAAATCAATTACTATTTCCATATAGATTAAAAACAGCCCCTCCTGGACGAGATATTACCAAACAACTTCACAAGGATATAAACAGTTTGATCAATAACCAGTTAATTCCCCATGAAAATTGACATACGCCACTAAGGCTGAATTGCACCGCAATTTTAGAAAACAGATTCAAATAAGACATTCCTATGGAAATCGCTCAAAATTCTTATGACAAATATTTAAAACCTTTAACCTGGGCAAACTTGCAGAGTCGCCACAAGTTTTAGAAAACAGTAGCTTGTGCAATAACTGAGGCCCGAAATTGTGAGGCACCAACTTGGCCACGAACGGTGGAGGCGACTGAGTACTTATCTTGGAATTAAGATGTGGACTCCGTTTGTACTTCCACTCCGTTCAGAACACCGAAATCGGAACCAAACAGCACACGCGAGCTCAGGAGACGTCCACTGCCCGTACGCCCACTAGTAATTTGAAAGGGGAGGCTCTGCACTTCGGTGGCCCACTGCTTCCGATCTCTGAAACATAAATCAGAAGCGACAACAGGGAACCAAACAACCCTTCCTTCACCTTAATACTCAAACTTATACAGAAAACTACTTCGATAAAATTGACAATAATAAAACTGATTTCATTCGTTTAAGCAGAACCACTTACACAGATGGTGCAAACGCAACTGGCTCATTAAAGGCCAAGCATCAGATGGAGCACCTTATGTGAGCCTGTAAGGTACCACAGGGCAGTCTTTAGACACGGAATATAGATCGTTCGGCAAGGCTGCGCACACGTATCCATGTTTTAGACATTTGCCAGCTGAAGTAAGAACAATACTATTAAGGAGCGAAGCACACACTTAATAAGAGTCATAAAATATCATATCACAGTCCTTGCAACGCTTTGCTGCCTCAAGAGCAACCATCATTATATTTCACTAATCGTTGGTAGCACATGAATTACTTAACTTGATGCCAGCTGCTGGATAGATGTGGCGAGGACACCAGACGTTGCTTAGTCCGACAGTAACAGCGTGTTCCTTCACGGAAGCGAGCACATGCATAGCTTCACGAGGTTGCCATGAAGCCACAGCGCCGGCCCGCTGTTACTGACCCCAGAACGATCAGGCGCTGACTGCCGCCCGTACTCAGGCACACCGTGCTCGCCGTCGTCTCTCCAACGTCTCGCTAAAACGCCGTGCCCAACGTTGTCCCCCCCCCCCCCCCTTTTTTCCACTCGGTACTGCCCGCTATATCCTGAGCCGGCCCAGGCTCCAAAGACAAACTTCTGCCAGAGAGAATCGATAGTGCCTAACCAACGATAGCCCTGGCGTCAATCCCGCCACGGTTTAGTTTTTCTCATAACACACCAATGAAAATAACGGAGATTGATTTCAAAATAGGAGAGGCTCTTCGTCTACTGCATAGACGTGCAAGCCATATTCCCTACTTTTGTTGAATTTCGGTGAGTGCTCAAAGCTACTTACGAGGACTGTTCAAAAAATTCCGAAGCGTTAGTAATTTCGCGCCAATGCTGAGTTGGAGCGATATGCTTTTGGCATCCCTGCACACGCCTGTTTTTAACGTGTAACTACCAGAAGTTTCAGTGTTCCATATCTGTTAGTTATGGTTCATTGCTGCATTGAGTGCAACGTTGTGTACACATTGCAATAAATTCTCCATGAAAGTCAAGAAAATCTTCACAGAGACACGCAAATTATGCAGGAAGCCTACAGTAAGGAGGGCTTAACCTGTAAACGGTCTTACGAATGGTTCACACGGCTTAAAAACGGCCGGACGGAAGTAAAAGGTGATCCTAGTTCAGAACACCCTTCGATGTCTACCGATGACGCTCAAGTTATGAACGTCAACGAAATTGAGCAAGCCAGTCGTAGATTGCCTGTCTGAGAGACTGAACAAGAATATAACATTTCAGTTGGATCATGCCATGAAATCCTGACACAGCGTCTTGGAATGCATCGTGTTGCCGCCAGATTCGACCGACGGCTCGTGAGTCAAGACCAGAAAGACCTTCGCCTCGCTGTCTGTGAAGAGTCTTTCGATCGCACAAATGGAAACGAGATGTTACTAGAGAGAACCATAATTGGTTATGAGACATGAATCTACGATTATGATGTTGAGACTAACGTTCAATCTTCACAATCGGACGGAAAAGGTTCTCCAAGACCAAAAACAAAGCTCGTCAGAGCAGGTCAAATGTCAAAGCCACGCTGGTAGTTTTCTTTGACTTTGAAGGGTTAGGTCATGATGAATTCGTGCCATAGGGGCAAATTGTTAACCGGTGGTACAGTCGGAACGTGATGCGACGCCTACGAGAAAATTTGAGAAGGAAACGGCATGAAATGTGGCGAGACAGTCCATGGCTTTTGCTTCACGGTAACGCACCTCCACATTCACCCCTGTTGGTGCGTGACTACTGCACAAAACCCAAAATCACTGTGCAGCCTCATCCTCTGTACCCTCCAGTCTTGGCTCTGGTGGACTTCCTTTTATTTCCGGAGTTGAAAACCCGTTTGAAAGGACGAAGATTAGCAATGATACACGAGAAATAAGAAAATTAGCAGGCGAAGTTTCGCGCGATCCAGCCAGAAGCGTACCAAGACTGTTTCCGGAGCTGGAAACGGCTTTTGGAACGGTGTATCAATTATGGAGGAGGGTATTTCGAAGGAGATGATACACAATAATTAAGAGGTAGATGCAGAAAGATTTTGAGCACAAAGTTCCAAATTGTCTGAACAGACATCGTACTTTCATCCTTTCATGGTCTCTCTAGATGAGCCGCGGCTGCTAGTCGCCTTGCGAAATAGACGAAGACAGTGTGATGGACCGCGGCTCGTGGTGTTGAGGTAGCGTTCTCGCTTCCTGCGCATGGGGTCCCGGGTTCGATTCCCCGCGAGGTCAGGGATTTTCTCTGCCTCGAGATGACTGGGTGTTGTGTGTCTTTCATCCTCATTCACTCGGAAGTCACCGTAGTGGCGTTAAAGAACTTGTGGAGCGGCGGCCGAACCGCCCCGCGAGGGGTCTCCCGGCCACCAATGCCATACGCTCATTATTACAGTGTGATGGAACTTGTGTGGTTAACTACCTGTTGCAAGCGTTTTCGCTGTCGACCTCACTTGAGAAGCTTGCACGTCAGATGGCGCAAGTGTATCTGATTCACACACGCATATGATCATTTTTGTGTTGCCTGGTGGGAGAGGGTGAAATCCGGAGCAGTCAGTATGGCTACACATCTCGAATAGCACCAAAGGGATCTCCAAGCTTAAAGACCTCTTTACTGTTACGTTTAGTCTGGTTCCGCCACAGTGTAGTAGCCATCAAGTGGTAAATGCAGTGGGAACGGATGCAAGCCCTCGTCATGCGTTCACTGTGTTTGTTCTGATTTGTGACTATTTAGAGATATTTTCTGGTAAATGTTTCTTCACAGCTTTATTTGTGACCTATTACGTTCTCAGTCCACCACATATTCTTCTTTGGATCTGATAGAATTAAGCTATTCGGCGGAGAAAACTCTTGACGGTAAAAATTTTCTTATCGTCCTGTCAAGTTTTCTGAAGCTATGGGAACGATTCCCTGACATTGCTGCTGCAATGATATTCCGTAGATGATATAATACAGCCGACGAGTTGTTAGTGGTTTTTATTTACACAATTTTTAGTGCTGATTATAGACGTCACCGGTATCTTTGTAAAACCGAAGAGATAACAACATATAATTTCGACCAGTGATCTCTGTACTACCAGGATGTTGAACTTCAGTTGTCTGATCATGCCAGCCAAAGTTGTTCATATTTCGTTTCTTGCCAAACTACAATATCACTGCTAGGAAATGTCACTAGAACACGAGAAGAAAGTACTTTTCTTTTCCGCTCCTATATTAGCCTATTGCATCACATGTTAAAGTTCAGAACAAGAAATTAGTCTGCAATTATCTGTCAAGTATAGACCGATGGAAATTTTTCTGCCAAACTACAGCATAACGAACGATGCAAAGCACATGAATCTGCAAACACGCTACAGTTCTATACTCAGCTAACAGACATCTATATCCTATTTGTATAGAGATCACTGATATTCACTGTTTGAGTGTTATCTTTGGTTAAGACCGCTTTAATCGCTAAAAATATTTCACTCGTCATATCAGTTGTAAAATTCATGATCTATGTTCATTCATACTCTTCCGACTTTCTCTCTAATACAAGGTGAATATTAATAAAACCGACAAACTGAAGGGACAGATATTCCACAAGATTTCGGGATTGCAGCCGGATCTCGTCGACTTCTTTCCACGATATTTCGGCTGACAACCTTACAGTCATCTTCAGGCGAGTGTTTGACACTGGAGATTGCTAGTTTTTTTTTTCTTTATTGTGATTTCATTCCCCTGCACCATATGGGCAGGGGAGGGCTGTCAGCGGCACAATCCGCCGCTCTTCAGCCGAGTGACACTACAACTAAAACAAGAATAAAATGATACATACATAAGGAGATAAAAAAGGGGGACAGAAAACAGAGTAAGTGGAGAAAATGGAGGTAAGAGATTGCTAGTGCATGTCGCTCTATTTATACGTAAAAGTGACACAAGACGCGCATGCGCAAGTTACCGTTGCATGCGCGCCACCTGTCAATTCCAAGGCCCTTTACAATATTACTGCATCTATGGAGCGCAAGCGAATGCGTGGTACAAGTAAAACATGCACCCTCCCTTTTGCCAGACGTGTCCAAAACAATAAAAATGCAAAATTTCAATATTATAATTGAAATTACTTGTCGCTCGACATGTCAGAAGGCATAAAAAGTTTTCTTTTGGTTGATATTAAAGAAATCAACGAGTCCCACGCCTTATTCAATTGAAAGCCGCCATCACGATTAATGAGATTTTCCGCCGAACGTATTTCCACGGATTCCTTAACAACTGAATCCCAGAAGGATCTCGATGTGGCCAAGATTTTCGTGGCAGAATAACCCATAGTATGTCCCGTGGAAATACAATGTTCGGCTATGGCCGACTTACTGGGCTGTAAAAGGCGGGTGTGGCGCTCATGTTCAACGCAGTGGTCGTGTACTGTGCGTGTAGTCTGACCAATGTAGGCTTTCCCACACTAGCAAGGTATTTTATAAATTCCAGCCTTCCGTAATCCCAGATCATCCTTGGCTGAGCCCAGAAGAGCACGAGTCTTTGTAGGTGGCCGGAAGATTGCTTTCACACGATGTTTCTTTAAAATTCTGCCTACTTTCGATGAAATGTTACCGACATATGGGAGAAATGCTCTGGATTTAAACACCTCCTTATCCTCTTGATCTTGTGGGTGGTCACGTTTTTTCATCCTTAAAGCAGTACTGACCTGATGTGCAGAATATCCATTATGTTGAAATACAGATTTCAAGTTATCTAATTCGTCTGCAAGGCTGTCATTACCAGACACGACATGTGCCCTATGCACCAACGTTCGAAGGACGGCCATAGTTTGTGACGGGCGACGACAGCTTGACGCCTGCAGGTACAGGTCCGTATGCGTGGGTTTTCGATAGACAGAATGCCCCAATGACACATCCACCTTGCGATTAACCATGACGTCCAGAAATGGCAGGCAACCATCCTTTTCAACTTCCTTCGTAAACTGAATGTTTGTGTGGATGGAATTCAAATGTTGCAAAAATCGTGACAGCTCTTCTTCGCCGTGAGGCCACACTACAAAAGTATCGTCCACGTACCACCAGAAGACTGTTGGTTTAAACATCGCTGAATCGAGTGCCCTCTCCTTACTGGAAATGGAGAAAAAAAGACCGAATGAAAATACGAGTATGTTCTTGTGAGACGGTGTGAGAGCAATGGCAACGAATCATCCTAGAACACAATATAGAGCAGCGTTGAAAGTTGTCTCCATGGGATGCAGTGTCATGCAGGATGCACATAATCGTACTTTGGCTTACACCATGTTGGTGGGCCACTGGAATGGAGCTTGTACTATGGCTCGTATCAACATCATGCAGAAACCGGCCCTCCAAAACTGCTGTAAGCACATTTCGCCGCCTCCCTGCGCCTAAGTCTGTATGAAAGGACCCATGAGCACACAAACGGCTAAAAAGGGCTAGAAATGTTGTGTGCTGTGGTTGGTGTCTGTGAGAGTAGTTGCTTTGGTATAATTGTGCAGTGTTTCGATAGTTTCCATCTGCTTGGCCGTGTTCCCGAGACATTAATACCGGACCATTGTGCTGCCTACGGCACATTGCGTCAATCACACAGCCTGCGACACACAAGGAACACACGGGACGTGATCAGAAGGTTTGTCATCCGTCCGCGCCATCTACCGCGGAAATGATGCATTTCCAGAAAAACGTTCATAGGATCTTTTTCCCTCCATTTTTTGTCAATAATCCGATCCTGCAATTTGTCAGTTTTATTAATGTTCACTCTGTATTTTTTTTTAAATAACTACAACCATTTGTTCACAAAGGGAAATTTTAGCCCAGAAAAGGTCATAAAATGCCCGTTGGGTATCGACGTTGGATACCACACTTGCTAGGGGCCGCAGTTATCGATCGCGATACGTACAGTGTGTTAACTGTAAGACGGCCGAGTTCAAACCGGTTCAAATGGCTCTGAGCGCTATGGGACTTAACATCTATGGACACCAGTCCCCTAGAACTTAGAACTACTTAAACCTAACTAACCTAAGGACCACACACAACACCCAGCCACGACGAGGCAGAGAAAATCCCTGACCCCGCCGGAAATCGAACCCGGGAACCCGGGCGCGGGAAGCGAGAACGCTACCGCACGACCACGAGATGCGGGCACGGCTGAGTTGTGAGGGGTGTGCGAGGAGAGGAGAAAGCAAGCACTGTCTGGCGAGGGGAGAGGAGCACTTCGGGGGTCATACAGTATAACGTAACTGTTAATCTCTATATATAAAAATGAATGTATGGATGTGTGCCCTCTTTGCGTTCCCAAACCGGTCATCCGATTGCGATGAAATTTTCATGATCTGTTCTCTCTACGCCCACTAAGGCTCCTAGCCGAAAAAAAGAAATAAGGCACATTGTTGAGAAGATATGAAGTCATAAACATGAGATGCCACCGCGGGAAAATACCAGATTTATGCATCCACTATTTGAGAATGAGAGCCTTTAGCGACTAGCAACAAACGTTATATACAATTTCAAACCTTTACGAAAATTTTTCGCGCTGACATCCCCCTCCCCAGAAAATAATGAAAGGAAGATTTGTAAATGCGGTGAAGCAATTTTTTCTGCTCCCTTTCCCTTTCGCAGCATTCAATCACACGCAATATTCTTTTGCTATCATCGCTACGTAGTACTGGTTTCCTTCCAACCGTAGGCCTACCAGTAGGGGTTGTTGGCGACTCCCGAGATGGACCAGCAACTGCCTCTTCACTCATTTTGATAATGTTTAGCACAACTGCACAATAAAAACTCCCAGAACAGTACAGCGCAAAACAATAACGAAGCAGGCGACAATGGCTACCTTGTACAACACAGTCAGCTACGTAATGTTGGCAGCAGTCGAAACCACGTGCCTACCGAAGCCTCCCGACGTTTACCGACTTCTACCGATTCAAGGCTAGGGAGAGGTCTGCCATCTAAAAGTTTACAAACTGTACTTGAATCGCTGGATCCACCCCGAGTCGACACTAGCGCCGCTCCACGTCTTGCACCAAGTGTGTAGCGTGGGCTCGTCCACTCTCGCTGGGGACGTCAAGTAGGAAGGTAGTATTTATAGCCTTTAGCTGATAGGAAGCAACCTCTGACAAGGCGCTTAGTTAAAGTATGGCCTATGTGATGCCTCTATAGCTCTCTGTAATTATATTCCTCCTGAAGATTAAGTCTCCTGTACCACCAGTTAAGTACAATATATTATTTTTTACCAACGACTTATAATCATTTTAGCCGTTGTAGACCCAGACCATGCAGCCAGCTCCTTATCGACTTCACTGACAAACCTGAAGAGATCTGTATGTTTCTATTTAGCATTGGCCACCAGTCATTCACACTGGCGACGATTCGTTCGTCGTCATCATAACACCCGCTGACCTTCCCGTCCGTGTCCAAAAATTGGCCAGCAGGTCGAAGAGCCGAGGGCGGTTACATCGCGTTGACACGGGCCGTATTTTACGGCAATGTGTAGCTGCAGAAAGCGTTACCGCCAACACTATTGCAAACTGCTACAGTACAAAGCGTAGAGTGTGTGTTAAAAAAGTACCGGTATTTTACACACAAAATTTTATCTTTTAGTTATTGGTATGGTCTCCTTCCAAATAACCCGCTAGGTTAGCCGAAAGCGCTAACGCGGTGCTTCCTGGAATCGGGTTGGCACGCTGGCCCCGGATCGAATCCGCCCGGCGTATTAACGACGAGAGCCTGTGTGCCGGCCAGCCTGGATGTGTTTTTAGGCGGTTTTCCACATCCCCCTAGGTGAATACTGTGCTGGTCCCCACGTCCTGCCTCAGTTCCACGGCTCGCAGACAACACTTTCGCACTATTCCATGGATAACACTAGTCGCAGACAGTTGGGGTACACTAATTCCTTCCCGGGGAGTGCAAGGTAGCGGCAGGAAGGGCATCCCGCCACCCCTTAACTAACATTGCAACAGCCGATTAACCATGGCGACCCTGTGTATCCACGGGAAGAAAAGGTACAAGCGAAAGAAAGAAACGTGGTCTCCTTCGAAATACTCTCCTCCACAGTTGATTCTCCGCTCACAACGCCTGTTCCACTTCCGGAAATTGGTACGCCACTTGCTGGAACGCAAGAAGCGCCACATGCGAATTTTCTTTTATTTCATCTATCGTTGAAAATATTTGCCCTTTCATCAAAGGTTTCAACTTCAGATATAAAAACTAGTCCGCAGGTGCCAGGTCTGGAGGGTACGGAAGGTGACGCAGTGCAGTGATTTCGTGGTTTGTGCAATAATCACGCACCAACAACGATGAATGTCCGGATGTGTTATCGCGATGCGAGAGCCGTGAATTGCCTCGTCACGTTTTAGGCCGTTTCCTTCTCACATTTTCTCGCAGGCGCCACAACACATCCTGGTAATACTACTGATTAACAGTTTGTCCCTAATTCCTAATGAACTAATCAGTGCAGTATGTATTTGATCCACAATGTAAACTAACTGTGAATGATCCTTGAGAAAAAGTACTTGTTTTTACATCCCTACAAACTTTGATGTATGTATATTAGTAGTTCGCGCTTCTGTGTGAAAGATCAAGACAAATATGTTTATTTATGATGAACTGCAGGGTTCTGTACACTGGAATCGATTGTAAGTAACTCCAGCACCATGTCATATGTACAATCTTAGTGTCATATGACAAGTGCCTGTCATACTTTTCGCAGCAAAATGAATCCAAAACAACCAGCTGCATACAGCCGGTACACATGTACAAGATATCGCTGTTTTCCACTTGAAGATGAGAGTATAAAATTTCTAAACGCCTCGTGGTAGAAAATAAAAAGTGACTGACACGGATAAATTGTTTTATTTGAACTTTTGTTGTCAAAACAGTCACAGTTTCCTTAAAATAAAGTCCAACATGGGCGACATAAGGTTACAGTTTAATGCTCCTGTCGTTTCCCTAGTTATCTTCTGCAATGTCAAAAAATTCTCGGAATATCATATGCTTACAAGAACTTGGATGAAACGACCTTTATTAGAGAAGTAAAAAAAGTTATATTACAGTTACAGGACCCAATATGTAAAAATATTTGTACCAAACTCCAGTCTTTTTTCTAGGTATGTGTGCGCATTTATACTCTGAACACATGCCAGGCACCATTCCCAAAACAAACTCAGCAACTGTGTCGCTTATAAAATCATACATGGACTCTCTACTTTTCAGAACAACCTTAGAATGACTTTCCAAAACATGATAACTACTAGTATGATGTGGCACCGCAGGGAGCGCTGAAGAACGTGTCACAGCCTCTCTATCTCTATGCTTATCTACATTTAAGATGTAAATAAAATTTTCAAAGTAATGTTGGTGTCTAAGATCAGTTTGTTCGTTAATACTGTATGCTATGTGGACTGATATACGCATCCATGTAAATTACTATTTCTTTTAAGGTATTCATGTCTTTTTTCTTTATTGTTATTTCATCCACAATACTCTGTTATTAACTCAAGAGTAGTTATAAAAAGATAATGATGCTGATTGAAAAATAATAATGTGAGGACTGTTTGCGTCTTAAGTTAAAAAGGTTCATGATGGACAGATAAATGACGAAAAATACGTACAATTCAAAAACAAAGTTGCGGTGAAGTTAAGTTCTCCTACGAAAAACACTGGAGCACTGCACTATCACTTAACATCTGAAGCTTCTGCACTGGGTGAAAAAGTATAGTGGGAGGAGAGAATATGGTTCATAGAGATTGGGGGGTGTGGGTAAATGGATGAGCTAGGAACAGAAAATATGAAGAACATAAGTAGGAGGTGAAGCAGATAGTGAGAACGACAGAGAGTGAGGAGGAGTAATTGTGTGTGGCATATTCATGATTAGTCCCTTCGATGTTGCGTGTAATATTTGCATTGGTTGTTGTGTCTGGTCTACTTTGTTGTTTTCTGTTTTAATGTGACGGAAGAAAGTGAATGGATTTGTGTTTTTCTGGTGTGTTCTCGATAATATTTCTGAAATTCCTTGCCGTATGTCCTACATAAAATTAATCGCAGTCTTGACATTTGCGTTTGTGCTGTGCGTCCACGATATTATGGAACTAGACCTTCCGTGGCCGTTGTCGGAAACATGAGGTGGTGTTACAGTAAACAAGCACAGTGGTGACAGGAAAACTGAGAATGCTATCAGGACACTTGTGCACATACTGTCAAGTGGTTCGGAGTGTCATTGTGAAATATCACAATAAGGTGACCGAAGCGTCTTCACTCCCATGTGCAATAATATTGTTGACGACTAATAAATTCCTGATTTGGGGTGGACTGGTACATTTGTTTTCCTTGAATGAATTGGTGTTTTTAGATAATAGTTGATACACCGGGTTAATCTTATTCTTGTATTTTTCAGTAATCCATTTAATTACTCGGATATATTTCCTATGCATGTTGTAGGTATGTATAAGATTTTCTGTTACACTTGTTATTCTTTTACTACAATAGTCTTATGTCCTTTGGCTTTTACTGTAGGCTGGTTTGATGAGGTTTTTTTTTTTTATCGAACTGAGTGATTATGTTGTAAGTAGGTTGTTTACGTTTCGCTCTGTATAAAAATCACTGACTGTGCTGTGTGCAGTCTGTCGCTGGTTGGCATTGTTGGAATATTCGCTATTGCAGTGTTGGGCAGTTGGATGTGTACAGCGCGTAGCGTTGGGCAGTTGGAGGTGAGTTGTCAGCTGTGGTGGATGTGGAGAGAGAGACGCCAGAGTTCTGAGCGGACGATCTGGACGTGTGTCCGTCAGAAAAAAGGAAATTTGTTTAATTGGATGTCACAAAATTATATATGTACGAGTATTACGACTTTTGAACGCTATTAAGTAAAATACATTGTTTGCTCTCTATCAAAATCTTTCGTTTGCCAACTATGCCTATCAGAAGTTATTGCCTTCAGTAGTTAGAATCTTTTGTTTAGCTGGCAGTATGGCGCTCGCAGTATTGCAGCAGTTCGAGTATTGAAGATTTTAGTGAGGTAAGTGATTCATGAAAGGTATAGGTTATTGTTAGTCAAAAAAATGGTTGAAATGGCTCTGAGCACTATGGGACTCAACTGCTGTGGTCATCAGTCCCCTAGAACTTAGACCACCGCGGCCGGCTAGTCAGAGCCATTCTTTTGTAGGGATGATTGCGCTAGAAAAATACTGTGTGTCAGTTTAGTGATGATCGGAATAAGTGAACAGAGAACTGTCTGAGTACGTTCAGTTTTACTCAGCTGTCTTTGTATCAAATAACGTACAATTTTACCAGCACAGTAATTCATAATTTTTCTAAGGGGACGTTTCAACGTTTGGATTATGAACATTTTGTTTTACTATATGTTGTAGTATATCTAGTTCCTTTCGTACTGCAGCTTGTTCTAGTAGTAAGTTTTTTCTCCTGTGTTTAAAATATTTAGTGCTTTATTGTTTGGTTTGTGATAGGCCTATTTTGGACCAGCGTCACTTTATGTCTGTATGTGAATATACATAATTTGGTTAACATTTGTTTCTAATCTTATGCACGATTATTGACAAAATTGGGTAATTATTCAATGACAATCTTGCCGTATTCGACGCCCATAAAAGGTAGCAGTGATTGGGATTTCTGTACTTATAACGTCTCTGCAAGACATATTTCACCCTGCGGTCCCGTCAGAACGCAAACTAAAGTATGTGTGGTACTGACAACGCTTCAAAAGCGTTCTTCGTCATGTAGCCTGGAGCCTTCCGCATTGTGCTCTGAAGCTATGAATGAGTAAGAGACCTATCTATCGTGCGACTGATGCGCAGGTTGTCCTAATCCGTTCTTAGGACGATCGGAGCCCTACAGTCTGATCACTTGGAATCCATTAACTGCGGCCTGGTCTCCACTCAGTCTCTTCCTTGGAATCGCCGCCCCAACCGCGGGCTAGAACGCGCGGCCTGTGGCAGAGAAGCAGTGTTCTTGATTGCCCTTTTCCTTATACGCCACCCACTAAAGGAAATCTTATATCTGCCCGGACACCTGGCCGGTCCGCTTTCTGCACTCGGGAGACTTGTTCTCATTTACCGCTGCTGATTACGGCCAATCTCCGCCGCCGGGATTCACTGCTGCAACCAAGCAATTTCCCGTCCGTGTCTTTTACTCAGGGTACAAGCTTCGATTCCGCGTCGCTCTTGCGCTGTGTCTTATTTCGAGCGATATACCAATTTGTGGTTCAATTCTGCTCGCGTCTCTAGCGAGCGCGGCGTCCCGTACGAAGAGGCAACCATCTATTGAGAGCAGGCGTTCCCCGGCATTCTGCAGTGTTCTCACGGCCGCCAGTATCTTGTCTAACCCAGGTTTAATAGCGGCAGTAACACAACTTACCGTCCGGCCTCCACCTGTAATTTGCCTCCGCGGCGGAGAGGTTTATCGCACGAGCAGTTCCGCCGTGTGCGCTGAATACTGCCGTTCCCTTCGCTATCGCTTGAAACACTGTGTGGCCTGTTCTCACTGATGTCTCTGCAACTGTACTTGGTAACATTAATTGTGTCATTCTTCGTCCTGTTAACAAGCCCACCTCTCCCACTGAAAATCCAATAATATCCTAAATCAACATCCTAACTTCGTATCCTTGGGAAAATATAATTAATATCTGTAACTTATCTCACCCATGCAATTTTGGTTGTTGCGAAGTTTTGTGTGTCTCTGTGAGGTCCGTCTCACGTTCATTGACGGAATGTAGAGTGTTGCACAATCAGGCACCAAACCGACTTACACCAAACTTATTAGTGAGAAACACATTTGGTGTATGTATATGTAGACTACTGCCTTGATGCCACTATGAAAGTTAACACATTGCCATCGCATACCAGACATTCTCTACGGACGATAAATCTGGGGACCAGGGAGGACTGTCGAGGATCTGGACATTCCTCAAGGTGTTTATAGTATGGATTCCAGTGTGGGGTGCTGCATTATTCTGCTCTAAAAACACACTACTGATTAGCAGCATGATAAGAAGGATTACAGTACTTGCCACACACTAGCGAACATTCAGTCTCGTTTCAACAATTACCGAGTCTGTCCTATTATCCACTAGGTCTTTACACCGCAATTCCAGTAATACCTCCTGTAAAGACGGCGAAATAACTAAATGAGAGAACAATAGATTCCTGTCATCATTACTGCAAATAAAATTCCTTAGGTCCTTTCCCTACCACTGAATATACAACCAGCTTTGTGCCTGCTGCTTTCAAAATTACTCACCCGTTTGCTCGACGTCCAGGCGTCCAGAAAGTAAGTCTGGTTGCTTACGCTGCGTTTCACCTAAATGCCACCGCCACGTGCTCCCAAATTCCTCCCGCCTAGATACGCTTGTTCAGGCTCACACACACCCAAAGGTGCAAAACACCTTGTCGTTCTACTGAACATCTACATCTACATACATACTCCGCAATCCACCATACGGTGCGTGGCGGAGGGTACCTCGTACCACAACTAGCATCTTCTCTCCCTGTTCCACTCCCAAACAGAACGAGGGAAAAATGACTGCCTATATGCCTCTGTACGAGCACCAATCCCTCTTATCTTATCTTTGTGGTCTTTCCGCGAAATGTCAGTTGGCGGCAGTAAAATGTACTGAGGTCAGCCTTAAATGATGGTTCTCTAAATTTCCTCAGCAGCGATTCACGAAAAGAACGCTTCCTTTCCTCTAGAGACTCCCACCCGAGTTCCTGAAACATTTCCGTAACCCTCGCGTGATGATCAAACCTATCAGTAACAAATCTAGCAGCCCGACTCTGAATTGCTTCTATGTCTTCCCTCAATTCGACCTGATAGGGATCCCAAATGCTCTAGCAGTACTCAAGAATAGGTCGTATTAAGCGGTCTGCTTTACAGACGAACCACATCTTCAAAAAAATCTAGCAAATCAACCGAAGACGACTATCCGCCTTCCCCACAACTACCATTACATGTTTGTCCCACTGCATATCGCTCTGCAATGTTACGCACAAATACACTATTGGAAACTGGAATAAAAACACCGTCAATTCATTGTCCCAGGAAGGGGAAACTTTATTGACACATTCCTGGGGTCAGATACATCACATGATCACACTGACAGAACCACAGGCAGATAGACACAAGCAACAGAGCATGCACAATGTCGGCACTAGTACAGTGTATATCCACCTTTCGCAGCAATGCAGGCTGCTATTCTCCCATGGAGACGACCGTAGAGATGCTGGATGTAGTCCTGTGGAACGGCTTGCCATGCCATTTCCACCTGGCGCCTCAGTTGGACCAGCGTTCGTGCTGGACGTGCAGACCGCGTGAGACGACGCTTCATCCAGTCCCAAACATGCTCAATGGGGGACAGATCCGGAGATCTTGCTGGCCAGGGTAGTTGACTTACACCTTCTAGAGCACGTTGGGTGGCACGGGATACATGCGGACGTGCATTGTCCTGTTGGAACAGCAAGTTCCCTTGCCGGTCTAGGAATGGTAGAACGATGGGTTCGATGACGGTTTGGATGTACCGTGCACTATTCAGTGTCCCCTCGACGATCACCAGAGGTGTACGGCCAGTGTAGGAGATCGCTCCCCACACCATGATGCCGGGTGTTGGCCCTGTGTGCCTCGGTCGTATGCAGTCCTGATTGTGGCGCTCACCTGCACGGCGCCAAACACGCATACGACCATCATTGGCACCAAGGCAGAAGCGACTCTCATCGCTGAAGGCGACACGTCTCCATTCGTCCCTCCATTCACGCCTGTCGCGACACCACTGGAGGCGGGCTGCACGATGTTGGGGCGTGAGCGGAAGACGTCCTAACGGTGTGCGGGACCGTAGTCAAGCTTCATGGAGACGGTTGCGAATGGTCCTCGCCGATACCCCAGGAGCAACAGTGTCCCTAATTTGCTGAGAAGTGGCGGTGCGGTCCCTTAAGGCACTGCGTAGGATCCTACGGTCTTGACGTGCATCCGTGCGTCGCTGCGGTCCGGTCCCAGGTCGACGGGCACGTGCACCTTCCGCCGACCACTGGCGACAACATCGATGTACTGTGGAGACCTCACGCCCCACGTGTTGAACAATTCGGCGGTACGTCCACCCGGCCTCCGGCATGCCCACTATACGCCCTCGCTCAAAGTCCGTCAACTGCACATACGGTTCACGTCCACGCTGTCGCGGCATGCTACCAGTGTTAAAGACTGCGATGGAGCTCCGTATGCCACGGCAAACTGGCTGACACTGACGGCGGCGGTGCACAAATTGTGCGCAGCTAGCGCCATTCGACGGCCAACACCGCGGTTCCAGGTGTGTCCGCTGTGCCGTGCGTGTGATCATTGCTTGTACAGCCCTCTCGCAGTGTCCGGAGCAAGTATGGTGGGTCTGACACACCGGTGTCAATGTGTTCTTTTTTCCATTTCCAGGAGTGTATTTAATCGATGTGACTGTGTCAAGCCTACACTACTAATGGAGTATTCAAACATTAAGAGATTCTTTTTCCTATTCGTCTGCATTAATTTACATTTATCTATATTCAGTGTTAGCTGCCATTCTTTACACCAACCACAAATCCTGTCCAAGTCATCTTGTATCCTCCTACAGTCACTCAACGACGACACCTTCCCGTATACCACAGCATCATCAGCCAACAGTCGCACATTGCTATCCACCCTATCCAAAAGATCATTTATGTAGATAGAAAGATAGCAGCGGACCTACAACACTTCTCTGGGACACTCCGGATGATGCCCTCACCTCCGATGAATGCTCACCATCGAGGACAACGTACTGGGTTCTATTACTTAATTCTATTACTTGATTCTTTCGACAAATACACCCAAATCCCATTCATACCCTGAATCACACATATGCTACCTTGACAAACTCCGTTCCGGAACTAACAGTCTTTGATATCACCGCACCACCTATATCCCACTTCAAGCTTTTTCTGTATGATCTAATTATCCCACTCTCTCCACCTGTTTACCCAGTGATGTTCTAGCCTCTGATCATTATCTGCTCTTCGAACCCTTAGAAGCACCATGATCGCCATCCAGTGCTACAACGCGCAGCTGTAATGTCACTAAATTATTGACACTGGCATTCGCATCACTGCCGCTTGGGCAGTAACTGATAATGACGAAGCCTGTGACATGAACAGCTGACCTAACTATTGGCTTGTTTGCAGTTAGAGGATCTCAAGTTGATTCCGTATTTCTAGATTTCCGGAAAGCTTTTGACAACGTTTCTCACAAGTGACTTCTGATCAAACTGTTGGCCTATGAGGTATCGTCTCAGTTTTGCGACTGGATTCGTGATTTCCTGTGAGGAAGGTCGCAGTTAGTAGTAATAGACGGCAAATCATCGAGTAAAACTGAAGTGATATCAGGTGTTCCCCAGGGAAGCGTCCTGCGACCTCTGCTGTTCCTGATCTATATAAATGACATGGGTGACAATCTGAGCAGTTCTCTTAGGTTGTTCGCAGATGATGCTGTAATTTACCGTCTAGTAAGATCATCCGAAGACCAGTATCAGTTGCAAAGCGACTTAGAAAAGATTGGTGTATGGTGTGGAGGGTGGCAGTTGACGCTAAATAACGAAAAGTGTGAGGTGATCCACATGAGTTCCAAAACAAATCCGTTGGAATTCGATTACTCGATAAACAGTACAATTCTCAAGGCTGTCAATTCAACTAAGTACCTGGGTGTAAAAACTACGAACAACTTCAGTTGGAAAGACCACCTAGATAATATTGTGGGAAAGCGAGCCAAAGGTTGCGTTTCATTGGCAGGACACTTAGAAGATGCGACAAGTCCACTAAAGAGACAGCTTACACTACACTCGTTCGTCCTCTGTTACAATACTGCTGCTCGGTGTGGGATCCTTACCAGGTGGGATTGACAGAGGACATCGAAAGGGTGCAAAAAAGGGCAGCTCGTTTTTTATTATCACGTAATAGGGGAGAGAGTGTGGCAGATATGATACGCGAGTTGGGATGAAAGTCATTAAAGCAAAAACGTTTTTCGTCGCGGCGAGATCTATTTACGAAATTTGTCACCAACTTTCTCTTCCGAATGCGAAAATATTTTGTTGAGCCCAACCTACATAGGTAGGAATGGTCGTCAAAATAAAATAAGAGAAATCGGAGCTCGAACAGAAAGGTTAAGGTGTTCGTTTTTCTCGCGCGCTGTTCGAGAGTGGGATGGTAGGGAGATAGTATGATTGTAGTTCGATGAACTGTCTGCCAAGTACTTAAATGTGAATTGCGGAGTAATCATGGAGATGTAAATGTAGAGTACGACCACTCTATTCAGTGTAGCACTCGGACTTGAGGTTCCGTCGCCACCACCTAATTTTACGCCCAGGAGAGACCTTTGCTATATTTTTGTTAACAGGCTGAGTCGACATGGAGCACTGATGGAGGGAGAATGAGGAGGAAAAGCCCCACCCCTGCCAGGAAATGAATACAGTATCTGCTGCGCCCGCTACGGTCGCAGGTTCGAATCCTGCCTCGGGCATGGATGTGTGTGATGTCCTTAGGTTAGCTAGTTTTAAGTACTTCTAATTTCTAGGGATCTCAGAAGATAACCCCCATAGTGCTCAGAGCCATTTGAATTATTTGAACCAACGTGGCCAGTATTCGCTGAGAATGTAAATATTATGAAGAGCGTTCAAAATGAAAGGTGCTAAACAACATTGTGACTATAACTGGAGACTTTATTCAAAAGTAACCAACAGCAGCCTGAACGCAACTATCCCGCTGTTTCACCAGCCGTAGGATTCCCTGCTCTCAGAACTCCTGTGGCTGTGAGAGGAGCCAATCCTCCATTGTGTCCTTCATAATACTAGTTCAAGGCTCCACTTCGAGGACCACACAAACCGAAGTCGTAGGGTGACATGTCCGGACAGTAGGGCTCAAACTGCTCCCATTTGAACTTGGCCATTACACTTTCTGTGGCCTTGGAGACGTGTGGAGGCAAGTTATGGTGGAGCACATCCACTCCGCAAACATCCCAGGCCGGTTGCCCTTGAAGGACTTGCCTAGGCTATGGACTGTCTTACAGACATGTCATTATTAATGCTTTTTATGTGCTCAAGGAATGCGATGAGTTTCGGACCTCGGTCGTCCAAAAGGCAGTGAGCGTCACCTTGCCTGTTGAGCACACAGCTTTCAATTTTTTTGGGGGAGGTGAGAATATTGCATTCGCTACCCTGGACGTCCAACTACATTATCCCGAAGAGGCATATGCAAATTTCTACTCGCTTCATTGTTGCTTTCGTATGTTTTCATTTGAATACTCTTCTTTTGAATTTTGTAGTTCATTATGTTGCAAAACTGATACGTCAAGTACTTAATCTGCTGCTATTATAAACACTTAATTTTTGTTCATAGGAAATGATTTTGTTATTTTATTTACTTTTTAATTTCTATGTGGAGAGAAGAAGTGCCACAATAAACTGTAATTTGTTCACTATTACTGGCGGGAGCTCAACGTAGGTACAGTTTGCGCAGATGAGGTGTAAATGTCGTTAACTGCCACTCCATTTGGTAACTAAGGATGCAACGTAAAACAAAACTAAAATAAACAGAAAACATCATGGATGTGTTTGACAGTCTGGACAAGTGTTCGAGGAGATTACGCGATATTTAAGAGCGGAGAAGTAGGAAGCTGATTTTGGAATTTTAAAACGAAATAAGAAATGTCTGTGAAAATTACAGTTAAGTGCAGCTTGATTCGCGAATGCCTGAAGCTTGGCGCAGGGGCTGGAAGTCGTTTCTCAACATAACAAATTTCCACGCACTGTGCGTAAATGCGTGGAAGGATAAGTTACTGTTTGGTTACACGATTGCATAATCAGTTTCTAAACACTGTACTAATCGAAAATATTTGCGAAGCTGCATCTGTGGCGGTTTGCAGAGGCAGCAGCACATTGAAATGAAGGCAGGAAGGGAAGGATGCCGACTGAAATTGATTCGAAGAATTCAAGGGAAATGTAATTCTTACATGAAGTAGGTAGCCTACATACTCTTCGATGGACGGATGTGTGAGTATCTGTCGTCAGACCCTCGCCGGATGCGATGATCCAAAGAAAATGGCTCTGAGCACTATGGGACAACATCTCAGGTCATCAGGCCCCTAGTATTTAGAACTACTTAAACCTAACTAACCTAAGGACATCATACACATCCATGCCCGAGGCAGGATTCGAACCTGAAACCGTAGCGGCCGTGCGGTTCCAGAATGAAGCTCCTAGAACCGCTTGCAAAGAAGAGGAGAGCGCTTCGTCACGGGTCCATTGAACATGTACTAATTCTTCACTCACATAATTACACAAATACAGTGGCAGAATCTACGAGAGAAGCGTTAATCTTCACAGAGAATTTTACTGTTAAAATTGCAAGGACATAAGCTGCAAGAGGGTCAAGTAGTTTATTACTTCCTCCTGGGCACATGTACGAAAGAACCATCCCGCTAAAATCACGTAAACTCTATGCTTCCTGTCACTCGTAATTCACGTGGGACAGTATGTGGTATCAACGTATCATCCAGCATACGCCTTCAGGCGTCTTGCACAGTGTAGATGTATACTCTAAGACAAAGAAACGACTAACCACGAAGGAATTATCTGAATGAGACGCAAAACCACAGACGTGATGTACACACACAGACAAAACAAGAACATAATTCAGAAAATTTGGACGGTTTATTCAAAAACTGAGCAAATCCATAACGCGTTGGGCCAGCTCTGGCCCTTATTCAAACAATTATTCGGCTTGGCATTGACTGACAGAGCTGCTCGTTGTCCTCCTGAGGAATGTTGTGACACGTTCTGTGCAGTGAGCGCCTTAGACCGTCAAAACACCGAGCTGATTGGAGGGACCTGCCCATGATGTTCATACGTTCGCAACTGTGGAGAGATCCAGCGAAGTTGCTGCCAAGCAGGAAAACAAGCAGAACAAAATCCGCGACGTGTGCAGATGCACATTACCTTGCTGAAATGTAAGCCCAGGATGGGTTGCCATGTGGGGCAACAAGACAGGGCGTAAAACATCGTCGACGTACGACTGTACTGTATGGGTGCAACGGATGATAACCAAACGGGACCAGCTATCTATCACTCCTGGTTGTTGGGCCATTGGTGGGCGAGGGTCAGTTTGGTATGTCACAGCTGTCCGGGGCGCCTGAGGACACGCCTTCACTGGTCTTCGGGGATGATTTCGAAGCGGGTTTCATCACTGAAGAGAATTCCACTCCAGTTAACGTGATTCCAGGCCGAAGACCTGGAGACATACCCGACAACCGTGGGATGCCAACCCCACTGTCGCCCGCCCTATGGCTTGACGAGCAAGAATGATGTTCTGCGACGTTATTTCTTTTCATGGCAGGTTCCCTTCGGCTCTCGTACGTGGCATGCTAGCAGCACAGCGGTGCGCCGATGTTCTACACCCCGTTTTCTTGGTCCTCACGGAAAGCGTTTCTGGGCTTATGTTTCAGCAAGATAACGCCTGTCAAGCGCTAACATCACTAGAAGTTGAGAACGTTGTCAGTGTGTGGGTGTTATGTTGACGAGTTGCGCAACGGATTGATCTGGCAAGTACCCTTTGGCTCCTGCAAGTAGCAATTTCCACCCCACATTACTACAGATGTCAGACAGACGCGCGTAACGTACCGAAAAGAAATGCCTGAAAAACTTTCAGCAATAAATATCTCCTGGAGTCGTCTGCTGTAAGGAAAAAGACACAGAAACGTTCTACTTTTACGTAACTAGTGGGATACTTGGGTACTGAAGTATTCCTAGTTAGTGTAAGGAGAACATTAAACGAACAGAAAATATTATTTATTGCAAAATTTAAGAAAAATCAAATGAAGCTTTTATTTACAAACTGATATACAAATTTCCGGGTTCTTTTCGGTATAGGAGGTTACCTCTTATACATAGGACTCCTGTTAATGACATTTATATACAAAACGTGGGAAGGCTCTTTTATCCCTTTTCTTTAAGAATGTCATTTACTAGGCAGAATGGCTGAGAGCTGCACCTACTCAACTTGAATAATTCTCCGATTGAATTTTTCTAAGTACGGTCAAGGCGGTCGAGTGAGAAAAGTTATGGAGTGATGTGAATCAAGTCTGTTATTTCTAATGGAGGAAAGCTGGGGCTCGCCTACGCTGTAGCCCACAATACCGTGAGCTGCGACGACTGCTGCCTGGGTCGGTGGCTGCTGAAAAATAACAAAACTATCGAACTCTCACTACGCCTTGATGAAGTCAGGGACTCCTATCTACCCCTAGTCTAACTATTGTCGTGGTACACCGGTCAGATAACCAGTTCACTGCGATGCCACTCAGTGTTCGCTGGCATGGGCTAACTAATAGTCCATGTTCACACCGCATATTAAGTGTCACAGCCCACACAGTGAACAAACGCTTAATGACGAGCGACTCAGTATAGAGTATCAGTCCGATTCACTAGCGACAGAGGTGCTCCCTCAGTGCAGTACTGAGTAGAGACTTTGTTCCTCGCTTTTCGCGGACACGTTCGAGCGCACTCGCTCTAGTTACATGTTCCTGCTCCAAGAGCGACAATGAAACTGCCCCTTTTTCTGCAAACGTTGCAAGGGTATATCATTCACTGTCTTCTGTCACTCCTCTGGCTCTTTGTGACAGAAACATTCCGCCAATCAGGGTTGCTCTTTTAACAGGAGAATGACGTTTTGTTTAAGTTGACCAATGCAAAAAAAAATGTAGCGTATACTGTCCTCCTGTGAGAACTCCGTAACTATGCAGTCGGTCTGTCAAAAATGCGTCTTATGGGCACTCACACACAGCGTAGCGGAATTTGCTTCTAAGTCAAAAACAGGGATTGTTATCCTCTCACTCTGGCAAAAGCTGTCCTCTCTCTGGGCAGGGAGTCTGGCGTGTGCGCCGACCCACTCCTCTGAAGGGACTGGCCTCCCAAAGGGCCGGCCACCTGCCTAGAACGAAAATTCCTGTAGCCGCCATGTTGTGGACGCCAGCCTCGACTTTTTCAACCTCGGTGCGCACTTGCGACTTAGTTATTGGATTTGCATATCGCTTACATGAATTCATTCAAAGTTGACTCTACCCTATCGACTTTGGGCTCGAATGAAGCGTCTTGATAGGCAGAATATGATGATGAGGTCGGAATATGTAAGAAGTGCAAGTCAGGAGAACATGCCACCTTACAACATTTGGAGCATTACGGACAGGGTTCCCCAGTAATCTCAGAATTCTGACGATATAATAGGCAAATTGGTCAGAATTTGGCAAGGTTTCCTTCAGGAGACATCTGAGAACTCTATCAATCAAGACAAAGTGGAATAAATGGTTGAAATGGCCCTGAGCACTATGTGACATAACTTCTGAAGTCATCAGTCCCCTAGAACTTAGAACTACTTAAACCCTTAAACCTAACTAACTTAAGGACATAACACACATCCATGCCTGAGGCAGGATTCGAACCTGCGACCGTAGCGGTCGTGTGGTTCTAGACTGTAGCGCCTAGAACAGCTTGGCCACTCCGGCCGGTGCAGAATAAGTGCTTGCACAATAACCAGAGATGGACCAACTCGTTACTGACTTGCGCACTTGAGAAGCTCTTCCTCCTGAATAAATCATTCAATTCTTCTTGATTGTAATCACTTATTATCTCTGCATGTTGGTCACATCTTCTGATTTCTGTCCTGTTCAGATAATTCCTTCGTGGTGCTTCTTTCTCTTCTTACGTTTAGTACATATAGCTGTAGGACTGAAGAGTTAACGGCGTGGTAGAAGGATATCATTGAGACAACCCTCAAAAGCAAACTCAAATAATGACCTATAGCTCATAATTAAACAGAAAACCTGTATTAAGTGTACAAAACTTGCTCCATTGTGTGTGTGAGGTATATTAATGAATGAATATAAATGTATAGAAACTCATGTTTTAAAACAGCTACAGAGCATGTATCACGTCTAGAGTGAAGTCGATATATCATGTACAGCCTCCATGAAAGACACTTTTAACCTGAATTTGCAAGCTAGCAACGAAATTAAAACATCTACATGAGCAACGTATATGAAAAGTGATAATCCACAGGACATAATAAAAGAAACGCTACGTATTGTCGAGAATCATGACGCATTGCACGCAGCAGCTATAATTTAAGGTACCATGAGTGTTTCTCATCAGTCGCTCTTTGCACTGCAAGAAAAACAAGTTACTTATCGACGGCCGTAATTCATCCTTAACAGCACCATCTAAAACAAGCGTCAGCAGTGGTAATTTAAAGGCACCTCACTCTTCCCTGTTATACATCCAGCTCATACAATCTGTCCAGTCTTCCATTGTCCACACTAATTGCTTCGCTTGTGCAGCACATTGCTTTATAATTCGGGCTCGCACGAAATTGTGTGCTACTCTCCACACCGTGCTCGGTTATTAACATGCTGCCATGCAGTAACACACAAGTTGAATTACTCCCTTTAACTTCTTTGTAATCGTAAATTTTTAACTCTGACCCCATTTACACTCTTTGCAGTTGTTAGAATGTAGCTCCGAAGTACCATACTTACTTTCAAGAGACTTATAAAATGTGATACAAATTTTTTTTCATAAAGGCTTGTATTTTGAGCCATTAAATAAACGGGCAAACATAAAGGAAAGCCGAGATGCCGTTTTAATGTTCTACAGTGAAACGTCTTTATAACGTTCCTCCATATGATGTTTTCCTCTATGTCACGTTCGTTTTTTTTCGGTCCCGACTAAAAGTTCATATAAACAATGTTAAATAATCCTCTTTACTGTGTGTCCTCTGTATTACAATTTCCTCCATGTAATGCTCATATTTTTGGAACCCTGGTCAATATAACGTTTATGTGACTGGATGTAGACGCATTGTTTTCCGTTCTGTGGATTCACAGTTTGCACCGGCTCGGAAAGCCCGCGCTCAGCGACAGGACCCGGTCACGTGACATGTGATGCACATTCTGCTTGCGATCTTTTGGGTGGCATTTCAATAGATGCTTTGTATTCATAGCATGTTGTGAGAGCTGAGCAGCAAACAGTTCGTGTGTCTAATGAGATTGTGTCTACGATATAAAGATTTTTTTTGTCGCATGGAGCAAGCGAAGCAATTTGAACTGGCCCCCTCAACACTCAACACTATTATCAAAAACTGATCGTCGATAATGGAAGGGTCTGAGAATTATGGAAATTCGAAACGTATGCGTTTGAAACCATCGACTTACGACGAAATGGGGGGAAGTTTTATTAACTTGGTTCCAGCAAGCACGTGCTGCAAACATTCCTATGTTGTTGTTGTGGTCTTCAGTCCTGAGACTGGTTTGATGCAGCTCTCCATACTACTCTATCCTGTACAAGCCTCTTCATCTCCCAGTACCTACCGCAACCTACATCCTTCTGAATCTGCATAGTGTATTCACTTCTTGGTCTCCCTCTACGATTTTTACCCTCCACACTGCCCTCCAATACTAAATTGGTGATCCCTTCATGCCTCAGGACATGTCATACCAACTGATCCATTCTTCTAGTCAAGTTGTGCCACAAACTTCTCTTCTCCCCAATTCTATTCAACACCTCCTCATTAGTTAAGTGATCCACCCATATATTCTTCAGCATTCTTCTGTAGCACCACATTTCAAAAGCTTCTATTCTCTTCTTGTCCAAACCATTTATCGTCCATGTTTCACTTCCATACATGGCTACACTCCATACAAATACTTTCAGAAATGACTAACTCACACTTAAATCTATACTCGATGTTAACAAATTTCTCTTCTTCAGAAACGCTTTCCTTGCCATTGCCAGTCTACATTTTAAAACCTCTCTACTTCGACCATCATCAGTTATTTTGCTCCCCAAATAGCAAAACTCCTTTACTACTTTAAGTGTCTCATTTCCTAATCCAATTCCCTCAGCGTCACCCGAGTTAATTCGACTACATTCCATTATCCTCGTTTTTCTTTTGATGATGTTCATCTTATATCCTCCTTTCAAAACACTATCCATTCCGTTCAACTGCTCTTCCAAGTCCTTTGCTGTCTCTGACAGAATTACGATGTCATCGGCGAACCTCGAAGTTTTTATTTCTTCTCCATGGATGTTAATACCTACTCCGTATTTTTCTTTTGTTTCCTTCACTGATTGCTCAATATACAGATTGAATAACATCGGGGATAGGCTACAGTCCTGTCTCACTCCCTTCCCAACCACTGCTTCCCTTCCATGCCCCTCGACTCTTATAACTGTCATCTGCTTTCTGTACAAACTGTAAATAGCCTTTCGCTCCCTGTATTTTACCCCTGCCACCTTCAGAATTTGAGAGTTTTCCAGTCAACATTGTCAAAAACTTTCTCTAAGTCTACAAATGCTAGAAACGTAGGTTTGCCCTTTCTTAATCTAGCTTCTAAGACGAGTCGTAGGGTCAGTATTGCCTCACTTGTTCCAACATTTCTACGGAATCCAAACTGATCATCGCCGAGGTCGGCTTCTACCAGTTTTTCCATTCGTCTGTAAAGAATTCGCGTTAGTATTTTGCAGCTGTGACTTATTAAACTGATAGTACGGTAATTTTCACATTTGTCAACACCAGCTTTTTTTGGGATTGGAATTATTATATTCTTCTTGAAGTCTGAGGGTATTTCGCCTGTCTCATACATCTTGCTCACCAGATGGTAGAGTTTTGTCAGGACTGGCTCTCCCACGGCCGTAGTTCTAATGGAATGTTGTCTACTCCCGGGGCCTTGTTTCGACTCAGGTCTTTCAGTGCTCTGTCAAACTCTTCACGCAGTATCGTATCTCCCTTTTCGTCTTCATCTACATCCTCTTCCATTTCCATAATATTGTCTACAAGTACATCGCCCTTGCATAGACCTTCTATATACTGCTTCCACCTTTCTGCCTTCCCTTCTTTGCTTAGAACTGGGTTTCCATCTGAACTCTTGATGTTCATGCAAGTGGTTCTCTTATCTCCAAAGATCTCTTTAATTTTGCTGTAGGCAGTATCTATCTTACCACTAGCCAGATAAGCCTCTACATCCTTACATTTGTCCTCTAGCCATCCCTGTTTAGCCATTTTGCACTTTTTGTCGATCACATTTTTGAGACGTTTGTATTCCTTTTTGCCTGCTTCATTTACTGCATTTTTATATTTTCTCCTTTCATCAATTAAATTCAATATATCTTCTGTTACCCAAGGATTTCTACTAGCCCTCGTCTTCTTATCTACTTGATCCTCTGCTGCCTTCACTACTTCATCCCTCAAAGCTACCCATTCTTCTTCTACTGTATTTCTTTTCCCCATTCCTGTCAATTGTTCCCTTATTCTCTCCCTGAAACTCTGTACAACCTCTGGTTCTTTTAGTTTATCCAGGTCCCATCTGCTTAAATTTCCACCTTTTTACAGTTTCTTCAGTTTTAATCTACAGTTCATAACCAATAGATTTTGGTCAGAATCCACATCTACCCCTGGAAATGTCTTACAATTTAAAACTTGATTCCTAAATCTCTGTCTTACCATTATGTAATCTATCTGATACCTTTTAGTATTTCCAGGATTCTTCCATGTATACAACCTTATTTTATTATTCTTGAACCAAGTATTAGCTATGATTAAGTTGTGCTCTGTGCAAAATTCTATCAGACGGCTTCCTCCTTCATTTCTTCCCCCCAATCCATATTCACCTACTATGTTTCCTTCTATCCCTTTTCCTACTGACGAATTCCAGTCACCCATGACTATTAAATTTTCGTCTCCCTTCACTATCTGAATAATTTCTTTTATTTCGTCATACATTTCTTCAATTTCTTCGTCATCTTCAGAGCTAGTTGGCATACAGACTTGTACTACTGTAGTAGGCGTGGGCTTCGTATCTATCTTGGCCACAATAATGCGTTCACTATGCTGTTTGTAGTAGCTTACCCGCTTTCCTACTTTCTTATTCATTATTAAACCTACCCATGCATTACTCCTATTTGATTTTGTGTTTATAACTCTGTAGTCACCTGACTAGAAATCTTGTTCATCCTGCCACCGAACTTAACTAATTCCCACTATATCTAACTTTAGCCTATCCATTTCCCTTTTTAAATTTTCTAACCTACCTGTCCGATTAAGGGATCTGACATTTTTTTTGTCCTGATAACGACATCCTCTTTGAGTAGTCCCCGCCTGGAGATCAGAATGGGGGACTAGTTTACCTCCGGAATATATTACCCAATAGGACGCCATCATCATTTAACCATACAGTAAAGCTGCATGCCCTAAGGAAAAATCACGGCCGTAGTTTCCCCTTGCTTTCAGCTGTAGACGGAACTATTTTGAAGAACAAGGCGCTTCAATTATCACTGCAGTTAGGAATAGAAAATTTTAAGGCGTTCAATGGATGGATTGATAAATTTCGACAGCGTCATGTTGTTGTATACAAAGCGGAATGTGGAAAAAGTAAGGACGAACGACGAAAGAAAGTGTGGACGAACCAACTGTAGCTCAGTGGATGCAGGTTCCCCAATCTGTTACTTTTCGTGGGTAAAAATTGCCATGGTGATAATAAATTACAGTGTTGTGAAAATTTAAAATGTCATCTATGGCACCATTTGATAAAGCTGATTAATGGTATCCCAAACTTCAGTAATGCCCTATAATTATTATTTGGAAGCCTTCCTCTTTATAGTGTTTTCCTCTATACACTGTTCAGAATTTGTGGTCCCTTGAAAAACGTTATATAGTGGTTTCACTGTAATTATAATGCTAACAAACTGAGACAGCGTAATGCTTGCGTTTGTTATGTAATTTACTTTCTTCCCGTGTTCCCTATTTCTCCCTTCGGCCCCTGTAGCCTTCCAAATATTGAATATTATTGCTAAAACAGTTTAGACCTATTGTTTCTTAGTTCTCAAATTTGTTTGTTTTAAGTTCTATTCTCATTTATGTAATTTAGGCTGTGCCAAAAGCCAATTGTTTATTTAATTTACGGAACCCTACTATGATATTTACTTTGGTTTTACTACACCGCTATCGTAGAAGAACTTCTGGTTCAAAGTTTTGCGTAGGATTACCTCGAAGTACAGAATAGCGTTCATCTCTCCTAAATGTACGCTTCATCAACATCACTATCGGCACCCAACAAGCAGCAGCCTGACATCAAAGAGTGGACATGGGCCTCCTTTGGGTGTTTGTACGTATTAGAGTCTTCAGTGATGCGCATCCGATCTGCTTCCAATACCATCAAGTGTGTAGCATTCGCTTATACACTGAGGCGACGGAAGTCAAGCAATATCTCGTGACGTACTTTCGGACCTATTTCAGCACAGCGTGGTGAGGAAACCCAACATCGCATGGCCTGAAGAAATCGTTGGAAACCCCTGCAGAGAAAATGAGCCATGTAGCCTATATAACCGTCCATAACTCTGATAGCGTTACTGGTGCAGAATTTTGTGCACTAACTAACCTCTCTATTACGTACCATAATATATCGATGAGATTCATGTCGGGCGATCTGGATGGCCAGCGTTCTTCAAACCAGTCGCGATCAGTTCTTCCCCGGTGTCGTGAGGCACTGTCATCCATTAAAAATTCCATCCTTGTTTGGGAGCATGTTATGGCTGCCAGTGGTCTCCAAGTAGCCGAACATAACCATTTCCACTCAATGATTGGTTCGCACCACACAATATTACGGATAAAATGGTTCAAATGACTATGAGCACTATGGGACTCAACTTCTGAGGATATTAGTCCCCAAGAACTTAGAACTACTTAAACCTAACTAACGTAAGGATATCACACACATCGATGCCCGAGGCAGGATTCGAACCTGCGACCGTAGCGGTCGCACGGTTCGAGACTGTAGCGGCTAGAACCGCTCGGCCACCCCGGCCGGCATTACGGATCCACCACCAGCTTGCACAGTGCTTTGTTGACAAGTTGGCTGCATAGCTTCCCCGGGATCTGTGCCACACTGGAACCTTGTCAGCTCTTACCAACTGAAATCGGGACTCATATGGCAAGGTCACGATTTTCTATTCGTCTAGGGCCAACCGATATGGTCACGAGCCCAGGAGAGACGTTGCAGGCGATGCTGAGCTGTTATGAAAGGCACCCGCCTCGGTCGTCTGCTGCCGTAGCCCCTTGACGTCAAACTGCACCGCACTGTCCTAACGAATATCCTCGTCGTATGTCCGACTTGGTTTCTTCGTTTATTTCACGCGATGTTGCTTGTCTCTTGGCACTGACAACCCTAGAAAGACTGTAATATTTCTGGCTTAGTCAGCCATCATTTTAGGCTCCAAGAAACTGTTCCCAGAGCAGTGGAGATGCAAGAAGTATATAGATGACGAAATGTGGTGTGAGATACCTATGACAGATGTTAGATTCAGTACCATTCCCGTGAGAAAGACAGCCTGCATGATGTTACTGCTTTGTGATAGGCTGCTGTGTTCGGAGCTAGGGCGCCACAACGTTAAGGCAGACTCGCCCAAGCTGTGCCCCTGGGGCGCCAGCGCCCGCGATCGCCCGCGGCCAGCGCCCCGGGCGAATTCGTATGTTGCTGCAGTGGCCGAGCCGTGCCGCTAAGCTAGCCGTGCGGACCGCCCGAACGCCAGCCGATAGATATACACTCCTGGAAATTGAAATAAGAACACCGTGAATTCATTGTCCCAGGAAGGGGAAACTTTATTGACACATTCCTGGGGTCAGATACATCACATGATCACACTGACAGAACCACAGGCACATAGACACAGGCAACAGAGCATGCACAATGTCGGCACTAGTACAGTGTATATCCACCTTTCGCAGCAATGCAGGCTGCTATTCTCCCATGGAGACGATCGTAGAGATGCTGGATGTAGTCCTGTGAAACGGCTTGCCATGCCATTTCCACCTGGCGCCTCAGTTGGACCAGCGTTCGTGCTGGACGTGCAGACCGCGTGAGACGACGCTTCACCCAGTCCCCTCGACGATCACCAGAGGTGTACGGCCAGTGTAGGAGATCGCTCCCCACACCATGATGCCGGGTGTTGGCCCTGTGTGCCTCGGTCGTATGCAGTCCTGATTGTGGCGCTCACCTGCACGGCGCCAAACACGCATACGACCATCATTGGAACCAAGGTAGATGCGACTCTCATCGCTGAAGACGACACGTCTCCATTCGTCCCTCCATTCACGCCTGTCGCGACACCACTGGAGGCGGGCTGCACGATGTTGGGGCGTGAGCGGAAGATGGCCTAACGGTGTGCGGGACCGTAGCCCAGCTTCATGGAGACGGTTGCGAATGGTCCTCGCCGATACCCCAGGAGCAACAGTGTCCCTAATTTGCTGGGAAGTGGCGGTGCGGTCCCCTACGGCACTGCGTAGGATCCTACGGTCTTGGCGTGCATCCGTGCGTCGCTGCGGTCCGGTCCCAGGTAGACGGGCACGTGCACCTTCCGCCGACCACTGGCGACAACATCGATGTACTGTGGAGACCTCACTCCCCACGTGTTGAGCAATTCGGCGGTACGTCCACCCGGCCTCCCGCATCCCTACTATACGCCCTCGCTCAAAGTCCGTCAACTGCACATACGGTTCACGTCCACGCTGTCGCGGCATGCTACCGGTGTTAAAGACTGCGATGGAGCTCCGTATGCCACGGCAAACTGGCTGACACTGACGGCGGCGGTGCACAGATGCTGCGCAGCTAGCGCCATTCGACGGCCAACACCACGGCTCCTTGTGTGTCCGCTGTGCCGTGCGTGTGATCGTTGCTTGTAGAGCCCTCTCGCAGTGTCCGGAGCAAGTATGGTGGGTCTGACACACCGGTGTCAATGTGTTCTTTTTTCCATTTCCAGGAGTCTATTTGTTCGCCCGTTTTCCCTTCGGGCAGAGGACGTCTCACAAGTGCTTCGATTGACCTACAGTGCCATATCCGTCTGAAGGACCGCTTTCTTATGTGTAAAACTCTGGATGACTTTTACAGCTGTCTTCCACGAGAGAAATATCCTCTTTTGCACAAGCACGCGGCCAAAGTTCTCTCAATATTTGGTTCCACGTATATTTGTGAGCGCTTTTTCCCTCTTTTAAATCTTGCTAAAACTAAGAACCTTGGCGATAGACAAAATCGTTTCCTCGAAAAAGAAAAACGTATAAAATGTTAATTGTCTTCTTTAACGATGTTGACTGTAAGAATTAAAGAGCTTTATAACCTTAATTCTATTTTAATAAGTTTTCAAAGTTGGTCAGTTAAAATTATTACGTACAAAACACCAAACTAAGGATCCGATTTCTAAACTCTGAAAAGGGATACAAAAAATTGTAGAACGAAGTATAACAAAAAATACTTACTTGTAACTACCAAAAGTAAGACTGAGACCCTATATCCCCTACATAAAATTGATTCTAAAATAGAATATTTAGTTTACGTTAGCTCTGACCACTGGACAGTGCACCGCAGAGCAGTGCTGTGCGGTCTCACTCGCTCTGCAGCTGTCTCTCTCTCTCTCTCTCTCTCTCTCTCTCCCCTATGGCGACACTATGGCGACACTAGCGACACACGGTCGCGGACGGGGCGCTGAACTACACTGCCTTGCTCCCGCGGGCCGCGGGCACGCCCGGCGGGCGCAATTCTTGGATGAGCCTGCGTTAAGGTATAGTTATTATTATTAGTTATATTACTCATTGGAATGACCCCACTTTCTAATATAAATATCTCTGAACAGCTGACTATGAATCACTCACTTTAGAATTATTAAAAACAATTTAAATCAAAAACAAAAGACTGACGAAATTGCAGACGAAGCACTTCGGAAGCGTTCGGGTCACGCCTTTTGTAGTATGGTTCGCGAAGTGTTTCGCGCTGTTCTTGACTCTTGATTAGGCATTCGAGAAAAAGAGACATGTTTTCTGTCGTAGGATGTATTTCCAATTTTTATTTCCCGTTCGTCCCTCTGGATTAGGCAGTCGAGATGTACAGTCATGCAGTCTGTGGCAGGATGTGTTTGCCAGTATTCAGTATTAAAAGATTCACTCCGGTAGTCAGGAGGCACAGACACGTGCCACAAATAGTGGCAAGATACATTTTGGTAAACATTGTGTACTTTGCTGTGTCAATAGGTGTTGTATTAAGATGATGTAGTCTTCTCGTGTGGCTACATTAAAATGCGCGAGTGGCATCCCAAGGAAGTGATACATTATTTCAGAACAGAACTTTGCTAAAAGTCAGTTTCAACCTCAAGATACAAAACCTACGACCTGCGTGCTGTTTTCTGCGCTAGGGACATCAACTTGAAGACAGCAGGTTAGTGAACTATAACAGAACCTTCGTATTCCACACAGTGCAGTGGAAACAACCAGGCGCCTCACGTGTACTGCATGCACAGAACCAATGTGCTCAGTGACACGTCATCTGCATTAATGCAGAGGAGGTAAAGCAGGATGACCGTTATTAACTCCAACAATCAATTAATTCTTCCTTTCTTGTCGTAAGAAGCCGCGGCCCTTGGTCGGTAGGTGAAGGCCGACCGTCAGCGCTTTGTCCATGGTGAGAGGTCATGCCTGAAGTTTGGTATTCTCGGCACGCTATCGATGGTGTGGAAATTGAAATACTGAATTCCCTAATGATTTCAGGAATTGAATGTTATACGCGTCTAGCTCCGACTACCACTCCGCGTTCAAAGCCGTGCGGCCGTAATCACGCCGGAAACCTTTTTACATGAATCATCTGAGCACAAATGGCATCTCCCCCAATGCACTGCACATTTACACCTCATGTATGCGATACCACTGCCATCTGCATAGGTGCATATCGCTATCCTGCGACTTTTGTCACCTCATTGTGTATTCTACTGTCTAACATTCTGCGTGGAGTCTGTTTGTTCTAAGTCGTATCTTCCTAACACTTTCGCACAACGACACTCTGAGCGTGTTTTATAGGGAATTGACTAGTTTGAACCTGGGACCTGTTGCTGGTAAGGAGACGCCAGACCACACATGACATGTAGAGTTCAGAAGAGTTCAGTGAGACTAGCGATGACATAATCAAATACTTAATCATTTCAGCGTCAGCTCCACAGCACTCCCTGTAAAAGAATATTAATACTAACTGAATTTAGTGGAAGGGGTTCAAGGCTTTCCTATTTTTAATTAGCTGGTAAAATAACGTCTAGAAAGTAGTTAAGTTTACCATTGGAATTTTTATTCTACTCACAAACATTGCTTATAAATGCACTATTGATAAAAGGAAATATTTTAATACAGGATGATAAAAACCAACTGCGTTCAACAAAAATGTGAACGAATATTCCCTGAATGGGTTTCCAAGTTCTACAATGGATCGAAGGATGACCTCTGCCATATCACATCAATAACCTAGGTTTAAGTTAAGTTTCATGAAAGAGAAAACTATCACAATGGTCTACAGTCACCCTCAATTATCTTTAATTACTTATTTAACTTGTCGTAAATTACAGTAGCTGATGTGGCTTCTCAATAATTATATAACAGAAAAATCATCGCGTTTCAGATTTTAACTTCTAATAGCAAATGTGAATACCACGAAGTTTAATTGACGATCGACACTAGAATTACGCAAAAAGGGGGTGTAACAGATGAGACTTCTGCAGTTCTGAGTGAAGCCTTATGCGCTGTTATACGGATCGCGTGCGTTGATAACCTTGTCGTTGATGAGGCAGCGTCAGCGGGCGGCGGGCAGCGCAGCCCCACACACCTCGCCGTCTAGGAAGCAACCCTTCTAACTTCTCCTTACCACCATTTACCAAAGTTGGTTTAAGAAAAGCTATCTGGCTGTGTTTTCAACTGACCAATCGGGGTCTCAATGTTAACCTTAAGCTCCGCCTTCAAAAATTCTGTCTATCCAATGAGAAACGTTATACTTTTCGTGGTGGGGCAATGTTTTTAATGTTTGCTACGTAACAGAGACGCGAAAAAGTCTCACGCTAAAACTTGCAGCTGGCGTGGCCCTTTTAGTGTTATCGTAAGATCTATACTGTTCTTCTGGAGGGCTCTATCTTTTAACATGGGCTGGGGGTGGTCTTGGCGCTCGGCTGGCGATGTGGGTGTCCGTCCCTTATCGTAGGGCCTTCTAGCTTAACAGGGTTCTGCTCTCGGCTTCTGTTCTCGTTTCTCCCCTCAGAACTGCATCTGTTTCACGGTGGAAAGGTATGACATGCATTTAGGCGTTCTTGTGTTAGTCTGTGGTATTCCATTTGCTCACTCGTTGATTGTATTACTTTGGTTAATTTAATGTCAGGATTTATTCGGAGCTTTGTGACATACCGCAGGATTTGCTATCATGTCAGGGTTTTCATGGAAGGTGTTGGATTTGCCTGACACCTTACAACTGTATAGTAACAGCAGTTCCATGTGTTTTTATTTCCAAAGCTGTCACTATAGATTTTATTGAAATGGGCTCAAAATGTTCCTGTTTCGTGCCGATTGGAAATTCGTTATCATTTCTCCTTCCTATAAATTCGTGCCTTTCAAACGGCTCTGTACAAGCAGCAGCAACAACGCGGTGGGCCCAAAATGGCTGCCACCTTCTAGCTGGCCCCGCTTTCCCTACACGGAGCTCCAACCCGTGCGACGCTCTGGCCCGGTAGCCGCTGGCGGCCCCGGACCACACGATGCCATCTCCGCCTCCTATCCTGTTCCACCCGGTAATTGGACCGCCGCCGTGTCCACCAAACAATTCCATTACACGTGTCCCGCGATCCGATCGCCCCCTGCATTTCTTTACGGCGCTGCTTCTTGTTTGTTTAAGCGCGCGGAACGTGTGATAAGTGGAGCAGGTGTGGTAAACTCTGTAATTGAAACGATATTCGAAAGAATTACTTTCGGGGCTCATATCTTAATAGGAATCTCCGCAGAGTGGGCGTCCCGTTATGAAATTGGGAACAAAGGCTCTCCAACGATTTAATTTTCGCTTATCGTTTAGTTGAGGGGGATACCACGAAGTAGAGCGAGGAGCGTGGCGAAATATAAATGAAGCGCATAGTAACACCTTACAGTTGTTGTACGTCAAAGCATTGTATTCCGCTTCCGAAAAGTAGCGTTATGTATTACCAATTTATGGACCCCATCCTGGATGGAACTGGTACTTGGTCTCTCTCTCTCTCTCTCCCTCTCTCTCTCTCTCTCTCTCTCTCTCTCTCTCTCTCTCTCTCTCTCTCTCACACACACACACACACACACACACACACACATACACACAGACACACACACACAGAGAGAGAGAGAGAGAGAGAGAGAGAGAGAGAGAGAGAGAGAGAGAGAGACATAGAATCTGCTGCTTATTTAATTGGATAATTTTTGGAGCTACTTTGGATGATCGTGTTTTGAGAGTGTTAGAGAAATGGCCCACTGCGTACATCATTGACGACAAATATTCTGTTTCTAATACTTCTACCGCTATTCTGATGTTAAGTTCTGTACCTGTGCCACATAGCCGGCTGGGGTGGCCGAGCGGTTCTAGGCACTACAGCCTGAATCCGAGCGACCGCTACGGTCGCAGGTTCGAATCTTGTCTCGGGCATGGATGTATGTGATGTCCTTAAGTTAGTTCGGTTTAAAGTAGTTCTAAGTTCTAGGGAACTGATGACCTCAGAAGTTAAGTCCTATAGTGTTCAGAACCATTTGAAACATTTTGAACCTGTGCCAGATACGGTTCCAATCTATTACATCTGCAACATCCCTTCACTTGTCCACTTGAACTTGCATATTGTATTCATCCTTTGGTCTGTATTCCTCACTCTTCCTCTCTGTACTAAACCGACATTTCCTTGATATCTCAGAATGTGTCCTTTCAACCTATCCCTTCGTTTAGTCAAATTGTACCATAAATTTCATTTTTCACCACTTCTATTCAGTAGCTCCTTAGTTATACGGACCACCCATCAAACCTTTAACGCTCCTACATAGCTGAACTGCTTATCGTCTACGTTTCACTTCCTACAACGCTATACACTAGACAAATACCTGCAGAAAAGACTACCTAGCACCTAAATTTATTTTAGATCTTAGCATACTCCTTGTTTTCAGAAATGCGTTTCTTACCATAGCCAGTCTTCAATTTGTATCCTCTTTACTTCGACCATCCTCGGTATTGCGTTGCCTTTAACAGCGAAACTTCAATACCACTTTTAGTGTCATAGTTTCTAATCCAATTCTCTCAGCACCGTCTGATTTATTTGGGCTACATTTCATAACGTTTCTTTTATTTTTATTGATGTTTGGGCTGTAATTTTTTAAAGACACTACCCAATCACTTCAATTACTCTGGCAAATCCCTGACAGAACTAGAATGTCAGCGGCAAGCCTTAAAGTTTTTATTTCACCTCGCTGAACTTTAATCCGTTTACCAAATTTCTCTTTGGCTTCCTTCGCAGCATACTGAATGTCATCGGATATAGACTACAACACTGTCTCAGGCGTTACTCATTTCGCTCCCTATATTTTAACCTTTTAGCTTCAATATTTCCAATATTACATTCGACATCTCGAATGCTGTTCATTGCCGGCCGCGGTGGTCTAGCGGTTCAGGCGCTCAGTCTGGAGCCGCGGGACTGCTACAGTCGCAGGTTCGAATCCTGCCTCGGGCATGGATGACTGTGATGTCCTTAGGTTAGTTAGGTTTAACTAGTTCTAAGTTATAGGGGACTGATGACCACAGATGTTAATTCCCATGGTGCTCAGAGCCATTTGAACCATTTTTTTGCTGTACATTAATCTACAAATGGTATAAACTTAGGTTTGCTTTTCTTCAACCTGTCTTCTAGGACAAGTGGTGTAGGGAAGCAGCCTACTCACGCCGTATAAAATTCACAGCAGTCTTTCCATTGTGTGCCACCAGTCCGCTGTAACTAGCTCTGACGTCGTAAATGTTGCGCAATACTTTAAAAATCAAGTAAATAACCTGAAACGTTTCTAGCATGTCAGGAGTAATACTAAATCAGTATTTGTTGAATATCAGTTCAATAATTTTAACCACTTTCGAAATTTAGACGTTTTTCTGTAAAAATCATTGGCGTAACAGAAAAGAGCTAGAAACTTAAAAAATCATATTTTGATTCCGTTTGCATAATAATTTAGTAGAAACAGTGTTTTGAATCCCACAAATTAAAATATTTGTTGAAATTCATACTTCTCTGGATTTTGTCTTAAAAATTAAGGAAGCAAGATACATTAAGTAGGTGAATGAATAAAGCTAGGATGTTTAAACTTAAGTAGAAGGGAGATACGCTACAATCATAAAGATGGGAGAAGTTGCAACTGAATAACTGTAAAACTATAGCGATAGCGTACCTCCAGTGGGCAAGTTCAGAGCTCGTCTACTGCGTGTAGTGTGATTAAATTAATTCTCTCGCCCAAAATACTGAACTTAGCCACGTCAAACTTTTATTATGATTACTTACCTGTGTGCTGATTGCACATTTAAATTGAGAGCTTCATTGGCCATCAGCAAAGGAAGCAATGATTTATTTGATAACTTAAAGTGGTGCATTACTAGCCCAGCGGCTAGTCGGGAGAGCCGATTTAATCAGGCGTTCCCTTAGCCGTCCGCACCGCGGCTTTATTATAAGAACGCTGCGCGAGTTAAAAAAGGCCCCAGTTCTCTCCAGACGCTGATTAACGCAACATCTGTGCCGGGAGTCGCGTCGCGTCGGTATCATTGCTATAAACAGCCTCGGATGCCGTAATAAGTTACTCGGGATACGCGTAGCCAAGAAATCATTTTCGAGTGAAGTGTTAATTCTGGGATGACTTTAATGATCTATCTTCAGTTTACGTATGTCGTATTTTCATGTACCGCCACGGGACAGACATTCTACCATTATTCAGCGTGGCATTTGATGAACATTATCATCAAATTTTGGCGAGCATTCACTTAAACATTTAATTATAACAGTTATAGTTGCATCAGCGCATTAGACTCTGAACTGCTCTGGTAGTTGGATTGTGTGGATTCTTTTTGGTCTGTGATTTTCAGAATATAGAGAACATTTTAGAAAAAATCGTTTTTGATTATGGATCCCAGACAATCTCCTAATTCCTCAGAGCTATAAGCTGTAGCTATAAGTGTATTTCTCAGATGAAGTGGGCACTAGGAATTCTAATTACAGTCTTCACGTTTTGTTAATCACTTTCTGGTTGCCAATATTGTAGTCAGAGGGCCAGTGTTGAGAACGGCAAACAACAGCATTAATTAACGCATAGGAACATTTCAATAACAATAAATTCTACCCGGCGCCCCACATATGGTGCATCTGCCGGGAAAGACATTCCACATTCATTAACAAATCATTTCCACCCACCGCCCCACAGTGGTAGGATTAGTATTGCTTCGTGTGCTCCTACACGTTTTCGGAACCCAAACTGATCTTTCCTCATGTCGAGTTCTACCTCCTTTTCTCTACGTAAAGAATTCGTACCTATTTTGCAACCAGGATTTATTAAACTTATGGTTCGGCTGTATTCACACCTTTCAGCAGTTTATTTCTTTGGAATTGAAGTTATTACATTCTTCTTGAAGTCTGAGGCTATTTGACTTATGTATGGTTCACACCAGATTGAATAATTGTGTCACGGTTGGCTCCCCAAATACGTCAGTAATTCCGTGGGAACGTCCTTTACTCCAAGGGGATTGTTTCCAATTAGCCGTTTCAGTGTAGTCAAATTGTCAAATTACTCTCTTAGTATCACATCTCCAGTCTTAACTTCACCTACTTCCTATAGTTTATCTATAGCATCGTCTCCAAGTTGGTTTCTCTGATATAGACCTCTATATTCCTTTCACCTGCAGCTTCATATTCTTCGGCTAGTACTGGCTTGACCTCTGCGCTCTTGATTTTCATACAGCTGCTCCTTTTTCATCCAAGAGCCTCTTTAATTTTCCTTTAGGTGTCTACCTTTCACCCGGTCACGCATGCTTCTACCGCCTTGCAATTTTCATCTTGCCACTCCTGCATAGCCATTTTTCGATTTCTGTCAGTCTAAGGTTTTATACGTCGTTATTCCTATTTATCTGCTTCGCTTGCTGTATTCTTATATTTTCCCCTTTAGTCCATTAAATTCATTATATCAACTGTTATCGAAGGTTTTACACTAGACTTTAGCTTTTTATGTTTATGATCCTCTACTGCCTTCAGAATTTCATGTATACAAGCTATCTATTCACCTATCGTTTTATTCCTTTGCTCTGCTTCAGTAAAATTTGTTCAATTGTTTCCTTTGACACCCTTACAACCTATGGTTCCTTCAGTTTACCCAAGTCTCAGCTCCTCCAATTCATTATCTTTTTTCTTAATTTCTAGTGCATAAATCTGCACTTCTGTATTAATCTGCAGTTCATAACGAATAAATTACGGTCCATACCTACTCCTGTAATGTATTACAGTTTAAAATCTCGTTTCAGACTTACCTGTATATAATGAACCTGAAATCGGACAGTGTCCCCAAGCCTCTTCCACATGTACAACAAAGCATTGGCAAAGATTAAATTACGTTCTTTGCAAAATTCCATCGGGCAGCTGCCTCTCTCGTTCCTTTCCCTCTGTCCATGAGCTCCTGGCCGGCCAGGGTGGCCGAGGGTTTCTAGGCGCTACAGTCTGGAACCGCGCTACCGCTACGGTAGCAGGTTCGAATCCTGCCTCGGGCATGGATGTGTTTGATGTTCTTGGGTTAGTTAGGTCAACAGTCCCCTAGACTTAGAACTACTTAAACCTAACTCACCTAAGGACATCACACACATCCATGCCCAAGGCAGGATTCGAACCTGTGATTGTAGCAGCAGCGCGGTTCCAGACTGAAGATCCTAGAATCGCTCGGCCACAGTGGCCGGCTACGTTCACTTATCTCGTGTTCATGTAGAGCAATAGTTTTCAGATATTAACTAAGTACTTAATGACTATTGTTAAGGAGCTGTTACTGTGAGGTAACGGGCGAGTTGTGGCGCCCTAGAAATATTACATGTTCGGAGTTGGGGAGGCCGCACAGGACGCTCGCCAAAGCCGCGGCTCGTGAGCAAACACGTGGTGCCAAAAGTTAGCGGGACGAGAGGGGTGGCCCCAGCGAATGGTCCAGCCGCGTGGCTGGAATTCCGCTGTGACGAGGACGGCGCTTTGTGTCGATGGAGGAGATGTCTATGACGGGAGTGCCAAAGATGGTGGACTTTGTGAAACCTTAATGGCAGACATTTCACAGTTCGTATAGAAATTAACAGTAGTGAGATGAATCATGGTACCTCAAAAAAGACATATACATTACTATTATTTGCACGGCGATTCTGATGGTGTAATTAGATGTTCAATATCTTTATTAGTTTAAAGTTTAGTATCTGACGGTAACTTATACAAGTAACACCCAGCAACGAATTTCCAAAATTTAAACGCTTCATCCGATTTTGTCGATCAACGTATCTTTAGAAAGCGATTAGTGTAAACCTAAATTGGTATGAATTACAGGCATGTAACTTGAATAGTACATGAGTTATTCGAGGTCAAAGTGTCCGATTAAAATCGATCTCGTCAGGCCATACGTATTCCACATTTACACGAAGAAACGGTAGCAGCATGGTTATAAATATATTTATTCATCTGTGTCTTTGTTTATATCCGGTATATACTATTGATGAAGAAATAGGTTAAAGATCTAATGTGTTTTAGAAAGCACAGAAACATTAGGCTACTGGATTACCTTTCGTTGGTATTCCTTTGATATATGTTTATCTAATATGTTTACGTATTCAATAATGTGTGTTAGATTGTGTTTATGGTCCAGCCGTAAGAATATTTATTTAATTTCAATTTGTTTAAATGTAAATCCAGTATTTCGTATGTGTTTCAATATGTTTTTGTGTATACATTGGCTTGGAGCATGGAGGAAGCTCTCCAGCCAGTCCCAGCGCTCGTTACTAAGAGAGACGTATGGAGGTTGAGGAGGAGCATCGTTTCCGGAGAGGACACCGGGGAGTTCGGGAGAGTGCTGCGCGAGGGACAGTTGCACAGAACACGGGTGCTGGACGCGACAGCGCAACGGACGCCAAGTCGGCGGAAAGACTGGGACAGTGGCGCAGTTTGCACTTGGTCGCGGAGGATTAAAATTCGGAGTACCAAGCTGTGCTCTTGTGTGATTTCCGTGGCTTCTGCAGTGAAATCTCTAGAGGAACGGAAGGTTCCAAATGATTGGAAAAGAGCACAGGTAGTTCCAGTTTTCAAGAGGGGTCGTCGAGCAGATGCGCAAAACTATAGGCCTATATCTCTGACATCGATCTGTTGTAGAATTGTAGACCGATTTTTTTTTTTTTTTGCTCACGTATTATGTCATTTCTGGAAACCCAGAATCTACGCTGTAGGAATCAACATGGATTCCGGAAACAGCGATCGTGTGAGATCCAACTCGCTTTATTTGTTCATGAGACCCAGAAAATATTAGATACAGGCTCCGCGGCAGACGCCATTTTCCTTGACTTCCGGAAGGCGTTCGATGCAGTTCCGCACTGTCACCTGATAAACAAAGTAAGAGCCTACGGAATATCAGACCAGCTGTGTAGCTGGATTGAAGAGTTTTTAGCAAACAGAACACAGCATGTTGTTCTTAATGGAGAGACGTCTACAGACGTTACAGTTACCTCTGGCGTGCCACAGGGGCGTGTTATGGGACCATTCCTTTTCACAATATATATAAGTGACCTAGTAGATAGTGTCGGAAGTTCCAGGCGGCTTTTCGCGGATGATGCTGTAGTATACACAGAGTTGCAGCATTAGAAAATTGCAGTGAAATGCTGGAAGATCTGCAGCGGATAGGCACTTGGTTCAGGGAGTGGCAACTGACCCTTAACATAGACAAATGTATTGTATTTCGAATACATAGAAAGAAGGATCCTTTATTGTATGATTATATGATAGCGGAACAAACACTGGTAGCAGTTACTTCTGTAAAATATCTGGTAGTATGCGTACGGAACTATTTGAAGTGGAATGATCATATAAAAGTTAATTGTAGGTAAGGCGGGTGCCAGGTTGATATTCATTGGAAGAGTCCTTAGAAAATGCAGTCCATCAACAAAGGAGGTGGCTTACAAAACACTCGTTCGACCTATACTTGAGTATTGCTCATCAGTGTGGGATCCGTACCGGGTCGGGTTGACAGAGGAGATAGAGAAGATCCAAAGAAGAGCGGCGCGTTTCGTCAGAGGGTTATTTGGTAAACGTGATAGCGTTACGGAGATGTTTAGCAAACTCAAGTGGTAGATTCCGCAAAAAAGGCGCTCTGCATCGCGGTGTAGCTTGCTGTCCAGGTTTGGAGAGGGTGCGTTTCTGGATGAGGTATCGAATATATTGCTTCCCCCTACTTATACCTCCCGAGGAGATCACGAATGTAAAATTAGAGAGATTCGAGCGCGCACGGAGGCTTTCCGGCAATCGTTCTTCCCGTGAACCATACGCGACTGGAACAGGAAAGGGAGGCAATGACAGTGGCACGTAAAGTGCCCTCCGCCACACACCGTTGAGTGGCTTGCTGATCATAAACGTAGATGTAGATGTAGAAGTCGTAGTATGCATTCAGAAGTGAATGTCTCGCGAGCTACGTTGTTGTTCATAACTAATTACGTGAAATAGGAATCTATTGTTTCCTTGTTATTCAACTTACATTTTATTTGATTGCTGGACCATCTACACCAATAAGTGTTGTGCAGAAGTATACCGCATTCTCAAAAGTACTTCTACTATCGTACTCATCATTTAAAGTCGTTTAGTATCTGTAGATTTTATTTAATGGTAATCTTTCATTTATAAATTTATATGGCACTTTCATAATTCGCAGTTGCTGAGTGATAGAAACCTTCGATCATTCGATTTATGTGTGTATTCTTGTCGTATACTGTAGACTCAGCAGTATTTGGCCTGTAATGCAGCAACTACGTATCCCAGCCCCTAGACAACGAAACCAGCCAAACTTTTAATATTCCAACGTTGAGTCAAAGGGTACGTAGTTGAGAGCCACCTCATTTCATTTTATCTATTTTTTGAAAGCTCTCATTACGTAAAATACGTTCTTACAAACAACGGCTGAGAAGTGATTAATTTGTAAGTGTGATGTTTTCAGTGACATACGTAGTGTTGGTGGGAAGGCGATTGGCTTTGTAAACGTCGCATCTTGCTGCTCTTTGTATTGTAGAGCTGTGCACCCAAACAATAGTTACTTAGTTGTGAACTAATGAATGACTATAAGTTTACTTCACTTCTCTCACTATTAACTGTGTTAATGGTAGACTGTGTAGTCTCTTACGTTAAGAATTGCTGGCTCTTTTAGTATCCACTACACAGAGTGGAGCCACTTACTACGCCTCCACAGTATATCATGAAAGCGAGCATCAATACGTGTAATGGAATAGGACTAATCACATTTCATTCTAGAACTAAGTAAACCTCTGTTCAGGAGCTCAGCGAACTACAGAGTGCACACTGTTAGGATCTATATTTGTAGGTTATGCAATACAGCACTCTATATTCAACGATTTATCAGGAACAGTTCATGCAATTATTAAATTTAGATGTCGTAATGTGTTGGGATCGGAACGCGAATGCTATAATATCCATCACACTACGAGGATTCCTCCCCTAGCTTCATCTAGCAAATTAAATTATTTGTTAGCAACTTTTGTTGCTGATTTGTAAAGTCTTATTTTTCGCACATTAAAAGCAGATTCATGTACGACATTGAGTTCAGCTGGCCACTATGTGCAGAAGTCTACGTACAAGTGAGTCACCAACTGCCATCCATGCTACTAAATATATACGCCGCAAGGCACCATACGTTATATGGCGGAAGGTGCCTTGTACAAGTATGTACTATTAATTGCTTTGCCTGTTTCAGTCGCACATGGAGTGGGTGAAAAACGACTGTCTGTGTATTCCCGTATGAGCCCTGATAGTCCTATCTTCTCTTCGCGGTCCATACGTGAGAAGTACTGTACGGTGGCAACGCTCTTGCCCCTTACATGAGACCATGTAACGTGACTGTAATCACCTTGCGAGCACTTTAGGTCAATAAAAACAACTGGCAGCGGCGCAATCGCTTTATAGATTATTAGCTGTTGTTTGTTGGAGTAATACTCTCGATTACTATGTATGAAATGTCTGTAGGAAAAGCATCGGCGCACTCGCTACGCAATACAGGGAGAGTTATGCGATTTTGTAATTATCAGATTTTGCGTCAATGCGTTATATGCGAGGCAACGGGAACAGTGCTCTGCCAGCATCCTGACAGCACATCTCCAGGTGTTTAACTTCAAGTGTTTACAAAACAGAGCAGTGGCTTTGCTGGGCGTACTCTCTCAAACATTCCACTAATTTTACACCCTCGAGTAATTGCTGGGCATGCTCTTGCCTACGTTCCACTAATTTTACGCCTTCGAGTAATTGAAGGGGGGGGGGGGGCAGACCAGGAGTCCCTTAGGAATTAAAAATTCCGGAAAAATTGTAGTTGCCCGCAGCTGTGGATCCTCCCAGGTGTCCTGGGCGGAGTTTACACGTGAAATTTGGAAGAAAGGGAAGAACTGTGGAAAATAGATCGATTCCCAGGTCGTATATTGGTCGGCACTGGGAAACTGGGTATTTGCAGCGTTTCTAGGGATGTGATTAGCTCGGTAAAGTTTTGGCGGGGAAAACAAAGGTGAAGAGCGATCTTGCTCGACTCTCCTTTGAGGCCTTCCGGCCTGGACTTTCGTTCTGAGAGGACGTGAGCTGTGTCAGCTCTTTGCTGAGGGGAAGACTGTCGCAATTTGAGAAGTTTACGGACAGCAGTCTGTTGTCCAAGTATTGTAGGGGTGTGATTTCCGAGGCGCCTCACCCGGATTCCACGGCCGCGCCGTCGCTCTCCGGAGACCGCAGCCACGGCAGCAGTAAGTGGTACGGTGATGTCGCTCCCACTTCGGCCTGTGTTAGGAATAGCGTTAAATAGCTGTATCACGTGCAGTTGCTGTTTCCACTGAGGTTTCACAATACTTTGAGGTGTAGTGATTCTTCTTATTTTTGGTTTTGTGTCGATGTCAGTCGGTCAACCGATTTACAAGAGATTGCGTTTTGTACCGATGTTGACACAGTTCACTGGCAATCCAAGCTAGGAGGGTAACTTATAAATGGTTCATTTCTGTTTCTGTTCGTGAAAAGAGCGTCATCTCTCCTCCAGGGATTTCCATTCGAGTTCAAGGAGAACCTCTTTAATATTAGTTTGCTGACCGATTCTAGCGGTGTCAGATCTGGTAGCACGCTTCTGAATTGCTCCGGTGTCTTCTTTTAATCCGACCTGGAGGGAATCCCGAACACACAGGCAGTTTTCAAAAATGGGATCGAGCGGGACAGAGCAGTGGTTAGCACACTGGGCTCACATTCGGAAGGACAACGTTTCAAACCCGCGTCCGGCCAGCTGAAAGTAAAGCACCACTAGGGACGCGTTATAGACGCCTACGGAACAGTAGAAGGACATGCATCATGCCATGAAGGGCGGTCGCGGCCCGTACCGCATCTGCATCATCACGATACTTGCAAAAGGCTTGTGAGCCTGGAAAGTTGTTCGATGTGTGCACCAGTGTGGTGCGGACATGGAATCGGTTCCAACTGACAGGTACTGATGAGGACTTGCCGAGCACTGGATGTTCATGTTACGCAGGTGCACAGTCTGACCGATAGTTATGACTTCTCAGTCAAAGTAACCTCCGGCTGAGTGCTCCAGAACTGAATTCGGCATTCGAAGAAGCTATAGGACAGTATGTGTCGCATCAAACTGTTTAAGAGAAGATTGCATAATGCGGACCCATTTGTTGCTGCGGGCGAAAGTCGCATTTGTTTGTGACCTGATAATCCCAAACAACGTGCCTGGAGACAACCCAGCAATACCGAATGCCTCAGTGTGTCCAATGTATCCCACATTTTTTTTTTCTTTTTCTCTTTTGAAGGCAGTAGATAAGTCATGATCTGGAATGGCATTACAGGGTGCAACGCACACCTCTCGTTCTTGTTGAGCGTAATCTCGCTGGTCTACGGTACAAAGAGAAAATTAATCAACCTACAGCGGGGTCAAGTTTTCCTCTGTCCATCCATGTGAGTGGAGGTCAGAGGGACTTCAGCTGTTCACTTACGAAATAAAAAGAAACACCTATAGCCGTCCTTATGATGTGATTTATTTTATAGCTACCAGTTTCGGTGCTTCACTCCAAAATCTTCAGGCCTTAGCTGACGCTAATGGGGTTAACACGATCCGTATGCACGATGCATCAGTGGCCAACATCTATAACTGGTCTTCGCAGAATATCTTTGACAGTGATTCAAAATAGAATGTTTCTCCACTCGTTTGACAGTTGGTGCTTGGAGAGACAACATCGCTGTTAGTCCTTGAAAACCAGTTATAGATACTGGCCACCGACGATCATGCATACGGATGCTGTTAACCCCATTAGCTCCAGCTAAGGCCTGAAGATCACCACTGAAGCACCGAAACTGGTAGCCAAACAATAAATAATATCATGAGGAGGCTGTAGGTGTTACATTTTATTACAATAGTGAGACCGTCACCACTTGATTGATGATAATTTGCGTGCTCCACTTGCTGTTCTCGTGAACATGTTCCTAAAGCAAGCTATGTTAACAGATTGGAGTGGCCTGTCTGTTCCCCGATAAGATCTGAACCGAATATATGAGGGATCGATTGAAACGATCGCCACTGATGACGCGGGACAATTTGGACAACGGATGGTTTCATGATCTCATAGACGGCGTGCCAAGAAAGCAGACGTTTCACCACGTATTGAAGTTGTTCAGGAGTGCTGTGAAAAATCATCATAGGAAACACAAGATTCTATCATTATACAAAGCCGGCCGAAGTGGTCGAGCGGTTCTAGGCGCTACAGTCTGGAACCGCGCGACCGCTACGGACGCAGTTTCGAATCCTACCTTGGGCATGGATGTGTGTGATGTCCTTAGGTTTATATAGTTCTAAGTTCTAGGGGACTGATGAGCTTAGACGTTATGTCCGATAGTGCTCAGAGGCATTTGAACCATTTTTTTCCATTATACCAAACTGTTTGTTTTCTGACACTCCACTCCTTTTCATATTCGTTAGACATCAGCAAAAACACCCTGTGAGTGCGTTAGCCTCACTAGAATAAATTACTGGGGGTAGAAGTGGAGCCTTATTCTACGACAGGTCACATCGCTGTTTAGCAGCACAAAATTGCTTTAGTTTATGTATTGTTATCAGCGAAGCGCACTGGTTAACGTGGATTGTGACATGACAATTTCAAAACAATTGTCAAGATAACGTATTACGTCCTGATTATCAGAGATAACACTGAACAAAACAATATCAAATTTAAGTAGAAGGTTCTCTACAAGTTTTTCTTACATCTAGACCATGAAGCACAGTCAAATCTTATCGATTCCGGTTCTAAGTCAGTACTATTTAGGATGACAACCAAGTCTACGGAGGTTGGTTAGTTTTGTGACAAGATACGCAAAAGATTATTCAAGGTTGCTCGTGTTCACAGTGGATGCAAGCTGGTGATCCATACGCGGCATTTACCTTTAGCTGTGACGTGTTGTAGTTTGCATGGCTGCACGGCTGCTCTCGCCCTCTGAAAATCCTAAAAAAAGCTAATCAATATCTTTACTGATTATATCAGCTCACACTATTCTATATTTCTCCTTACGCGAGGAAACATGCACTCATCCCTAGTCTGGAAAATATGGCGATATACACTCTCATAGGTGGAAAAGCGTGTATTCTTCAACGCCCTCTCAGTTCTCGCAAGAATAATTAACTACGTGGCTGTTTTGTTTCACTGTTATCGGAGCTCAACGACTATTTAGCCAAAGTGAACGCAGTGTTCACACAAAATTCCTCTTTTGGCATCGTGCAGAGCATGAAGCGCCCTATTCTACACTTGACGCTGGTTCAGAGGAGAGTCCCCAAAGTTTTTGGTATTGTGTCATTCGTAGCAAAAACTGTCTCACCACCTGTGTCCCTTCGTGACTCTCAAAACGGCATTTTTAGACCAATGGGAGTGTTCCTTTCACCCCGTGACAACTACCCCCGCCAATCGCAAAGGGCGTACCTTCAAACTGCGCCATAATCTCGCCACTTCTGCTCCTGCCGAGTTTATTTCAGCCAGTCGGACATTTTGTGCCTGCTCTGACGCCTAAAAGTTGCATACGTACATCACGAGGGCACCACTGACATTTCACGTGATCAGTAAATGCGGCTCTCTTTTAACTGTGTCTCAGGCCCATTTGTATCCATCTGGAAATTCCCCTTCGCAATTTTCTAAATAATATTTCCGTCGAAGACAGCGCTGGGCCGTTACCTGCTACCTTCGATTTATTGCCTGGTGCATTTGTTGTCTCCTTCGCCATGGGTCACTGACAATCTGTTAAAAGCTTTTCGTTGTATGAGGGCCGTGGCTGTGCAACCCGAGTCCGTTCCAAACTAAGGCGTCTTTTCCAGCAGCTTTCCTCACCTTTTACTCGTTGACATTCAGGATTTGGGTTCAGTGTGTTAATACCGTCGAATGGAGTGTGATGCCTTTTTGCGTTACATGCCATACGTTTTGATAGGCAACTCTGCTCACTGTCCCCAAAGTATGTCATGTGACATACCGATCTACTCTTGACGACGTATAAAATCTCATGTAAGGTGCGAATTTAACATTCATTCAAACTGCCATTTTACATTTTTCTAGATTTGATGATCTGAACACATCGTAAAATGAATATATACACATGCCTCAGAGCCAAGCATTGCCGTGAGTTTCGAAATAAAAGGATGGTGAAAAATTGCTGTTGATTTGTATATTTAATCATCATGACTGTGTCAAACAGCACAGCTGTAACAGTGTAATCTAACATAACAGGATTGTTTTTACTACTCATCTGTACTAACCTATATTTATTCACTACATTAAAGGTACACAAAAACATGCGCCGTGTGCCTGTCCAGTCAGTTTGGAGCAGCATTGAGTCGTATGAGTGGAAAAAAGAACATTCACCGGAGGATATTCTCAGAGCAAAACGACGTTCTCTGAGAAAGTTCTCAATTGTACATGAATAAAACACTCGAAACACATTCTCTGATGAGGCAGTTCTTTCTCGCTATCTCCCCTGCTTCTTGAGAAGATTCTTGGTGTGTGACACACGCCGCATCCGGAACGAGTCACATGCGTCATCTTACATTTGATTCAATTCGTTCACACTGCAAACTGTTAAATATACAGATGTCGACCTGGGATCTGTGTGTTCTGGAGTAGATGCTCTGCATTTAGATTACAGTGTTATATATAGAAAGAAATTATTATTAAGACAATTACGGACTGTTTACGAAAATGCATTTTTCGGTAATGTTACCGAATTTCCGACATGTGTGAAAGTGTTTTGTTATTAGAATCAGGAGAACACATCATGCAAACGAAATCTTATGAATACCTGGCATTTTCATCTGTTCTTAACCGGAACTCTGTCAGAGTTTTTCAATACAAGACAATTTTTATTAAATATGACGCATAACGATACGTTCACGCATCAAGTACTTCAGCGGTCGCTCGTGCGGTTTTGTAAAGAGAAACAGATCGCTAGCTTTGTAGTAATCCAATTATAAATCTTCCTGATGTACTACTTATTTCTCACGTCATACATTATAAAATACACTCCTGGAAATTGAAATAAGAACACCGTGAATTCATTGTCCCAGGAAGGGGAAACTTTATTGACACATTCCTGGGGTCAGATACATCACATGATCACACTGACAGAACCACAGGCACATAGACACAGGCAACAGAGCATGCACAATGTCGGCACTAGTACAGTGTATATCCACCTTTCGCAGCAATGCAGGCTGCTATTCTCCCATGGAGACGATCGTAGAGATGCTGGATGTAGTCCTGTGGAACGGCTTGCCATGCCATTTCCACCTGGCGCCTCAGTTGGGCCAGCGTTCGTGCTGGACGTGCAGACCGCGTGAGACGACGCTTCATCCAGTCCCAAACATGCTCAATGGGGGACAGATCCGGAGATCTTGCTGGCCAGGGTAGTTGACTTACACCTTCTAGAGCACGTTGGGTGGCACGGGATACATGCGGACGTGCATTGTGCTGTTGGAACAGCAAGTTCCCTTGCCGGTCTAGGAATGGTAGAACGATGGGTTCGATGACGGTTTGGATGTACCATGCACTATTCAGTGTCCCCTCGACGATCACCAGAGGTGTACGGCCAGTGTAGGAGATCGCTCCCCACACCATGATACCGGGTGTTGGCCCTGTGTGCCTCGGTCGTATGCAGTCCTGATTGTGGCGCTCACCTGCACGGCGCCAAACACGCATACGACCATCATTGGCACCAAGGCAGAAGCGACTCTCATCGCTGAAGACGACACGTCTCCATTCGTCCCTCCATTCACGCCTGTCGCGACACCACTGGAGGAGGGCTGCACGATGTTGGGGCGTGAGCGGAAGACGGCCTAACGGTGTGCGGGACCGTAGCCCAGCTTCATGGAGACGGTTGCGAATGGTCCTCGCCGATACCCCAGTAGCAACAGTGTCCCTAATTTGCTGGGAAGTGGCGGTGCGGTCCCCTACGGCACTGCGTAGGATCCTACGGTGTTGGCGTGCATCCGTGCGTCGCTGCGGTCCGGTCCCAGGTCGACGGGCACGTGCACCTTCCGCCGACCACTGGCGACAACATCGATGTACTGTGGAGACCTCATGCCCCACGTGTTGAGCAATTCGGCGGTACGTCCACCCGGCCTCCCGCATGCCCACTATACGCCCTCGCTCAAAGTCCGTCAACTGCACATACGGTTCACGTCCACGCTGTCGCGGCATGCTACCAGTGTTAAAGACTGCGATGGAGCTCCGTATGCCACGGCAAACTGGCTGACACTGACGGCGGCGGTGCACAAATGCTGCGCAGCTAGCGCCATTCGACGGCCAACACCGCGGTTCCTGGTGTGTCCGCTGTGCCGTGCGTGTGATCATTGCTTGTACAGCCCTCTCGCAGTGTCCGGAGCAAGTATGGTGGGTCTGAAACACCGGTGTCAATGTGTTCTTTTTTCCATTTCCAGAAGTGTATATCATTTGAGGATACATGATGAAGAATATGTGAGAATTAAAATGGCACGGTTGTCTGGATGTCTTCCACACCAGTCATAAATCCTAGGTCTGCTGACAGTCAAAAGTTTTTTTCGTTTGCGTTGCATTTGTAAGGTCGCTCCTTCTTCTTTCATGATTTTCGTGAAGAACGTCGCCAGCCACATAATTTTTTTAGTTATTAAACATGTGTAAACTTGACAGTTTCTCCCCTCAGTATTTCTTCAGGCTACGAATGTCTTTCTACTTTTTTTGCCTTCACGCGACACATATTCTGCCAAATTCACTAAAAAATTCGGAAAAACTTAATCTCAATAGAACTCATTCAACTCGAAGTATGCTACAGAGCTCAGTTCAAAAACAGAGTATTTTCTCCGCTTGTGAGAAAATTCTCAATTATTATTCATATGAAATTGGAGAATGTTGTTCACGTTGAGCAACTGCAACCTCCCTTTTGCTCAAGCTGAAAACATTCTCTGATGAAGTATATTCTGTGTCTGTTTCATTCACGCGAAGCCTGAGAATGATTTCCAAAATTCCGAAAATAAAATACGAGGCGTGTTTCTTTTAAGTATGTACCGTTTTCAAATTAAAAAAAAAGACGTGCTAAGATACACCAATAATGTTATATTTACATGAAAGCGTGGACCTTAATCTACGCACTGACGCCATTACAGTCTGATTCTTCTTTGTTTACGTCGTGTACTGTGGGTTTAAGATGCCTCCGATAATCGTGAGTCCCGCCGACTGTGAAGTACGGGCTGTTATAAGATTTCTTAGTGCTAAAGACCTAAAAGCGATCGATATTCATCGTGAGATCTGTGCAGTTTACGGAGAAAACATTATGAGTGATCGAATGGTAAAAAAGTGGGTGAGAGCATTTAAAGATGGCCGTACAAATGTGCATGATGAACAATGGAGTGGGCGTCCTTCGGTCGTTAATGAAAGTTTGGTGCAGGAAGTGGACAATAAGGTGAGAGAAAACAGACGCTTTACAATTTCCTCCTTGCGGTATGACTTTCCTAATGTTTCTCGTAGTGTTTTGTATGACATTGTGCCCGAGCACGTGAATTACTGAAAATTGTGCGCACCTTGGTTATCGAAAATGTTGACGGCTGTGCACACGATCAAACGTTTAGACAGTGCATTGACTTTCCTTGAGCGGGACCACAACGACAGTGATGATTTCTTAAGTCAAATTGTTACGGGCTATGAAACATGGGTGGCCTACATCACATCATAATCAAAGCAACAGTCCGTGGAAGTTGAGCAAGTGCATCGTTTTGCTGCAAGACAATGCCCGTCCGTATGTGACGAATCAGACCGAAGATCTCATCACATCATTACAATGGGAAACTCAAGACCATCCTCCGTAGAGCCCCGATCTTGCGCCCAGTGACTACCACCTGAAGAAACACCTGGGCAGTCAGCGTCTTCAAGACGATGACGAAGTCAAAACAGTGGTGATGCAGTGGTTAACAAGTCAGGCGTCAGACTTCTATGAGGAGGGTATACAAAAACTGGTACAACGTTATGACAAGTGCCTCAATATTGAATGAAATTATGTAGAAAAGTAGATTAAGGTACAGGCCTTCCTGCAAAAATGAAATTATTGAGATACCTTAGCACGATTTTTTTTAAATTTCAAAACGGTACTTACTTAAAAAAACACACCTCGTACATTCTTCGTTTTATTCGTGCGAACCATTGTTCAGGCGAACGTGTTTTTCTGCCGCTTTGGATGGCGGTATGGGGTCCTCTCGGACACTTAACATCACAGACTCAATGACAGCGCCAGATAAGCGAGAGGAGTTACATCCTGTAGTGTGGGTGCTTCCAGCCTAGGGTGACCAAACGTCCCGGAAAACCGGGGTTGTCCCGTTTTTCATCCCTGTGTTCCGGTGTCCCGAAAATTTGTCTCGGGACGCCCGCTCAATAGTCCCGGAATTCAGTTTTTAAATACATTTCGAGAAACTTTCTCAAATTTTTGGGATTTCGCTATATTAAAGGAAATACAACACAAGAAATTAATATATTTAAGCTTATTTGTCTAAAACCTCCATTGTCCCATACTAGTAATCACAGTATCAGTATTGATACACTCAGGCAATAATTTACTTTGAGCGGTGCTTTGGCCAACAAGTAGTAAGTTGTATTACTATAACAGAGCTATGAAACCGTCCGATTATCGCACCACTTAGTCACCCACTCATTGTCAGAACAGTAGTAGTTGATGTTTTGTCAGACAAACTGCAATAGTTTTTTCTCATATTAGTGGTATTATTGCTGCAGTACTGTGAAACGCAATACCGAAACGTGCCTGCAAGTTCAGTGACTGTTATTCCAAGGAATGGAATTTCATTAAGGAAGGTCGTTTTGATTACGAAGCAGAGTGTTCCGTATGTAACTGTTTTATTAGTATGAGTCATGGTGGACGTTCCAACATTGCTGATCACATCTGGTCAAAGAAACACATTAACAGATACAGTGCACCGAGCTGCAGTAAAACTCAACAAAATTATTTTGTGAAACATCAGTCAAGTGAAGAGACGAAAGTTCGAACAGCCGAGCTTACACTAGCCTAGCACACGATAAAACATTACCAAACTTACAGATCTAGTGATTGTACTAATAAGCTTAACAGCATTATGTTTGATGATTTCTCCACCGCAAAAAAGTTTAGTTCACCAAAAACTAAAGTGACAGCCTTAGTGAAAGGAGGTATTGCTCTCCAGAGTGTAAAGGAAAGCCTTGAATACATCAAAAAGTCTTCTTTCTGCGGGATATCCACTAATGCCAGGAATCATAAGTCCACTAAAATATTTCAGTTTTTTTCGATTTTTCGATATTAATCAGAGAATTGAGACCAAACTTTTGAAGGTGAGTTCCCTATCTAATGAAACATCTGACGTAATTTCAAGATTTCGTATGAATACTATCGAAATCTTGAGAAAAATAAATGTGTGGCATTTTGTGGAGACAACACCAACACAAACTTCGGTGGTTTAAAAAGACAAGGCAAATGCAACGTATTTACCAAATTAAGGGCAACATTGCATGAAAACGTTGAAGGCACAGGGTGCCCTGCACATGTTTTACTCAATAGCGTGCAGACATCTGCTGACAGTTTAAGTTGTGATGTTGAAACTGTCGTCATGAAAGTAGACTCGCACTTTTACATATAGACTGTTAGAACAGAGAGGCTTAAGGAGTTCTGTGATTACGTGGGAACTGAATATATGAATGTAATATGTCACTCGAACACTAGCTGGTTATCACTGTTTCCAGCAGTTGAAAGAGTAATCCACCTGTTTGAACCGTTAAAAGACTTTTTTTCTAAATGAACACAAAACCCCCAAAATATTAGTTCAGTTTTTCAGCAACCCTTTAAGTGAAGCCTACTTATGGTTCATTCACAGTCAGCTTAGCACTTTGCAGCATGAGATAAAGGAAACTAAGGGAAGCATGAAAAGTGTAATAGAGGTAAATGATGTTTTGAAAAATACCCTGGAAACTGTTACTAAGAGGAGAGAACAGCAGTTCATTTCTTTTAATGTTAAATCTGTCCTTAAAACAGCAGAAGTATCAGATGCAGCGGAAAGGAGTTTTAGAGAAGAAGTTAACAAGTTTTATGACACTTGTGAAGAATATCTCAGCAAGTGGAGCGCCTCATATTTACCCTTATTGATTGGATGTTACTAAAGAGAGTGCAAAATGGGAAAGTGTTGAAGAGACAGTTCTTATTTGAAGAGTAAAGAGATTGAAATCGATGATTCCATTCTCTTTGATCAGTTCGGCGTACTGACAAATTTTGTTGAAGAAAGTCTTCACAAGTGGATTGATGAAAAAAAAAAAAACACCATTGGAATGTCATGAGAAGTGGGTGAGTTTTTTTAAAAGCTGTGACTGTCTTCAGCATTACTCTGAGTTGGTAATAATTGCAAGGTATTTATTTGCAATCCCAGCCCATAATGCCAATGTGGAAAGAATATTTTCGTTCATGAATATCCAGTGGACTGATGAAAGAAGCAGAATGGAGGTGGACTCTCTTGAAGCAATCCTGAAGATCCTGTACAACTACAAAATTGATTGTGCCGAGTTTTATCACCGTGTCTCAAAGAACAAAGACATGATCAAGAAGGCTGGAGGCAGTGAAAAATACCCTTTTCTCCAAGGACAGTCAATTCCATCTACAAGCGCTCAGTAATATTAAAGCTCATGTTAATATTAATTGATTAAAAGTTGAATGGCTGTAAAAATTTTAAAATCATAATCGGGTTAACAAGATGTATCATTGGCACCCGGGTGAATGTGTCCCGGTTTTCACCGAAAATAATTTGGTCACTCTATTCCAGCCCCACTGTGTAGTCGCTGCCGGACCAATTTCCGAGACAGATGTCCCTCCTCGGAGCGGCGACCACCTGGGCGACTGGGACGGCCGTCTGAGGCTGTTCGCCCGCAGCTGCGGCCGCAGCCGTGTGACCGACAAACCGGCTGACTCACTGACAGCGGTCTGATGGCCGGCCGATACTCGCTGACATTTCGTGCAGACGCCGGCCGGGGGAGGAGCCGATGCCGATGCTGATGCCGCTGCCGATGTCGGCAGGCCCGCAGCGCAGCTCGGGTCGGCTCGTGCCGATGGCGGCACGCCGATACGCCCGCGGCGACCTTTCGCCGCGCTATCAGATGGGCCACTTGCGGCCAGCCACCGCGTTACGGCCGACGCACGCACGCTACGCAGCCCACGGGGCCTGCGCGATGCCTCCAATGCTTCGGCTCAGTGCGCTGTCCCACCGGCGGAACGGTCGCAAAGTAACTAGCCCTTCAGGGACGTCTTGCCAGACACTGGCTGCGTGCTGGTCTATGGCTTGCGGCCATGAATTCGACGTCGTCGCTTAAGGCTGGTCTGCTCGATACAGAAGTCGTCCAACGTGTAAGAGCCAGTCAAATGAAAACTTAACACCAGCCACAATGGGATCATGGAATGTTGCCATTAAAAGTAATCACCACACCCGCCAAGACATTTACTCCACTGAGAGACAAGACGACCAATTTCTGTTTCACGGAATGTGGTCGGCCACTATGGGATCCACAACCGCACTCAGTCTTGCTCTTCCTCGTCCGACTGAAACCGACGTTCACAAACGTCTTTCCTCAAGGTGCTTAAGATATCAAAAACGCAGTGTGGAGGATCAGTGCTGTAAAGGAAGATGCCTCAGATTTTCCCAACCGAATCAATGAAGAGTAGCCTTCATCCAGTTGGCAGTGTGGTAACCGGCGTCGACCTTCAAATGGATAATTCCGTCCAAGAGCATTCCTGGGCGTTTTGACTCCATGACGCATCACAGTTTCAGCCAATTGTCTTCAAAGCGCTGCGCATTGATTGTCGTTCCATGGCCAAGTAACTTGACGAGCAGAGGGTCCCTGCAGTCTAAGAAGCAGATCACAGTGACCTAAACAAAACTGTGGATTTGTTTGGCGGGAGAGATAAGGGACATTTCAGGTTTAGGCTTTCCCGTTCGCCCTCGGGCTGGAAATGGTAGCACCACCTAAGGTCATGATGACCTTCTCCTTCAACTGCAAGGGCGTTCTTCCTATCGGTGCTACAATAGACTCGCAGCGCTATGAAGATACTTGGCAGAAACTGCGACTCAGCATATAGTCAAAACGCCCAGGAATGCGGTCAGATTGAATCATTCCGTTGCATCACAACACGAGCTCCCACACTGCCAATCGCACAAAGGCTACGCTTCCGCGATTTGGTTGCGAAATACTGCAACATCTTCCACAGCCCAGATCGTTCACCGTGTGAATTCCCCATCTTTAGCGACCTGAAGAAAGACATGAGTGGAAGTCGGTTTCAGTTGCTCGAGATAGTAAAAGTTTGGGTGCGGTTTTGGATCCATCAGCGGCCTACTGATTTCTACGAAACAGTAACTGACTGTCTCGTCTCCCAGTCAGATAAATGTCTTAATGCATGGGGCGATAAATTTTGAATGGAACCATTCCTTGATCTCGTTGTGACGAGTGTTCAGTTTTCATTTGACCACCCCTCACAATTTCGTGGAGCGATTTGCAGCTGACGTAATCGAGGAGTCGGCTGGTAGCCACCGTGTGGAAGTCGTGTGCCCTCTGGAGCGAAGATGGTGATTTCGTTTACTATTCTGAAGGTGGCAGTAGGTAGTCTTTTGCAAGCAATCGAGTTATTTGCAGCAATACGGATGACGCAGAGTTTCCAAAAGTGCACTCTCTTGAGCGGGCGTGAAATTTGGCTCAACTATTCCGGTCTGATACGCGAGGTTTGTCGATTTATCAGTATAGACTAAATTTAGTAAAAGAGAGATCTCTCGCAATAGAGTATTCGAGACATTATCTAGGTGGCAGTAGTGTTCAATGAAAGTGACGGACATGGTTGGGTTGAATTCATGGCAATAAATGTCATTTGTTTACGTGCACAGCTGATGGTAATGTTTCCGTGTGACTCTTTATTCATTGATTCCTGTTTTGTTGCTCTTGTGACTCTCGGAGAATGTACCTAATTGCCAGTTAAACGTCGGATATCAAGAGTTAGTTGTGTATACATTCCATCTAGTGCTCGGATCTCGCAATCCTTCCTGAAAGAAGTTAGACAACATTGCGTTTTTAATTGTGGACAGTGGAGTTATGGTCATAGACTTCTGAAAACCCTTCGAGCGGTCTAAGGCATTTACCGGCGTGATTTGTGGCTTTCGAGCAGCCAAGTCCAAGTTTTCCCACTTCCCGCCTAACTGACCTAGTACTTTCAGTGCATCCAGATGCAGTTTGGAATTCCTGTGTGATGGTCTGGATAGATGTCCGCCTATTACACATTACGACCCTCTTCAACTGTCGGCAGCCTCTGTCAGTCAACAGATGAGGACGGCCTTTACGCTTTTGTGCTGTACTTGTCCCTTCACGTTTCCACTTCACTGTCACATCGGAAACAGTCAACCTAACGATGATTAGGACTGTGGAAATCTCGGCCGCGCGGTGTTAGCCGAGTGGTCTGAGGCGCTGCAGTCACTGACTGTGCGGCTGGTCCCGGCGGAGGTTCGAGTCCTCCCTCGGGCATGAGTGTGTGTGTTTGTCCTTAGGATAATTTAGGTGAAGTATTGTGTCCTTAGCAGTTGAGTCCCATAAGATTTCACACACATTTGAACATTTTTTGAAAAACCCTTAATTAGATTTATTTTAATAGTGTGGCAGATCAGTGAATAAATCTGGGTCCGTCAGTAAACGTTTCAAATTAAGTCAGCCGAGAAGTGCGTCACGCAATGTATCTCGTGCGACACACGTCACCAAGAGTGCGTGGGTTCAGACCCCGGCCGTGACTGCGACACCGCACGGCGCCTCGGAAGGTGAGAGGCACGAACGACAGGAACATTTCAACCGAAGCAACTTTCGACCGTCCACCAAAAATAAACACAAAATATATCTCTTAAACAGAAGAACAAATAAAATTAGCTTGACGCCTTCCCAACAAACAATCTCCATTCCTTCCATAGTAAATACTCGTACAGCTTGACCATATGTAGCTTCACTTCAGGTAAACAGTTTTCACATTAACCGAGATTTTAAACGACGTGTATTAAGAAGAGGCGAAACGTGTCCCCCACGATACACAAAACATGCTCCTGCGGAAACAACGAAAAGAGCTTGCCAAGTCTGAAAGAAGGATAGATCTCCAAGATTGGCAAAGGTTTTTAACTGCTCGAAACTTACGCGGACTTCAGTGCGATCCCAGTTTCGGTTCCACATTGAATATTGTTAAGGCATAGTCTCTAACGTCAGTTTGCGCTTGCATAACGTCCTTGTTCTCTATGTCGTATTCATTAACAACAGTCTGAAAAACGGTACTTCATGACGTAGATTTCAAGACTGAGATTTGTTTCGTAATTTCATTTGAACAGAGGAGGAGATATTTTTTCGAAGCTGCCCACCATAATTGAAAAAAATATATATAGTGGCAAGATAGAAACATGACCCAGTCCGTGAACCATAAATATTTTTGACATAGACTCGCAGCCATGTTAAGATTTCTGGCCACTGGAGAAACATTCGTTGGTCTTTGCAACCAGAATTGCAGCACATAAAATTATTTACAATAAATAACATCGACTTTTGAGATAACGCTTCTATTAAATCAATGAGAAAGGCCCAGAATCTTTCAGAAAACAAGGCGTGAAAAAAATGGAGAAAATTGACCTTCACGGTGCATGACGCTATCAACTACACAGTTTCAGCATAGAAATCTATTTTCGTATACGCATACACTACGCAGATATTGTATCTAAACAACTCATTATTAGATACGTTGTACGCACACTGTACCAAAAAGACGCGCTTTTCGTAGATCATCATTGTGGTGTAGCACTGAAGCGGTATACTTTCGTAGCACCCAAGGCATTATAGTAAAGTCATTGACTGCAGGAAACCTTTACCTAGTGATATGTAGTTTCGAATCATTTTGTTATAACAAATAATAGCTAAAACGACGAGTTTTCAAAACATTCTCAATTTTCTGATGTTCTGAAATTATTTCTGTTCATAACACGTTCTCTATGAGAAAGAATAAGCACCAAATATAATTTTTAGCGTTATAAAATATGGCGCTCCTATGTTTTGTTTGTGATGTAAAACGGCGTCACACTCATAGGCCACATTTCACTCTGCGAGACAAAAATTTAACATGCCAGATTCTCTGCTTCACGCTTCGCAGTGAAGTGGAACGTAGAATACCACGTTTTAATGTCGGCATCTCTTCATCTACGTGCGCCTTCACGTCCTTTGAGAGGACTGCTTAAGACAAATCAATACAATCACTACGCGATGGCAGTGGAAATAGAAATGACAATGTGCTAACACAGTGTTTTTAAATAATATTTTCCGAATTTCCTTCAACAAAGGAAATACTGTACACGGGGTGGTCCATTGATCGTGACCGGGCCAAATATTTCACGAAATAAGCGTCAAACGAAAAAACTACAAAGAACGAAACTTGTGTAGCTTGAAGGGGGAAACCAGATGGCGCTACGGTTCGCCCGCTAGATGGCGCTGCCATAGCTCAAACGCATATCAACTGCGTTCTTTTTAAAAATAGGAACCTCCATTTTTATTACACATTCGTGTAGTACGTAAAGAAATATGAATGTTTTAGTTGGACCACTTTCTTCGCTTTGTGATAGATGACGCTGTAATAGTCACAAACGTATAAGTACGTGGTATCACGTAACATTCCGCCAGTGTGGACGGTATTTGCTCCGTGATACATTACCCGTGTTAAAATGGACCTTTTACCAATTCCGGAAAGGATCGATATCGTGTTGATGTATGGCTATTGTGATCAAAATGCACAACGGGCGTATGCTGTGTATGCTGCTCGGTATGCTAAACATCATTCAAGTATCCGGACCGTTCACCGGATAGTTACGTTATTAAAGGAAATAGGAAGTGTTCACCCACATGTGAAACGTCAGCCACGACCTGCAACAAATGTTGATGCCCAAGTAGGTGTTTTTTAGCTGATGTCGCAGCTAATCCGCACATCAGTAGCAGACAAATTGCGCGAGAATCAGGAATCTCAAATCGTCGGGTTTGAGAATGCTACATCAACATCGATTGCACTCGTACCATTTTTCTGTGCACCAGGAATTGCATGGCGATGAATTTGAACGTCGTGTACTCTTCTGCCACTGTGCACAAGAGAAATTGCGGGATGATGACAGACTTTTTGCACGCGTTCTATTTAGCCACGAAGCGTCATTCACCAACAGCGGTAACGTAAACCGGCATAATATGCACTATTGGCAATCGAAAATTCACGATGTCTGCGACAAGTGGAACATCAGCGACCTTGGCGGGTTAATGTATAGTGAGGCATTATGGGGGGAGATATTTCGTCCGGTCACTATCAATGGACCATTGTGTATATTCCAGAAATCAAATCAAGAACAGCAGAATAATTCTGAAGTAGATACTCTCGGTGTAATGAAGCTAAGTTAGTAGTTACCTTATTTTCGACGTATCCTGATAATTGGCGACATTTTTAAATGGTACAGATGGCTCTGAGCACTATGGGACTTAATTGCTGTGGTCATCAGTCCTCTAGAACTTAGAACTACTTAAACCGAAGCGGTCGCGCGATTCCAGACTGTTGCGCCTAGAACCGCTCTGCCACTCCGACTGGCACGTCATTTTTAAGTATCATATACAGTAATCAGCCAGAGCCTTACGACCACCGACATACTATCCACATAAAGCCGTCCAGGCGACATCAGCATCACCTGGCGAGGAATGACTGCTAGTGAGACATACGCGCGGTGTATGTGGTGTCAGTGGGGGAGCCGTCCGTGTGTAGAATGGGGAAGGCCCGCAATCTGAGTTTGACCGAGCGCAGACTGTGATGGCCCCCAGACCCGGCACGAGCCATTAAGAAACTGCACTACTGCTGGGGGAGTGTCTTCAACAGGTGGCGAAACCAAGGTGAAAACGCGTACAGACGTCGTGGGTTTGGGCGGCCACCCCTCATTATACATGTAGATGCAGCACGCCGTGGGCTGGGCAGACTGGCAAAGCAGGACAGGCGGCGAACTGTGGAAGAAATAACATCAGGCTTTAATGCTGTGAACACACAGTGCATCGAACAATGCAAACGATGGGCCTCAATTGGCCAGAATACGGCACGATAAGCCTCAGAAGGACATCGAACACCTCTATCAATTATTGCCAAGTCGAATAACTGGCTTGCATAAGAGCCACAGCTGGATCAACGCGTTACTGACTTGCTCAATTTGTGAAACTCTTTCTCGCGAATAAATCATCCAGTTTCACAGAAACTCGTTTGTTTGCCGGTAGATGTGGCTCACATGTACCCATTTCCGCCACATTGGGACATTCCTTCGTGGTGCGTCGCTTTTTCCGTCTGAGAGTGTATTTCTCGTTTAAAACCCACCAGCGTTTTTGTTGACTGTGAAATTGATGTGTGCCCTCTAATAAGCTACTGTCATGCTACATGTTACCAGTGCGAGGCAATTAATCATTTTTCCTGTATGTTTAATTGGTTGCAACACATCAATTAAAAGTACTTGCACTAATGAAGATGCGAGACTAATTAGCAAGGCAGGCAATCATCTTTGTATCCCGTAAAGTGGCAGCCCATATTCAGGTCGAGTGAAATCTGGCTGACAGGACTGCGACTGACAACCAGTTACGGGGTACCGGTCTCATTTATATAAGAAGGAGGCCGCGGTGCCATCTTTTTTCGTCCTCTGTCTACATTTCTACTTTGGACCTCAGCTAATGCATCAGTATCAGATTTGATACTTGTTTCATATGATGACATCAAAGTAAGCACATTATTCTGTCTCTACAGTCTCCCTCAAGATAGGATGGCAATCCATGACGATAAAATTATGGTCATTTTCGCTCACAAAGATTGCTTTCTAAACAGGCGTTCATTTGTCAACTATTGCAGGAAAAAGAAGGCCACGCTGCAGTTCCAGTATACAGCCTTTGCTGTTGCATGTTTGGTAGCATAATACACCATCTCATAAAAAGTGCGCAGATATCTACACTGGAGAGCCATAGAAACTGGTACAGCTGCCTAATATCGTGTAGAGTCCCCGATAGCACGCAAAATTGCCACAACACGTCGTGGTATGGTCTCGACTAATGTCTGAAGTAGTGATAGAGAGAACAAATCATGAACCCTGCAGGGCTGTCCACAAATCCGTAAGAGTACGAAGGGGTGGAGATCTCCTCTGAACAGCACGTTGCAAGGCATGCCCGACATGCTCAATAATGTTAAAGTCGGAGTTTGGTGGCCAGCAGAATTGTTTAAACTCAGAAGAGTGCTCCTGGAGCCACTCTGTAGCAATTCTGGAAGTGTGAGGCGTCGCATTGTCCTGCTGGAATTGCCCAAGTCCGTCGGAATGCAGAATGGACATGAATGAATGTAGGTAATCAGATACGATGCTTCGGTACGTGTCACCTGTCATAGTTGTCTCTGGACGTATCGACGGTCTCATATCACTCCAACTGCACACAGAGCCTTTACTGAAGCGGAATATGTGGAACACACCCTAACCACGAGAAACATGGACGACAAATAGTTTAGACAAGGCGAGAGTAGAAGCTTTCGAAAAGTGGTGCTACAAAAGAATGCTGAAGTTTAGATGGGTATATCTCGTAACTAAAGAGAAAGGACTGAATAGAACTGGGGAGGAGATGAATCTATGGCACAGCTCGGCTCGAAGAAGGAATCTGTTGGTAGGACACCATCTGAAGTATCAAGGGTTCACGAATTTAGAATTGGGGCAAGCGTAGAGGGTAAACACTGTAGAGGGAGACCAAGAGATGAATACACTAAGCAGATTCAGAAGGATATTGCAGCAGTTACTCGGAGATGAAGAGGGTTGCACAGGATACAGTAACATGGAGAGCGGCGCCAAACCAATCTATGGACTGAAGCCCACAACAACAAGAAAGTAAGAGCACCTCCTCCGCATCTCAGTGTAGGCACTGTACATGACGTCAGGTAACGTGCTCCAGACATTCACCAAATCCAAACCTTACCACTGAATTGCCGCTGCGTATAGCGTGATCCATCGGTCCGAGCCACTCATTTCCTGTCGTCCACTGTCCAGTGACGTCACTCTTTGCACCACCTCAAGTGACACTCAGCACTGAATACAGAAATGTGTGGGTTTGGAAGGTGCTACTCGACCACTGTATCTCATTCTTTTTAACCCCCTCGCCACAGTAACTGTTTTAGCTGGGCTACTGGTGACATTTTGGAACTCGCGAGTGACCGCTTCCGCTTATCTCTTGCGATTATTTTTATATAACTACCCTCCTTAGTGCTTGACGGTTACATCATCAACGGTTGACTTTGACACCTTTAGGAAGGTTGAATATCCCTGATGAATTTCTCGCTCAGACGACTTCCAATAACTTGTCTACTTTCGAAGTTACTGAACTCCCCTGACTGAATCATTCTACTGTTACCGCTTCTCAAGCGACAATAAAAAAATGGCTCTGAGCACTAAGGGACTTAACGTCTGAGGTCATCAGTCCCCTAGAGCGATGAACTACTTAAACATAACTAACTTAAGGACCTCACACACATCGATGCCTGAGGCAGGATTATAACCTGCGACCGTAGCGGTCGTGCGGTTACAGACTGTAGCGCCTAGAACCGCTCGGACACCCCGGCCGGGCATCTAGTGGTCAGTTCCGTATTACTCAGGAATGGCTGGACAGTTTTAATCACACAGTGTGTATCACTGTTCTTCGTGATATGCACTGCAGGCTATTTACATGAAACTAAGTTAAAGTTACATCTAACATCTAATTACTACTTTCGCATCCTATTTCTAAAGTGTCCTGGTATGAGCAGACTGATGAGAACACTTTGCAGATACAATCGTGTAACGCACAGGCACCAGCGCTATAGGGCCAGTAGCTCCAGGTGCAATCTCGAGTATGAAATGTCAGTGCAGACGTATAAACTGTCACACAGAGCGAATTTACATAGGGGAAGTGAGAAATGAGGACAGCGAGAAACTTAACGTCAGGATATTCTACTTCCTAGGAAGCAAAATAACCAGTGACGGACGGAGCAATGACGACATCGAAAGCAGACTAGTGCTGAGAAAAAGGGCACTCCTACCCAAGAGAAGTCTACTAGTATCAAACGTAGGCGTTAATTTGAGGAAGAAATTTCTGAGAATATACGTTTGGTGCAGTGCATTGTTTCGTAGTGTAACACAGACTGTGAGAAAACCGGAACAGAAGACAATCGAAGCATTTGAGATGTTGTGCTGCAGACGAATGTTGAAAATTGGTTGGACTGATAGGTTAATGAATGAGGAGGTACTGCGCAGAATCGGAGACGAAAGGAAGGAAAGGAATCTGTGGAAAACACTGACAAGGAGAAGGGACATGGTAATGGGGCATCTGTTAAGACATGAGGGAATGACTTCCACGGCACTAGAGAGAGCTGTAGAGAGTAAAAACTTTAGAGGAAGACAGAGATTGGAATACGTCCGGCAAATAATTGAAGACGTAGATTGCAAGCACTACTCTGAGATGAAGAGGATAGCACAGGAAAGGAATTCGTAGCCAACAGAAGACTGGTGACTGAGAAAGGGGAATGAGAGCAACAAAAACTCTGCAGCAATGTTTTGTTAAACGTGACTTGCTTCAAGGAAATTATTTCTTTAGTTTTAGAACATTTTTCAAATGTGCAGCGTTGTAGCTTGATGTTGTGTGACAAATACAGGTTTTCTATCATGTGACACAGAGAGTCAGACATTCAGGACGAAAAAGAAAATAATAGACAAAAAGTAGCATTTATTTTGAAAATGTAAGTAACTGTTTTTTACACGTAGTTTTTCCTTGTTCTAGAATAACTGCTCATGAAAACAGCAAATTCTCTATTATAGAAAACCAAATACAAAACAAAGAGTCAGTTAATATCCGCCTGTACTTGGTAGAAGGCATCTCAGATCATTGCAGACACGCTCAGTATTAAGAAACAATAAGGCAAGTAAGAATCCTTTGAAACGCCAGTAAAAGAAAAGTAATCCTGTAGGTAAGTTCTTTTATCATGTCATTACGAAAGTTTGTACTCTCGCTCTTATCACACATTACACTAAAATTTATTTCCTCTCTACTGATAAACGCATTTGCTCTTTCGTTTGGCGATTTTCTTTTAGCTGAAACATGAACAGAGGTATAAGATTCTTATTCAGGAAACGAAGAAGGTCCAGCATCTTCTGTGCTTCTCGCCGAAATGTTCGTCTTTAGCTACAGCACTCTTACCGGGCGCGAAATTGGCACGATGAACTGCTCGTAACCATTTGCTGCGAATGTTTTCATGTTTTGGAACTGAAAACCTTGAAATATTTTGCACCTGGTGCGCCTACTTCAAAAATAGTCCTGAGCACTATGGGACTCAACATCGGAGATCATCAGTCCCCTAGAATTAGAACTACTTAAACCTAACTTACCTAAGGACATCACAAACATCCATGCCCTGGGCAGGATTCGAACCTGCGATCATAACGGTCGCGCGGTTCCAGACTGAAGCGCCTAGAACCGCACAGGCCGGCGTTCCGCCCACTAATTACAAGTATAACCTGGTACCTAAGGGATAAGTCCCTTTTCGCTTTTCAGATATGTAGAATAAACAACGGAGCGACATATCCTTTTCTAAATTAAGGAAAAATACGCTGCACACGATTAAATAATCAGTATTCATATAACTAAAACAGAACCAATTGTACGTACCTAGTATATCCATCAGCTGTAGCCAGTTTTCTGATATGAAGCCACACAAATTTTGGAACATATTGAGCTGTAACAATGTAACGCAGCTGATGGTCCTCGCACGGAAGTTAAATGCTTTCTGAAACTCTGGAACCCATAACCACGGCCTGTGCTATATGGACTCGGCCCTAGTCCACAGTATTTCACCTGCTTCGTGACGTCAGGCGGGTTACTTATCAGTTGCCACAGGCTACTGCTAGGCACCTACATCCGAAGTAACGGGTTTCCTGTGATGAGTGGGGGAAGCGCTGCAAGTGACTCACGGCGTAGTCTGCAGTATCAAAGACACTCCAGACTCTTTGAAGTGAGAACTCAGAAGGCCGGAACATTGGTGCAAGTGGGCTTATGGAAGTAGCAAGAACACACAACTCTCGTTGAAGAAGTGGCTTGCAAGGGCTACGCCACAAACACATTCTGAGCAATGCGGGAAACAACGAAAATTAGAGTAATACTGCATCAGCCACAGTTAAAGTTTATTGGAAATACACTGTGGAGTAACACTAATGTGGCCACCTGTCGAAAGTCTGAATAAGCAGCTTTCGTAGCGCGGACCTCTGCGAGATGTGCAGGAAGAGACTCATTGAGGTTCCACTTCCTTGCTGGTAGATGCCACTGTACCGAGGAAAACCACACTGCAACTAGGGGTAGGCATAGTCTCCAAAGATAGATGCACACACGTATATGTGTTGAAACGTCTCAGTGAAGTCGTTTCATAAGACACTTGCCGAATTCGATACAAGTTATTCACTTTACTACCTGATTTTAGCTCAATTCATGAACTCTTCCAGAAAGACTGAGCACTCAAATAAGGCCTGTTGAATATTATATGTGTGTTTTAATGTGGGGTTTCGGTTTTGTTTTGTAGGAAACGTTGAGTTGTTCATCGGCTGCTTGGAGCAGACGATGTTGCTTCTCGTTCGAAGGAGAGCACGGGATGACCAACTTAGGTTTCCAACACCTGAACGGCGGGGTTTAGCCATCTTAGTCAAAGACTGTTTTTGTGTGTAAGGTCGGTGACTGAGGCTACTCCTAGGGTAGCTTCCGCTACACGGAGAGATACGTAATCTCGAACGAGATAGGGGCACTCTTCGGTGAACGCTTGGTGAGTACGGATCGTAGCTCTTAAGGGGTTTTGAGGTGATGGGAAGCAATTTGAGTTAGGATTTCGCTATGTTTAACTGTTGAAATACTTAAGAACTTGAGCTTGACTGAAGCGTGCGAAGCGAGTTATTTTTCCGAATGTGCCATAATTATATTGCTTTAAATAGGCGATTTTTGGGTGTTTGAGTTAAAAGTGTGGAACTTACATTGTTCATTTTGAACAACGATGATGTAGAATTTCAAACGGGAAATCTGATTAGGAAAAGCTGGTTAAGATCACTTCAACCGTACGTGAGTGTAATACTGTGTCGATGCGAGTATGATTTTTAATGATTTTTAATCTTATATTTTGTGGAGGTTGTTTTCGTCTTTGTGTGTCGATTTTGTAAAACGTGTTTGGTAATCGACCACGGCACCGCAGTAGGCTTTATTTTAATAGTTTGCTTCTTTAAAAAGCTATAATTTGAGCAAGAATATCCGTTCTTTCTTGTGCTTTCTACAAAGCAGCACAACAGTTTGATATGGAATTCACCACGTGCTCTTGTTCGTCCGTTTGCAAGCAGCAGACGCAGTATGTAGAGAAATTATCGCACAACCTCGTGCATTGGTTAAACCTCTGTCCAGAATAGCGCATGCGTACAATCTTAATGCGAATCTCACGGAGATATCTTTATGGTATGAATGCATAGGGGATGGTAGTATCATTGTCTCCACCCCCGTTTTCTGTGTTTCTCCTTGCTGTAGTTAAATTGTGCTCTGTTATATTCTCACGTAATTCTTACTTAAATATTTCTAGTCAGGCACCAGTTATGTGTACTCAGGGTGCCAACCAAATACTTAGATACAATAAATAATCTACGCGAAAGATAAATTATGTGGTGTTGATTTTACCCACTTAATCCGATTTCCAGTCCTGAATTAATCAAATTGTTTCACGCACGACATGGAGCGCCATTTATATGGCTACATAAAGGAATTTGCATACTTGTAATTAAATTATTAAAGCAATTAAACTAATAATTTACCGGCTCAGTTTTTTCTAAATGGTTAGGGAGGGATTGGGCTGGTGCTGACCCTGAATTTCTGAATTTTTATCGTTATTTGTGTGAGAGAAGCAGCTAGAAATGCGAGATAACGTATATGGATCCATGAGAAACGTCGTAAAGATAGTAATACGTTACAGTGTTCATCCACTGTGCCTTCCAGAATCACGAGCTCACTCAGGCAATGCCACGAAAATAATCCCCAGACAATAACGCTTCCTCCGACCTGGACCCTTCCGACGATTGTTACAGGGTGTTTGCTATCTGTACGATGGAGCACAAAAGGTGATTCATCTGAAAAAGCTACCGGTTTACAGTCACTTGACGTCTAATTGCGGCACTGGCGTGCAAATTCCAGCCTTGGTCGCCAATGAATAGCAGTCAGCGTGGCTGAATGAACAAGGAGCCCGCTGTAGCGGCCCACACGCAGAAACGTTCGCTGAAAGGTCGTAGAGGAGACACTGTCGGTAGTCCCTTGGTTTATCTGGGTGGTCAATTGTTCAACAGCTGCGTGTCCGTTCACCCCTACACATCTCCATTGTTGGTCTCTGTCATCTACGGCCCTTGCGCATCACAGTTTTAGCCAGCAGAATATACTTAGCGGTTCCGAAAATGCTTGCGACCTTGGCCCGAACGCCAATAATCGTGCCGTTTTGGGTGTCAGATAAATCGCCGCGTTGCCGCATTACGACGGGTCTCTCCCCCCCCCCCCCTGCCCCCCCCCCCCCCCTCCAGGCGATCCTTTGTATAAGCCCCGATGTTAGTGCTGCCACCTGCCGTCTGTGAGTCGTTATTGCTCGTTGATGTCAGACATAGCCGATGATCACATTAATGTGACTGGAATGTGTAGTAGCTCAACACTGAGGCACGACTGACTAACACAAGAAATTCGAAGCACAGGCACTGGACTTGGCGACTTGCAAACCTAAGGTGTGGTACAGATACGTCGATGATACTTTCGTTGTGTGGAGCCATGGTGAAGAACAGCTCGGTAACTTTCTAAGACACTTGAACAGCCTCTACGCCAACATAAAGTTACCATGGAAGTAGAAAAGAACAAAAAACTGCCATTTCTAGCTGCGCTGCTCACAAGGGATGGCGAAAACCTGGGACACAGAATGTATCGAAAACCGACACACACCGACCGATACCTGCACAAACTATCAAACCACCACCCGAGCCAGAAAAGAGGCATGATTAATACGGTCGTAGCGCGAGCAGGGCGAATATGTGAGCCGCAGCACCTCAGACGCGAAATGCAACATCTAGAAAGTGTTCTGAGGAGCAATGGGTACTCCACAAATTGTATTAGAAGTGTAATAGAGCCAAACACTCGATGAAGTAAGGAATCAGAAAAAGCAATGTCGGGTACGGCCTTTCTGCTATACATTCCCAGAGTGATGGACGAAATCGGCGGTATATTTCGCAAACGATTTTCAAACCGACAAGGAAGATCAAAGAGTGTGTTAGATCGGCGAAGGAGAAAAGGGACCCACTTGCAATGTCGGGAGTATACTGTATACCATGCACATGCGGAAAAGTTTATGTCGGAAAGACAGGACGATCAACCAACACCAGGATCAAAGAACATAAGCGACATTGCAGGTTGGGGCAGGTGGAGAAATCGACCGTGGCAGAGCACGCACTGAGTGAGACCGACCACGTAATAAAATTCGCCGACACGGAAGTTCTGTCTGTAGAGAAGCATTATGACACGCGCTTGTTCAGAGCAGCTGTAGAAATACCAAAACACGCGAACGGTTTCAACAAGAAAGAGAAAGCACTAAGCTAAACGGATCCTGGCTTCCCGTACTGCAGCGAACGACCGTCGCAGGTAGCAAGAGGAGAACCGCACCGGAAATGACCTCTGACGTTGACGCGCCAGTTACATATAGTCTGCGGCCGCGAGCTCGGCTACAGTTCACCACTGGCAATAGTGGGTGAAGCTTTGACAATGCCAGCCACTCGTACTGGCGGAACGTCAGTAATATCATTAGATGAACGACGGCCGAAGAACCCGAGACAGAAGCTAATAATCAGTGGCCACGAAAGCCTTAACAGTTTTGTAACACAAGGAAACAAAAAATTAATATAAGCAAAAGTAGGAAAAAACCAATAGGGAAAGTAGACTTTGTAGGGGACTGGCATTTCTTGACAATTTCTTGCATAGCAGAACCTGCCATCCGCGAAGTATTCTCTCTCCCGTTTCTAGTAAAAACGTATTGCAGCTCACAGTTATGTAATTCGTTTTGTTTGTTTGCAGTCCTGGAACGCACTGAAATCCCTGTAATGCAGTACTGTAGTTCGCCACTACAGAATCTACAGCTAAATGGTGCAATCCAGTTTCACTTCGTCACTGAGTTACACCATTTTCGTTTGCCTTCTTCATCGACTGTTACGGTACTCTAGCATAGAATTTGAATGTGTTGCAGGAATTCTGGTGTGGTACTCTACAGAAATCGCGTTGTCACACCAAAGCTGACAACGCGAATCAATATCACAGACGTTAGCAAGGTCTCGTTGCAATCCGCAGCGACGTATGGAGGCGTTCCTGAAGACCACGCTTCTTCTCTCAGCAGCAACAGTGCTCTCACACTGAGCTCAATATAGTGAGCTCTGCCCATATTCAAAGTTTTTGCCGAATTTCTTCATTTAAGTGTGGAAGATTGGACTGCAAGAGAACATTTTGTTTTTTGGTGTATTAAGTGATGCATTGCTAATCAACGACAGTCGTAAACTATCGAGTACTTCTGTGTCAAAGAACTGTGAAAAGTTAAGTAAATAATTTATTCATTTGTGTAGTAAAATGAATTAATATGTCATATGATCTAGTTCCTTCTGCTTTCTCTGAGAGCAGTCAAAGAACCTACAATTATGGCCAGATGAAAGTAGTTTCGTCTTTAAACAAACAAAAAAATGAAGTTTCAAAGCATGTTTATTTAAATAAGTCAAACACGTGGCTTCCGTTATGCGGGATAACAATCAGCAAAACAGGTAGAGTCGTATACAGCCAAGGAATCAGTCCTGGCCACCGAGTAAAATTAAAGAAGCCTCGCTACTTGTTAATCTGAGCCTGAAAATACCCGGGATTTAAAACATTCTTTTAAACGTGGCTGCAGTTAGTTGCCGCAATCTACACTACTGGTTGGTCCAAATGGCTCGGAGCACTATGGGACTGAACATCTGAGGTCATCAGTCCCCTAGAACTTAGAACTACTTAAACCTAACTAACCTGAGGACGTCACAAACATTCATGCCCGAGGCAGGATTCGAACGCGCGGATCCGGACTAAAGCGCCTAGAACTGCTCGGCCACCACGGCCGGCTACACTACTGGCCATTAAAATTGCTGCACCACGAAGATTATGTGCTACAGACACGAAATTTAACCGACAGCGAGAAGATACTGTGGTATGCAAATTATTAGCTTTTCAGAGCATTCACACAAGGCTGGCGCCAGTGGTGACACCTACAACGTGCTTACATGAGGAAAGTTTCCAACCGATTTCTCATACGCAACCAGCAGTTGACCGACGTTGCCTGGTGAAACGTTGTTGCGATGCCTCGTGTAAGGAGGAGAAATACCTACCATCACGTTTCAAAAATGGCTCTGAGCACTATGGGACTCAACTGCTGTGGTCATTAGTCCCCTAGAACTTAGAACTACTTAAACCTAACTAACCTAAGGACATCACACACATCCATGCCCGAGGCAGGATTCGAACCTGCGACCGTAGCAGTCGCACGGTTCCGGACTGCGCGCCTAGAACCGCGAGACCACCGCGGCCGGCCCATCACGTTTCCGACTTTGATAAACGTCGGATTGTAGCCTATCGCGATTGCGGTTAATCGTATCGCGACATTACTGCTTGCGTTGCTCGAGATCCAATGACTGTTAGCAGAATATGGAATAGGTTGGTTCAGGAGGGTAACACGGAGCGCCGTGCTGGATTCCAACGGCCTTGTATCACTAGCAGTCAACATGACAGGCATGATATCCACATGGCTGTAGCGGATCATGTAGCCACGTTTCGATCCCTGAGTCAACAGATGCGGACGTTTGTAAGACAACAACCATCTGCACGACAGTTCGACCACGTTTGCAGCAGCGTGGACTATCAGCTCGGAGAACATGGCTGCCGTTACCCTTGACGCTGTATCACAGACAAGAGCGCCTGCGATGGTGTACTCAACGACGAACCTGGGTGCACGAATGGCAAAGCGTCATTTTTTCGGATGTCTCCAAGTTCTGTTTACAGCATCATGATGGTCGGATCCGTGTTTGGCGACATCGCGGTGAACGCTCATTGGAAACATGTATTCGTCATCGCCATACTGGCGTATCATCCGGCGTGATGGTATGGGGTGCCATTCGTTACACGTCTCGGCCACCTCTTGTTCTCACAGACGGCACTATGAACACTGGACGTTACATTTCAGATGTGTTACGACCTGTGGCTCCACCCTTCTTTCGATCCCTGCGAAACCCTTCATTTCAGCAGGATAATGCATGTTGCAGGTTCTCTACGGGCCTTTCTGGAAACAGAAAATGTTCGACTGCTGCCCTGGCCAGCACATTCTCCAGATCTCTCACCAATTTCAAACGTCTGGTCGATGGTGGCCGAGCAACTGGCTCGTCACAATACGCCAGTCACTACTCTTGATGAACTGTGGTATCGTGTTGAAGCTGCGTGGGCAGCTGTATCTGTACACACCATCCAAGCTGTTTGACTGAATGCCTAGGCGTATCAACGCCGTTATTACGGCCAGAGGTGGTTGCTCTGGCTATTGATTTCTCAGGATCTATACACCCAAACTGCGTGAAAATATAATCACATGTCAGTTCCAGTATAATATATTTGTCCAATGTATAACCGTTTATCATCTGCATTTTTTCTTGGTGTAACAATTTTAATGGACAGTAGTGTAATAGCAAACTTAATACACCAACAGAGAATGACATTGGACATGAACTGGCATAAAAAACATCAGTCACTTCCAAGTTCTTATATAGTTAAGTAAATAGTGTGTAATGGTGTACAGTTGACAAATCTGGGGAGTGGGTGGAGAATCGACTCCCACTCTGACATTAACTATGATAACGCGATCTGACCAAAGCTAAATTGTTGATAGTGATTTTGAACTACAAAGCTGAAAGCTGCAACGAAATGCAAACTGAGCAGTGATTGCTGCTGTCTGGAAATGCTCATCGTGGATGGTGAAAAATCACCTTAAAAACTCCTACTGTGCCGCAGTGGCAAGAGGTTCACAATATACCAGATAGCGTTCAGCATGGGGCGAGAAGTGCACCTCTGCGTCGACTGAAACAGTGGACCTCCGTCTTCTTCTCCGCGTTCAAGACCCGAATCTTCGCTCTAGTGCCCATCATGGCCTTTACCTGACAACTTTGTCCAACACTTTCTGCGGCCTAGGGCCGAATCTTACTTGTACTGTGGCCACCGCCAGAAGACCTCTCTATCTCTTCACTATGATTTCCCAAAAACAGTCCTTGTGTGCTCTCAAAAGCTAAAATGCCCAATAATCATGCGTCAGTTCTTCCATATGCCAAACACTATAAAGAGTCTCCCTCCAGAAGGCAGGCAAATACTATTCCTCCAATCCTGTCGCTACATGTAACGAGGAATAGGGAGCCACCAGCAGGTCCTTTTACATCACAGTCGGTGGCCCAATCAAGGAACTTTTCCTCTGTGGGAACTGTCTCTGCAACATTGTGACGAGTGTTCTACTATGCTAGCCTGCTACCCTGGCGAAATGTTTATCAGGACCTTGGCACATAGGGATCTCGGTAGAAATGTCCACAAGAAACGTCAGGCAAATACCTCTCTCCCCAGCCTGGAATAATTATCAAGGTGTTGGTTTGTCGCGACATCCCTAAGGACGTCGTAAGCATGCTATCTAGAGCCTCTAAGAGAGTGCACTGTGGCCCGCTAAGAACTCCCCTCTCTCTGAGGCTAGGATACCAGCCACTCATTGTCCCGAATCCGCCTGAATGAGTTCCACTGCGTGAAAGCGGCAGCAGGGACACCCAGGGTCATCCATTGTACCTGCTCCCGCATCCCTCCTTGTTCCACGAAGCGAAGGCAATAAAACGGCCCTTTCCGCCATCAGTACACAGTGACCTTTCCTTCTCACAGCGCCTGCCGTAACTGTCCACCAAGACATAAACGCAGACCCATCATCTCTAATTACTCTATGCAATAAACTGCTAATGAACTTAGTACGCTACTACTGTCAACATTCATTAACGAGCGTTGCATCGGTCGCAGTGCCATTTGAAATTTATATGTCTTGATGAACTGAATAACGAGAATGAGAGAAAGGCGAGTCCAAAGGACTTACCGCCTTTCACTCTTGATAAAGAAAGTTGACAGAGAAACAGTTCACAGTTGTGGCACTGCACTAGACGCCAGACAGCGAGGATATACACCATGAAGGCCACCCATGTAGACCTTTGGGCGTAATAGTGGGAGACTCAGCAGTTTCACGAAAGTCGTACTTAACCCAGAAGACAATGACGGAGGCAGTAATCGAAAGTTTGGAATTTTATCGTAATTTGATACGGAATGATAGCCGAGACCTCTTTATCCATAGGCTCCATCGCGAAAGACTTCACTATCTTAAAACATTTACTATTCTACATCTACATCTACCCAGATACTCCGCAAGCCACCGTTCGGTGCGTGGCGGAGGGTACCCTGTACCACCAATTGTCATTTCCCTTCCTCTTCCAATCGCAAACAGAGCGAGGGAAAAACGACTGTCTGTACGCCTCTGTATGAGCCCTAATATTTCGTATTTTACCTGCGTGGTCCTTAAGCGCAAGGTATTTTGGTGGCAGAAGAATCGTTCGGCATTGAGTTCCAAATGCCGAAAATATCGCCACCTTCCCTCCAAGGACTCCCATTTGAGTTCCCGAAACACCTCTGTAACACGTGCTGTTCGAACCTACCGGTAACAAATCTAGCAGCCCACCTTTGAGTTGTTTGGATGTCTGCCTTCAATCCGACCTGGTAGGTACCTTAAAAATTCAAATGGTTGAAATGGCTCTGAGCACTATGGGACTTAACATCTGAGGTCATCACTCCCCTAGATTTAGAATTACTTGAACCTAATTAACATAAGGACTGCACACACTACCATGCCCGAGGCAGGATTCGAACCTGCGACCGTAGCAGCAGCGCGGTTCCGAACTGAAGCACCAGCTTTCTATATACTGTCTACTTTACAGGTGAACAACTCTTTCTTTGAAGTCTCCCAATAAACACAAACCGACCAGCTTCCTTCCCTGCCATGGTTGTCACATGCTCGTTCCACCTCATATCGCTTTGCAGCGTTACGCCCAGATATTTATACCACTTGACTGAGTCAAGAAGGACACTAGTCATAGTGTATCCAAACATTGCAAGTTTGACCTTACTACTCATCCGGAATAACTTACATTATTCCATATTTAGGACTAACTGCCATTCATAACACCAACTGGAAGTTTTGATGATGATGTGTTGTATCTTCTTATAGTCACTCAAGTTCGACACCTTACCGTACACCATGCCACCATCTGCAAATAACCGCAGATTGGTGCCCATCTGGTCTGTCAAATCATGTATGAGGTCCTATCACACTTTCCTGGGCACTCCTGAGGATATCATTGTCTCTGATGAACACTCGGTGTCGAGAACAACACATTGGGTGCGAATATTTAAGAAGTCTTCAAGCCACTCACATATCTGTGAACTTAGTCCATATGCTCGTTGTTGTGTACATAGTTCCGCGTAGTCAGCACATACACAACTTTCCCACTAGAGAGCACCCCGCTAAGCACAACAGCGCAGCTGCAGCGCTCGTCCGTCTCCACACTGCGAGATGGCGCTGCCATAGAGACAGACCAGTTTCTGCTTCTGCCGATCCGCGTATTAATACGTAACGCAGCCAATGAGATTGCTGCTAATGTAGAGCCTTTACTCCTCGTGGATCACAATCGCACAATGATACATGAACGCGTGAGGTATTATAACGAGTGTACAGACCTCCAATTCCTGTCTGAATTTGTCTGCACCAGTCTGTAACAGTCTGCATCAGTCTGTAGCAGTCTGCATTAGTCTGTACCAGTCTGTACGACTTCTACATTTGTCTGTACCAGTCTATAGTCAAGTTTCAGTCTGTGCCTAATAAAATTACCATATTCCTGTACATAGCCGTGAAGATAATGTATAGTCACTTTTATCAAGTATCAGAGATATATGCGAGAATAAGGTGGTGCATTTGTAGACTTAGAGAAAGCTTGTGACAATGTTGATTGGAATACTCTCTTTCAAATTCTGAAGGTAGCAGGGGTAAAATACAGGGAGCGAAAGGCTATTTACAATTTGTACAGAAACCAGATGGCAGTTATAAGAGTCGAGGGACATGAAAGGGAAGCAGGGGTTGGGAAGGGAGTGAGACAGGGTTGTAGTCTCTCCCCGATGTTATTCAATCTGTATATTGAGCAAGCAGTAAAGGAAGCAAAAGAAAAATTCGGAGTAGGTATTAAAATCCATGGAAAAGAAATCAAAATGTTGAGGTTCGCCGATGACATCGTAATTCTGTCAGAGACAGCAAAGGACTTGGAAGAGCAGTTGAACGGAATGGATAGTGTCTTGAAAGGAGGATATAAGATGAACATCAACAAAAGCAAAACGAGGATAATGAAATGTAGTCGAATTAAGTTGGGTGATGCTGAGGGAATTAGATTAGGAAATGAGACACTTAAAGTAGTAAAGGAGATTTGCTATTTGGGGAGCAAAGTAACTGATGACGGTCGAAGTAGAGAGGATATAAAATGTAGACTGGCAATGGCAAGGAAAACGTTTCTGAAGAAGAGAAATTTGTTAACATCGAATATAGATTTAAGTGTCAGGAAGTCATTTCTGAAAGTATTTGTATGGAGTGTAGCCATGTATGGAAGTGAAACATGGACGATAAATAGTTTGGACAAGAAGAGAATAGAAGCTTTCCAAATGTGGTGCTACAGAAGAATGCTGAAGATTAGATGGGTAGATCACATAACTAATGAGGAGGTATTGAATATGATTGGGGAGAAGAGAAGTTTGTGGCACAACGTGACCAGAAGAAGGGATCGGTTGGTAGGACATATTCTGAGGCATCAAGGGATCAGCAATTTAGTATTGGAGGGCAGCATGGAGGGTAAAAGTCGTAGAGGGAGACCAAGAAACGAATACACTTAGCAGATTCACAAGGATGTAGGCTGCAGTAGGTACTGGGAGATGAAGAAGCTTGCACAAGATGGAGTAGCATGGAGAGCTGCATCAAACCAGTCTCAGGACTGAAGACCACAACAACAACAAGATTAACGTACCAATATCAAAAAAAGTCCAGATTGTAAATGGTAAATACCATCCATACCAAGTTAAGTAATTTTTATGCTTGTTATTATATTAATAAATGGGTGTGAAAATTAATCAAGTTGTGTTTAAAGTTGGTCACCGTCAATCTGATACTCTGATTCTGCAAGTGGCATTTCTTTCGTCTGACCTGACGGCAGAAGATAAACACGCCACGATAAGAGCACGAGACATATTGCTGACACTCGCCTACTTCGTTAGAGTGACAAGTCAAATAATCTGATGGTGTGTGTACTGAAAGTCTTACAGTACGCACACCACACTGGTACAATTGGGCACCGTGTCAAATGTTTTTCCTGAAATCTAGGAATATGGAATCTGCCTGTTGCCCTCCATCCGTAGTTCTCCATATATTATTCCTCCTGAAACAAACAGTGTATTGGGAACAGTAATGGTCCTATAACATTGGCTCGGTACGGAGAGGAGCAGTGCGCGCTGACTCGAGCAAGGCGGCAGGTAGAGAGAGAGAGACGCGGGCTGTTTGTGCCCGGGGCCGCAGTCGCCTCACGTAGCGGCGATGCGCGCCTCAGATAGGGGCGACGTGCGCGTCCGCCGACGCCACGTAATGACCGCCGCCGGCCTTTGGGCGCCGTGGCGGTGGTCCGCCGGAACCAGATAAGCCCTCCGCAGCGCCCGCCTGCCCCACGCGGAACGGCCGTAGCAGAGTGGCTGCGGTCCCAGCTGCAGCTGCGTCGCCCCACCTGCGAGCTGCGTCTCGCTGCCCGCTTCCTGCCCGTCTCCTCTCTGCCGCCTACCGTCACGCTATCTCCCTCATTACTGACGCACTGTGCACGTTGCGCCTGTTCCTCTCGCAGCGAGATCCGTATCCCACGCACTTGCGTTTCAGCGAAGAGCTTCCGCACGCTCTCTCTACCTATGCAGCAAGATCCTTTCTTTCAGGACTACTAGTTCTGCAATGTTCGCAGGAGAGCTTCTGTAAAGTTTGGAAGGTATGAGATGAGGTTCTGGCAGAAGTAAAGCTGTGAGGACGGGGCGTGAGCCTAGCGAGGTGGTTAGACACTGGACTCGCATTCGGGAGGACGACGGTTCAATCCCGCGTCCGGCCATCCTGATTTAGGTTTTCCGTGATTTCCCTAAATCGCTCCAGGCAAATGCCGAGATGGTTCCTTTCAAAGGGCACGGCCGACTTCCTTCCCCGTCCTTCCCTAATCCGATGAGACCGATGACCTCGCTGACTGGTCTCCTTCCCCAAAACAACCAACCAACGGGGCGTGAGTCGTGCTTGGATAGCTCAGATCGCATGTATCAACATTTATCGTGGAACTTAGTTGCATCACAGACGAGCTTCCGCGCACGAGACCGCCATGTGCGAAGGATTTTTATGTTTGGCTGCTCTGACGGATAAGTCGTAAAGTCATTGAACTCAAACACCCCTGGTTGCATTGGCCGACGATTTGGAGACATGTGCACCAAAAATTCCTTCCTAGCTTCGTTCTATGTCACCTGTGGCAAGTTCAACACCAACCAACGGCTCCATGCAATTGGACTAGTGGACACTCCGCTATGCCCGAAATGTCGCCAAGTGGATGACGACCATCACCGCTTAACTTGTGACGTGGTGGAGGACGTCTGGCTCCTAGGAAGACAGATTGTAGGTTGCTACCTCCGTGTGACCACGCAACATATTAAACCTGCTTCCTTCTTACACTTGGAGAGTGAATACTTTCCGGCGACTAAATCACAGTCGATATTCTGGGTCAAAGTTTGGACGATCACCTACCTCTATGGGGATGCTGCCAAGTCACGACTTTTGGTATTTCTTGCAACAAGCCCACAATGAGCTTCATAGATGGTCACACTATCGGAAACCTTTGCCAACTATCTTCAGGCAGTTTTTCTCGACCCACCACGCAGCTGGAATGTGCCGGGTGCAGTCGGTGTGCACATTTGACAGCTGATACTGCACCTCACGCTTCCCTCACCACTCAATATGTAATGCACATACTATACCATGAAATGATCTACATGTTCCTTTTGACAGACTCATCTTTATTGAAAATAAATAAATAAAAAAATTCCTGTTCCTATAAATTTGTGATTGGCACTAAAAAAAGTTGGTAGAGTCGAAAAAAAAAATGGTAAAACACTTGCCCGCGAAAGGCAAAAGTCCCGAGTTCGAGTCTCGGTCCGGCACACAGTTTTAATCTGCCAGGAAGTTTCAGTCTTAGCAAACGCTGAACAGTACTCGGAAACATCGGGGATTAGAAAATCTTAACCCAAAATGAACATTGCTACCAGAGAAGGTGAATTGCCGTATACTAGATGACAAAAGATGTAACAATATACATAACATTTTTAATGACAATGATTTCTTCTGCAAATGTAACCACCGATATATACTGATCAGCAAAAACTTTATGGCCACTACCCACCGCGACACTGAATGTTAAAAGGCGCCATGTCTTTTGGACCTGCCTTCGTTCCAGTTTACTTATTCAGTCGAGCAGGTACATTAAATTGGGGTACTTTCATTAGGTTGCGAAGTTTCTATGGCTAACACTGGAAGTACCACGCAAGTAGTTTTTAACATACGAGAGTTTTTAGAGGCCCCTGCCACCCTCCATAATCACCGCGGGACCAAACGCTCCCGTGACTTCATCTCTTATGGGATTATACAACTCACCCAAATTTTATCCCCCTAGACCACCTAGATGTATGAGTAATTTTCCTTTTATACCTTTGACCCTTACGCATTTTAACATATTTTCATAGCAGTAACACTGGTTTTCAGACGCTACATAGTTTATGGCGTCCCTCGACATTATTCACGAGATATTGGGCCAAAAATAATGTGGAATACGAAGCATTCGGAGGTCAGTCGACACTTTATAACCAGAGTGGATTTCTGTTTTCTACGGATAGGCGGCAAGCGGACCTGTTAGTGACACTGGGAAGCCACAGAGTAACGTATTATGCAGAGGAAAGCCCCCCAATAACCCTCCTACACCACTGTCTTGGGCACGCTAATAGCTCTCTTATACGACAGCAGATGTCAGGCGCGTCGCCCTTACGGAAGTTTCCTGTCAGTATATATTGTTCTGTGGTCAAGTCAAGCGCACTAAGCCAGTGCTGACGCCAGAACTTGAGCTTGCAGTTCTAATAATTGTAGCTACGATGGACAGACGACGAGGCTTTGCAGAGGCCGGGATTCTCTGTTATCTGGAAAACGTTTAACCTAAGCAATCGAGTGAAGAATCTGGTAGTGAGACGAATGCAGAGTAGCACGACGGTTTTGTTCCAGTGGAAACTGCTGACAAGTAATCCAGAAGCCTCAAACTTACAGCAAGCACAATCTGATCCATTTTAATAAACATTTTTCGAACAATGATTAATTTTTTTTTAATATTTTGTTTCGAAAATTCAGCTTTAATCACACCACGTATGTTACAAGAACATAGGTGACCGGTTTCGGTCATATCTCATGACCATCATCAGACCCATGGTAACTAGTCGGCATCACAGCAGCTGAGAAGACTGCTCCAACTACCATCTTCGAAGGATGCCATGGTTCTGATGACGGTCATGTGATACGACCGAAACCGGTCACCTATGTTCTTGTAACATACATGGTGTGATTAAGACTGAATTTTCAAAACAAAAAATTTTAAAACAATCTGATTCATCTCACCCATGACCTACGTCTTGCACAACGTAAGTATGAACGATTCTAACCAATGGGCGTGAATTCCACTGTACGGCTTTCTTTCTTATATTCTTTAGGTGTTGGATTTATACATTGTAACCAAAGGTGTGGATGTCCCTCCCATTAATGAGCCAAATACATGTGCAATACAGGGTGGGGCCTTCGTCAAGTACGCGGACGGTGGGGTGAATCGGTCAGATACCTGATGGAGCTCAAAGCTCGAACGTAATATCACTGGTCTTCTAATGTATATATGTAAGTCAAATTTCGTCATAGCCGGTCTTCTGCCGCCATTCGCCATCTCTCACCGGTTACAAAGGACTTTGACATAGATTTCAAGATACAACTGACAATGGCAATGATCTAGTTGTTGTGGACGACTCACAAGACAGCGATAGCGTGGTGGTCGGTGCAGTTGTCGGAGCGGGGAGAGGAGGACATGCTTGCGGTGCATTGGGTGCCAGAAATGGTGCAGCAGCTCATCGTGGACGAGGGAGAGGAAGTGCTGTGCGACATCCACTCTCTGGTGAAGAAGTTGAGAGTTCCAGTAGCACCAAGTGGACAAGAATTGAGCCAGGCGACATAGCAGGTAGGCGCAGTGCCCAGGAGATATCCAGGCCGACGGGACACGCTAAGCAACATGATGTAGACAGCTCGTTACTCTCTGTGTTACAGCTGCATGTGAGTAACTTGATCATGAAACTGGTAAAAAAGTACACTGAAAAAAGGCTCACAGCAGAGTTAGTAATAAAGAATGGTCCCTATTGCTGGAAGAACTACAAGCTTTCTTTGGAGCATATGGCTCTTGGGGTATTTCATACAAAGGCCTATTGAGCAATAAATGGAGACCTCCTTTCTTTAAAAGAACGGTGTCAAGGAATGGATTTTCTGAAATACGCAGGCTACCTTAGGTTCGATTCTATGTCATCAAGAAGACAACGTAATGGAACTGATAAATTTTGCCTTGCTTCAGAAATATGGTATCTATTTACTGACAACCGCATTGCCTGCTACGAGCCCGGCGGGAACACAAATGTCGATGAGTAACTGTATCCTTGCAAGTGCAGGTGCCCATTCGTACAGTACATGCCGAGTAAACCTGATAGGTACGAGATAAAATATTGGCTTTTGTGTGTGTAAGTAGGCTGTTTAGGTTTTTATATTGGTTAGGTTAGGTTAGTGGTGTTTAACGTACCGTCGACAACGAGGTCATTAGAGACGGAAGGATGGGGAAGGAAATCGGCCGTGCCCTTTCAAAGGAACCATCCCGGCATTTGCCTGAAACGATTTAGGGAAATCACGGAAAACCTAAATCAGGATGGCCGGAGACGGGACTGAACCTCCCGAATGCGAGTCCAGTGTGCTAACCACTGCGCCACCTCGCTCGGTTTTTATGTTGGTAACGCCATGTAGCGTTCTATATGAAAATCAGTGAGTGTGCTGTGTGGAGTTTGAGGCTGGTCGGCATTGTTGCAATATTTGCTATTCTAGTGTTGGGCAGTTGGCTGTTAACAGCGCGTAGCGTTGCGCAGTTGGAGGTGTAATACTGTGAGTTTTGAGTATTATTAAGGTAAATACATTATTTGTTTTCTATCAAAATCTTTCATTTGTCAACTATGCCTATCAGTAGTTAGTACCATCCGTAGTTGGAATCTTTTGTTTACCTGGCAGTATTGGCGCTAGCTGTATTGCAGTAGTTGGAGTAACGAAGATTTTTGTGAGGTAAGTGATTCATGAAAGGTATAGGCGATTGTTAGTCAGGGCAATTCTTTTGTATGGATTATTGTTGCGCGTTGCGCTAAAAATATTGTGTGTCAGTTTCAGCACAATCATTCATAAATTTTTCTAAGGCGTCGTTTCATATGTCGACCCTTAGCCGAGGGTACCTCATTGGAATCTTCTGTTTTGATCTTGTAGTTTGTGTAATTAGTGTAGCTATTGTTTATTGCTAGTGAGTAACTAAAGAGAGAATTTCCTTTGTAGTTGTAGTTTTTCATTGTCGTACAGTAAAACAGTTGTGGCATGCATGTAGATTTGGACCAAGCATTTCGCAGCTGCGCTTGCAATTAACTAGATATTATTTTCAGTGATATGTTAATGTGTTTTCTTATTTTGCTCTTCAAATTGTGCTTTTCTGTGTTATCGTGTGAAATATTGTGACAATAATGGCGTGTGAAAAACGTAACACTGGGCTCCAAAGTAAACTGAGAAATAATCGTGACGACGAGTGTAGCTTATCAGCACCACTGTGTAATGAGTTAACAGAAATTCAAAGTAGTAATTTGGCAATTATGCATAAGGAAGTGGAGCGAGCTGCAAATAATGGTGTAGACAGTGAACAGGGAAGCATCATCAATCGATCAGTCGGCAACAGCTCGCCTCAGGAATCCGAAATAACAGGAGACAATCTCGCAAATACTGTAGATTCAGGTTTTGGGTCCTCCCTGTCAAGACACATTTTCTGCTTGTCAAAATGTGAATGTTGCCAGTGCAAATTCACTGACGAAAAGCACTGAGGAACATGTTTCAGACACCAGTGCATTGTTATTACAGTTAATGCAACAAATGGAACAAAGACTACAAAAGGTAGACATAATGCTTGAAAAAAATCAGAAAAAAATGAAACAAAATCAAAAACAGTCACAACAACAAATGGAACAAAATCTGAAACAAATTAAAGAAACACTTCAACAAACGCTTGAAGATTTAACTACTGAGTAGTTACATAACATTGAACTGAAATGTCAAAAAGTCTGTAATGACATAAAAACACAAATCTGTAAGCATTTTCAAACTATTTTTTGGCGGCATGAAAATGCATTACAGAATCACGAAGCAGCCATAAAAGAACTGCAAACTATTGTTCATGAAAATCACGACACCTTGCAAGCTAAAACTGAGTCAGTTGCGTCTACTGATTCGGTTACACAACTTGCAAAAACTCAGGAAAACTTAAAGGACACAGCAGATAATCTGAAAAGTGGTTCAGAAAGACTCATGGAGGAAATTAGTTCATTATCGGAGAAATTAGTCGAACTTTAGGATCAGCTAAATAATTTATCTGCGAAGGTAGATGATACTCTGAATGACACAAAACCGGTAGTCTTTAATGACACAGAAGAGTATGAACAAATTAGAAAATTCAAACAAAATCAGAATCAAATCAGTACAAAATACAAAAGAGAAATCTGGAAACTACGAGATCAGCTGACACAGGTAATACAAGAATTACATATTTCAGAGGACACTCGCGCTCCAATACAGGGACATAGAAATACGGAACAGCCACAAAATAATAACATAGGGCACTTCGGAAATCATGAAAGAAATTGGCAAGGTACACCGAATTTAGAGATGGAACCGCCGAAACGATGTAACAATGACCGACATGTGACTCGCCGACATGATGATTTTGACCATAAGCTGTTTATTACTACATGTAAAGTCAAAACATCTAAGAATTCCGGCAACGACATTCATCCACAAGCATGGCTACATCAATTTCCTCTTTGTTTTCCTCCCAAATAGTCATTAGAGCACAGATTAGAATTTATGTGTGGCTATTTAGAGACTGAACCAGCTGTAAGAATGCGATTGGTCATTAACGATTGTCACAGTGCAGGAGAATTTGATCATGCCTTTCTCTCAGCGTATTGGTCTCAAGCTACACAAGACCGAGTAAAACATAGCATCATAATGCTGAATAACTTCGAACAATGTGAATTTTCCAGTCTTGTCAAATATTTCGAAGACCTGTTACATAAGAATCGGTATCTTTCAAACCCATACAGCCCATCAGAACTCATCCGCATTTGCTTAATCAAATTGCCTGAACATTTACGACATATTATCTTGGCAGGACGTTGCAAAAACGACGTTTAAGATTTTCAGGGACTGTTACAAGAATTGGAAATTGGCACTGCCAATCTCGGAACGCGAAAACAGGAGCACAACAATTACAGGTTGTAACACCATAGCTCAAATACTCCAATGATTTATTTTGCTTTTGTTTCATTTAATATTACATTGTTAAGCTTCTGTAAATGTGTTTGAGTCAATAGATAACACCGAATTGTATACTCCTTTCTTTGTACAAACTTTGACGTCATGGTTTGGTTCTAGGCAAAGTAGTGTATCTGTCATTTAAATTCTTTGTCCCATTTGGAGGGAACAAAACTTACTATAAATAATTGTGATTTTGTGTGATAATTTTTTGTAGAAATGTCAATGTGTGGAGATGTTCTGTTTTATTTAATGCAGTTGGTTGCTGTTATGTAAACTGCTGATCCTCTCTTAGGGTTCTTAGTTAGTTCGTATGTAAAAGGTGTTGTGATTCTCCTCGGGAACGGAACTGTGTAGCGCGCGCAAATTGTGGTTGGCCCATATAGAAAAGGTGGAACAAGAGTCAGTCGGGGACGAGCCACCAGTCGGGGACGAGCTAAGAGTCGGGGACGAGCTACCAAATTGTGCACTGCCATGTAAATGTTGCATACTGTTCTGGTCCCGAGAGAGGCTTTTTCTGCTACTTTCCAATGCCTCGGATGGATGGATAAATAGCTGGAACTATTCTGGAATCTGTATCTATCATCGCCACCAAGAAATGACAGAGTCCAGCAATTCTACCTGCAATTCCACCTACCGTCATGCAATCGCCACCACATTGCGCAATCACTGTAATGGAGCACTATATCAATGTACAGTGAAGGATCAGCTTAATGGATGTGTTAGTGTGCTCAAATATAAGGTAATTTATAACTGAGTTTATGTACCTACCTTGATTTTTCTCCTTATCATAACACCTCTCAGGTTCTTCTCCGTTTGAACTAAAGTTATTTCCGAATGTCCCTGCTGAAAGAACATTAAAGACCAGTGTTTTTGCTAATTTATGCCTCTTGAACTTAAAAAAAGAAAGTTAATGAAAGTAATTTTCCTAATAAAACTGCTTATTAATGTATTGTTGCCAACTTCAAATTAAGAGTTCGTAAGACTGAGGCTTATAAAGTTTTGCTTCGTAAATGATCTCATTACTGCCTGTTGTAAATCACAGAAGGTGAGTCAGTATCTTATATATATGTTAATTTTGTCACTCAATGTAGGAAGAGTGGAAAACTGCAGTATGAAACGTTATATACTCATGTTTGCTAAGTGTTTGTCTCTCTTCTGTATTAGAAGAGCATATGAATAGTATACCAGGATCCACAGTCTGTCTATTGTGTTAATGCTCAGTAACAAGTAACGGAAAGACCATTAATTATGAAAACCATAATTTCTTTATTGAAATGATTGTGAGAAGCAACCTGTTAGTGGATTCCAAATAACTTTCATTTTAAATAGTAAAGTATTTAACTGAGAGAGACTTAACCTATATCCAATTAATGATTCTGCAGTGAATAGTAATAATAACGTTATAAAGACCATCCAGTTTGTGTAACCCTTAAAGTAATAGTGTGTTTCGGTATCTGTTACAAGTTTGCAAATAGTTTGTGCTGCTCCAGTTGTTAGCTTCAATCTTAAAACATACGTATGTGTCAAGAGTTCACTGCACTCGCGTGTGACAAAGTATAGGTTGTGTTTATCCATTAAAGTTACTAATAACTATTTTCTTGAACGAGAATGTTAATCATTCTCTTGCCTAGTTAGGCTGGCGGCCGTTTTCTTTACCTGTTAAACAGTACAGATAGGCAAAATTTTGTTTGTTACTGTTCAAATATTTCCGTAATTCTGACTTTCACTTCCGATAAGCCACCTCCGTTAGGTACAACACGGTCAACACAACTAAATTCCTCTCAGAGGGTAACACTGCTCTGTTGCGTTATACCATAATTGCTTCAATAGGATTGTTTTATTTCACAACCTGCTTTAAGGTTATGATACAGCAGCAGCAGACAATAGTGTTATAAGGTCACATCCGTCTCAATTCCGTGATGACAGAAATAATAACTGGACACGACAAGGCTATTCTTACAACGCAAATCGTAACCAAAACAGACACCATCCGTATGACAACCGTTGGCAGAGTAGTAATAGTTACAGAGAAAGATCGCATTTCCGTCGTAACGAATATGACAAAGATAACCATAGAAACAGACAGTATGGGAACCAAAATAATTATTATCAAGGGAGACAGCATAACTTCAGACACAATGGTCTTCCGCGCCGTTACGACTCAGGGAGAAGTTCTCCACCACATGACCGACAAGAAATTAATCACAGAAATTACCGACATGACGACAGAAGATATAATCATAACGACAGACCTGAATTTCATCAGAACTGGCGAGATTCAAACAGGGCAGGGCCTTCTCGACAAGGTGAATTTGTAGAAGGTAGTTCTCCTAATCCTATTAACGACGCGCGCCAACAAAGAAACAGACAATGACTCGCATCGCAGGCAGCCACGTGGGCCGGCTGGCTCAAAGAAAAATAACATAGACGCTAACCTTGAGAAAAATTTTAGCATTCCTTACCGACCCATACAACATCATATTTGCTTTGAAGTTGAAAGTCTGCATACTATAAAGGGTAAAAGATTGCACCACATTTCATATGTAAAACCTTTTATTGAGAGATAATCTGCTTCTTAACTTAGTCTTTGCCGTAAAATTTTTCACTTCACGATACTAGTATGCTTTGTCACACTTAGAAACTGTTAACACACAACAATGTTTGAAGTTAACTATCCAGTCTAGCACCTAGGGAACATATTTAGACAGTAATTACGAATGCATTGTTATAGTGAACAGACGACACAGTGTTATTGTGCGTGTACATTCTTGCTTGATAGTTGCACGATTACGTAACGAATATAAGGCTTACATACTTAGAACATATACTGCCACTGCCAATGAGATTTTAATGCAACATTTTGGTTTACTTGAAAATACATTCTGGATTTAAAGTACTTTCTGTGATATTAAAGATGACTTAGTATTTGGTTTCTGTGACAGCTACACGATTATATCACGACGCTACTAACGTGTGACACAATTTACATTGTTGCATTTGTTGTGTATCTGTTTTATATCTGCACAGTTTTTCTGTATTATTCTGGAAAGAATAAAATGTTTTAGTAGTAACTTTTGTGGTATAGTTACAATGAGACAGCCTTTTTCGTAACACAACAATACATTACAGTATAGTACTTTCTTGATCACGGTTCTGTACGTAATAACTACGATATCTATACGCCTAGCATTTCACTTTTGTTTATTACGAGGTAAGTACATTGACTTCTACAGAACTTTGCTTATGGACGACGATAATTACTACGCTTGGCACATTTTTACCATTAAGTAATGACAGAGATTACCTTACAACAAGACGCACAGTTTAGCGCTGCAGTACACATATTTGAGTGATTAATTTTGTACTTAAAACATTTATTTTTATAGATTTTTGAATTACAATGATACAAAGGTTTTCTGTGATACATTTAATTCCAATGCTGTAATCTTAGGGTATAATTACCTTAATCCTCAGGGGGGTACACCCTTACTTTGTGTACCATGTGTTTGGCAAGCACAAGGAGCCCTAGCTAATATGGTATTTGCTTATACAACTTTACACATCGGTACCATATTTCTCTAACACAGAATTAAACAGTTATCTGACCATTTAATTGAGAGAGACAAACATTTATTTTACTACATCAGCGACAGATGTTACATAATTACACAGTTGGATAACTTCACACTTATGTAATTGTATTTTGTCTGTACTTTGTGAACTGTTCATATATTTTTCGGAACCATTGTGATACTATGAGAGCTTTGAATGATGTATTTGTTATGGGATCATGATTTTTAAAGTACGTTTGAGGTAGGTGACATTATTGAAATGAGCAGAGAATTTTTCTTAGGTTTTGAAATTATTGCAGAAAGCTATGACGGTTTTGAGATTTGACTCAGGTGTTATGATGTTATTATTACGACAACGATTTATATTATGCTGTTGAGGTATGTTTATGATCAATAAGCTGATGCGACCGTATATGAGAATGTGATTACGTGTTTATATGTATATGAATAATGAACAGAAGTTAGGGACTCTGGTTTGTGAAAAAGGATGTTGGAAACCAAGAATCGTACTTGTGTGTCCATGCGAGAATGTATCACAACACTGCTATTCATAAGATTTCGTTTCTACACATTTCAGCTGTAATTTTTCGATCTGTGAAATTTTTTATATGAGACTATTACTGTAGCGCAAACTGCTGCCGTAAATATTTCGGTAAGAAAGCTGAGTGACTTTGACATAATGGATTGTGGCACGCAGCTGTGCCAGTCGCCTGCAGAAAAAGCCTTAGGTGTAAAAAAGAGGCCATTAACCTCGCTATTGACATTCCTTTACAGAAAGCATCGCAAATACGACACGCTCATTACTTGGAAACATATGATTATATTGTGGACCTTGTACTTTGTGCTACTTACTGAAATGCTTATAAACTGATGGGAAATATTCTTACATCTGCACGCCTGATTATGACAAGTGTCTTTCTACGAGAGTTGAGAGAATATCTACTAACTTACGAAATGCCACATGACTATTGAATGATATTTTTATGCTTTGCTTTACATAGTTGCTTATTTCATTTGATATCAGGTTTTCAGCTGCTTTGCAGCATTCGTTTTATAAAATAAAATTAAATGCATTTGCTAATGTGAAAACTTTCTGTCAACAGATCTGTTAAATAATAATTTTATGACCCACATTCTTCGAAAAAGGAGCACTTGGAAAGGACAGAACAATAAGAAAGGACTGATAACAGTAAATGGATACATAATTTTCTTCTCAAGTACTTGATAATTTCTTTTGTAGAGTAAGTTGTGGTGCACAACTTTAATTACATAGACATTAAGATGTGAATAGACATTTCCCATATTTGCACTGTTGTCTTTAGTGTACTATTTTTTCTGCTTGAGCTTTGTCATGTTTAGATATAAGTTATAGCATTTGCTCCTGCTGTTTGCCGGACATAGTGCTACTGAATTTCACTTTGTATTGATCTGTTAAGCCAGTTTTACTACTGATTTATTTTTCCTGTTTGCTACACAGTGCCTTACATTAGTTGTAATATTGCAATTGCTTTGCTAATTTAGATATACTGCTGCTTGCTTTGCCAATTTGCATTTTTTTGTCATTGCTGTTTTTGTTAATTGTATTGTGCTGCTGCATTGCCTCGTCCCTTAGTTTAGCATCTGAGCTCAGTAGATTTAAGTTAGCTTAAGAGAGGGTAGGCTATATAAGAAAATGAATTGCGATGAATTGGAAGAAATGCATTGAGAAGTTATATGAAAAAGATTTGGACCAAATTCAGTAGTGTACAATGAAGAATAATTATTTTTACAGAGGATATGAACAAAACAGTAGGATTTAGGGACAAGAGGTATAGATGTGACTTTTTGGGAAAAATGATGAATGAAGAGAGATCTCCAAGAAGTAAAGAAAGTTTTAAAATCAAAATACTGCAGTAAAACAAATCCTGCCCTTTCCTTTTGTGTTATTCCGCTATGTGTTTGTATACTCTTGTGTGTTTGTGTTCTTCCTGTCTTTATGTGTTTATCTGATAAGAGTAACGTTGTAGAATTTTTCTAATAATGTGTTATTTACTTTGTAAAGATGTTTAGACGTTATTTATTCTGTTCTCTTTTAACGCTCATGTGTGAAATTAATGTTTCGAAAACTATTCTCATTATTTTATTTACTTGTGTCATAATTCCTCTAACACTGATGTACATGTTTATTTCTATTCTTTTGTAAAGCCTGTATTTTTACAAATGTTATCTGTATTATTATGTTTTTAATAATGTTTTCTGTACCTTTATGATTGTATTGTCATGTTATAATATTGTAATTGACACAAGTTCATCAAATTAAGTAACTTGTAAGCATTCATTTCACTGCACACATTTCTGTTGGTCATAGTATATGCACAATATGTGAGAAGTTGGGATTGTTAGTGTTTGCATGCGTGTTAATAATTCAGCAAGGGACTGGTTAACAGCTTTGCTGGTTCTAAGGACAATTCCAAAAACTTTGTGAGTGCAGAAATGGTGGTTTATGGACTTGCTATATTCTCTGCAAGACTCTTCGATGGTGATTGTGCACCTGAAAAGTAGCAACAGATGGCTTCTGGCCATCTCTACAAGGACTACAGTGGGTCTACACCTTTGATGGCCCACCAATACCATAACCTCTACCAGGAGTACAGTGGGTCTGCTCTGTGATGACCTACCTAGCAATATTCTTCAACACTTTGACTGACTCTGTGGTGGGTTTGGGGTGGAAGTTGCATCTTGTAGGAGCCACAGGGTAAAGGATACATCTCAGATTAATCCGTTGTGCAGAATAACAGAATAGTAATCCCACGCTCACCCCGTGGCCTCAATAAACGCAACAGCTCTCCCAGCTACATAGCATCGCACGTTCTGCAGTGCCGCTCCATTTCGGCTGCTTTGGTTTCACAGGGCTAACTAGTTCAGATGTTATGGGAGAGTTCCGAGCAAACAGTGTGAGGGCTACTACAGAGAGGGAGGAAAGCGCTTCCCCATGGCCAAGAACAACTGTCAGTGCCTCGGTCCATCTCAGCTCGGTGAAAGCAGTTATAACAATCTCTGGCCTCTGGGACAATCTGCTGTGACACGCTCTGGAATCGCAGCTTCCCATGGAAAGTGGGCAGCCTGTGGCTTAGGCCGTGTCCCGTGCCTCGGCTTCCGCTGCGCGAAAGTACCGGCCCGTCTCCTTGCGATTGTCGATAGCTGCTCTTCCGTCCCGTCATGTTAACTCACACGAATAAATCACTTCATGCCACAGCCATGGCTGTCCGACAGCTCCAAAGCCTGTAATAACTTCATGCATCTAGTTACCACTCAGTTACGTATTACAACCACTAATAACCCTTTTAGAACACTGTCAGTAACGGATTTCACCGTACACCTAGCAGTACCATGTGGATAATTTTTGAGCCACAGTCGGAAACTGCCGTTTTATTCGTATTTGGGTGGTGATTCGAGTGTCGCCGTGTTGACAATATGTTCAGGAAGACACTATAGTGTAATCAAACAATAATTTGGACTCTAAAATGAATAGTAGGGACCCAAACGTAAATGTTCAGAAACAAACTTATTATTTTTCATTTTAAATATTACAAGAGAAATTCCACAGTCTTCCATCCATCATCTTAAAAAAAGTAAGTAAAACATTATTACGAAGTTTTCCTTTATTAAAAGATTGAAACAGAGTCAAAACATACTGTTTAAGTGAGTACTAATAGTATTTTTACTTTTACAGACAAATAAGGTAAGTACCGAGTATTTGTGAAAGATTCTAAAACGCGGCAGGTGATTAAAATGCCCTGTGTGTTTTCTTGCTTAGTGCATTCAAGGAACTACAATATAAGAACAGAGAACTTCAGGCTATAATTACAAATATTTTGAAATGTTTAGGAACAAAGAGATGACAGAATTGTCTAAGCTGGTATGGGCTCACAGTTCAGACATCCGACAAGAGCTTTAGCTTGGCAGCTTTCGCACACATACTTCTTGACTCTGAAGCATACGTCTGATGTTTTATTCTCCTTTCGTTGTTTGCAAGATATCTGAATTTGACAACGCCTACTATTTCCTTATTGGCCTTCGCCGGTATCGAGTGAATGGAAAGGGAGATTGGCTCCTCTGTGCAGTTCGTATGTGACAGCAAGCTCATCTGCTACTCTGAGAATAAAGTCTCGGAGTGAAATCTTCTTAGAGGTAAGTAACTTAAAAGCATGCGTGTTACTCCAAATTAAAGACGCTTTTCTCCCTTGGCATACTGTGCGAAGATTGTCGCCTCCGTTGTACGAGTGTGAAAGGTGCTGCGTGCAATGCATCGTCTCGCAGCAGGAAAGACATCTTTGAGTGACCTTTGAAGAGTGCTAACTAAACTTGTTCCTTTTTGTTTCAGCTTATCCGCCACCAAGGTGAATAACTCGTCAGTCGTGATATTACGATACAGTTGAGGAATGACAGTGTCAAATTTATAACTACATGGTGACCAAGAGCTTTGCTTGGATCACGAGTTACGAAGATTTTTGTGAGGTAAGTGATTCATGAAAGGTATGGGTTATTGTTAGTCAGGGCCATTCTTTTGTAGGGATTATTGAAAGTCAGACTGCGTTGCGCTAAATATATTGCGTGTCAGAGCGTGTCACAGCAGATTGTCCCAGAGGCCAGAGATTCTTACAACTGCTTTCACCGAGCTGAGATGGACCGAGGCACTGACAGTTGTTCTTGGCCATGGGGAAGTGCCTTCCCCCCTCTCTGTAGTAGTCCTCGCACTGTTTGCTCGGAACTCTCCCATAACATCTGTACTAGTTAGCCCTGTGAAACCAAAGCAACCGAAATGGAGCGGCACTGAAGAACGTGCGATGCTATGTAGCTGGCAGAGCTGTTGCGTTTATTGAGGCCACGGGGTGAGCGTGGGACTACTATTCTGTTATTCTGCACAACGGATTAATCTGAGATGTACCCTTTACCCTGTGGCTCCTGCAAGATGCAACTTCCATCCCCACACTACTACAGAAGTCAGGCACACGCTCCTAACGTTCTCAAGAGAAATGCCTGAAAAACTTTCGGAAATAAATATCTTCTGGAGTCGTCCGCTTTAAGGAAATGACACAAAAATTCACAAAATTTCTTACGTAACTAGTGGGATACTTGGGTACTGGAGTAGTGCCAGTTAGTATAAGAAAAACATGAAACTAACGAAATTATTATTTACTTCGCTAAAATTCTGAGAAACCACATTGACACTTTTAGTTATGAACTGAAAACGTTATTTTCTGGTTCTTCTCGGAATGTTAAGTTACCTCTTAAGGATAGGTTCACTAATGAAATTTCTATACAAAGTTTAAGATTGTTAAGGACTTGGCAGAATGGCTGAGTGCCGCACCAACTCAACTTGAATAATTATCCATTAGAATGTTGCTAGGTACGGACGAGGCTGTCGCGTATGAAATGCAGTGAAGTGTTCTGTTGTGGAGGAAATATGGGGGTCGCAAGAGCTGTAGTGCACAATACTGTAAGCTGAGATGACTGCTGTCTGCGCCGCTCGCTGCTGACAAATAAGATAAATCTCGTTCTACGTGGATTGACCTTCGCCAATCAAACTCTCTCTATGCCTGATGAAGTCAAGGACTCCTCCTATTCGCCCCTAGTCTAACTATTGGCGTGGTACACCGCGATGCCATTCAAAATTCGCTCACAGGTGTTTATCTGTAGCTCTGTCCATTCACACAGCGCAATAAGTGTGGCGGCCAACACAGTGAACAACGCTTAATCGCAAGGACTCAATATAGAGTCGCACTCCGATTCGCTCTCGACAGAGGTGCTCTCCCAGTGAAGTACTGAGGAGAGACTTGTTCCTCGCTCTTTGAGTACACGTACGTGTGCACACGCTCTCGTTACATGTTATCGCACCTAGAGCAACAACGGAACGGCCCATCTCCATGCCAGACGTGAAGGAGGATATCTTTCGCTCTCTTCCATTACTCCGTCAGCTCAAGGCATCAGAAATATCGTCATCATTGCTCTTCTAAGACGGGAGAATGACGTTTCGTTTAAGGCGACCAATCCGGAAATCTGTAGTATCGGCGTTTGGCGTTTGCTGTCTCCCTGTGAAAATCTCTGAAACTGCGTACTATGTGTAAAGAATTCATAGGCTGGGCGCTCCCACACAATGTAGCGGAATTTGCTTTTAAGCCGAAAACGGAGTCGTCCTTTCACTCGGGCAAACGCTGTCTGCTCTACAGGCGGTCACAGGCCGACGTAAATGGGTTGGGACGGGCCTCCTGGCATGCGGTTGCCTCTCTCGAACTAAAAGTTCCTGTGACCGTCGTGTCTGGAATTTATGTGTGTACGCCAGCTTCAAGTATTTCAACCACGGTGCGCACTTGCGATTCTTTAGTTATTTGCATATCGTTTACATGAATTCATACAACACTGACTTTATCTTACCGATTTTGGGTTCGAATGAAGCGTTTTGATGTGCGGAATATGATTGTGAGGGCGGAATATGTACGCAATGAAGGTCAGCAGACCACGACGTCTTACAACATAGGCACATAAGCTATACTATTTCCCACGCATACAAAATAACAGTGAGTTGACTGCTAAAGAGGTGGGTTGCCCATTGAAAGCGATCGGGAATGGGAGGGCTTCCCCTTCTACCACATAACGTGGATTTTGCTCACAACTGCCTTATCAGTGTGACTTTCCCTTATCTAGAAGGGAGTACTGGAACTGATTTTCATACAAATCACCACGTACAAGTGTCATCGGCGCATCAGAAACAATTAGGGCCAGGAACAAGGATGGTGTATCAGACTGCATAAAAAATATCCGCCAAGATAAACAAAAACTACTCATCAGATTTACAACTAATTTTATCATCTTAAGAGGAACATTTTCAGTAAAGGGCTTTCGAATGCTAGCATTTCCTTGATATCTCTATAAATTGGGTTAACACTTTTCATTGAAAGTCAGATTAAAAGCATAATAATTTATTACAAATTTAAGCTACACTTGCACAACGAAGTATAATTATTGAGTATACATATTTTGTTACCCATGGACGTTAATGCAAGACAGGGGATCATAGGGAGATATGGCCTAATTCAGCAGTCACCCACAATACACGCATTCGAAACGGACAAGAAAGGTGGGAGCTGACGATTCTGAAAAGAATTTACTCTAATAATTAGTGAAAGGTAAGATACGGGATCCAATAGCTAATACGTAAATGCACTACCGGCCATTAAAATTGCTACACCAAGAAGAAATTCAGATGATAAACGGGTATTCATTCGACAAATATATTATACTAGAACTGACATGTGATTACATTTTCACGCAAATTGGGTGCATAGATCTTGAGAAATCAGTACCCAGAACATTCACCTCTGGCCGTAATAACGGCCTTGATGCGCCTGGGCATTGAGTCAAACAGAGCTTGGATGGCGTGTACAGGTACAGCTGCCCATGCAGCTTCAACACGATACCACAATTTATCAAGAGTAGTGACTGGCGTATTGTGAGGAGCCAGTTACTCGGCCACCATTGACGACACGTTTTCAGTTGGTGAGAGATATGGAGAATGTGCTGGCCAGACCAGCAGTCGAATATTTTCTGTATCCAGAAAGGCCCGTACAGGACCTGCAACATGCCGTCGTGCATTATCCTGCTGATATGTAGGGATTCGCAGGCATCGAATGAAGGGTAGAGCCACGGGTCGTAACACATCTGAAATGTAACATCCACTGTTCAAAGTGACGTCAATGCCAACAAGAAGTGACCGAGACGTGTAACCAATGGCACGCCATACCATCACGCCGGGTGATACGCCAGTATGGCGATGACGAATACACGATTCCAATATGCGTTCACCGCGATGTCGCCCAACACGGATGCGACCATCATGATGCTGTAAACAGAACCAGGATTCATCCGAAAAAATGACGTTTTGCAATTCGTGCACCCAGGTTCGTCGTTGAGTACACCATCGCAGGCGCTCCTGTCTGTGAGGCACTGTCAAGGGTAACCGCAGCCATGGTCACCGACATGATAGTGCATGCTGCTGCAAACGTCGTCGAACTGTTCTTGCAGATGGTTGTTGTCTTGCAAACGTCCCCATCTGTTGACTCAGATATCGAGATGTGGCTGCACGACTCGTTACAGCCATGCGGATAAGACGCCTGTTATCTCGACTGCTAGTGATACGAGGCCGCTGGGATCCAGCATGGCGTTCTGTATTACCCTCCTGAACCATATTCTGCTACCAGTCATTGGTTCTCGACCAAGGCGAGCAGCAATGTCGCGATTCCATAAAACGCAGTCGCGATGGGCTACAATGCGATCTTTATCAAAGTCGGAATCGTGATGGTACGCATTTCTCCTCCTTACACGAGGCATCACAACAACGTTTCACCAGCCAACGCCGGTCAACTGTTGTACGTGTATGAGAAATCGGTTGGAAAATTTCCTCATGTCAGCACGTTGTAGGTGTCGCCACTGGCACCAAACTTGTGTGAATGCTCTGAAAAGCTAATGATTTTGCATATTACAGCATCTTCTTCCTGTCGGTTAAATTTTTTCGTCTGAGCACGTCATCTTCGCCGTGAAGCAATTTTAATGGCCAGTAGTGTACACTGAAAAGGCAAACTGTGAACTGCTTGTTGATGCACGTTATCAGAGTGGCCTCCCGTTCGTTAACTAATGAAATTCATAAAACCCATTCTGCAACATCTTGATTTACGAATATGAATATCAAGAAACGCGGGCCATGCTACTTCTGGTTCAATTTGGATATTGTGCTCAGACCTACTGGACACGTGTTCACACGTTGGCGACAAAGAAGGAAAAACTTAACACAGAAAGGCCATTATGATAAGTTCACTAGTATCACGGAGTATTGGAGAAGGAAAGACATTAGCTGAAGGCGAAGTAGTTACGACAAGGGCTGAATTATACCGAACGTGATGACTGAGAGTCCCACATATACTTTGCATGTTGCAACCGATCAAGCTCTGACGCCAAGTCCAAGAACAAAATTGCAAATAAGGAAGAAATCAAAGCAATGAGGCGCAAATCCTCCCGAAATTAAAGATCACTTAACACTTTAATATGTACTCGCGACTCAATCCACTTCTGAACCTAGCAAGAGCACACAGTCTTACCAGCTTGCAACCACCTTCTTCTGGATGTCTCCACCGGCCCCTCGGCACTAGAGACATTTACCGTCAATTTCACTCATGGCATTGCATCCTCACTTCAGTAGCATTCACTGCCCGATTTTAGCACATTGTGGTAGTTTGTTCCAATCAGTAGTTACCAGTCTACCACCAGAACGTGTTATTCACTTTTAAAGTCAAAATTAGAGTTAATTTGCCACCCTCTGATTTACTTTGTCAACTGTACATCAGTACACTTCATTTTATGAAAACCAACATAAATACAATTCAAGCATTATGTTGAGCTTTGTTCCATGTCACTGATGTTCTGCCTTATTCTCTCTTGAGTTTCCGTTCTCGAACCCTCTGTGCTCCAAGCTCATTAGTTCTATTGCCTCACCCAGTTACTTGAAATGTCTGGTTCAAATGGCTCTGAGCACTATGGGACTTGAATCCGAGGTCAACAGTCCCCTAGACTTAGAACTACTTAAACCTAACTAACCTAAGGACATCACACACATCCATGACCATGGCAGGATTCGAACCTCCGACCGCAGCAGCAATGCGGTCACAGACTGAAACGCCTAGAACCGCTCGGTCACAGCGGCCTGCTAAATAATAAATAGTAACAGTAAATACTGCGTAGTTATACTGGAAGTGCAGCTGCTCACAGAGGTCCAGTGGGGACTGTAATTACAATATGGCAGAGAATCTTGGAAGATATGATAATGTGTTAATGCGGAACTGCTGAAAAAAAAATTAGTTCCAATATTGGCAAACAGGTGCAGACGTGGCGCTGTGGAGGCAAGAAAGATGTATAGGGCTATTTCCATATGAATGGGATGGTTTCTCATCGTAAGCACTTTACACGTTTTATTCGCGTTTTTTATGCTCTAATTAGTACTACCTAGTCCTATTCACTTAATGAATGAGTAACTAAGATTTATTCATCATAATTCGTGGTAAATTGATAATGCCGCCTGGTGTCAAGACAAATGGAATTTTTTTTTTGTCACTTTGGTTTGTGAGAAGCAGTATTTTTCCATTTCGGCCCAGCAGAGAGCGATGGTACAGATGTCCCCAAGTCACTAGCCTTCAGCACGGTTAAAGACACGTTGCGCTAAGGGTGTGGCACTGGCATTCCACCCCACACTCTTCTTAAGTCGGGACTTGCGATGTATCGCAGCATGCGGTGACGCGACAGGGAGCTTAAAAGCATTCATTCTGAGGCGAGATGCCTGGACGAAATTCTTCCTTTTCTTTAAGAAAAGGCCGGTAGGAAAGTCTCAGTGCGAACTGGTGAACACAGTATCTTAACAGCTGCTCAGGAACGGCAGCTGGGAAGTCAGTTTTGCTGCTGGCCGTGTCTCCGCCAACGAAATAAACAAAATGGCTGACTTCTGCTGATGCTCTGCCGAAAGCTGTTATTTTCATACGAGCTGTTGCCTCAATCTCGTGTAAACTTAGCCAAAGATTGGATGGCGTTACGAGCCATTATTACCCTTATTGGTGGACGTCTTCGAGCATATCCAAAACTGAAGAAAGAAGATCTTAGAGCGCGTACTCTGCTTACTACGTCCTTGAGTGAAACTAACAGCTGATCTCAGCTGGTGCACACGCAGCCGAGTACTGGAAGTTCATTAGTTGAGATTCTGCCAGTAATGCTTTTGTGTGGAATGGCTTAGGATGTGCAATACTTGTTAGCTTTGTGGAGTTAATTGTTTCATCAAGTGATGACTGCAGTCAGCTGATAATCTGCAGGATGCATTTTGCATCTCTGTACGGTGTTCGTCCTTCTGAGTTATCTTTTCAGTAGCATTTTCTGATATGGTCTTCGCTTGACCATTGACAGCACTCTTTATGTGACACCAAATTTCTATCAAGATCAGCATTAGACATAATTGTCCCTTACATTGCATTCGTTCACACCCTGTCAGAGTTTTCCAATATGAATATCATTAAGGGAAATAAACAGTATCTTCTATACGCCTGCATTTCCATTTGATAATTAGATGGCTCTCTTAACTAAACCATTGTAGCGTGTGTTGGTTAACTTGCCCCTTTGGTGATATTTCTTAACTTTTAAAGCTGGGCCTCGCGGAGTAGTCGCGCGGTTTGAGGCGTCATGTCACGGACTGCATAGCCCCTTCTGCCGGAGGTTCGAGTCCTCCCTCGGGCATGGGTGTATGTGTCGTTCTTAGCATTAGTTAGTTTAAATAGTGTGTAAGACTAGGGACCGATGCCCTGAGCAGTTTGTTCCCTCAGGAATTTACATACATTTGATTTTTTTAAATTTGGGCCCATGCCTCCATAAATTCAGCTTAAATAAGACGTTATTCGTGCCACGACTTGATTTATTACATTGTAAACATGAAATCACATGACTACATAGGGGTTCCACTCTGTTTACTGATCGCAGTGACTTTAATCTTGTCTTCAGGGGCATGCACACAAAGACTCACCACCGCCCCAATTCACAAAAGATGGAGAGTAGAAAAGGCCAACAGGTGAACAAGGCACAACGTTTACTTTATAATTAACCACCGCTTACACAATTTGTTCAATTTGAGCACCAGAAACGTCGGCGAGATGCTGCATCCGTGAAATGATGTCATCAACAGTTGCTCGCAGCACTTCCAGTGGAATCTGAGAAATGTGTTCCTGTATACTGCCCTTCAAATCAGATAGAGGCCCAAGATGGCCCTGGTAAACGCATTCTTTAAAATATCTCTAGAGACAAAAGTCACATGGACTCAGATCAGGTGACTTTGCAGGCTATGCATGTGGGAAACCTCTAGAGATAACATATTCGTGGCATGTTGCATTAAGCAGATCTTTCACTGGGCAAGCGAATCAGATGTTGCCGCTTCTTGCATAAATAAGTAGTTTCCACACAGTTGTACTCTTCACATGCTGTTTAAAGAGATCTCCACAACACACAGACGTCGTGCTACACCTGACTCTGGGCGTATTCCCTTCAAAGAACGGATGCTTGCGAATCCACAGCACACAGTCACATGCGGCGAGTGCACTGGCTCTTTGTACACAACACGTGGTTTAACAGTATGACAAATTCAGCAGCTCTGTGAATTTTCTGCACCCTGTAGTGTATAATGTGCCGCGTCACTCCATAGAATATTGACCAGCCACACGTCATCGACATCGATCTGTGTCAGAAACGAAAGAGCAAATTCAGAACGTTACTGTGGATCATGAGGGTTCAGTTACTGGATCTCGTACGGATACCAGTGTACTGTTGCTCGTGGGACGGACAATTCTCGTGAGACTGCGCGAGCACTACCATTACTTCGGGCATGTGCTACATGGCCAGTTACACCAGCAACAGCCTTATCAATAACTTCCGCTGCGTTAGGATGTCTTCCTCTCCCAGGTGCCACAGCAAACTCACCCGTGTTTCTTCATTTCATTCCCAACCTCTTTAAACCGTGCAATTGACATTCGGTATCTCCTCCGACTTCTCAGTCGGCGGTACCGTCGCAATGCAGCACTGTAATTACTGCTGTTGACATAATACAGTTTCACTAACACTATGGTGTGACCGAGCGGTTCTAGACGCTTCAGTCTGGAACCGCGCGACCGCTACGGTCGCAGATTCGAATCCTGCCTCGGGCATGGATATGTGTGATGTCCTTGGGTTAGTTAAGTTTAAGTAGTTCTAAGTTCTAGGGGACTGATAACCTCAGATGTTAAGTCCCATAGTGCTCAGAGCCATTTGAACTTACACTGTATGGTCTCTCTTGTCGATGGCCATGCAGTGTACTCATGTTATGGTTTGTCAAATGACAACGTGGACATCATACCATTATACAAACGGTGCACAGCACCAGATTTAAAACTGCAGTTTTTGAAATGTAAATCGGTTCCCTGTTAACGTATTAGAATATGTAACAACTTTGACTACCATGCGATAATTACCGCCCACACATTATGCACATTTTTACTTGGTTCAGAAAACGTGGTGACTTGAATCCGTCTCCGTACTAGGAAGCTGTAAATTCAAGTAATTTACAAGAAGCCTTTTCCACTCACGGTGACGTTTCCTCGGGTTCTGTAGTATTACTTGTCGTGTGAATGTGAGACATTATTCGAGAGGCATGTGAGATACGCCACCACGGCGTAGTTGTATAACTAATCCGCTGACAGATTAAACTGTTTATCGATTCTACTGAATTTAGATTTCGCAAATTTATTAGCGATATTCTCATTTACTTCGAGATTTCTTGCTGACAAGACTATGTCATTGTGAACTAAAGCATTCACCATGAACGCGAAATTTTTATAAGTTATTAAACAAAATGGGTAACAGACGACAAAGTCATGTGTCCATGCACAAATCGGAGCTATAACGTGCGATTTGCCTTATTTGGAGGTTGTTTTGTATGTGGCTAACAGTTCCATCGACATGTTTACTACTTAGTTATTTTACCACCGTGTAACCTTTACCATTTTGATTGAGCTTTCAATGAGCTTGACATCCCCAGTCATTAGTAAAATGGTCACACTGTGTTACCATTATTGTTGTTATGGTCTTCAATGCATAGACTGGTTTGATGCAGCTCTCAATGCTACTCAATCCTGTGCCAGGTTCTTCATCTCCCTGTACCTACTGCAACCTACATCCTTCTCAATATGCTTTGTATATTCATCTCTTGGTCTCCCTCTACGGTTTTTACCTTCCAAGCTGCCCTCCAATACTAAATTGGCGACCCCTTGATGCCTCAGAATATGCCCTACCAACCGATCCCTTCTTTTAGTCAAGTTGTGCCACAAATTTCTCTTCTCTCCAGGTCTGTTCAATACCTTCTCATTATAACTATGTGATCTACCTATCTAATCTTCAGCATTCTTCTGTAACACAACATTTTGAAAGCTTCTATTCTCTTCTTGTCCAAACTACCTATCGTCCATGTTTCACTTCCATACATGGCTACACACCATACAAATACTTTCAGAAACGACTTCCTGACACATAAATCTATACTCGATGTTGACAAATTTCGATTCTTTAGAAACGCTTTCCTTGCCATTGCCAGTCTACAGTTTATAACCTCTCTACTTCGACCATCATCAGGTATTTTGCTCCCCAAATAGTAAAACTCGTTTACTACTTTAAGCGTCTCAGTTCTTAATCTAATTCACGCAGCATCACCCGATTTAATTCGACTACATTAGGTCATTTGAATTCATTTATGGCGACAGGACAAGAAGTGTTCATGGCTAATAGAGACAAAACCGTGATTTACTACATGCAGTATTTGTTATGACAAGACGAAACTACAATTGTCCGGCCATAACAGAGTGTTCTTTGTTGCTCAGTGAGGTGGCTCGTTGGAACTACAACGTATCTAATGATAGTTCGATTTATTACATTAATGAATCAAAAGATTTACTTAACTTGATACTGACCTTTGCTGCAGCAGTGCGTGATAATTAACTCCTGTATTGACGATGAAATCATCGCCTGATCCACTAATTATCAATCTTTTGTCTTGAAACATAATGCTCTACATTTACAAAAGTACCAGGTGATCAAAAAGTCAGTATAAATTTGAAAACTGAATAAATGGCGGAATAATGTAAATAGAGAGGTACAAATTGACACACATGCTTGGAATGACATGGGGTTTTATTAGAACGAAAAAAATACAAACTTTCAAAAAATGTCCGACAGATGGCGCTTCATGTGATCAGAATAGCAGTAATGAGCGTAACGAAGGAAGACAAAGCAATGATGATATTCTTTACAGGAAATGCTCCATATGTCCACCATCGCCAGCCGGTGTGGCCGTGCGGTTCTAGGCGTTTCAGTCTGGAACCGCGTGACCGCTCCGGTCGCAGGTTCGAATCCTCCCTCGGGCATGGATGTGTGTGATGTCCTTAGGTTAGTTAGGTTTAAGTAGTTCTAAGTTCTAGGGACTGATGACCACAGATGTTAAGCCTCTTAGTGCTGAGAGCCATTTGAATTTTTTTGTCCAACATCATTCCTCTACAATAGCTGTAGTCGAGGAATAATGTTGTGAACAGCAATGTAAAGCATTTCCGGAGTTACGGTGAGGCATTGGCGTCGGATGTTGTCTTTCAGCATCCCTAGAAATGTCGGTCGATCACGATACACTTGCGACTTCAGGTAATCCCAAAGCCAATAATCGCACGGACTGAAGTCTGGGGACCTGGGAGGCCAAGCATTGCGAAAGTGGCGGCTTAGAATCACCAAAAAACGACGTGCGCTACAGATCTCTCACGCGCCTAGCAATATGCTTTTTTTGTGCTAGTAAAACTCCATGTCATTCCAAGCATGTTTGTCAATTTGTACCTCTCTATCTATATTATTCCGTGGTTTATTAAGTTTTCAAATTTATAATGACTTTCTGATCATCCGGTACATTTCCATCAGAGACTTGGATAGCTCATTAGTCGATGATGTTGAGTGCTTCAGCTGAGCTCATTAACTGCGGCAGAGTGCTTCCACGCTCGCCTCTATGTTGACCACCGTGTGAGGGCGCTGCGGTGCTGCGAGAGAGGTGTGGTGTTCATCAGCGTCTCCCATTCGTCGTTGCAGATAGTATCGGCACCTCGCTAACGTCTGTGGTATTGATGTGCGTTGCTGACTTTGGTGTTACACATTATCTGTACGATATCACAGTTTCAGTGCTCGCACGTAAACTTAGCGTCTCTCAGAGTTCTTGCTTCTAGCCACTGAACACGGAGCACCAGAGAACACGTAATCAGGAGCCGCCGAGCAGCGGCTGCTCTTGCATCGGACGACCAGGGCCAGGTTCACGCGACAGCTGCAGCTGCTGCTGCGGCGACCCGGCGACCCGCAGCGAATTAAATCGGCCGCTGACATCAGCGAACAGTAGCCGCCGATTCAGCAGCAGGCAGCGGGCAGCGGGCTGGCGGCCGCTGTTACGTCACCGGCCGCCAGCACGTCGCAGCCGGCACGTCCGTCTCCACTGCCGCCTCCTTCTAGCAAGGTATCGGAGACGCGGGTGCGACAAACGAGACCTGAACGAAGTACAAAGTGAGTACACCGAGGGAAACGCGAGTAACTACCAAGGAATTCAAAAGCACATTTTCCCAAAGGATCTAATAAAATGTCCTAACTGGCTTCCCAAGAACTGGTTTGCTGCAGATCTCCGCGCTACAGTATGCCAGCCGCTTCATCCCTCTGTAACTATTGGAACCTATCAATCCACTTACTGTAATCAAGATATAAAGTCCCTCCACAGTTTCCTTTCGTCCTCCGTTCCCGCTGATGCCTCAGCATGAATTTACTTCACTTTCACTAACCTATCTAATCTTCAACACTCTTCATTGGAAGAGTTCGTATTATGTTCTTATCTGCACTGTTTAGCCTCCATGTTTGACTCTCATATGGTGCTACACTCCAGGCATATATTTACACAAAAGACTTCTTCACACTTTAATTTACATGAGATGTTAAAATATTTAATTTTTTTTTTTTTTAGAAACGCTTTTCATGAAACTGTTAGTCTACATTTTATATCGCTTCTGCTGTTTCCATCGTTGCTGCCCAAGTAGCAAAACTCGTTTTCTAATTTCAGTATTGCCTTTCGTAATCTAATTCCCTCTGCATCATATGACATTCTTTTCCTGCACTCCGTTAACTTTGCTTTAATTTTATAGAGGTTCATCTTGTTATCCATTTTCAAAACACTATTTATTTCCTTCAACCGGCTGCCCACGTCCCTTACCGTCTCTGGCACAATAACCAAGTCATCGACAAACTTCCAAGTTTCCGTTTCTTTTCTCTTTCCATATTTCTCCATGGCTTCCTTTACTGCTTCCTCAAAATGTCGATCGAGGAACATCTAGGAAAGGCTACAGACCTGTCTCATTGCCTTCTCAGCCACTGCTTCCCTTTCATGTCATTGGACCCTTCTAACTACAGCACCGTTGTCGTAGTACAGTTGAGTCTCGATAGTTCAACGTGAACGGGACCGGAACCACCTCGAACTATCGAAAACTAGGACTACCGAAATTTAAATGGGAAAAAGAAATATAATGATATTGTAAGTAATACAGGTGAAAATATGAACTTTATTAAAATAAAAGTATTTACACATACATTTGCATTGGCAGAATAACAATAATTATTTATTTAGACAAGTAATAATGAAGTGTCTTTTGTTTGGCGAAGCTGCAACGTTTCCTCGCGGCAATTGATCGCCAGCAGACGGAGTATTTCGTGCCACAATGACAACAGATGTTCGTGCAACAGGGCAGCGAGTGTTGATTGCATTGTTGTCTGCTTTGTCACTGTGCTGTACTCTCCTATCGATATTTTGCAACGATGTTTCCATTATTTATCATGTCAGTAAAAGAAAGAAAGTAGATCGTTGCAAACTTTTTTTTTTAAGGTAGCTGTGATTATTGCAAACTCGAACTATCGACACTCGAACTATAGAGAAATAAACTTTTACTCCCCGTATTCTGTCCTGCTACCTCCAGGATTTCAAACTGCACTGTCAAAAGCTTTCTCTGAAACTAGAAATGCTATAAACGTAGCTTTTTCCCTTTTTTTCGGTCTAAGACCAGGTCCTGAAGTCAGTATTGTTTTGCGTGATCCTGTAAGTTCCTGTACTCAAACTAATGTTCACCAAGTTCGGCTTGTGTGAACTTTTCAGCTCTACAGTAAATAAAACACGTTAATATTTTGTGAACAGACTCGCTAAACGAATCGTTCGAAAATATTCTGCGTTTTTGTTTCTCTAAGCACGAGGGATAATTATGAGGAGTAGTCTGATGAAAAGGTACGAAATTGCACTGTGGGTATACCTGGTCTTCATTCAAAAGTAATCACCAGAGACCTGAGCACAACAATCTCACTGTTTCACGTGCTGAAGGGTTCCATATTCCCAGAATTCCGGTGGCTGTGACAAGAGCCAGTCCTGCACTGTGCCCTTAAGTTCGTCGTCACAGTTGGTGTGCTTCCCTTTAAGATGTTTTTTTAGCGGTACACTTGGCAGTAGCAGGGCGACATGTCCTGGATCAGGGCTTACGCTCAAACTGCTCCCACTTGAACTTGTCCATTACGTTGTGTGACCTTGGAGGCGTGTAGACGCGCGTTATCGTGGAGCAGAATGCTTCCTTAATTGGGCAGTCCAGGCTACGGGGTGTCTTATAGTATACGTCACTATTAACGGTTTCTCGACGTTCGAGGATTTCGATGAGTATCGAACCTCGAATGTCGAAAATGACGGTGAGCAACACATCCCCATTCGACGGCACAACTTTGAATTTTTTAGGGGGAGGTGTCGACACATGCTTCCATTGCCTAGGTGTCTCATTAAGTTATACAAAAGTGTCATATACAAATTTCAACTAGTTTGGTTACGAAGAAGTTTCGTAATGTTTCATACGACACTCCTTATAGGTTCTACTTAATTTAGAAAGGCATCTGCTGTTGGCTCTTTCGTTTTCTCGCCACCTATTTTACCTTTCTCCATAACTACAATATTTGATTCACAACTCTCTGAGATTTTTACTTCGACAGCTTCAACAGGCCTCGGCTATGATACGTACGCATACTCTTTGTTTAAGCTCTTTTTCAGATTGTTTGTCTTTGGTTTGGCGTTGGCCATTAGCCAGTCACGTGCCTTGGCTGTAGAGTGTCCATCTGGTTGCTTACTCGAAAGGATATCGGCCATTCTTTCTGGTTGTTCTTCGCACTAGTGTAGCTCTATACTGGAGAGAGTCCTAGTTTAACGCATTGATACGTTAAGGTTTATATGGTCTGGAGACACATTTGAAAGAGCATATTGTACCGATGAAATTACTGTGCTTGACAGAGAGTCATGGTTCTGAATAGTTTGTACGTCATGAAAGAGTTCTGTTAGGATTCTACCGAATTATTTGCTGTACTGAATTCTGCCTAACTGTCTGATGCGAGTCAGTTCGTGTTTTATGTCCTTCCACGCGCTGTTATACTTCCGCATACGTATTTACACACAGTGATGCATGTTAGGAGTGGTTGCGAGGTATCAGGAATTTAGTACCGGGACAGTGAGTTATTGGTAAGATCATTTCATTCTCTTTTGTATTAAATTCTTCCAGCTTAAATTTCATGAAAGCTGAACGGTTGGTTCAGGCGATAGTATTGGACTATATTTCCGACGATGTAAGCTTCATCTGTAAAGCTCAATGTGAACGGGACTCCAACTAGAAACTTGTAATTTCTCTCCAGACTGCTGAGGAACAATACATTCATTTTAACCACATGTTTTGCACATACTTCGGGAAGATCACCATTGCACTGTCTCTCCAGACTGCTGAGGAACAATATTTTCATTTTAGCCACATGTATTGCACACACTTCGGGAAGATCTCCATTGCACTGTGGATCGCTACAAGCGAGGAACTAACACAAATTAGTAGCACATGCTACTTCCATGCAACTACTGACTTAGCATGCTACTGTATAGCGAAATCCGTTGTGTCAATTATATGAAAATGTGTGCCGCGTGACTGCTTTTGAGGCATTATTTCGAGTTAGATAGCGGTGGAAATCTTTTCATGGCCATTACATATTTCACAAGCATATCACCGTAATAGCAGAGCTTGCACGTCACTACCTATGAAAGCGATTGATGCTTTTCACAAAATACACACACATTTATTTTTAAGATATATTGGCTGTCTCATATATTCAGCGTAACAGGTTGATTCTCCTAAGGCTCTAATAGTTCTCAGATAATAACATCCATTCTAGGTTGTTCGTTTCAATTTACGTCTCTTAGGGCTCCGTCAAGTTCCTCTCACAAAATCATATCTTCCCTTCGTTTTCTTCCTCTTCGTCTTCATCTTGATGTCTCTGATCTTATTTTCAATAGATATACTCTTGTCATTGTACGTATCTTTGCTCATACTGAACGCTGATATCTTCTTCATTCTCTCTACTGTTCTTTTATTGCTCCTATTTCTTTCTGTTGCGTATTTTCCCATGTATTTAAAATAGTCCACTGATGGCTCTCGATCTTCCACCATAATCGAGTCCATCAACATGAGGTGGCAAATACGAGGTAGCCAAGGAGGTGGAAACATGTGTTCTTCTATGCCAAGACTGCTTTGTAGCTACAACAGGAAAACACAATTAATTAGCAGGAACACAAAATAAGAAAGTATTTATTACTTAACTTTGCTGTAGTCCATGATCAGTTGGTTGACAATTATAGAAGACGTGACTAGACTAAGCGTCTGTAGAATGACACAATTTACAAGACACATATCTTGCAGTGACGAATTAATCTCTCGTAATCTTGAATGTCTAATCCGGTGAATTAAAGACTAACTTGGAATTGGGCTACAAAGACTTGATGGCAGCAATGACTGAGCTGCAGACGATGACTGACTAACATCGGCGCTGGCTGTCCACCGAGCGCGGCTACGAACTGTAGACTGGCACAACTGTACTACTCTCCCGCTGCATATGAAGTATCCTAGTGGCGCCTACCTGTGAGCATAAGTACTGCTACTGGCTGTGTACTCTTTGGCTAACACAACCGTTCCTCTGTTCCGTCTATCGAGAGAATCGCATCCCGCGGATCGATCTCTCAGGCGGCGGTGTGGTCGTATGACTGACGACATCACATCCACCACATCTGATCGGTCGCTTCCAGTGGCCTCCGATCCCCAGAGGCAGTCACTCACTTTGTCTTGTTGCTCAAGATCGTCTTTTACATCCTTCTGGGCACCTTGTGTAGTTTGAAAAGTTGTTTCGTTGCATATTATTCTGTCTTACTATCGCTACTTCGCCCACGAAGGCTAGGAACTGGGTAGTGCTGTTGGAAACTGTTACTAATGTGCCCCTTTCGTATTCGCATATCGCTGTTTATTGTTTTTCACTGTCTGATCGCTTCGTCAAGTATTATGTCGAACAAAATCTTTGACAGTCCAGTCCTCTGTTCGACGACGGACTTGGTCTCAAACTCTTCCGATGGCGCTCCTCTGAATCTCGGCCTTGTCTTTGCGTCAATTAGAATTTCTGTCATTAGTCTTCATGTAGTGCAGTCTAGCCCTCTCTGTTCTTCAGTATCTTTCCACGTGTTTGTCTGTCGATAGAGTCCGTTGCCATCGTGAATTCTACGACACTTACAACCGTCCTTTTGTTCTTTAAGATCCTATGTTCTATCTCTATGGAAGAAAATCCTCTACAGCGTTAAAAAACCGCACCACATAGAAATTATACGAATAGGACGGAAACTGGCATATGTGATGTACTATACATGGGGCTGGAGGCACCCACTCTACAGGATTTAACTGTACTCATTTATCTGGCGCTGGCATTGAGTGTATGATGTTAAGTGTCCGAGAGAGCCCCATATCGCCATCCAGACCGGCGGAAAAACACGTTCGCCTGAACAATGGGTCGTGCGAAGAAAACGGAGAATGTACTAGGCGTGTATCGTTTTGAAATTAAAAAAAGACGTGCTAAGATATCTCAATAATTTTATTTTTACATGAAAGCATGTACCTTAATCTACTTTTCTACATAATTTCCGTCAATATTGAGGCACTTGTCATAACGTTGTACCAGTTTTTGTATACCCTCCTCATAGAAGTCTGCCGCCGAATTTGTTAACCACTGCGTCACCACTGCTTTGACTTCGTCATCGTCTTAAAATCGCTGACCGCCCAGGTGTTTCTTCAGAAAGAAAAATGGGTGGCCTACGTCATGCTATAGTCAAAGCAACAGCACGTGGAATGGCGGCATTCAGATTCACCCCGAAAGTTTAAGCAAACAATTTCTGCGTAGAAAATAATGTGCACAGTTTTTTGGGGACACAAAAGGTGTATTGCTTCAGGAATTTCAGCCTCATAATGAGACAGTCAATCCAGCAGATTACTGAAAGACATTGCACAATCTGCGCCGTTGAATTCAGAACAATAGACGTGGCAAGTTGAGCAAGGGCATTGTTTAGCTGCATGACAATGACCCATCGCATGTGGCGAATCAGACCAAAGATCTCACCACATCTTTTCGATGGGAAACTCTAGATCATCCTCCGTAGAGCCCCGATCTTGCGCCCAGTGACTACCATCTGTTCTTGCACTTGAAGAAACATCTGGGGCCGGTCGGTGCGGCCGAGCGGTTCTAGGCGCTTCAGTCTGGAAACGCGTGACCGCTACGGTCGCAGGTTCGAATCCTGCCTCGGGCATGGATGTGTGTGATGTCCTTAGGTTAGTTAGGTTTAAGTAGTTCTGAGTTCTATGGGGCTGATGACCTCAGATGTTAAGTCCCATAGTGCTAAGAGCCATTTGAACCATTTTTGAAACACCTGGGCGGTCAGATTCTTCACGACAAATTCAAAACAGTGGTAATGCAGTGGTTAACAAGTCAGACGGCAGACTTCTATGAGGAGGGTATTCAAAAACTGGTACAACGTTATGACAAGTGCCTCAATATTGACGAAAAATTTGTAGAAAAGTAGATTAAGGTACAGACTTTCAAGTAAAAATAAAATTATTGAGATATCTTAGCACGTCTTTTTTTAAATTTCAAAACGGTAGATACTTAAAAAACACGTCTTGTACATGTAATGGGTAGAGGTGATATACATGTACAGACAAATAAATGAAAACAATTTCAGAAAAATGGATGATTTGGTAAAGAGAAAGAGCTTCAAAAACTGAGCACGTCAGTAATGCGTTTACCCACCTCTGGCTCCTATGTAGGCTGTTATTCGGATTGGCGTTGACTGATAAGAATTGTTGATGTCCACTTTACGGATATAATGCCAAATAGTGCCCAATTGTCGCGTTACATCGTCAAAACTCGGGAATGGCTAGCGGTCCCTACCCATAATGTATCACTTGGAGACAGACCTGGCGACGTTGCTGGCCACGTTAGGGTGCAGGCAAGTACGAAGACAAGCAGTATAAACCCTCGCCGTACGCGGGCGAGCGTTATCTTGCTGAAATATAGCCCAGGGTAGCTCGCCATGAAGGGCAACAAAACGGTACGTAAAATATCGTCAACGTACCACTGTCCTGTAACGGTGCCATGGGTAACAACCAAAGGGGTCCTGCTATGAAAAAGGATTGCACCCCCAGACCACCACATCTGGCCGTAGGGCCGTATGGCAGACGACATTCAGGTTTGTGTCCCACCGTCGTACGGGGCGTTTCCAGACACATCTGCGATCGTCACCGGGGTGCAATTGGAAGCTGGAGTGATCACTGAAGACATTTCTCCCGCAGTAAACGAGATTACAGGCCGAAGTGTCTCGAGACACCCTGGACAGCGGTGGAATCCAACCTGACTGTCCGCCTCCATGAGCCCGACAATTGGGCGTGAAGATCTACTTAGACATTTCTTTTCACAGCAGGATCCATTTCGCTACGGTCCGCGGCACTCTTATAGCACAGCGGTAGGTGGACAATACTCTACGCCCTGTTTAGTTGCTCGTCATGGCAAGCCATCCGACACTTACAATTCAGCAAAACAATGCCAAACCGTACACTGTGAGAGTTTCTACTTCGTGCTTGCCAAACTCTTACCTTGGTCAGCAAAGTCACCGGATCTCTCCGCATTTGAGAACGTTAGGAGCTTTGTGTGCTCAGACGTCTAACCATCTCGGGATTTTGACTATATATGACGGCCACTCGACAGAGCCTCGTACGATATCCATCATGAGGACACCCAGTAACGCCGTCAGTAAGTGTCAAGTCGGCTAAATGCCTGTACAAAGGCCAGAGGTGCACCAACGTGTTATTAACTTGATCCATTTTTAAAAATCTTTCTCCTGAATAAATCATTTTTCTGTGTTAGAGTGAAATATGTTCCATCCATCTCCTTATCGTTCTAAATATCCCAAATTTGGAAATTTTCGAGGGTAGGGGTTTATCAGATGCACGTATCCATCTCCCTGTCTCTCACTCTTTTTCTCTACGTGCCGTGTCGGTTCCTTAGAAAACCCGAAAATAGGGATTTTCCCATTTTTTTCGTGCCAGCAACGAGCCGTGGATTCCAAGTCGGTTATGCATAGCATATGGTTGAAATTTTTAAGATATGTTCCTAAGATCGACTATCGAACTACCTTAAAAATTTTCTTAATACCATTGTCCGTTTCTGCGGTACCGAGATTCAACTTCACCCTACTTCTACACGCTAAACACTCACCTAAAATCCGCTATGAGGTGAAATCTAAACAGTAAATAACCAAAGCAAATTGAGAAACTTTAATTGGACATTCTAAAGGGATTTTTCTACAAGTACCATATTCTCGTTTTCAGAAATCTTTATTATGGGTGGAACCTTACAAAACCCAAAGAGCGTTTCTTACCATTTTCTCGTACCGAAACCAAACCGTGGATTCCAGGACGGGTAAGTACAGAAAACGGCTTACTTTTTTACGGCACAGACCCAAGATCACGATCTTTGACGAAGTTGAAAATTTTATTGATATCGTTATGCATTTTCAAGATACGGAGGTTCAAAATTACCTTACATCTACAAGTTAGTTTAGGTTAGTTTAAGTAGTGTGTAAGTCTAGAGACCGTTGTTCTCAGCAGTTTGGTCCCTTACGAATTCACACACATTTGAACATTTGAACGTTTACCCTATATACACACTAAAATATGCTCGTAAAATCCGGTGTGAGACGAAAACGTAGTTTATAAAATGACTTACCACCTGAAATATGCTGTTAAATGTGTTCATTACAATTAGATGGGTTCTCATACAGAATTTGTGTGCACGTGAAATGCGGTCTGAGCTGTAAAATTATTTTTGTGTTTTTTCAGTTTCACACACGTAATTTTTCTGACCCACAAAGTCCTTTTCATATGAGTGACAAGCCCTGCTGTGGCAGGCAAAAGAAGAAAACCAGCTGAAAAATGCTCCTATTGGAGCACAAAAAATCGAATACGCTCCTGTTGGAAATACTCTTACTGAAAAGGGTAGTACTAGCTGTCTCATTCTACCTTCCTCGGCACATTTAAAAATTTCCCAACGGTTTTGGCATGCTAATACATTGGCGCTTTTTTATGCTTAGATAGATAGAGACAGTGGCATTGAGAAAGATGTAGAAAAGTAATAAATCCGGGAAGATAGTAGAGGATGTTTGTGGTTTAGAAAGAGCGAAGGAGATAATTGCAGTGAGGGAGAAAGAGAGGTACACGGTGGCAGTGTGACGTAGGTGACAGTGAGAGATAGTGATAATGAGAGAAGGAAGGGAGGGATAGTGAAAGTGAGAAAAAAAGCAGTAATAGGAAGGAATGAATGAGATTGTAGCAGTGAGAGAGAGCTAGAGGGAGACATTGGGAGTGAGAGGAGACAGTAGTAGTAATAGAACAGAACCAAGGAGACTGTTGCTGTGGCACAGGAGACAGTTGCAGAGACACGAAGAGACAGTGGCAATGAGATGGGTTGGATGATAGAGTGAGAATGTGCAAGTCAGAGAGGGTGGTTATAAGTGACTAATGGATGTGAGATAGTTAAGGGAACTTGTGTGAGTGAGAGATGAGTTGCATGTTGGAAAAAGCGTGAATATTTTCGCATGCCAAATGTTTGGAAATATTTTCGAAGATGCTGAGGAAGGTAGAACGAAGCACAGCTGGAACCCCACTTTTCAGAACATTTTAAATAGGTGCATATTAGCTTTTTTTGTGCTGTGGCAGAAGCATTTTTCCGCTGGTCTCGTATTTGCTTTGACCATCGACCATTCTTTCTTCGAGCGGCATGATCGGCCCACTACCATTTCTACATCTACATCTACATTTACATACATACTCCGCAGTCCACCATACGGTGGGTGGCGGAGGGTACCTCGTACAACAACTAGCATCTTCTCTCCCTGTTCCACTCCCAAACAGAACGAGGGAAAAATGACTGCCTATATGCCTCTGTACGAGCCCTAATCTCTCATATCTTATCTTTGTGGTCTTTCCGCGAAATGTAAGTTGGCGGCAGTAAAATTTTACTTCAGTCAGTCTCAAATGCTGGTTCTCTAAATTTCCTCAGTAGCGATTCACGAAAAGAACGCTTCCTTTCCTCTAGAGACTCCCACCCGAGTTCCTGAAACATTTCCGTAACCCTCGCGTGATGATCAAACCTATCAGTAACAAATCTAGCAGCCCGACTCTGAATTGCTTCTATGTCTTCCCTCATTTCGACCTGATAGGGATCCCAAATGCTCTAGCAGTACTCAAGAATAGGTCGTATTAAGCGGTCTGCTTTACAGACGAACCACATCTTCAAAAAAATCTAGCAAATCAACCGAAGACGACTATCCGCCTTCCCCACAACTACCATTACATGTTTGTCCGACTTCATATCGCTCTGCAATGTTATGTCCAAATATTTAATCGACGTGACTGTGTCAAGCCTACACTACTAATGGAGTATTCAAACATTACAGGATTCTTTTTCCTATTCATCTGTATTAATTTACATTTATCTATATTTAGAGTTAGGTGACATTCCTTACACCAATTACAAATCTTGTCCAAGTCATCTTCTATCCTCCTACAGTCACTCAACGACGACACGTTCCCGTACACCACAGCGTCATCAGCAAACAGCCGACATTGCTATCCACCCTATCCAAAAGATCATTTATGTAGATAGAAAACAACAGCGGATCTACCACACTTCCCTAGGGCACTCCAGATGATACCCTCACCTTCGATGAACACTCACCATCGAGGACAACGTACTGGGTTCTATTTCTTAAGAAGTCTTCGAGCCACTCATTTACTTGGGAACCCATACCATATGCACATACCTTAGTTAGGAGTCTGCAGTGGGGCACCAAGTCAAATGCTTTCCGGAAGTCAAGGAATATGGCATCTGTTTGATACCCTTCATCCATGGTTCGCAAGATATCACGTGAAAAAAGGGCGAGCTGCGTTTCTAAAGGCGTGCTGATGCATGGACAGCAACTTCTCTGTCTCAAGGAAGTCACCTGCGCATTTTTCCAGTCGCTCGGGACTTAACGTTTGGCAAGAGATTAGCGATAAATGCAAGATATACGTATTTTACGTTATACCTGTGACCTGTACGACTGATGTCTGCTGCTTTCTTTCAGTCTCTATGTAGCCCATCGTTGATCTTTCCACTCCTGTTTGGTTTTCTATGAATTATCTAACAATGAACTCCTTTAGAGTCGTTGTCTTGCGCCGTAAGTTAATACTGCAATTGGAAATTAGCGAAAAACTGTTTTCTGCAGCTCAGCAGACATTTTAGACTTGTAAACTGAAGACTTTCTTTCTTTCTTTCTTTCACTTGCGCCATTTCCCGCAGGTAGACAGGGTCGCCAAGTTTAATCGGATTTGGCAGTGTTAGTTTAAGGGATGGCCGTGTGCCCTTCCTGCCGCCACCCTGTACCCTCTGGGACGGAATCAGAGTACCCCAACTGTCTGTGACTAGTGTAATCCATGGAATAGTGCGAAAATGTTCAAATGTCTGCGAGCCGTGTAGCTGACGCGGGATGCAGGGACCAGCCCGGTATTCACCCAGGGGCATGTGGAAAACTGCCTGAAAACCACATCCAGGCTGGCCAGCACACCAGCCGTCGTCGTTAATCCGCCGAGCATATTCGATCCGGGGCCGGCACCCCTACCCGAGCCCAGGAAGCAGCGCATTAGCGCTCTCAGCTAACCTGGCAGGGTACTTGAAGACTATAGATGGGTAGTTCGATAACGAACTGGTGCAAAAGAACGGTTCTCCACGATGAACGAAAGGACCGAAGAACGAATTCCAAGGAACGATCGTTTCACAGTTCACTTCGGTCGCGGCGGTCTACTTATAGTTCCCGGGAACGAGAAACGATCGGTTCATAGTTCACTTCGGTCGTGGCAGTCTACTTATAGTTCCCAGGAATGAGGAACGATCGGTTCATAGTTCACTTCGGTCGCGGCGGTCTAGTTATAGTTCCCGGGAACGAGGAACGATCGGTTCATAGTTCACTAGTTCACTTCGGTCGCGCCGGTCACTTCGGCAGTTCCCGTTCCAGCCTCGGTCGCGTGCTCGTCTCAGTCTCGGCCTCCCTCGGCCGCACTCGTCGTTCTTCGCATGACCACCTGTCTCAGATCCACTGCCGACTGCTCCTAGTTAGTTCAGTATCCAGTTGCTCGTTTCGTTCACTGCGCTCGCCTATTTTACATGTGTTCACCACCGGTAATAAAAAATTATTTTATAGTTACGTAAATTATATAAAAATTACGTTGTATGTAATAGGTACGTCTTTTTAGGTAACAAAAGGGTGTGTCAGCTCACTTCATTATATCGATGAACACTAGAAGACATAACAAGGCAAGTTTTTTCGTTATTAATAAATTTTCTGAATTAATCGACTTCATTTAGCAGCTAAGTTTCAATAATTTGCTAAATTTTTAGTGTAAGAAAATTCATATAAAACGATTTTCGTGTAGCTTTCATATACAAAACATTACATTCAGGAAGGCTCTAATTATTTTTAAGTTTGGTTGTTTCCAATTTGCATTACCGAGTCTTTACTCGGGCCGGTTTTCCGTGGTCCACCCTATATTATTTCCCTGCGATCAGCCACACAGGGCTACGGTTGGCTGAACGAGAGGTTCTGCAGAATCACAGACATTGCTTCTAAAAGTGTGTAAGAATTCTGTAATGAATAAAATCTCTATACTCCAGGGGGGAGGCAAGTAGCTCCTCTTGGTGCCCTCCATCCTTCAGTCACCCACACTGCTAGTTTTCAGTTTTTCATAAGAACCATATACCAAGCACAAATGAACGGACGGTGAACGAGTAAAAATGAACGGTTCCCAAAAAAGAACGATCAGCAGTGAACTAGTTCCGAAGGATGAACGAGTTTGCCCATCTCTATTGAAAACTTGAAAACTGAAGTCTATCTTCCGTAAACATGGCAGCCTAATTTAATATTGGGAATAGCCGTGGAATGATGAGAGGTACATTTCTTTTCCTTCGGTCTTATTCGCCACCGTGCAATCCAGATAGCTGCGAGTATTTTCGCCGCGGCCAGGTGCCCGCTAGTACAGAGGCGCGGCAGCCAGTGAAGAACGCACCGGGCGGCCAGTGTGTGGAGCGCCGCCTGCGGCAGCTGCTATTAACGGCCGCCGCTCGAACATAACAAATGACTGTGGCAACAGGTTTGGATGTCGTGTCTGCCGTGTAATTCTCCAGCCACTGCCGGCCTGTAATGGCATATGCAAGGTTGACAGCGCCAGAACCAGTTTTTGTGTTGTCGTTACGCCTCGGATCCCGGCTTACTGTACGCCGTAATACGGCCTCTTTAAGATAATTCCCGACAGTAAATCTCTGCATTGGCCGCTGCGTGAAGCAATTTGCAGCCGTCCGCCGAGAAGAATGCGCGTATTTGACATCGTGGCAGTGTGGACGCTGATGGCTTTGGGACAGCGTTAAAACACAGCCTTCTTATGTCGTGACATAGCGCTTCATCGAGTATTACGTAAGGAGTAGCAATAATCGACCAAAATGCTTTACCTGCGCCTGGTTCTTACCAGAGAAACATGGTGTATGTCGTACGAACGCTGTAGCAACAGCATTGGACACGCTCATAAATTCATTTCCTTTGTAAGCTTACCGAATAAGGTGGTCATGTCATTTTGGTTTTCGTGTGTTACCGATGTGCACGTCAAAGAGAGAGCAAGTTGCGTTACTGTTAAACAGTCTTTGGTCTTGCTGCGCCACAGTTTTTGTCTCTCTGCAGTCTGATACTTTCTTAGTAGAAGTGAGGTAGGTGACGGATTTATTCTGTAGTGCTATGTTGACTTCTGATTGTGTCTGCTAGACAAAGAAAGATTGATCGTAAAGGATAGCAAGGATGAATAAGACGTATATATTGTAAAACGAAGGAAATATAAATTTTGAATAATATTATTATTTTTTGAAGAGAAGATGTTCGTGGTAAGACTGCAGCACTGAGCGGCTAGTTTGTCAGAATAAATATTGTCAGCTAGATAACTGGCTCAGAGCTGGGAGAAAGACCACCCCACTTCCCTGAGTCCTGCATTGACATATTAACTCATTAAGCTCTTTGTTTGTCATAGAAATTGCCTGTTAATATTGTACCCATTTTAAAACATTGTTCACTTTGGTAAACATAGTATTGTTCAGACCTATGTTATGTGTGAAGATTAAGCGATGTTTCACTCTTTCTGTTTGAATACATACTTCATCCTAAAATCGTTGTTCTGGACTACCATTTCCTACGAATAGTTACTGTTCTCGCTCCACTGATTAAAGAAGGTTTATCATCGGTCATTACCACATTGCACCGTATGGTACGCAAGAGTTTGAATATTGTTAGGAAAATGTGGTTTACAAATAGAAATCTAACTTAGCCGCTGCCTGCTTGCTGTTTGCTGTTGTGCTTTCGAGAAATCTGCAACAATGTTATCAAGACAAATTGTGATTAGGGCCAAAGAACTGTTCCACATTTAATATAAAGATAAGTTGTATTCTGACCAATCACAGTTCAATTCAAATTAGGTTCTGTTAGTCAAAGTTTAGCATATGAGATTAAGTTCTATAACAGTTTATCGGTATATGGTTGTGGTAATACGTATACTTCTATTGAGTGGGAGCTTAGGTAGGGCTCAGTACCATACAGAAACAAAATGTTGTGGGGAAGTTACAACCGGATAAAAAATTACTCCTTTCAGTGCGCGCGCACAGATGCATCGTTTAGCCCTTACAGACGATGCAGCAATCGAATTGCACGGTTCTACGTTAGCATAAGACAGTAGCGATGAGTGAGGCATTTATGCTTCAAGCGGGAAATAGTACTTAAATATGTGTAAATGTAAGGGCGTGTCGGAGTCGCAAACAGGGAGACTTGAGTTTGACCGTGCCAATGGCCAAACGCTATACGAATTCTAATAAAAAAATCTATGGCTTTGTTGTTTGGGAGGCAGCATTGTGCGTGCCGAGTATCTCACATGACGTGGAAGAAGCAAGCTGGGATGTTTTTCTGAATGCGTATAACAATATCAAGCATGGCTGGTACACTGAAAGTGCGTTTGAACGCTGCCGATATCACATAGTGGCCGTATCTTTGCAGTACTGACGAGTAGAGAGCTATCAGTCGAAGACCATATTTGCTGGGTTTTGGGCTGTATCTAATGTCCTATGAATATTTTTCAAATAATTAAATAGATGTTTAGAAAACCCATCGTTTCTTAGTACGATTTGTTGTGATAAAATAACGGCAAAAGTAATATTCGTGGTTAAGGAATTTTCGAATAGTGACTTGCTTGTTGTGAAAGTGTGCCCTGTAAGACAAAGGCACATTGAACAGCCATCAAAAATCCATTGTTCTTCGTACGTAATTATGGGTCAGCTAGTAATGTATCAGCAATTAGAACATTCAGCAGTTAGTAACATATAGTCAAGGTAGGATGATACAGAAGTTCAGAGTAGCGTATAGAATAGAGACACAGAATTACGAAGTGATACATGCTGTTCTGCAGATTTTTCTCTTACTACATTCGCTTCACATTGTCTAATAGAATGTGACACTCAATTTAATATACTCGTATATTACATAACATATTCTATTTAATGTATATTCTATAACATTTGATGGCACGTAAATGTGAGTGTTCTCTCTTTCCAGGAGTGTGTTTGTTCGAATGCGTTTATCTACAACATAAATGGTTCATGCCGCATCAGAATATCACCAAAATTGCTATTTTCTTAAGGGTTTCGCACCTCAATCGGCAAAACCGGGACCGGTATAGGATCACTTTGTTGTTCTGACTTTTGGTCCGACTGTTCAGAAGCCTTTTTCTCAGGAACGGGTAGACGTAAAAAATTGAAGTGTACCTCACATACTAAGCTCTATGGTTGTTTTCGGTATAAAAAACGTTAAAAATGTATTTCATTTGACACTCGCACACTCACTCATTAAAACCCATAGAGTGCTTTCCATTGTCTTGGAGTCATGGAATTTGACATGCAGGAAGTATTACCAGCGCAAGCAAAGAGAAAACTCCGATAACAGTTCCTGATTATACGACATGAAAAATAACATGTCTTTTGTCATTTGTTATCCGACTTCAAACTTGATGTTAAATCATTTCCGAACGTCTCGGAATCCCTCGTACGGATTTCTTTCCAGTGCCATTGTCAACAACAGGCAAAAATCGCCAAGATCCTCAGTAAGCGGAAGAGTCGTCTACACAGGGTGATTTTCCACCACGTACAAAATCTGGGGATTGATCGATGAGGGGATATGTAACAAAAAGGTGTCATGAACTTGTATCCGGAAATGCAAGGTTTCCATGTTAGAGATCATTTACTCAATCATACATTGCTACAGAGACTGCAGTCTAATACGTGCTGTACCTATGCAGCCATAGTTACAGTATGCATTGAAAATGGTTTCCATGTGCCTCAAAGCAGGCGTATACGCGATGTAGCATGTTCACGTCGCCCAGGCTGCAACCGAACAAAGGTAGTATGAATACGATGGATGCTCCAGTGTCTCCACATCTGGAATGGGCTCTGCGTACACGATACTTTTGAGATGGCCTCATAACCAGAAACCGCACTCTTTGAGATCCGGTGAAGAGCGGGCCATGCAACTGGACCCCCCTCGTCTGATCAGTCGACCAGGGAAGTCACGGTTGAGATGCGTCTGAATGTTAACGACGAAGTGGGCTGGAGTACCGTCATGTAGCAGCCACATAACCCTTCGAATCATAGTCAATGTCACTTCTTCCAGCAGTGGAGGCAAATTCGCCTGCAAGAAACTCTGGATAGTTCCGGCCTGTTAGGCGACGTGGAAGGAAGGAAGTTCCCAAAATATGGTCGCCAATTATCTCGGCCTACTCATTTCGCCTGCACCGATGCTGATGTTTCACTGTCACCATACCATGGTGGTTCTGCATACTATCCCACCGATGACTGTAATGAAAGTTAGATGGTGGCCCCACCTGTGAATAGGATGGATGACACAAATCCCGGAGCCCAAGTTGCCTCGTCAAGAAACCAGTGAAAAAACTGCCCCAGATGTGGAAATCTGTTGCTTGTAAGCCCTGCGCCCTCTAAGTGATAAGGGTGGTAACAGTTGTCATGGATAATGTTCCACTGCGTCGTACTGACACGGCCGTCGCCTTCCACAGTGTTCATCACGTTTTCCTCCAAGTCGGGTGTCTGAACACTTCGGATCCGTCCTTCGTGATTCCCTGCTTCCTGAAACGACCCTGTAACACTTTTGCAAACATTAAATACTGTGGTTGTTGCTGGCAGGGATAAGTCTCCTGATACAACCTTGTTGACAGCCGCCCTTTGCCATTTGCCTTTCTGTAAGTGAAGCCCATGTCGGCTAGCTCTCAATTCGAATACGGAAACATTCAGTACAATGCTGTATCACATCCACTAGAAGGTGAGTCCGCAAGATAAATGAATCGGACACAATGTTACCAATTACTGTGGCAGGAGAGGGAGCTAGGGCATGACGCATGAGGAACAGTGCAACCGTGTAGGAGGAAACCATGCATACTGTAAATGTGGCTGCATGGTACAGAGTCCATTAGATAGCCTTCTCTGTAACGAAGTATGATTTAATAAATGGTCTCTAGCATGGAAAAGATGCAATTCCGGACATAAGTTCTTTAGAACATTTTTGTTCTATATCCTCTCATCGACTCATCGATCAATTCCTAGAGTTTATACACGGAGGAAAAAATCACCCTCTACATCATAATTATTCGTTTATTCCTGTTTCTCTATCTGTACTGCGAATAGTTACTATGTGAAATACAATATGACTGATTTTATTGTGTTACGAAATTGTATTATATATAATTTGTCAATCAAAGTGCGGATAATACTGAGAAGCGTCAATATAATCGAACTCCCAGTTCCATACGTAAGGTTTACAAATACTAGCACGAATTATTTGGCGAATAATGGAAAACCTGTTCGAAGCTGACCTCTGCGAAGATGATTTTGGGTTCCAGAGAAATGTAGGAACACGCGAGGCAATACGTGCTCATAAGATTTATATTAGAAGACAAGTTAAAGAGAGACAAACTTACGGTTATTTCATTTCTAGATTCAGAAAAAAAGTTTAGAAATGTTGACTTATTACATCCTGGCAGGCTGGGTAAAATACAGGAAGCGAAAGGTTATTTGCAAATTTTGCATGAACATGACTGCAGTTATAAGAGTGGAGTGGCATTAAGGCAAGCGGTGGTGCAAGAGCGATTGAGACAGGGTTTTAGCCTATCTCAGATGTTATTCAATCTCTAAATCGGGGTGATTATCGAAGTAGAGAGTAGGTACCAGCCCCGGCCAAGATAGAGCAACAACAGGGAAGTAACTGATTTTGTGACATTTTACGAGTTTCTAGCCAGGAGCGAATTATATAGTTTCATCTGAGTGCTATGGTAGTTGAGTTTTCCAAATTCTGCTTGGTAATTTAATATTTAACAGACACGGTTGTCGGGTTTTCTTTTGTGTCGCGAAGGAAAGCAATTTTATGACAATTTACAAGTTCCTGTGTAGGAGCAAATTGTTCAGTCTCAGCTATGTCCTTTGGTAGTTTAGTTTTTGAATCACTGCACGTTAAACTAACACATCAGACACACAGTTCTTGCGTTTTCATTATTGTCTGAAGTAGAGTTTCGTAGCGCCTGTTGGTAGTCGATTGTTTGTCTGTGTAGTGTAGTTTTCTACTGTTGCGCGGAATTAGCCGAGCGGTCTAAGGCGCTGCACTCATGGACTGTGCGGCTGGTCCAAGCGGAGGTTCGAGTCCTCCCTCGGGCATGGGTGTGTGTATTTGTCCTTCAGATAATTTAGGTTAAGTAGTGTGTAAGCTTAGCGACTGATGACCTTAGCAGTTAAGTCCCATCAGATTTCACACACATTTGAACATTTTTCCACAGTCTTTAGTATGGACGGGAACTGTGGTGAGTTGGTGATTCTTCATTCTCAGCTCCAGGCTGTAATGGCTTCGGTTACACAGCTTGAGGCTGTAGTGGATAAGCATCAGTGTTGCAGGCTGGCTTTAGGGACCCAATGGAAGTCCAGCATGACCCACGAGTCCGCTGATCGGTTTGCACTACAGGCCAGCCTAGTTACGGCTCGCACTGAGGTTGACCCCTCACCCATGGTCGAGTGGGAGGTCACCTCGGGGTGTGCCAGGTGGCGAAAGACTTCCCAGGGACTTGCAGGTAAGGCCTCCCTGGTTAGTCTGACAAACAGGTTCCAGGTGCTATGTGTGGCTGACATTGTCGTTCAGAGAGATGCAGTCGTTTGTCCAGTTTCAGAGGAAACCTACCAGCCTGCAAGATCCGTGCAGTCTAGACAGTGGGATTATTGGCAGCTGGGAACATCATTTCCTTTCTTCTTATTTTTTTAGGTTGGAGGGTCTCCGGCAAACACAGAAAATTCTTCAATCTCACAGGTTGGAGATCGAACACAGAAGAAACATAGATCTAGGAACCACCGGTATAACAATTGTAAATTATTGCAGCTGTACTGGGAAGAACCAGAGCTCCAAGCGCTAATAGAAAGAGCAGATGCTCAACTCATTGTTGATGTTGTGGTCTTCATTCCTGAGACTGGTTTGATGCAGCTCTCCATACTACTCTATACTTTGCAAATTTCTTCATCTAACAGTACCTACTGCAACCTATATCCTTCTGAATCCCTTTAGTACAGTCATTCTAGGTCTCCCTCTACGATTTTTACCCTCCAGTACTAAATTGGTGATCCCTTGATGCCTCAGAACATGTCCTACCAACCGATCCCTTCTTCTGGTCAAGTTGTGCCACAAAATTCTCTTGTCCCCAATCCTATTCAATACTTCCTCATTAGTTATGTGATCTACCCATCTAATCTTCAACATTCTTCTGTAGCACCACATTTCGAAAGCTTCTATTCTCTTCTTGTACAAACTGTTTATCATCCATGTTTCACTTCCATACATGGCTGCACTCCATACAAATACTTTCAGAAATGACTTCCTGACACTTAAATCTGTACTCGATGTTAACAATTTTCTCTTCTTCAGACACGCTTTCCTTGCCATTGACAGTCTACATTTTATATCCTCTCTACTTCGACCATCATCAGTTATTTTGCTCCCCAAATAGCAAAACTCATTTAGTACTTTAAGTGTCTCATTTCCTAATCTAATTCCCTCAGCATCACACGATTTAATTCGACTACATTCCATTATCGTCGTTTGGCTTTTATTGATGTTCATCTTATATCCTCCGTTCAAGACACTGTCCATTCTGTTCAACTGCTCTTCCAGACCCTTTGCTGTCTCTGACAGAATTACAATGTCATCGGCGAACCTCAAAGTTTTTATTTCTTCTTCATGGATTTTAATTCCTACTCCGAATTTTTCTTTTGTTTCCTTTACTGCTTGCTCAATATACAGATTGAATAACATCGGGGTGAGGCTACAACCCTGTCTCACTCCCTTCCCAACCACTGCTTCCCTTATAACTGCCATCTGATTTCTGTACAAATTGTAAATAGCCCTTCGCTCCCTCTATTTTACCCCTGCCACCTTTAGAATTTGAAAGAGAGTATTCCAGTCAACATTGTCAGAAGCTTTCTTAAGTCTACAAATGCTAGAAACGTAGGTTTGTCTTTCCTTAATCTTTCTTCTAAGATAAGTCGTAAGGTCATTATTCCCTCACGTGTTCCAGTGTTTCTACGGAATCCAAACTGATCTTCCCCGAGGTCGGCTTCTACTAGTTTTTCAATTCGTCTGTAAAGAAGTAGTGTTAGTATTTTGCAGCTGTGGCTTATTAAACTGATTGTTAGGTAATTTTCACATCTGTCAACACCTGCTTTCTTTGTGCTTGGGATTATTATATTCTTCTTGAAGTCTGAGGGTATTTCGCCTGTTTCATACTTCTTGCTCACCACATGGTAGAGTTTTGTCAGGACTGGCTCTCCCAAGGCCGTCAGTAGTTCCAGTGGAATGTTTTCTAATCCGGGGACCTTGTTTCGACTCAGGTCTTTCCGTGCTCTGTCAAACTCTTCACGCAGTATTATATCTCCCAGTTCATCTTCATCTACATCTTCTTCCATTTCCATAATATTGTCCTCAAGTACATCGCCCTTGTACAGACCCTCTATATACTCCACCTACCTTTCTGCTTTCCCTTCTTTGCTTAGAACTGGGTTTCCATCTGAGCTCTTGATGTTCATACAAGTGGTTCTCTTATCTCCAAAGGTCTCTTTAATTTTCCTGTAGGCAGTATCTATCTTACCCCTAGTGACATAAACCTCTACATCCTTACATTTGTCCTCTAGCCATTCCTGCTTAGCCATTTTGCACTTCCTGTCGATCTCATTTTTGAGACGTTTGTATTCCGTTTACCTCCTTCATTTACTGCATTTTTATATTTTCTCCTTTCATCAATTAAATTCAATATTTCTTCTGTTACCCAAGAATTTCTACTAGCCATCATCTTTTTACCTACTTGATCCTCTGCTGCCTTCACTACTTCATTCCTCAGAGCTACCCATTCTTGTTCTACCGTATTTCCCCCATTCCTGTCAATTGTTCCCTTATGCTCTCCCTGAAACTCTGTACAACCTCTGGTTTAGTCAGTTTATCCAGGTCCCATCTCCTTAAATTCCCACCTTTTTGCAGTTTCTTCAGTTTTAATCTACAGCTCATAACCAATAGATTGTGATCAGAGTCCACATCTGTCTCTGGAGATGTCTTACAATTTAAAACCTGGTTTCCTTCTCTCCCTTTTCCTACTACCGAATTCCAGTCACACAACACTATTAAATTTTCGTCCCCTTTCACTATCTGAATAATTTCTTTTATCTCATCATACATTTCTTCAATTTCTTCGTTATCTGCAGAGCTAACTGGCATATAAACTTGCACTACTGTAGTAGGTGTGGGATTCGTATCTAACTTGGCCACAATAATGCGTGCACTATGGTGTTTGTAGTAACTTACCGGCATTCCTATTTTCCTATTGATTATTAAACCTACTCCTGCATTACCCCTATTTGATTTTGTATTTATAACCCTGTAGTCACCTGACCAGAACTTCATGAATTCCCACTATATCTAACTTTAACCTATCCATTTCTCTTTTTAAATTTTCTAACCTACCTGCCCGATTAAAGGATCTGACATTCCATGCTCCAATCCGTAGAACGCCAGTTTTCTTTCTCCTGATAACGACATCCTCCTGAGCAGTCCCCGCCCGGAGATCCGAATGGGGGACTATTTTACCTCCTGAATATTTTACCCAAGAGGACGCCATCATCATTTAATCATACTGTAAAGCTGCATGCCCTTGGGAAAAATTACGGCTATAGTTTCCCCTTGTTTACAGCCGTTCGCAGTACCAGCACAGCAAGGCCGTTTTGGTTATTGTTATAAGGCCAGATCAGTTAATCATCCAGACTGTTGCGCTTGCAACTACTGAAAAGGCTGCTGCCCCTCTTCAGGAACCACACGTTTGTCTGGCCTCTCAACAGATACCCCTCCGTTGTGGTTGTACCTAAGGTACGGCTATCTGTATCGCTGAGGCACGCAAGCCTCCCCACCAACGGCAAAATCCATGGTTCAAGGGGGAACGGCATTATCTAGGAATGCCATATTCCTGGTTACACAAATCCTTATCCGTTACCGAGAAACAGCCCAAAAGCATGGATTTTGGGTTCCAAACCAAGCCACAGATTCCAAGACGGCTATGCACAGCAAATTGGCGTAATTTTTACATTCCTAGGATACCAGTCTCATCCGTTTACGAGATAGAGAGGTTCCAAGTTACTCTACATACAGCCGAGCGGAGTGGCCGCGCGGTTAGAGGCGCCATGTCACTGATTGCGCTGCCACTCCCGCCAGAGGTTCGAGTCCTCCCTCGAGCATGGATGTGTGTATTGTTCTTAGTATGTTATAGTTGTCTTGAGTCCTGAGACTGGTTTGATGCAGCTCTCCATGTTACTCTATCCTGTGTAAGTTTCTTCATCTCCCAGTACTTACTGCATCCTACATACTTCTGAAACTGCTTAGTGTATTCATCTCTTGGTCTTCCTCTACGATTTTTACCCTCCACACTGCCCTCCAAAGCTAAATTTGTGATCCCTTGATGCCTCAGAACTTGTTCTACCAACCGGTCCCTTCTTCTTGTCAAGTTGTGCCACAAACTCCTCTTCTCTCCAATTCTATCCAGTACCTCCTCATTAGTTATGTGATCTACCTATCTAATTTTCTGCATTCTTCTATAGCACCACATTTCGAAAGCTTCTATTCTCTTCTTGTCCAAACTAGTTATCGTCTATGTTTCACTTCCATACATGGCTACACTCCATACAAATACTTTCATAAACGACTTCCTCACACATAAATCTATACCCGATGTTAACAAATTTCTCTTTTTCAGAAACGCTTTCCTTGCCATTGCCAGTCAACATTTGATATCCTCTCTACTGCGAACATCATCAGTTATTTTGCTCCCCAAATAGCAAAACTCCTTTACTACTCTAAGTGTCTCATTTCTTAATCTAATTCCCTCAGTATCACCCGAGTTAATTCGACTACATTCCATTATCCTCGTTTTGCTTTTGTTGATGTTCATCTTATATCCTACTTTCAAGGCATTGTCCATTCCATTCAACTGATCTTCCAAGTCCTTTGCTATCTCTGACAGAATTGCAATGTCATCGGCGAACCTCAAAGTTTTTATTTCTTCTTCATGGATTTTAATTCCTATTCCGAATTTTTCTTTTGTTTCCTTTACTGCTTGCTCAATATACAGATTGAATAACATCGGGGAGAGGCTACAACCCTGTCTCACTCCCTTCCGAACCGCTGCTTCCCTTTCATGCCCCTCGACTCTTATAACTGCTATCTGTTTTCTGTACAAATTGTAAATAGCTTTTCTCTGCCTGTATTTTACCCCTGCCACCTTTAGAATTTGATAAAGAGTATTCCAGTCAACATTGTCAAAAGCTTTCTCTAAGTCTACAAATGCCAGAAATGTAGATTTGCCTTTCCTTAATCTATTTTCTAAGATAAGTCGTAGGGTCAGTGTTGCCTCTTGTTTTCCAACATTTCTGCGGAATCCAAACTGATCTTCCCCGAGGTCGGCTTCTACCAGTTTTTCTATTCGTCTATAAAGAATTCACGTTAGTATTTTGCAGCTGTGACTTATTAAGCTGATAGTTTGGTAATTTTCACATCTGCCAACACCTGCTTTCTTTGGGATTGGAATTATTATATTCTTCTTGAAGTCTGAGGGTAATTCGCCTGTCTCATACATCTTTCTCAGTACATGGTAGAGTTTTGTTAGGCCTGGCTCTCCCAAGACTGTCAGTAGTTCTAATGGAATGTTGTCTACTCCCGGGGCCTTGTTTCGAATTAGGTCTTGCAGTGCTCTATCAAACTCTTCACGCAGTATCATATCTCCTATTCCGTCTTCATCTACATTCTCTTCCATTTCTATAGTATATCTCAGCTCATTGTAGCTACTAAAAATGGCTGAAGCCGGGGATACGTTCAGACGAAATTTTTGCGAAGGACCTAACTGTTTTCAGCAATGCTGTTGGTGGTGGAATGTTTGTTGCTGCTAGTAGTAGTTTCTCTTGTAGCAAAATAGAATTAGATGGTTCCTATGCGTTAGTATCGGTAGAGATCATCCTTGGCAACTGGAATAAATGAATAATTTGATGTTTTCCGACGTCCCAACTCCGATGGCACAGTTGCTGAAAGATTCAAAGAAAACTTCAGTCTAATTTCAAACACGTACCCAAATCATGCAAGTATACACTCCTGGAAATGGAAAAAAGAACACATTAACACCGGTGTGTCAGACCCACCATACTTGCTCCGGACACTGCGAGGGGGCTGTACAAGCAATGCTCACACGCACGGCACAGCGGACACACCAGGAACCGCGGTGTTGGCCGTCGAATGGCGCGAGCTGCGCAGCATTTGTGCACCGCCGCCGTCAGTGGCAGCCAGTTTGCCGTGGCATACGGAGTTCCATCGCAGTCTTTAACACTGGTAGCATGCCGCGACAGCGTGGACGAGAACCGTATGTGCAGTTGACGGACTTTGAGCGAGGGCGTATAGTGGGCATGCGGGAGGCCGGTTGGACGTACCGCCGAATTGCTCAACACGTGGGGCGTGAGGTCTCCACAGTACATCGATGTTGTCGCCAGTGGTCGGCGGAAGGTGCACGTGACCGTCGACCTGGGACCGGACCGCAGCGACGCACGGATGCACGCCAAGACCGTAGGATCCTACGCAGTGCCGTAGGGGACCGCACCGCCACTTCCCAACAAATTAGGGGACACTGTTGCTCCTGGGGTATCGGCGAGGACCATTCGCAACCGTCTCCATGAAGCTGGGCTACGGTCCCGCACACCGTTAGGCCGTCTTCCGCTCACGCCCCAACATCGTGCAGCCCGCCTCCAGTGGTGTTGCGACAGGCGTGATTGGAGGGACGAATGGAGACGTGTCGCCTTCAGCGATGAGAGTCGCTTCTGCCTTGGTGCCAATGATGGTCGTATGCGTGTTAGGCGCCGTGCAGGTGAGCGCCACAATCAGGACTGCATACGACCGAGGCACACAGGGCCAACACCCGGCATCATGGTGTGTGGAGCGATCTCCTACACTGGCCGTACACCTCTGGTGATCGTCGAGGGGACACTGAATAGTGCAAGGTACATCCAAACCGTCATCGAACCCATCGTTCTACCATTCCTAGACCGGCAAGGGAACTTGCTGTTCCTACAGGACAATGCACGTCCGCATGTATTCCGTGCCACCCAACGTGCTCCAGAAGGTGTAAGTCAACTACCCTGGCCAGCAAGATCTCCGGATCTGTCCCCCATTGAGCATGTTTGGGACTGGATGAAGCGTCGTCTCACGCGGTCTGCACGTCCAGCACGAACGCTGGTCCAACTGAGGCGCCAGGTGGAAATGGGATGGTAAGCCGTTCCACAGGACTACATCCAGCATCTCTACGATCGTCTCCATGGGAGAATAGCAGCCTGCATTGTTGCGAAAGGTGGATATACACTGTACTAGTGCCGACATTGTGCATGCTCTGTTGCCTGTGTCTATGTGCCTGTGGTTCTGTCAGTGTGATCATGTGATGTATCTGACCCCAGGAATGTGTCAATAAAGTTTCCCCTTCCTGGGACAATGAATTCACGGTGTTATTATTTCAATTTCCAGGAGTGTATTTGTTCGTGACCTGAATTTACTCTTCATATTTTGGGGAAGATACACATTTAAATTCGGAGGTACGCTTCAAACAATATCCGAAATTGTGATAAACGCATTATCTGTAAATTGTTTCGAGAAATTAGTTCATGAGCCCATTCGAATAGTAAATTATTCTGGAAACACTCTTGACCTGTATGGAACAGATAATCCTGAGCAAATAACGAGCATCAAAACGGATATGTGGTTAACGAACACAGTGTTGTCGTAGCGAGAATGAATACCGTAACTCCTAAACACCAAAAATAAACGAAAAACGTATGAGCTCTAAAAAGGAGATAAATATTTCCTTTACGTCTTCCTGAAATACAGTCCCCACTTCTTCCATTTTAACAATGTAAGTGTAAAGCAGATGTGGCTTAAAACCAGACAAATAATATGGACAGCAATTGAAAGATTTATACCACATAAATTAACAAATGACGGAGCTGATTCCCCTTGGTAGCAAAACAGATCGGAACACTGTTGCAGAAGCAACGAAACAAACATGCTAGAGCTCCGCCAAGATTGGCTATCTTTTACAGAAGCTCGTAATTTAGCGCAGTCTTCAAGCCGAGATACTTGTAGTGGTTTCTACAGCCAAACTTTTTTTCGGAACCTGGAAGAAAATCCAAAGCGATTCTCGTTGTATGTAAAATGTGCTAGCGGCAAGACGCAATTAGTACATACCTTCTCTTTGCTTTAGCAATGGAAATACTATCGATGGCAGTGCTGCTAAAGCAGAGTTACTAAACACAGCGTTCCGAAATTCTTTCATGAAAGAAGACGAAGTAAAAATTCCAGAACTCGAATCAAGAACAGCTGCCAACGTGAATAACTTAGACATACATATTCTCGGATTAGTGAAGCAACTGTAATCTTAATAAAAACAAGTCTTCCGGTCCGGATTGTGTACCAATTACACTCCTTTGCTGATGCAATAGCTCCATACTTAACAATGATATACAACCGCTTGCTCGACGGTAGAACCAAACCCAAAGACTGGAAAGTTGCACAGGTAACTTCAGTATTCAAGAAAGGCAATAGGAGTATTCCATTAAGTTTCCGGCCCATATCAATAACGTCGATATGCAGCAGCATTTTGAAACATATATTGTGTTCGAATATTACGAGCATTAAGAATTACCTGGAAGAGAATTGTCTGTTGACACATAGGCAACAAGGATTTAAGAAATATCGTTATTGTGAAACACAACTATTTCTTTACTCATACGATCTCTTGAGTGCCGTCGACATAGGATTTCAAATCTGTTCCGTATTCTTAGAGTTCCAGAAGGCTTTTGACGCCGTACCTCACAAGCAACTTGTAATCAGTTTGCGTGCATATCGAATATCGTCTCATATATGAGACTCGATTCATGATTTCCAGTCAAGCCCCTGAAGATGGGAAGTCGTCTTCAGGGGTTTGATTTTTGACTACGAACATGGGTGTTGGGGGGCGGCTTTGTGGCTAATGTGACCCTGTTGCCACCTCGATTCATGATTTCCAGTCAAGCCCCTGAAGATGGGAAGTCGTCTTCAGGGGTTTGATTTTTGACAACGAACATGGGTGTTGGGGGGCGGCTTTGTGGCTAATGTGACCCTGTTGCCACCTGTGAATGCTGTTTTAATGCAGCGACACCGGTTGTGACAATAAAGAAATCACCAATGGCTTGATGTTCATTTTACTTCCATTCATTACGATGTTTAGCTACAGTGTCTGCCCGCATTACAAAGTTCTATTCGCTTGTGTCTCGCGGCGAAAAAAAACACGTAAGCTGATGTATGAGCTGAATCGTGTTTGGGTAAAGAATAAAGTTGGCCACATATGAATGTAGTTAAACAGTATGAAACATATGACTCGCTAGAAACGCATAGTGCTCTTGACAAATGACTTTAAAATTACAGATGTTTCCTAACACAAAAATCTGAACATCTCTCCATTTAAAATTAGCGTCAAAATAGGCACAGACGCTGCACGGCGTATACACCTGACGCCGGGGATGAGGCTGTTCCTCTGCGCATAACCCAAAATGTCTCACCTCCTTGCACCAGAACAGAAAGAAATTTGGAGGGGGCCAACTGACACACAGACAAGATGAATTTTCAATGGTGGTCTCCTCCAACTAGAGGATAGGAGAAACAATGCCTGGTACGTTTGCTCACAATTTTCCATCTGTTAAACGTCTAAAATTTGAACAAGCACTTGTGCGTAGCTCTGAGAGAACCACTTGCGCGACCATACGATAAGGAAAGCCGAGCAGACAAAGACCTCGCCACACCACTGCCTGCAGCCAGCTACGAAACATTCAACTGGACGGCCGCTTTCAGCCCCTGCTACAAAGCTCACCCAAGGACGTACACTTGAATTTACCAATGTGATATTCATTTCCAGTGACGCCCAAATCTGGGACGCATCAGTATTTAGGACAGTTACTACGTAGTGCATAAGGTAATGAATATGAAACGCAATAAAACATGAAGATAAAAATCAGTGAGTTTGGTTCCCAAAGCGATTCCCACCCTCCACACCCCCACCCGCCACCCCGTAACACGATTAAAAAACCAAACACGAGAAAACGCAGGAATGGCACTTACACACTGCATAACTTGATAAAAGTAGAAAATGGCATGAAAGATCGATTGACTTCCGCCCTTCAACTGCAAGCAGGTTCAAATGGATATGGACTGCAGTAGTTATACGGAAACGAAGAAGCTTGCGCAAGATAGAGTAGCTTAGAGAGTTCCATCAAACCATTCTACCGACTGAACAACACAACAACAACACTGAGGGCTTGGATTCAGTAGGCAAACGGTGTATTCTGGCACTCTTATAGTTGATATGCGCATCCAGACCAAAAGTAAGGCCGGCCTTTGTGGCCGAGCGGTTCTAGGCGCTACAGTCTGGAACGCGCGACCGCTACGGTCGCAGGTTCGAATCCTGCCTCGGGCACGGATGTGTGTGATGTCCTTAGTTAGGTTTAAGTAGTTCTAAGTTCTAGCTGACTGATGACCTCAGAAGTTAAGTCCCATAGTGCTCAGAGACATTTGAACCAATTTGAACCAAAAGGAAGGAATACCATAGACAGGCATAGTGGACAATTCTCCGCTATATGTTAAGTTGACATAACGAATGGGAGTGATGTAGGATAGTGGTACGTAATGTGTAAATTAATTAGAAGTTAAGATCCAATTGCTGACGTTCATCAGTTAGAGACCGAAATGAAACTAACTATACTTGACTTAGAGGATTAACACTTGAGGTACATTAGCTTTCAGCAGCGACTGAACGTAGGCGATTGATGCTCTAGTCATAGACGATCAGTCTTCGTTTCGTTTTATTAACGTACACTTTACTATATATGTGTCCAAAGCAGAAACATTCAAAAATGGTTCAAAGGCTCTTAGCACTATGGGACAACATCTGAGGTCATCAGTCCCCTACACTTAGAACTACTTAAACCTAACTAACCTAAGGACATCACACACATCCATACCGGACGCAGGATTCGAACCTGCGACCGTAGCAGCAGCGCGGTTTCGGACTGAAGCGCCTAGAACCACTCGGTCACAGCGGCCGGGCAGAAACATTCCAAAACAATAATAGATAGTTGTAATTCACAAGTTGGGATGAACACAGACCCGGAAAGAAACGTCCTAGAAAAAGTTTGCTTTTAAAAGCCAATATCCTAGAAGCTAAACACTGACTCAGAGATATGCTCCATTCCCACGGAAGACATCCAGCCACTCGAATATGCAACGAAGTATTTTGATGATCGTATCTGAAATCAATATTCATGACACCAGCAAACTAAACTATCTTTCTCCTAAATTAGTTTATCATCTGCTCGTTACGTAAATCCAAACTTCGTAAAGTGTCTACCATGTACATTACGACACCAAGATTTGCAGAAGCAGCTGCAGCGCAGTGTCCCATACTCGTAATGGACAAAAGTTTTAGATACCAAGATTGTTTCGTAGAGCAATTTCAGCTTTGTACATTTTATTTTGCACCGCTACGGTCGCAGGTTCGAATACTGCCTCGGGCATGGATGTGTGTGATGTCCTTAGGTTAGTTAGGTTTAAGTAGTTCTAAGATCTAGGGGACTGATGACCTCAGAATTTAAGTCCCATAGTGCTCATAGCCATTTAAACCATTTTACTTTACGTACAAAGGGCTCTTATTATAATTTGAACTTATAATATAAGACAAGTAACTATCTACTCGTTGGGAATTACATAACTTTCTGTCCTGAATCAATTTTTTTTCTAATGCGAAAGAATAATTATTGGTGTAGTGCGTATTGCAGCTGTCAGAAAGTAACTTGAAACGTCTCTGTGTAGTCGTTTCAAGAGACGCTTGTCTCACTGGATTCTGTGCATCGTATTCTGTCCACCGCCTGATTCCGATTTAATGTATTAACTCTCCCAAAAATTCTGAGCAATCAAACTAAAGCTTATTAAATGATATTATGTTTGATTTTTTATGCTCCATGGGAAACCATGACCTGTATTTATTAAGATTTCCCTTCACTCTAACTTAAGTGTGCGTGAATGTTACTGAATGAGTGTTTTTTTGCGTGTGGTTTCGGTTTTTTTTGCGGGGGACGCTGAGCTGGTTGTCGTCTGCTAGGAGCAGGTGATGTTTGCTTTCCGTTTAGAGGGTAGCACAAGATGACCAACTTAGGGTCCCAGTATCTGGACAGAGAGGTTTACCCCTTTTAGTCTGAGGTTGGTTCGTCTGTCAGGTTGGTGGCGGAAGCCTACCCCTCTGGTAGCTTCCGTTGCACCGGCAGTTGGGCGAAGCCCGGTGCAGAAAGGACACACTGCAGCTAGTGGTTCGTGAGCACAGTTCGTAGTTCCTTCAGAGGGTTTCTGCTGATAGGAAGTAGGAAGAATTAGAGCTTTCCTATGTTAAACTCATGGAATACTTAAGTACTTCAGCTTAACTGAAGCGCGTGTAGTTATGTATTTTCGGAATGTGGCATAATTATTTTGTTAAAAAACTCGGCGAAGATGGTGGTTGAAATTAAAAGTGCAGAAGTTGATTTGTTCCTTTCCGACACCATGGTCTGGAATTTGTAGCCATTGAATATATTTACGAAACTAGTCAGTATAACTTTGGGTAAATGTGAGCTTAATAGTGTTTTGGAGCGAGTGTGATTTTTATTGCGCTTGTTTTCTATATTTTCGTGGAAGATGCTATTCTCTCTTTGTGTTCGTCTCGAACATCCACATATCGGTACCAGCAGATTATTTTGTACCCTCCATGTTTTACAATGTAATTGAATATTGTGTTCTCTATATGGTCCATGACATAATCTGTCTCATAGATGAAACACATAACAGAATAGAAGAGCTACACAGTGACATCAACACAGTACACCAACAAATCCACTTCACAATGGAATTAGAAAACAACAAGAAACTAAATTTCTTGGATCTTACAATCACAAGAAACAACCACCGACATGAATTCTCCACCTACAGAAAACCGACATCCACATGCACTGTTATCCACAGCTAATCCAACCACCCGACAGTGCATAAATATGCCAGTTCCACACACATGTTCCACAGGATAAGCAGAACACCTCTTAAACCAGAAAATTACACACAGGAACTAAATATAATCATTGCTGTTGAAAACGACTACAAAGCAGACGTCATAAACAAACTCAACAAACTAAAACGGAAACATGCAGTACACACAGACAACACAGCAGACCACACCACTTCAGAAAAAAGAGAGTGATGGTAGACACTAACTTACGTTAACAAAATATCACATAGAATAGGAAACATCTTGAAAAAGCAAGGGATCCCAATAACATTCAGAACAAACAATACAGTTCAGAAAAGACTAAGACCAGTCAGAAAAACCTCACACAAATTCAGCAACGCTGCTATACATCAACTCACTTGCAACTCCTGTAAGGCCGACTACGTAGGACAAACAAGACGAAATTTCCGAACAGGGTACACAGAATACATGAGAGCTCTAAAAAGTGACAGCACACGTTCAACTTTTGCAGGACATCTAATGAACAAAAACCATAACCTCACTAATATCGAAAACGATCTACGCATTCTGAAAAACAGCAACAGTCTATACTGACAACTAACAATAAATGAAAATTACTACACACAAATGGCCATAGTCGAAGGGAAAAATGTAATAAATGAAAACACAACACTCTGCAACAACACACTCTTTACCGCTCTGAGAGAACTGACCAAGAACACAGAACAGAAAGCACACACATGCAAAAGAACCACTTCCCCAACACACACAGAGACATAAATAATGAACAGAAGTTGTCGTAATTTGCGCTACAGTTTTTCATAGCCGTTCTCGCCACATACGATACGCCTCTCGCGACACACGCAAACAGCAAGATGGCGTAATACTCTGGATCATAAACAAAGTGCGAAAGTTTTATTTTTCTGTGTATAAAAGCAGCCACATACCATCCAACGAACGTGAGTACACGAATAGCTAAGCAACAGCTCAGTACATACCAAATAATTGCTTTCCACAACACTACCACAACCCCAAGTATATACTGCTGACATGCGAAGTTCATATCTTAGTATTTTTTTACTAACAGCCGCTCATATTGTTGCAGATGACATGATGTTCGCTAAGTAAAAAGACGGCACGAAAAAAGGAGAGCACAGAAAGTATGTCGCAAACAGCACCAATAATTGCTTCAAATATGCTGTAACATACAATAAATAAGGTAGTATGAAAGTATCAATAGAAAACTATATTTCAAAAGACGAATTGTAAAAATGTAATAATTTTTTACTGTGTTTGTACAACCATGCCATTTTTTGCATGTTTTAGATTAAAAATCCCGCTGATGATGGTGATATTTGTCGCCGAGACTAGTTTGGGATAATAAAGAAATAAACGAATAACAAGGTGTTTTCCATCAAGACGGACTCAGTTTCTGATATTACTGCGAAATACAGTGTTACGCAACATAAGTAAAAACATATACACCAGTTTGAATCTTTTTTCCAGAAATGTGAGTGCACTTGAATCGTAAACGCCAGGCAGGCACGACTCCGAAACGAAATGCACCAATTGTGTAAGTTCCAAAACCGAACACAAACTCATTCCGTATCGGGGGAATGTGGCGGGTAACACTAAGGCTGCGGACACAGTGGCACTGGCACCCACAATGCTCGTCAGACGCCGCCGCCAAAGGTTACCCGATAAAATCATACGACAGCTTGATCACTGGGCATCCGATATCGGTCGTCTGTTTTCGACGGGCTCTTGGAGGTTAGGTTAGGTTAGAATGTATTTTATGTGTAGAGTAGGCTATATTTTAAACTCCAAGGACGGGATGGATACCACGACGCCTCTGTGCTTGGAGACGAGCGCTGCACTGCGAATGTTGTTATTACAGAAATGCAAGTAAGTGAGCCATATCCGTCTCGAAAAGAATGCGGCCAGTACTGTACACTCTGTTCTCAGTTACTAAAATCACCAGACAAGTTTTAGGAACGTACGAGGTGAACGGAGAAACACCACCCGACAAAAGTTAGAACGCTTTAATCTTGTGACGTCTCTTCCCTTCTCTCACCGGTGAATAGTATCAGAAGGGACGAGTACCTTACAAACTAACAAGCCGTAATTGATGTTTTTCATATTTATAGGCGTGTATCACGAAAATACGTAGCTTCAGAGACACGCTGCACTATCTCTCCCAAACAAGTTGTTCGGAATGTGGTTTATTATTTATGCTAGAGTGACAGGACGTGAAACTTCGGTGTGTAAAGTTTTTGACAGTGAGATTATGAGCACATAATGGTTCATTTACGTGGTGAAAGTACTTGTTTCTATTATATGACGCATGGATAAAATATGTGTGTAAGTAAACAAATGTTGTGTAATTAATAAAAGGTAGATTTGTAGTTTCACAGCAGCTCATTTTATTCTCAAATTGGCGAAAGTGAATACAGTAAAGACAGAATATACAGATAATCAGATTCTACTACACTTCACTACTGTCTAAACACTTACCCAGTGGATATGAGAAAAGAAGTGCCAATATTCCCGGAGGCTGTATTATTTCAGATGGAGTGTTGCTTTTAATAAAGAAACTCGCCCACATTCAAATGTCTTTTAATGTAGTTACACAGCTCCACAATTCGGTATAGAATATATTAAAAATTTCGTTATATAGTTATCTGAGGCGCAAGAGCGAACATACTAGATTTTAGATTACTATTTAATGCATCGTAAATACCGTTCAACATATGCACAAAAATATTGAAACTGTACTTTTGAGATTGATGTAATCGACAGATGTCACGTATCAGAATTCACTTCGAGTGTTACCTGAACCAGAACTGCATCTGTAATGCGGGAATCGGAACTTTTAATAGACGTCGAGATCTGTTTTGCTGAATTTATTTAACGTTGTGCAGGCAAACGTCAGTTGACCTCCCGTGACTATCATGGGATAGTGAAAGCCAAACATAAGGTTTGACTCTGAACACCTAAAGCACTGAAAAGTGGAGACACATACGTACAGCACATTTGCAAACTACTTCATATAACAGAATCACCATCCTACTGCCACAAAAAGAACGCCAGTAAGCAGTAAGAATAATTTGTAGGGATCTGATGTCTAAGTATCACAATCCAGAAAGTTCCAGTAGAGCACCTTTCAGCGAAAGATAAGCCATCCTAGTCACTTGAAGAAATTATTTTCCACATTACAAACCACACCTGAAATTTCTGATCGAAATTTAGCCCACTTGTGGTTACGATATTTTTTTATGCTCAGGATGCCACGAACTCCGCCTTTGACTGAACTTACCAGTTTCTCACAGTTCATGTTTCGTGTCGTGCCGGACAGTATGACCGAAAAAAAAAAAACTGATATGAATTTCACGGATTGTCGCCCGAGATACACTACTGGTCATTAAAATTGCTACACCACGAAGATGACGTGCTACAGACGCGAAATTTAACCGACAGGAAGAAGATGCTTTGATATGCAAATGATTTGCGTTTCAGAGAATTCACACGATGTTGCCGCCGGTTCCGACAGCTACAACGTGCTGACATTAGGAAAGTTTCCAACCGATTTCTCATACCCAAACAGCAGTTGACCAGCGTTTCCTGGTGAAACGCTGTTGTGATGCCTCGAGTAAGAAGGAGAAATGAGTACCATCGCGTTTCCGACTTTGATAAAGGTCGGATTGTAGCCTATCGCGATTGCCGTTCATCTTATCGCGACATTGCTGCTCTCGTTGGTCGATATCCAATGACTGTTAGCAGAATATGGAATCGGTGGGTTCAGGAGGGTAATACGGAACGCCGCGCTGGATCCCGACGGCCTCGTATCACTAGCAGTCGAGATGACAGGCATCTTATGTGCATGGCTGTAACGTGTCGTGCAGCCACGTCTCGATCCCTGAGTCAAGAAATGGGGACGTTTGCAAGACAACAACCATCTGCACGAACAGTTCGACCACGTTTGCACCAGCATGGACTATCAGGTCGGAGGCAATGGCTGCGGTTACCCTTGACGCTGCATCACAAACAGGAGCGCGTGCGAAGGTGTACTCAACGACGAACCTGGGTGCACGAATAGCAAAGCGTCATTTTTTTCGGATGAATCCAGGTTCTGTTTACAGCATCACGATGGCGAAATCGCAGTGAACGGAAATTGGAAGCGTGTATTCGTCATCGCTATACTGGCATATCACCCGGCATGATAGTATGTTGTGCCACTGGTTACACGTCTCGGTCACCTCTTGTTCACATTGACAGCACTTTGGACGTTACATTTCAGATGTGTTACGACCCGTGGCTCCACTCTTCATTCGATCCCTGGGAAACCCTACATTTCAGCAGGATAATGCACGACCGCATGTTGCAGGTCCTGTACGGGCCTTCAGGATACAGAAAATGTTCGATTACTGCCCTGACCAGCACATTCTCCAGATCTCTCACCAACTGAAAAAGTCTGGTCAATGGTGGCCGAGCAACTGGCTCATAGCAATACACTGCTCTTGATGAACTGTGGTATCGTGTTGAAGCTTCTTGGGCAGCTGTACCTGTGCACGCCATCCAAGCTCTGTTTGACTCAATGCCCACTCTTATCAAGGCCGCTATTACGGCCAGAGGTGGTTGTTCTGGGTACTGATTTCTCAGGATCTATGGACACAAATTCCGTGAAATGCAATCACATGTCATTTCTAGTGTAATATATTAGTCCAATGAATGCCCGTTTATTGTCAGAATTTCTTCTTGTTGTAGCAATTTTAATGGCCGCTAGTGTATGTACGTCCGGGCTATGAGGTCGGCCCCGTTGTGACCGCGCACGTGATTTGAAACGACCGACCGTCTTTGGCCGTGGGTGAAGTCCACCGATTTCAGTGCCACTGTGACCGTGACATACTGCGTGGCAAAGCAGTGGCCGCTAAATAACGTTCCACAGTCTCCGTTTGTATTCTCTACCTCTTTGATCCAGATCGGTGCGTCTTCCCGACCCTAGTCAAATCACGAGCACGGCGAGCTGCGCTCCAGTTCACCAGTCGGCGGATAATCGCCCTTATCTACCCGACCAGTGAGTGCACTCCGGTACCGTTGAGTCCACGGCCGGTATGCGTGAGGTTGCCGGCGCGTCGGAGTGGAAACGGGCTTCCCGTTGCGGTGGGGGGCGGAAGGCAGCGATGGGAAAGACAAATACCGGCGGTGCGAGGCGAGGCGCGCCGCAACAGGTGTAGTGAGGTGAGGTGAGTGGCTGGAGTGTCGCAGCCACGGCAGCAGGTGCGCTGTGGGAAAGCGAGCCACGGCCGGCTTTTTGTGGCGGGTCCTGCGCCTCCCGCTGCACTCCCCCAGCCTGCGAGAGCGGTCGCGCCGGCGGCGGCGCGGGTACTGCCTGCCACGTCATGTAGTCCCAGTCTGTCCCTACAAGCCTTAATGGCTGTTATGCACGACACGCGAACGCTTGCCGTCGACAGGTATGTGCGAAACAGCCAACAGGACAAGCTGGGCACCGTGGGTGATGAGGTGACAACGTTGTTCTGAGAATGAGATTTCCTCTCTGCAGCGGAGTGTGCGCTAATATGAAACTTCTTGTCAGATTAAAATTGTGTGCCGGACCGAGACTCGAACTCGGGGCCTTTGCCTTTCATCGGCAAGTGCACTACCATCTGAGCTACCCAAGCACGACTCACGCCCCGTCCTCACAGCTTTACTTCTGCCAGTACCTCGTTTCCTACCTTCTAAAGTTTGCAGAAGCTCTCCTGCGAACCCTGCAGAACTAGCACTCCTGAAAGAAAGGATATTGCGGAGACATGGCTTAACCACAACCTGGGGGATGTTTCCAGAATGAGATTTTCACTAGACAGCAGAGTGTGTACTGATATGAAACTTCCTGGCAAATTAAAACTGTGTGCCGGGCCGAGACTCGAACTCGGGACCTTTGCCTTTCGCGGAAGGTTCGGAAGGTAGGAGGCGAGGTACTGGCAGAAGTAAAGCAGTGAGTCGTGCTTGGGTAGCTCAGTTTGTAGAGCACTTGCCCGCGAAAGGCAAAGGTCCCGAGTTAGAGTCTCGGTCCGCCACAAAGTTTTAATCGGCCACGAAGTTTCAACGTTGTTCTGCTTAGAAAGGCCGTTTGCGGTGTGGCCAGTTAGGCCCGGTGAAGGACGCGGGCACACAGGGGGCGCAAGTACTGGCAAAAAAGATGGAAGACTTTATTTAATAAGGCAAGGCTTCCCGTGGAAAATTTTAATGGTAGTGACACACCAAAATCACAATAGTAATCCGTTGTAGTTTCTTCACATTTCATTACAATCAAAATCATTATAAAATCACAATGACAATAATACAGGACACTGTCTTACAACGCCGGATCACTTGGATAAATAACAAATAAATTTCTTTAACCGGAACAAGACCCATAAAATTTGAAATTTGAATATGACTAAGTATACATATTCAGGTAGAAATTTACTTAAATAGTACAAATGTCCATTGAATTCGCATCAGAACTCTCATTACTTCCAATCAGTTGAGGAACAGATTAAGGGCAAGAACACAGATCTGTTAAGGTTTGGCTAGCCAACTTTCCTAAATAAAACTATATGAAATGACTAAAACAATTAAGGAGGTGCTTTAAATTTGACCAAATCAATCTTCAAATTTACTTACTCACTTGATTAATCAACAATATTCTTAGAATGATTACAACTAGAACATGACCATATGTCAATACCCCTAAAATGAGGTTGCTTCAACCTTGCGTGTGAATTAGCGATTGACGCGAGCAGACCAAGGATTCAAATTAATACGAGAGATCCACGAGACGGAAATGACATAGAAATGTACTCAACTTTGCAGTGCAATTGAACTTTAGATGTTATAACTCTCCACTGGAAGGATTGTTGTTGGTGTTGTTGTCTTCAGTCCTGAGACTGGTTTGATGCAGCTCTCCATGCTACTATATCCTGTGCAAGCTTCTTCATCTCCCAGTACCTACTGCAACCTACATCCTTCTGAATCTGCTTGGTGTATTCATTTCTTGGTCTCCCTCTACGACTTTTACCCTCCATGCTGCCCTACAGTACTAAATTGGTGATTCCTTGATGCCTCAGAACATGTCCTACCAACCGATCCCTTCTTCTGGTCAAGTTGTGCCACAAAATTCTCTTGTCCCCAATCCTATTCAATACTTCCGCATTAATTATGTGATCTATCCATCTAATCTTCAACATTCTTCTGTAGCACCACATTTCGAAAGCTTCTATTCTCTTCTTGTCCAAACTATTTATCATCCATGTTTCACTTCCATACATGGCTACACTCCATACAAATACTTTCAGAAATGTCTTCCTGACACTTAAATCTATACTCGATGTTAACAATTTTCTCTGCTTCAGACACGCTTTCCTTGCCATTGCCAGTCTACATTTTATATCCTCTCTACTTTGACCATCATCAGTTATTTTGCTCCCCAAATAGCAAAACTCATTTACTACTTTAAGTGTCTCATATCCTAATCTTATTCCATCAGTATCACCCGACTTAATTCGACTACATTCCATTATCCTCGTTTTGGTTTTGTTGATGTTCATCTTATATCCTCCTTTCAAGACGCTATCCATTCCATTCAACTGATCTCCCAAGTCATTTGCCGTCTCTGACAGAATTACAATGTCATCGGCGAACATCAAAGTTTTTATTTCTTCTCCATGGATTTTAATACCTACTCCGAATTTTTCTTTTTTGTCCTTTACTGCTTGCTCAATATACAGATTGAATAACATCGGGGAGAGGCTACAACCCTGTATGACTCCCTTCCCAATCACAGCTTCCCTTTCATGCCACACGACTCTTATAAGTACCATCTGGTTTCTGTACAAATTGTTAATAGTCTTTCGCTCCCTGTATTTTACCCCTGCCACCTTTAGAATTTGAAAGAGAGTATTCCAGTCAACATTGTCAAAAGCTTTATCTAAGTCTACAAATGGTAGAAACGTATGTTTGCCTTTCCTTAATCTTTCTTCTAAGATAAGTCGTAAGGTCAGTATTGGCTCATGTGTTCCAGTATTTCTACGTAATCGAAACTGATCTTCCCCGAGGTCGGCCTCTACTAGTTTTTCCATTCGTCTGTAAAGAATGCGCGTTAGTATTTTACAGCTACCGGAAGGGTGGAAGGAATCACGCAATAGTGACAACATAACCCAAGATGTAAAGGAGAGGACAGGTCTTCAAATATCTATCTGCCCCCGTGGTGCACTGCTCCCAGTATGCTCGCGTCGACCGCTGCCAATTATCTCTAACACAACACACATCAACGGCAGACAATATTCTGAGACATAAGCAACACAATCTTATCTAGAGAACAGGTGATCACTACAAATGAATAGAAACAAATTAGCCTCCGCAAGTTACTTGGCCAGTGCCAGCCCTTAAACATTGATTAATAAGTTCGCTAAAAGTGATGCCGTAAAGTTAAGGTGACAAGAATTATCTCGGCACACATTTACACGCCAAACTACCAAATGAACTGCAAGGTAGAACAGAGGACGTATCTCAGCGTCTCTTGAAACGCCAGAGCATGACTTACTACTCGTTGCACTTCTAGGTACGTCTTTAACCACGCTTCATGTCAGTCTGTTGGGCGTAGCCACACTTCTTCAACTGCCGTCAAGATAGTTAGGCTCGAAACCGAGGTGAGTGACAAACAACTGAAACAATTGCGAAGGATTTTTAGTATACTGGCATATTCAGTTTAATCGCACGCAACCCACCTAAGCAAGTCAGCGACTCCAATTCAATAGGCTGGCGTAGCTTATAACAGACTCGAAGGATCTTGTCCTTCCGACCTCGAGGAAAACCAAATCACCATGGGCGGTGGATCTGCCCTCACGAGTCAACGCGCCGTAGCCGCTGGCCCTTCTCCTTCGTTGTCCGATTCGTCCTCTCGCCGTCCTGCCTACGTACACAGTCCCACGTGACTCTCGCTCATCGCCAATCCCGACACACCTCCTCACACGCTGCCGTTATATCCGCGCCGCCAAAGATGAGCAGAAGACAAATAAGCATCGAAGTCTAGTCGAAGATCAAAATGACGATCGATGGAAACTGGCGCCAGAAACGCACCAGCTCATCCGGTTATAATCTTACTGTTCTACACATGACCATTAAAATTCTATTTTTTGGACAAATTTTGAAAGCTTCGAGAGGTGCAAGGTATACAAAAGAAAATATTTTTAGCTGCCTTCATTATCTCGTTGTTGTTGTTGTTGTTTTTGTTCTATTGCTGTTGGCTCTAAGTGTTGTCTAGGAGCACATTCTTGAGGATGTAATTTTTATGAAGTTGCGGTTTCTTGAAGACGAAATTACTGATGAAGAGTTTCCTGTTGCTTCGCAATATCCCTTTTCATAAAAACCATCGATTATATTGTTGTTGACAAGATTAGCAAAATACTAGTACTTCCATTAAAAGCATGCCCACCACTACCTACATTCTGCAGTACTAACAACGATCCAAAGAGTTTACAAAGCAAAAGAGTTCACAAACTTTCTTGAAAGAAGAATCATCACTAAGGTATAACGTTATTTTATAATGAATCCAAAAATAAATTTAATAATTAGGGTTAGATTGTGCAATTAATGATAAGAATTTCAAGTATACCATAAATTTCGTAATTCGAAATATTTTTAAAAGAAGAGTAAATTTAACTGCACGAACGGAGTACTAACAAACTGATTTCTTTTTACATATTTTAGCCTGAAACATATCACATCGTACATAAAATCATATGAAGTTCATTCAGTTAGACAGCTGACATAATGTTAACGTATACAAAAATCGATAGTATATGTGGGATCCGTTATTTCTGTAAAAAAAGATAATGTTAGAGGACGGTAACCCATTATACGGTGCAGACTGCATATCAGTCAGGTTCCATTCAGCGTATGCCAGTACAGTACCTCCATATCTACGAGTAACAATGAAATACAACCACTCGCTCATCGGAAGATCTGTACCTGAAGACTGGAAAGATGCACAAGTCACATCGATACCCAAGAACGGAAACAGGAACAATCCGATCAGTTACAGACCCATACCATTAACGATCATTTCCAACTGAGGTTTGGAACATATTCTGTGTTCGAACGTAATGAATTATCTCGAAGTAAAAGATTTATTGACTAATAGTCAGCTTGGACTGGGGAGCAATCGTTGTTGCAAAACACAACTAGCTCTCTATTCTTACGAAGTAATGAGAGATGTCAGAAGTGGTTGTCAAATTGATTACGTACTTTTAGATTTCCAGAAGGCTTTCGACACCTTACCTCACAAGCGACTTCTAATCAAACTGCCTGCCTATGGAGTATCGCCTCTGTTGTGCGACTGGATTCGCAAGTTCCTGTCAGGTACCTATAGTTCATAGTAACTGACGGAAAGTCATCGGGTAAAACAGAAGCAATATCTGGTGTTCCCCAAGGAAGTGTTAGATGCCCTCTGCTGTTTTGATATACATCAACTATACAGGAGACTGAGCAGCCCCCTAGACAGTTTGCAGATGATGCTGTCATTTACCATCTTGTAAAGTTATCGGATCTGCAAAATGATTAAGGCAAAATATCTGTACGGTGCAAAAACTGGCAATTCGCTCTAAATAATGAAAAGTGTGCAGATATTCACATGAGCACTAAAAGAAATCCGTTAAATTTCGGTTACACAATTAATCACTGAAATCCAAATTCTGTAAATTCAGTTAAATACTTAGGGATTACAATTACGATTACAGATAAGAATTGGAACGTTCACGTAGATAATGTTGTTGGTAAAGCAAACCAGTGAAGAAGAATAATATACAGAAGAATGGAAAAGAAAATTGAGAATGCGCTAGGTGACGATCAGTTTGGCTTTAGAAAAAGTAAAGGCACGAGAGAGGCTATTCTGACGTTACGGCTAATAATGGAAGCAAGGCCAAAGAAAAATCGAGACACGTTCATAGGATTTGTCGACCTGGAAAAAGCGTTCGACAATATAAAATGGTGCAAGCTGTTCAAGATTCTGAAAAAAAGTAGGGGTAAGCTATAGGGAGAGGCGGGTCATATACAATATGTACAACAACCAAGAGGGAATAATAAGAGTGGACGATCAAGAACGAAGTGTTCGTATTAAGAAGGGTGTAAGACAAGGCTGTAGCCTTTCGCCCCTACTCTTCAATCTGTACATCGAGGAAGCAATGATGGAAATAAAAGAAAGGTTCAGGAGTGGAATTAAAGTACAAGGTGAAGAGATATCAATGATACGATTCGCTGATGACATTGCTATCCTGAGTGAAAGTGAAGAAGAATTAAATGATCTGCTGAACGGAATGAACAGTCTAATGAGTACACAGTATGGTTTGAGAGTAAATCGGAGAAAGACGAAGGTAATGAGAAGTAGTAGAAATGAGAACAGCGAGAAACTTAACATCAGGATTGATGGTCACGAAGTCAATGAAGTTAAGGAATTCTGCTACCTAGGCAGTAAAATAACCAATGACGTACGGAGCAAGAAAGACATCAAAACCAGACTCGCTCTCGCAAAAAAGGCATTTCTGGCTAAGAGAAGTCTACTAATATCAAATACCGACCTCAATTTGAGGAAGAAATTTCTGAGGATGTACGTCAGGAGTACAGCATTGTATGGTAGTGAAACATGGACTGTGGGAAAACCGGAACAGAAGAGAATCGAAGCTTTTGAGATGTGGTGCTATAGACGAATGTTGAAAATTAGGTGGACTGATAAGGTAAGGAATGACGAGGTTCTACGCAGAATCGGAGAGGAAAGGAATATGTGGAAAACACTGATAAGGAGAAGGGACAGGATGATAGGGCATCTGCTAAGACATGAGGGAATGACTTCCATGGTACTAGAGGGAACTGTAGAGGGCAAAAACTATAGAGGAAAACAGAGATTGGAATACGTGAAGCAAATAACTGAGGACGTAGGTTGCAAGTGCTACTCTGAGATGAAGAGGTTAGCACAGGAAAGGAATTCGTGGCGAGCCACAGAAGGACACTGAAAACATTCAAAGAACGGCAGCTCGTTTTGTGTAATCGCGAAACAGGCGAGAGAGTGCAACGGATATGATGTGTGGGTCAGGATGGCAGTCATTAAAACAGTGGCGCTTTTCGTTGCGGCAGTACCTCCTCGTGAAATTTCAGTCACCAACCTACTCCTCCGAATGCTAAAATATTCTGTTGGCTCCCACCTCCACAGCGAGAAATGGTCATGATGATAAAATGAGAGAAATCAGAGCTCGCACAGAAAGATTTAAGTGCTCGTTTTCCTCGCACACTATTAGAGAGTGGAATCGTAGAGAAATACACTCCTGGAAATGGAAAAAAGAACACATTGACACCGGTGTGTCAGACCCACCATACTTGCTCCGGACACTGCGAGAGGGCTGTACAAGCAATGATCACACGCACGGCACAGCTGACACACCAGGAACCGCGGTGTTGGCCGTCGAATGGCGCTAGCTGCGCAGCATTTGTGCACCGCCGCCATCAGTGTCAGCCAGTTTGCCGTGGCATACGGAGCTCCATCGCAGTCTTTAACACTGGTAGCATGCCGCGACAGCGTGGATGTGAACCGTATGTGCAGTTGACGGACTTTGAGCGAGGGCGTATAGTGGGCATGCGGGAGGCCGGGTGGACGTACCGCCGAATTGCTCAACACGAGGGGCATGAGGTCTCCACAGTACATCGATGTTGTCGCCAGTGGTCGGCGGAAGGTGCACGTGCCCGTCGACCTGGCACCGGACCGCAGCGACGCACGGATGCACGCCAAGACCGTAGGATCCTACGCAGTGCCGTAGGGGACCTCACCGCCACTTCCCAGCAAATTAGGGACACTGTTGCTCCTGGGGTATCGGCGAGAACCATTCGCAACCGTCTCCATGAAGCTGGGCTACGGTCCCGCACACCGTTAGGCTGTATTCCGCTCACGCCCAAACATCGTGCAGCCCGCCTCCAGTGGTGTCGCGACAGGCGTGAATGGAGGGACGAATGGAGACGTGTCGTCTTCAGCGATGAGAGTCGCTTCTGCCTTGGTGCCAATGATGGTCGTATGTGTGTTTGGCGCCGTGCAGCTGAGCGCCACAATCAGGACTGCATACGACTGAGGCACACAGGGCCTGCACCCGGCATCATGGTGTGGGGAGCGATCTCCTACACTGGCCGTACACCTCTGGTGATCGTCGAGGGGACACTGAATAGTGCACGGTACATCCAACCCATCGTTCTACCATTCCTAGACCGGCAAGGGAACTTGCTGTTCCAACAGGACAATGCACGTCCGCATGTATCCCGTGCCACCCAACGTGCTCTAGAAGGTGTAAGTCAACTACCCTGGCCACCAACATCTCCGGATCTGTCCCCCATTGAGCATGTTTGGGACTTGATGAAGCGTCGTCTCACGCGGTCTGCACGTCCAGCACGAACGCTGGTCCAACTGAGGCGCCAGGTGGAAATGGCATGACAAGCCGTTCCACAGGACTACATCCAGCATCTCTACGATCGTCTCCATGGGAGAATAGCAGCCTGCATTGCTGCGAAAGGTGGATATACATTGTACTAGTGGCGACATTGTGCATGCTCTGTTGCCTGTGTCTATGTTCCTGTGATTCTGTCAGTGTGATCATGTGATGTATCTGACCCCAGGAATGTGTCAATAAAGTTTCCCCTTCCTGGGACAATAAATTCACGGTGTTCTTATTTCAATTTCCAGGAGTGTAGCTTGGAGGTGGTTCGCTGAATCCTCTACCACGCAGTTAATTGTGAATTGCAGTGTAATCATGTAGTTGTAGGTGTAGATACAGATAATTATTACGCCAAAATCAACGATAAAGTTGGCATCACCGATTTCGGCAACTGATAGCCATCGTCAGATGTGATAAACTTTCACACTACTTAATTGAACCTAAACTAACTTACGCTATGGGTAGCATACACACCAGTGCCCGAGGGAGGACTCGAACCTCCGACGGTGGGAGCCGCGCAGACCGTGACAAGACGCCTGAGACCACGCTGCTACACCGCGCGGCCCACGACGAGTCTAGTGCGCGGTTCTGAGAACTACGACGCCGGCGTGAACACCACGATTTCATTACGTTATCACGCTACCCACTACAGGACACTGTTGCTCTCACGGCAGTCCATTTTATTGTAACTTCATTTCAACTGTTTCAGGAAGAATTGGTTGCTCTTATTTCATAATTAATGTACCTTCTGTATCAAGGCCTTCTTGATGAGTATCTCTTGCTGTACTTATTTCATTAACGACATGTTTCCTAAAGTGTTCTTTATTGTAGTTAATCCATATCCTCTGGGTAATGCTGGACTAGGTTTAATAATGAATAAAAAAATAGAAACACTGTTAAGCTACTACGAACAGCATAGTGAACCCATTGTTGCAGCCAAGATGGACATGAAGCCCACGCCTAGCACTGTAGTACAAGTTTATATGTCAACTAGTTCCGCAGATGAAGAAGAGATTGAAAAAATGTATGATGCGGTAAAAGATACTATTCATATAGTTAAGGGAGACGAAAATTTAATAGTCATGTGGGACTAAAATTCAATAGTAAGAAAAGGAAGAGAAAGAAAAGGGCTGGGTGAATATAGATTCGGGCTAAGAATGAAAGAGGATGCCGCGTGGTTGAATTTTGACAGAGCACAAGTAACCATAGCTAACACCTGGTTAAACAACCATGATAAAAGGTTGTATACGTGGAAGAGGTCTGGAGACACTGGAAGGTTTCAGATAGAGTGTTTCAGAGTCAAAATCTCATTCTGGAAACATCCCCCAGGCTGTGGTTAAGCCATGTCTCCGCAATGTCATTTCTTCCAGGAGTGCGAGTTCTCCAAGGTTTGCAGAAGAGCTTCTGTGAAGTCTGGGAAGTAGGAGACGAGGTACTGGCGAAAGTAGAGCTGTGAGTACGGGGCGTGAGTCGTGCTTGGGTAGCTCAGATGGTAGAGCACTTGCCCCCGAACGGCAAAGGTCCTGGTTTCGAGTCTTGGTCCGGCACACAGTTTTCATCTGCCAGGAAGTTTCATATCAGCGCACACTCCGCTGCAGAGTGAAATTCTCATTCTAGATTAAATAATGGTTCTACAGAGATTGAGGAACAGAGTTTTAAATTGTACGGCATTTCCAGGGGCAGATGTGGACTCTGACCACATATGAACTGTAGATTAAAATTGAAGAAATAGTGAAAAGATAGGAACTTAAGAAGATGGGACCTGGATAAACTGAAAGAACCAGAAGTTATAGAGAGTTTCAGAGTGAGCTTAGGGAAGGAGTGAAAAAAACAGTGGAAAGAAACACAAGAGAAGAGTGTGTAGGTTTGAGAGAGGAAATAGTGAAGGCAGCAGAGGATCAAGTAGGTTAAAAGACGAGGGCTACTAGAAATCCTTGAGTAACAGAAGAGATATTGAATTTAATTGATGGAAAGACAATACATAAAACTGCAGCAAATGAAGCAGGCGAAGACGAATACAAACGTCTAAAAAATGAGATCGACAGGAAATGCAAAATGACAAAGCAGGGATGGCTAGAGGACAAATGTAAGGATGTACAGTCACATATCACTATATGTAATATAGAAGCTGCTACAGGAAAATTTAAGAGACCTTTCGAGAAAATGGAACCACTTGTATGAATACGAAGGGCTCAAATGAAAAACCAGTTCTAAGCAAAGAAGGGTAAGCAAAAAGGTGGAAGAGGATCTATACAAAGGCGATGTCCTTGAGGGCAATATTATGAAAATGGAAGAAGACGTAGATGAAGATGAAACGGGAGAAATAATACTGCGTGAGGAATTTCACAGATTACTGAAAGACCTGAGTCGAAACAAGGCCCGGAAGTGGACAACCTTCCATTAGAACTCCTGACAGCCTCGGGAGAGTCAGCCATGAGAAAACGCTTTCATCTGGTGAGCAAGATGTATGAGACAGGCGAAATACCCTCAGACTTCAAGAAGAATATAATAATTCCAATCGCAAAAATGCAGGTGTGAAAATTACTTAACTATCAGTTTTATTATTATTTATTTTATGGCCTTCATTGGACCACTCTAGTCAAAAATACAAAGTTATAAACAAGTTGTTACACAGGGATACAGTTTGGCTCAACAATAACAATATGATATTTAAGTAATATAATTATTAGCGTTTATTCTTATATGAAAGGTGTTTTGCTCTTCTGTCTGCCCAATATTTCTTCATTCTTTCAGATATTTTCTTTCTTTCTTCATCTGAAACCACTCTTCCTGTACTCCTTTTATTGATTTTCATTTGTAGTCTGGTTTGCGGGTCTTTCAGTATTCTCTGTCTTGTTTTTTAGGTCATCTACTGTAATTTGGAGTTCTTTTATATCTTCCTGAATTTCTGTGATCCATTTAATGTTGCTCTTTCTATTCCACAATTTTTGTATTATTTTTTTACTAATTCTGTTTTCTGGAGTTCTCATCAGATGTCGAAAGATTGAGATGCATTTCTTCCTGATCGTCCTCATGACTGGTTCTATTTTCTTATATACTGTTTCATTTGATGCTATTCTCCAATGTCCACTTATTTTATACTGTTTATTTATACATGTCCTAATTATTCTTCTTTCTATTTTTAGTATTCTGTCAATTTCTGCTGTATTAGTTGTTATGAAGATAGTTTCAGCTGCATACGCTATTTCTGGTTGTGTAACTGTTTTATAGTGTTTTAATTTTGCATCTTTAGATAGGCTTTTTTGTTGTATGTAGTTTTGGTAATGTAATTTGCGTAGTTGAGTTTTTTATTCCATTCTGCCATGATGGCTTCTCCTTTAGATTGTATGTTATTATTTCGCCTAAATATTTAAATTTATCGACAGTTTTGATTTCCTGTTCTCCCATTGTAATTTTGTTTGCAAGTGGTGGATCAGTTAGCATAATCCCCGTTTCTTCAAATGATATTCTAAGGCCTACTTTCTCTGCCATTTCTTGTAGTGATTTCACTTGTTGCCTGGCTTCTTGAACAGTGTTGGCTAGGAGAGCAAGATTATCAGCGAATCCCAAGCAGTTTAAGCTAATATCTTTAGCTCTTCCAATTATTATCATCTTTGGATTGTCCTTGTACCATTCTCTCATTATGTATTCCAGTGCACAGTTGAACAGTAATGGTGATAGGCAGTCACCTTGTCTTAAGCCTGTTGTTATGAGGAATTGTTCCGAAATTTGTCCTCTAAAGTTCACTTTTTATTTGGTGTTGGTTAGAATGAGTAGTATTATTTTAATTAGTTTTGGATGGAGTCGTAGATTTCTTAAAATTTTTAATACTGAAGCTCTGTGGAGACAGTCATATGCCTTCTTAAAATCTACAAATGCTATTGCCAGAGGTTTGTTCCGTTTCTTGTAGTATGCCATAATCAATTTTAAACTAATTATCTCCTCTGCACAGCTTCTCCATGGTCTGAAACCTCCCTGATATTCCCCTAACTCCTGTTCAATAAGTCATGGCTGCAAAATACTAACACAAATTCTTTACAGACGAATGGAAGAACTGGTAGAAGCTGGCCTACGGGAAGATCAATTTGGATCCCGTAGAAATTTGGAACACACGAGGCAATATTGACCCTACGACTTATCTTACAAGAAAGATTAAGGAAAGGGAAACCCACATTTCTAGCATTTCTAGACTTAGAGAAAGCTTTTGATAATGTTGACTGGAATTCTCTCTTTCAAATTCTGAAGTTTGCAGGTGTGAAATGCAGGCAGCGAAAGGCTCTTTGGCAATTATACAAAGAAAATATGGCGGTTATAAGAGTCAACGGCACGAAACGGAAGCAGTGGTTGAGAAGGGAGTGACACGGGGTTGTAACCTACCCCCGATTTATTCAATCTGTATAGTGAGCAAGCAGTAAAGGAAACAATATAATATTTGGAGTAAATATTAAAATCCATGGAGAAGAAATAGAAACTTTGAAGCTTGTCGACGACATTTTAATTCTGTCAGAGTCAGCAAAGGACCTGGAAGGGCTGCTGAACGGAATGGACAGTGTCCTGAAAGGAGGATGTAAGATGAACATCAACAAAAGCAAAACGAGGATAATGGAATGCAGTCAAAACAAATCAGTTGTTGCAGAGGGAGTTAGGTATGGAAATAAGACACTTAAAGCAGTGAATGAGTTTTGCTGTGTGGGAAGCAAAATAACTGATGATGGTCGAAAGAGAGATGATATAAAATGTGGATTGGCTATGGCAAGGAAAGCTTTGCTGAAGAAGATAAATTTGTTAACATCGAGTATACATTTGTCAGGAAGTCCTTTCCGAAAATATTTGTATAGAGTGTAGCTATGTATCGAAGTGAAACATGGACTATAAATAGTTTAGACAAGAAGAGAATAGAAGCTTTCAAAACGTGGTGCTACAGAAGAATGATGAAGGTTAGATGGGTAGACCACGTACCTAATGAGGATGTACTGAATAGTAATCTGTGGCACAACTTGACTAGAAGAAGGGATCGGTTAGTAGGACACGTTCTGAGGCAGCAAAGAATCACCAGTTTAGTATTGAAGAGGAGTGTGGAGGGTAATCCCCGTAGAGGGAGAGCAACAGATAAATACGGTAAGGAGATTCAGAAGGATGTAGGTGGCAATACTTATTTGGTGATGAAGAAGGTTGCACAGCATAGAGTAGCAGGGAGACCTGCATCAAACTAGTCTCTGGACTGAAGACCACAACAACAACATTGCATTTAAGCTAGTATTTCATAAACAATGCACACAGTAAACGACAGTGGACGCAGAGTGTGCTGTTATCTGCCCCACTTCGCCTATAGACTCGATTTTCCCCCCTCCCATTTCTCCGTAACCCCCCCTTCCATAGCCCCCTAGAAACATAACACGTCAGTATTTTAATTTAATCTATTTTAACACATGATTTATATACTCATTTCACTAAGGTTTTAAGCTCCTCTTAATATTCTTCAGTGTTTGCGGTTTAAAATTGTAACACCCCACCTGTGTGTGTTCACCCCAGGTAATTGACTAACAGATCAACAGAGAGTGCCAAACTGCCGCAATGTCGGATAACGCAAAGAAAGTAATAAGGCCCTGTGACTCCTGATTGAACTGCGGTTTCAGTGTTGACATTAATTGATGCACATTGATGTCATATTCAGCTATTGAACCCCAGATGCAAATGTTGAACATATAATTAATTAAGAAAGTGACTTGAGATTTCAACTACTTGATTGAACACAGATGCAGTTGATTAGCACAGATTTATTTTAACTCACGACCTTCAATAATCACATTACATGACTCTCCTAACAGGCAGTGTCAAATTGTGTTTGCGTGGAGTAAAGTGCAATAACTCAAAAGTAATTCCTATCGACTGGCCCAGGCGTAATGCGAAGTGTGAGAAGAATTCTACAATACACAATCCATGAGACCCTCGTGGAAACTTTGCCGATGTCATCCAACAAATTAATCAGTGGCCGGAGAGGGCGCAATATCACCGAATTCAGCGTGGCAGAGCGGCGTCGTTGTGTGGACGTCGGCTGACCTCGTGGTGCTGCAAGGCTGTGCTCGTCTATTCCCTCCTAGCTATCTTGCTCAGTACATAGCTGAACCAAAACTTCCTATCTCCAAGCTCAATCGTTCTCTTTGCTAAGTCCTAAACAGCAGAGATGATCATTCTCTCTCAGACAAGCTGAGTCAAGAACGCCATGTGTACACTCTAGGCAGGCTGGGAATGGAAGACCACTACTGAGACTTCTGCCAGTCTGCTCTTCACCTCCGTTTCCCCTGCAGCAAAATCACTTATGACAATTGCAGCGCAAATAGCGTTAATTATGTGTTGCTTCCCAACGTCGATCAATGCCTGCTCTGGGATGTGAACAAATTCCCACAAAATTTCCGTTCCTCTTAACCTTCTATTTATTTCCCCCCAGGCCACCCATCGAGGTTAGTGTCTGCACAAACACCAAGTTTTCCGGGATCCTGACTCCCAGGAGAGTACTTCAAATTCCTTGGTCCTACATTCCCATCGGAGGCCGGCGTATTTCCTTTTGTTGCTCTTCACCTGATTTACTTCAAACTCTGTGGACCGTGAACTCAGTGTGAAGTTGCTATAGTCATGAACACGCATATTTTGACCACTGTTGACCGCTCCACCATAGCTTTACATGGCTTTCTCGCATGTTTCCCTGAAAACAGGATGACGGAAATTTATCAACAGGCGTACAAGTTCTCTGTCTGCTTCCCGGTACACCAGCATGGGGTCAACCACCCATGCTGTCAGTCATCTTAAGGTGGCTGGAGGCCGCACCACCTTCCCGCTTTCTCAGAGCTAGAGCTGCCCTAAGTTGTCTATAGCTTCTCTTCGCCGTTCCCTGACCGGCTATGGTCAACTCTAAATACTTCCCTGGGGTAAACTAGCGTCCAGTAAATCGACTCGATTCCACAAAGTTTTCATGTCGTGTGAAATACTTTAAAACCAGCACCCGACATTAACTATTCCACTATCTCCATACTGTACCCTCTACAAGATGCATTGTGCCTTGTCAGTCATTTTGTTCAGCCCTACTGTTCGCTCAATGTCAGTCAGGTTATCTTTAATAACTTCATATAAGGGGCATAGTTCTTGCCATCTTACAAAACTGGGTTGCTTTGAGAATCAGTCTTATGCAAACATAGTTTGTTTATTTTTGTATTTACCCAGACATATTTCGACACCTATGTTTCATCTTCTGTGGGTGGAATTTCTATTTCTGTGAAGAACAACACGAAATTTTTCTAATTTAACTGCTGTAGAACTTAGAGTTATAAACTTTGTGTAAAGTCATGTGAAGTGTTCTAGTGAGCAGAAATTGTGTGAAAAACTGTGTGGAAACAGTACACTGCGTAGACATTGATCGAGACTCCAACCAGACACGCAACAGGACGAAAAGATGTAAGCACAAAAACGCACATAACCTCTACCCACAAAATTCTTGATAAATACGCATTAATTTTCTGCATGGCTAATTTGCAGATGACATGCTGTCCAACGAACGACAAAAAAGAGCTCAAAAATGGGTGTGTAATAATGCAGTTTATTTAGTGATGTAATTTTAAGGCGAGTGTCTAAAGAAAACAAATTCCACATATTATAATTCTTATGCCTACAACAGTAAAATTACTATAAATTTCATGTTGTACTTTACCAAAATAAAAATTCGACCCACGGTAAAGTACTCACAGGTGTCGAGACATGTCTGGGTAAATAAAAAACTAAACAAATTGTGTTTGCATATGGCTTATTCTCGAAACAACCCAATATGATTAATCATTTTAAAGTTTCTTATATATTTAAATTCGTGTCTTCAATTGTCAAGCTGTTATCTGACAAAAGCGTAAGACTCATTTTTGATATCTAAATATGGAAGTCTCAGTGCAGGGCAACAGAGCTATGTGAAAATTTATTTATGAACAGAAATAATTGGATTTCACGCTACACGATACGAAATCCACGCTAGCCGGCAAATCCAAACAATTCGTCTGCGATAACGCAATCTGTTTTCAATGAAATTTACATACGCCATCTTACTGTAAAACAAAATGACAGAGTCTAAAACGTTGGCTCTGAATATTGCTGTCTTGATCTTCAATCCGTATCAGAAACGAAATTGTAATTGCACAGCAAATGAACATAAAAATTAATGCACCTGACTTTCTGAAAATTCACAAGACAGCACTTTGCTGAAATCTTTTACTGGTATTAAGCGTTTGATCTAATAGTACTATTATTTTCAAAAAAAAAAAAAAACGCTCTGCAATCACTGTGCGTTACAGTGGACATAAACTTTGATGGTAATTAAATTTAATGGCCATGTTGTGCGCAAGAAACGCTTGTCTGCCCCGCAACTTGTTGCTATTAGGAATAATGATGTGACTGTTATAAATCAAATTTCATTTGTTGTACATTCGATGTTCAGTGCGAGAAGGTATCTTACCAATTTTCATAAATGCTTCTCAGTGTACATCTTGTAATGTAGAATGCGAGAGGGCAAATAAGGTCTTAAGAGTGAATAAAAATGGCGAACTCATGTTAACGACAAATAAATGACAAGAAAGACTCAAAGTTTAACTGTGCTTCATTATGCCATAACAACAATACACCACCTTCTCATAAAGTTCCCACACGTAGACAAGTTAGCAAAATATTTCTTAATAACTCTCTTGTGTACAGTTGCCTCTCTTGACACTTGCTTCATAAGACAAGACTACACGTTTCATTAGAAAACTTATACACCAAAGTTCAACCATACGCAGTGTTCTACAATGAGAAGCTACAGTTACAAATATAAAAGAACTGGATTACCTTAAATGTTGGCGTCAGTCGTCCGTTAACACATTCTCATTTGCTCATTATCTTTCCTCAAAACATGTTGTAGTGGTCTTCAGTCCTGAAACTGGTTTGAGGCAGTTCTCCATGCTACTCTATCCTGTGCAAGCTCCTTCATCTCCCAGTACCTACTCCAGCCTACATCCTTCTGAATCTGCTTAGTGTATCCATCTATGGTCTCCCTCTACAATTTTTACCATCCACGCTGCCCTCCAACGCTAAATTTGTGATCCCTTGATGTCTCTTAAGATGTCCTACCAACCGATCTCTTCTTCTAGTCAAGTTGTGCCACAAACTTCGACCCTCCCCAATCCTATTCAATACCTCCTCATTAGTTATGTGATCTACCCATCTAATCTTCAACATTCTTCTGTAGCACCACATTTCGAAAGCTTCTATTCTCTTCTTGTCCAAGCTATTTATTGTCCATGTTTCACTTCCATACATGGCTACACTCCATACAAATACTTTCAGAAACGACTTCCTGACACTTAAATCTATATTCGATGTTAACAAATTTTTCTTCTTCAGAAACGCTTTCCTTGCTATTGCCAGTCTACATTTTATATCCTCTCTACTTCGACCATCATCAGTTATTTTGCTCCCCAAATAGCAAAACTCCTTTACAGCTTTAAGTGTCTTATTTCCTAATCTAATTCCATCAGCATCACCTGACGTAATTCCACTACATTCACTTATCCTCGTTTTGCTTTTGTTGATGTCCATCTTATATCCTTCTTTGAAGACACTGTCCATTCCGTTCAACTGCTCTTCCAAGTCCTTTGCCGTCTCCGATAGAATTACAATGTCATCGGCGAACCTCAAAGTTTTTATTTCTTCTCCCTGGATTTTACTACCTACTCCGAACTTTTCTTTTGTTTCCTTTACTGCTTGCTCAATATACAGATTGAATAACATCGGGGAGAGGCTACAACCCTGTCTCACTCCCTTCCCTACCACTGCTTCCCTTTCATACCCCTCAACTCTTAAAACTGCCATCTGGTTTCTGTACAAATTGAAAATAGCCTTTCCCTCCCTGTATTTTACCCCTGCCAACTTCAAAATTTGAAAAAGAGTATTCCAGTCAACATTGTCAAAAGCTTTCTCTAAGTCTACGAATGCTAGAAACGTAGGTTTTCCTTTCTTTAATCTTTCTTCTAAGATAAGTCGTAGGGTCAGTGTTGCCTCATGTTCCAACATTTCTACGGAATGCAAGCTGATCTTCCCCGAGGTCTGCTTCTACAAGTTTTTCCATTCGTCTGTAAAGAATTCGCGTTAATATTTTGCAACTGTGACTTTTTAAACTGATAGTTCGGTTATTTTCACATCTGTCGACACCTGCTTTCTTCGGGATTGGAATTATTATATTCTTCTTGAAGTCTGACGGTATTTTGCCTGTCTCATACATCTTGCTCAACACATGGTAGATTTTTGTCAGGACTGGCTCTCCCAAGGCAATAGTTCTAATGAAATGTTGTCTACTCCCGGGGCCTTGTTTCGACTCAAGGCTTTCAGTGCTCTGTCAAACTCTTCACGCAGTATCGTATCTCTCATTCCTCTTCATTTACATCCTCTTCCATTTCCATAATATTGTCCTCAAGTACATCGCCCTTGTATAGACCCTCTATATACCTTCCACCTTTCTGCTTTCCCCTCTTTGCTTAGAACTGGGTTTCTATCTGAGCTCTTGATATTCATACAAGTGGCTCCCTTTTCTCCAAAGGTCTCTCTAATTGTTCTGTAGGCAGTATCTATCTTACCCCTAGTGAGATAAGCCTCTACATCCTTACATTTGTCCTCTAACCATGCCTGCTTAGCCATTTTGCACTTCCTGTCGATCTCATTTTTGAGACGTTTGTATTCCTTTTTGCCTGCTTCATTTACTGCATTTTTATATTTTCTCCTTTCATCAATTAAATTCAATGTTTCTTCTGTTACCCAAGGATTTCTACTACCCCTTGTCTTTTTACCTACTTGATCCTCTGCTGACTTCACTACTTCATCCCTCAGAGCTACCCACTCTTCTTCTACTGTATTTATTTCCCCCATTCCTGTCAATTGTTCCCTTATGCTCTCCCTGAAACTCTGTACAACCTCTGATTTAGTCAGTTTATCCAGGTCCCATCTCCTTAAATTCCCACCTTTTTGCAGTTTCATCAGTTTTAATCTACAGTTCATAACCAATAGATTGTGATCAGAGTCCACATCTGCCTCTGGAAATGTCTTACAATTTAAAACATGGTTTCCTTCTCTCCCTTTTCCTACTACCGAATTCCAGTCACCCATGACTATTAAGTTTTCGTCTCCCTTCACTACTTGAAATATGTCTTTTATCTCATCATACATTTCTTCAATTTCTTCGTCAACTGCGGAGCTAGTTGGCATATAAACTTGTACTACTGTAGTAGGCGTGGGCTTGGTGTCTATCTTGGCCAGAATAATGCGTTCACTATGTTGTTTGTAGTAGCTTACCCATACTCCTATTTTCTTATACATTATTAAACCTACTCCAGCATTACCACTATTTGATTTTGTATTTATAACCCTGTATTCACCTGACCAAAAGTCTTGTTCCTCCTGCCACCGAACTTCACTAGTTCCTACTATATCTAACTTTAACCTATCCATTTCCCTTTTTAAATTTTCTAACCTACCTGCCCGATTGAGGGATCTGACATTGCACGCTCCGATCCGTAGAACGCCAGTTTTCTTTCTCCTGATAACGACGTCCTCTTGGGTAGTCCCCGTCCGGAGATCCGAATGGGGGACTATTTAACCTCCAGAATATTTTACCCAAGAGGACGCCATCATCATTTAATCATACAGTAAAGCTGCATGCCCTCCGGAAAAATTACGGCTGTAATTTCCCCTTGCTTTCAGCCCTTCGCGGTACCAGCACAGAGAAGGCCGTTTTAGTTAGTGTTACAGGGCCAGATCAGACAATCATGACTGTTGCCTCTGCAACTACTGAAAAGGCTGCTGCCCCTCTTCAGGAACCTTACGTTTGTCTGGCCTCTCAACAGATACCCCTCCGTTGTGGTTGCACCTACGGTACGGCTATCTGTATCGTTGAGGCACGCAAGCTTCTCCACCAGCGGCAAGGTCCATGGTTCATGGGGGGCCTCAAAATATGTTACTACAAAATCCTTTTTAAATAATGCAGCCTCCACTACACAGCAGGCTTTCGTACTCTTTAAACCAATTGCAGTGCCAGACTACCCAACAGAATCTGCTACTGTTACTCTGACTTACTCCGACGAAGCAAAGATAACCTCTCTGACTCTCTGGCCTCAAGCAGAATCGTACATAGTAGAATATCGTTACATAGATATTACAGAGATCGATTACATTCATCAGATTCGCAACTTCATTCACGTTTGTGGCCAAAACTTTCTAAAGAACTTCATGGCAAACACAACAACCCCCTTTCAAATTCATTGATATATCTTGTCATTGTTCATAATATTCAGAGTGTATAACTGGAATTGTTACATTACATCATGGCGAAGCAGTTAGTGATTTTATCGCATCTAAACAAGGCGCACAATTTCCGAAGCCGGCAATGTTATAATTTTAATTATTAAGCAATCTTCATGTCACAAATTGTTACGTGACTGGAGCATATTGTGACAACAATTTCATCACATCATAGGTCACAAAAATCTACTTAAGGTCGAGTATGCAGCCTGTCAAATTTAGTTATATTATTGACAGAAAAAGACGCAGGTGCTAAACTTGACTTCAGTGACATAATCAAAGAATGTGCTTTATTCGAAACAAGGAAATGGAAAGTAAAGGTGTAATAAAAGCACAGTTCCTGGAAACAGATATTTGCTTAGTACTCAGTTATAGCCCTTTATATTCTACTTTTAATTAATAATTTATGCAGTGTTAATAATTTAGAAACAACTAAAATATGTTCATTATAATTCAATGTGTACTAAAACCATTGTACGATAGCTGCCATAATATACACCCCTGGAAATGGAAAAAAGAACACATTGACACCGGTGTGTCAGACCCACCATACTTGCTCCGGACACTGCGAGAGGGCTGTACAAGCAATGATCACACGCACGGCACAGCGGACACACCAGGAACCGCGGTGTTGGCAGTCGAATGGCGCTAGCTGCGCAGCATTTGTGCACCGCCGCCGTCAGTGTCAGCCAGTTTGCCGTGGCATACGGAGCTCCATTGCAGTCTTTAACACTGGTAGCATGCCGCGACAGCGTGGACGTGAACCGTATGTGCAGTTGACGGACTTTGAGCGAGGGCGTATAGTGGGCACGCGGGAGGCCGGGTGGACGTACCGCCGAATTGCTCAACACGTGGGGCGTGAGGTCTCCACAGTACATCGACGTTGTCGCCAGTGGTCGGCGGAAGGTGCACGTGCCCGTCGACCTGGGACCGGACCGCAGCGACGCACGGATGCACGCCAAGACCGTAGGATCCTACGCAGTGCCGTAGGGGACCTCACCGCCACTTCCCAGCAAATTAGGGACACTGTTGCTCCTGGGGTATCGGCGAGGACCATTCGAACCGTCTCCATGAAGCTGGGCTACGGTCCCGCACACCGTTAGGCCGTCTTCCGCTCACGCCCCAACATCGTGCAGCCCGCCTCAGGTGGTGTAGCGACAGGCGTGAATGGAGGGACGAATGGAGACGTGTCGTCTTCAGCGATCAGAGTCGCTTCTGCCTTGGTGCCAATGATGGTCGTGTGCGTGTTTGGCGCCGTGCAGGTGAGCGCCACAATCAGGACTGCATACGACCGAGGCACACAGGGCCAACACCCGGCATCATGGTGTGGGGAGCGATCTGCTACACTGGCCGTACACCTCTGGTGATCGTCGAGGGGACACTGAATAGTGCATGGTACATCCAAACCGTCATCGAACCCATCGTTCTACCACTTGGTGTTCCAACAGGACAATGCAAGTCCGCATGTATCCCGTGCCACCCAACGTGCTCTAGAAGGTGTAAGTCAACTACCCTGTCCAGCAAGATCTCCGGATCTGTCCCCATTGAGCATGTTTGAGACTGGATGAAGTGTCGTCTCACGCGGTCTGCACGTCCAGCACGAACGCTGGTCCAACTGAGGCGCCAGGTGGAAATGGCATGGCAAGCCGTTCCACAGGACTACATCTGGATCGTCTCCATGGGAGAATAGCAGCCTGCATTGCTGCGGAAGGTGGATATACACTGTACTAGTGTCGACATTGTGCATGCTCTGTTGCCTGTCTATGTGCCTGTGGTTCTGTCAGTGTGATCATGTGATGTATCTGACCCCAGGAATGTGTCAATAAAGTTTCCCCTTCCTGGGACAATGAATTCATGGTGTTCTTATTTCAATTTCCAGGAGTGTATGTAAAGTATCGGGGAAGCAGGTTGCTAGCCTTACTTGCCCCGAGTCCCAATGGGACGGTTGAGGGACTTACCGGTGGATTTGGTAGTCTTTGCCGTATGATCACAAAGGTGACCACGACTCAGAATATGTCCGAGATGCCCAGCCTTATTCCAAAGTAACTGGTATCCCGATTGTCGGGACCACTTACTTGGCCACTCATACGTTGCCCGTGGTTTCATGAACTAGGACATGACTACAGGAACCCACACCATGAACCACAAGTAATGTCAGTGGGAGAGAAATATAAACGGATTGCCCGCATCTCGTGGTCGTGCGGTAGCGTTCTCGCTTCCTTCGCCCGGGTTCCCGGGTTCGATTCCCGGCGGGGTCAGGAATTTTCTCTGCCTCGTGATGACTGGGTGTTGAGTGTTGTTCTTAGGTTAGTTAGGTTTAAGTAGTTCTAAGTTCTAGGGGACTGATGACCATAGATGTTAAGTCCCATAGTGCTCAGAGCCGTTTGAAGAAATAAACGGTTTGAGTGCCAAATAGCTGGAACAAAGTTAGAACAGGTGGACGGTTTCAAGTACTTAGGATGCATATTCTCACAGGATGGCAACACAACATAGTGAAAGAACTGGAAGCGAGATGTAGCAAAGCTAATGCAGTGAGCGCTCAGCTACGATCTACTCCCTTCTGCAAGAAGGAAGTCAATACCAAGACTAAGTTATCTGTGCACCGTTCAATCTTTCGACCATACTTTGTTGTATGGGAGCGAAAGCTGGTTGGATTCTGGTTACCTTATCAACAAGGTTGAGGTTACGGATATGAAAGTAGCTAGAATGATTGCAGGTACTATTAGATGGGAACAATGACAGGAGGGTGTCCACAATGAGGAAGTCATGAAAAACTGGGAATGAACTCTATAGATGTAGCAGTCAGGGCGAACAGGTTTAGATGGTGGGGTCATGTTACACGAATGGGAGAAGCAAGATTACCCAGCAGTAGAGGGTAGGAAGAGCCGGGGCAGACCAAGGAGAAGGTACCTGGATTCGGTTAAGAATGATTTTGAAGTAATAGGTTTAACTTCAGAAGAGGCACCAATGTTAGCACTGAATAGGGGAACATAGAGGTATTTTATAAGGGGACTATGCTCCAGACTGAACGCTGAAAGGCATAATCAGTCTTAAATGACGACGACGATGATGATGAGTAGTGTAATTTACCGTACCAGTACATACGTCAGCGTTGTTATTTCTTCTGCATTGGCTGTTGTAAGATGTTCGCCTGGAGACGTGGATTTTAGTGCCATGAAACCGGTAATGATCCAACAATAAAGCAGTAGATACTGCTGAAGCGGTTATTAATACCCAAGATGACAAATTCGCAGAGTCTTTCCACTCCATTTAACCTGCTCCGTTGTTGCTCGCCACAATCGTCGCCAGGCGATGATATTAACGTGGGTTGTGTTTCGCTCTGTGACCGTTGCCATATATCCTGAAACTTGACCGGTGATTGGCGGCTTCGAGTTCGCTCCAGTACTGCAGTCTTTGACTCTGTTAGCGCTCTTCTCGATCTCTGAACAGATGCAGGGTAATTACACCCCGCAGGCAGAGGGCAGTGAGGCTGCAGCGTATATGAGCAAGGCACCTCAGCGAGCGGGAACTTGCGATGAGCCAGAAGCGTGTAGCGAGATTGCACAAGCGTACAGCTGCAGCCTATGCTACGTTTATGCTGCATCCTCGCTGCTGGAACCTCGCACCTCGCAGCACGCTGCTAGTGCATCTTAGCTCGCCGGAAGCCCTGTCACATTTACGCTGCAGCCTTGCTGCTCACCGGGAGTAATTACCCTGCAGCTGTCCACATAGCTCACGGAGGCTTACTCCGGTACTACACTATCATATATCTTTGACAAAGAAATGTGATCAAATATTCGTCAAATTTCTTTGACAAAGATCTTTGACGTGGCACTGAAAAGGGGTGTTACACAGTTCTCAGATTTTTTGTCAAATTTCAAGATGGCGGACAACTACAGCTCGTTATAATACGTTGCAATTGCTTTTACCGTAGTTGCACTGTGTGAGCATTTGGAAGAAAAAGCGGCGGAGAAAAGCAAAGATACTTGGGTGCAGCCATGGGTATCACGTTGAGATAGTAAAATCATTCGGCAAAATTTGTTACGATAGCTGCAAGTGGACTATGTCAAGTGGAATATAAATTACTTACGAATGGATGAGAGCGTACTACATTATTTGCTCAGTAAAGCAGCATCTCCTATTAAAAAACAGAATACTCACTTCATAAATGCAATGCGACGCTGCGATATCTTGATACACGAGAGAGCTACTCTAGTTTACAGCACAGTGATCGATTGCCACAGCACACGTTAACCTAAATAATTCTAGAAGGGTGTGACGCGGTTTATAAAGCACTGAATGGGGAACATACGAAGGTAAATAAATGCCTGTTACACTACATGGCCAATAACAGTTATTTCTATTTTTGAATAATTTGATTAAAAGAATTGGTGTTCCAACAACTTCAAAATTAATAAAAAGTACGAAACAGATGACACGCTTTTTGGCTTGAGCAATAGAGAGTGGGAAAATAGACGAAGCGGAATGAAATACTAGGAAATACATTTTTATTTTTATTTTCGATTGTGACCACAGCCTTCATTCCGGCTTGCTAAAAGCCTGCCTGGATGTTTCCAGATGTAGAGATGGATGGCTATAGCTGTGACTGTGGATATGAAGTCTGCTGTAGCGTATTCCACTTGCTTATCACCACGCGATTAATAGCGTGCATTGTGCCCCTTGGTTACCCTCCCTCCTCCCCCACCATAGTCGAAGCAAGGTAGATCCGAAAGAACACACTAAACGTGAAGCCATGTTTACAAACACACTACAGATATGTCAAACAGCTGTAGCGATGCTAGCGTTCCAAGTGGTTACATTTCACATTATAGTGAACAAAAGGCGAGGCTGTAGATTGGATCATATTTTTTGACGAAAAGGCGAGATTTGACAAAATTTCCTATTACACTGCCAAATTTCTTTGACATAAATATTTGACATATCTTTGATAAAGAAATATGATTGTGTAATACCGGACTAAAGGGGCGCATCAGAGTTTTTCGCTGTTTTCATTTCTGGTACTTCTCATTACTATCATCTTTCTTCGATTAACTCTCAATCCATATTGTTCATTCCATTCAGCTGATCATGTAATTCTTCTTCACTTTCACTCAGGATACCAATCTCATCAGCGAATCGTATCATTGATATCCTCTCACTTTGAATTTTAATTCCACTCCTGAAACTTTCTTATATTCTATCATTGCTTCTTAGATGTATAGATTGAACAGTAGGAGCGAAAGACTACATCCCTGTCTTACACTCTTTTCAATCCGAGCACTTCGTTCTTGGTCCACTTTCATTATTCCTTCTCGGCTCTTGTAGACAATATATATTACCCGTCTCTCTCTATAGCTTAGCCCTATTTTTGCCAGAATTTCGAACATCTTACACCATTCTACATTGTCGAACGGTTTTTCCAGGTCGACAAATCCTATGAACGTGTCTTGATTTTTCTTTAGCCTTGCTTCCATTATCAACTGCAATGTCAGAGGTGCCTCTCTGGTGACTTTACCTTATTTGAAGCCAAACTGATCGCCGCCTAGCACACCCTCCATTTTCCTCTCCGTTATTCAGTAAACTATTCTTGTTAGCAACTTGGATGCGTGAGCTGCTAAGCTGATTGTACGGTAATTCTCGCACTTGTCAGCACTTACCGTCTTGTGGAGGATGCTTTTCCGCAAGTCAGGTGGTATGTCGCCAGACTCATACGTTCTACACATCAACTTTATGAGTCATTTTGTTGTCACTTCCCCCCAATGATTTTAGAAATTCTGATGGAATGTTATCTATCCCTTCTGCCTTATTTCATCTTAAGTCCTCCAAAGCTCTCTTAAATTCTGATTCTAATACTGGATCCCCTACATCTTCTAAATCGACTCCTGTTTCTTCTTCTGTCACATCAAATAAATCTTCCGCCACATAGAGGCTTTCAATGCATTCTTTCCACCTATCCGCTCTCTCCTCTGCATTAGCAGTGGCATTCCTGTTGCACTCTTAATGTTACTGCCCTTGCTTTTAATGTCACCGAAGGTTCTTTGGATTTCTCTGTATGATGAGTCTGTCCTTCCGATAATCATTTCTTTTTCGATTTCTTCACGTTGTTCATGCAGCCATTTCGTCTTTCCTCCCCTGTACTTACCGTTTATTACATTCCTCGGGTACTTGTATTTCTGTATTCCTGCGTTTCCCGGAACATTTTTGTACTTCCTCCTTTCATCAATCAACTAAAATAGTTCAAATGGCTCTGAGCACTATGGGACTTAACATCTATGGTCATTAGTCCTCTAGAACTACTTAAACCTAACTAACCTAAGGACATCACACAACACCTTTTTTTTTTTTTGTACCGTTACGAAACGCCCCTTAGAAAAATTGTACATGACTGTGCTTAAACTGACACCCAACAATATTTAGCGCAACGCAATCTGGCTTTCAAAAATCCCTACAAAAAAATGTCCCTGAGTAACATTAACCTATACCTTTCACAAATCACTTACCTCACCAAAAATCTTCGTTACTCGAGCTACTGCAATACAGCGAGCGCCACTACTGCCAGCTAAATAAAAGATTCAAACTACGAAAGGCACTAACTACTGATAGGCATAGTTATTCAGCTATTAGTAGCTGAAATTTATTACAGAATTCATTTAGGCTCTCTCCTCTCTCATTCCCTAAGCCCATATTCTCCTGTAAGCTTTTCTTCTGCTCCTTCCCCTACAACAGCATTCCATTCTCCCATGACTGTTAGATTTTATCTCTCTTTACGTACTGTATTACTCTTTTAGTAGCCTCATATACTTTCCCCATCTCTTCATCTACAGTTTGCGACGTCGGTATGTATACCTGAACTATCGTTGTCCATTCTGGCTTGCTGTCGATTATGATAAGATCAACCTGTGCTGTCGATTCTGATAAGAACAACCCTATCACCGAACTGTTCACAGTAACTCATTCTGTGCCCTGCCTTCCTAGATTGCGCACTCTGTCGTCCTGTAAGAACAAGACAAAGCAAGAGAGAGTATGGTGTTTTTTGTTTCAAGGCGATACCAAAATAACAAAGATAATAATAACACTTATGTTGCAGATAACAGTTCTTCTTTATAATTGCATTTTCCCTTGAGTTTCAGTAGAGTTGCAGATAACAGTTTTTCTTTATAATTGAATTTTCTCTTAACTTTCAGTATAGTTTCTTTTACATATGACAAATATAATTGCTCAATATCGTGGAAAAATATTTAATAATTCATAGTTATCATAACCTGGGCCATGGGATGTCATATGATATTACCCTATACTCATCTGACCAGCAATCCTTGTCTTCTTTTCATTTCACTTTACTGACCCTTCCTATACCTGGGCTGGGCCTTTGCATTTTCCTTTTCAGATTTTCTAGTTTCCCTGCCACGTTCAAGCTTCTGACATGTCACGCGCCGACTTGTAGAGCGTTATCATTTCGTTAGTTATTCAGTCTTTTTCTCATCGTCACCTCCCCATTGGCATCCCATCCCGGTGATCCGAAAGGGGGTTTGTTCCGGAATCTTATGCCAACTGAGAGATCATCATGACACTTTTCAGTTACAGGTCACATGTCCTGTGAACAAACGCTACGTGTATTTAATGCAGTAGTTTCCATCGCTTTCTGCATCCTCATGCCGTTGATCATAGCTGATTCTTCCGCCTTCAGAGTCAGTTTTCCACTCCAAGAGAGTTCCCTGAACCACTGTCCGTTCCTCCGCCCTCGTTGACAAAGTCGTTGGCTGAATGAGGGCGACGTCTTATGGCGGAAGTCTTCGGCCGCCAGTGCTAATTATTAATTAAAATTTCAGCGAAGGTGTGGCTTGAACGCGCGACTGAGGACGTTTTACTAATCGAAGACGCTATCCCTAGACCACGGGTCCTCTCCACCGACCTATCATCAACATAAGCCCCTCCAGACGATAGCAGCGACTCGTGGCGAGAAATGATTACCGGGCAGACCCACGCACTGTGCATGCAGTATCAGTGACTGTGCTGTCCGGTGTAGAATGGGGAAGACGTGCGATCTACCTGAGTTTGACCGAGGGCACATTGTGATGGACTGGAGATTTGACAGTAGCATTTCGGAAACTGCACGACTTGCCGGGTGTTCGAGGAGTGCTGTGTCTTCATCATGTGACGAAACGAAGGTGAAACCGCGTCCAGACGTCACGGGGCTAGACGGCCACCGTGTGTCGGATGTCGTAGGCTGGGCAGACTTGTAAAATAAGGCAGGCGGTGAACTGCGGTGAAACTAACATCAGATTTTATCGCTAGGCAGAGTACAAGTGTGTCTGAACACACAGTCCTCCGAATACTCCTAACGATTGGGCTTCCGGTGCCAACTGCCCATGCATGTACATTAATTTATCAAAATCTTATTGCTTTTGTAAAAGATTCAGGTTTCAAGTAATTGTAATAAGGAAACCTTTATCAGTTAATATAAGGAAGAAATACTTTTGCGCAAAGATATACGAAAAGACTGTTCCTTACTAAGTTCAAATGGCTCTGAGCAATATGGGACTTAATGTCTGAGGTCACCAGTCCCCTAGAACTTAGAACTACTTAATCGTAACTAACCTAAGGACATCACACACATCCATGCCCGAGGCAGGATTCAAACTTGCGACCGTAGCGGCCGCGAGATTCCATACTAAAGCGCCTAGAACCGCTCGGCACACCTCAAAGTTTTTATTTCTTCTCTCTGAATTTTAATCCTTTCCCCAAATTTATTTATTGATTTATTTTTTCCTTTACTGCTACCCGAACATACAGGTTGAATAACATCTGGGATAGGCTACAAATCCTCTCGTCCTATTTTCGTACCAATGCTCCTCCTTCATATCCATTGACTTTTATAACTTCCGTCGGCTTTCTGTACAAGTTTTACACAACCATTTGCTTCGAATATTTTACCGCTGCTACCTTGAGAGTTGCGAAGAATGTATTCCAGTCAACATTGTGGAAAACTTTCTCTATATCTAGAAATGCTACAAACGTAGGTCTTCTAAGGTAATTTATAGGGTCAATATTGCCTCGCATGTTTCTATATTTCTCCGGAATCAAAACTTAGAGGTTATGTGATGTTATTTCAGTGATTACCAACTCCAGTCACTGTTAAAAGGAACAAAGGAGCACGAGCACACTTACCAGTATAACGTAGCACCCCTTCTGGCCTGGATGTATGCTCTGGTTCGATTTGGAAGGATGTCATGAAGCCGTTCTGTCCTCTACTGACGCAGACTGACCCACAGCTGTTGTAGTTGTTCTTAAATTCCCTGTATACTAGTACTGGAGCGCACCTTTTCTGTCGGGGCAGATGTGGGGATACAGGAGTACTCTAGCAACATGCCTCTAGTTAGTAGCGAGATGTGCCATGTGTGGACGAGGTCTGTGCTGTTGAAAAATGGCACCACAGTACTGTTAGATGGGAGGTGACCCACGACGGCAGAGAATGTCCGTGACACACTGTTGCGCGGTCAGAGTTTCCTCAACCAGTACTAGCCCTGATGTGAAGTCATCGCTCATGGTCTCGCACATGTGGCACCAAGAGTAACGCAGCTGTGCCTTTCCAGAACATTGGGAGAATGGGACCTCCTCCCAGATGACCGCCATATCCGCCGATAGTGGTCATCCACAACCGTGATTCATCTTTAGACACAGTGCAACTCAATTCATCAACGGTCCGGTCTTCCTGCCCACTGCACCACTTCAAGCGCAACCGTTTCTGTTGTGTTAACGGCGGGTTAAGCATCGGACGGTAGTTTCCTGGCCCGGCTCCTGTTAGTCACCGACCAACGGAATGTTTCAGGGAGTTATTTGTTCTTCCAAGGCATATGCAGATGTGAAGAGATTATGATGTGCTTGGTGCACATTAACCCTCTTGGTGATACTATACCGCGATGGTCAGGCGTGGTTGACTTGAACACTGACGACTATGATTGGTCACACGTTCCCATTTTTTCCAAAATCGGGCCACTGCCACACATGAAAGTCCCAAAATCTGGATATCGCACTTTTCGATGAGCTGGCCAAATTGAGACGCAGAACCAAGTCCCTTTGGTAAAACTGTTCACAAGATTACGCGGTAACTGTTTCCTTCACAGTGACTACTCTGCACCTGACGCTGTTTACGCCCCTTACAAACCCCGGCAGACCTGGTGTAAGGTGGGCATGCCATTTTGATTTTTGTAACTTATCAATGTGCGCGTCAGAGAGAGGGAGCAAATTACGTTACTGGTAAGAAATCTTTTGTCATGTATGTAATGTATTGTATGTTAACTGGGGACCTAGAAACGACGGATAGGCTCCGTCCTCACCGCAGCCGCAGTGGTCCACAACCCCACGACGACTACCGCAGTCCACATCACCCCTCCGCCACCCCACACCGAACCCAGGGTTATTGTGCGGTTCGGGCTCTGGTGGACCTCCCAGGGAACGTCTCACACCAGACAAGTGTAACCCCTTTGTTTGCGTGGTAGAGTAATGGTGGTGTACGCGTACGTGGAGAACTTGTTTGGGCAGCAATCGCCGACAGAGTGAAACTGAGGCGGAATAAGGGGAACAAGCCCGCATTCACCGAGGCAGATGGAAAACCGCCTAAAAACCATTCACAGACTAGCGACATAAATCCGCCAGGCGCTCCTTCCCGCCAGGCAAGCCGTGCGTTAGATCGCACGGCCAATCTTTGGTCTTGCTATGGCACAGTCTTTGCCTCTACGCAGTCTGATACATTCATAGTTGAAGTGTCGTAGGGGATGGACGTATTAAGTAGTACTCTGTTGAATTGTGGTTGTAGCTGTTAGATGAAGAAAGATTTATTGTGAAGGACTGCAAGGATGAATATGATGTATATAATGTAAGGCGAAAAGAATATAAATTTTGAATACTGTTACTTTTTCGAAGTGAAGAACATTGAGGTAAGACTACACCACTCTACAGCTGGTTTGTAGCAATTATTATTGTCAGATATGTAGCTTTGTTCACTTGCTCAGAGCTGAGAGAAAGACCACCCCACTTCCCTGCGACCTGGGTTAACATATCAATTGATTAAGCTGTTTGCTTTCTATAGAAATTCTCTGATGACGTTTTACTCTTTTTAAATTATTGTTCACTTTTTTAAGCATAGTTTTGTGCAGAACAGTGTTATGACTGAAGATCACGCGAGGTGTTCCTCTGTCTTTTTGAATACATGCTTCATTCAAAAACCGTTGTCTTGGAATATCATGCCCATTCCACTGTTTAAAGATGGCTTATCACTGCGCGTTATCACATTGCATCATAAGGTATGCAACAATTTGAACACCGTTTGGAAAATTTTATTAAATAATAGAACTCCAGCTTAGCCTCTGCCTACTTGCTGTTTCCTGCTGTGCCTTCGAGAAATCTGCAACAATGCTGTCACGACGAGAGATAGGTAAAAATTTGAATCTGGACCAGACAATTATTTTACTTCATTTAATACGAAGAAAAGTTTATTTAGACCAGTTACATTTCAATTGAAATTAGGTTCTGTTTAGTCAAAGTTTAGCATACGAGTTTAAGTTACATAATAGTTTGTGAGTACATAGTTTTGGTAATACGTAGACTTTTTAAGGTTGGAAGGTAAATTTGGGTTAAATGTCAAACAAAAACACACAGTGGAGACTTATACTGGTAATAACATTGGACACGAAAAAAACTCAATGTAATGTCCTGGCTTTTCTACCTGTAATGGAGATTTGCTACTCTTAATCATTTATATACTCGCCAATGGTATTTACGTGTACAAAGTAACGTTGACATCCCGACATGTCTCCTGGGTGGTTAACTTTTTTGTTAGGTACTGTACCTAATATCCATGGGACATTGAGAAAAACAGATACTACCTTCGTCTCTAAAATGGTACTTAACGTATCACAAACTTTATCTATAAAAGGCGACCTCCGCCATTACCCTTTTGGTCTGTCTGTGTTGTACACTGGATACAGTAGAAATCTGGCTTGGATCTTCAGCTTTTTTTAAAGTCGAGAATGTTATCAATAATCCTGATTTTAAGTTCGTTATTTATATCTATTGTTTTTATTGAATTAGATTCCTATCAATAGCTTCCTGGACGGTGGGGATGGAAAGGAGGTGGTGGATCATTTGATGGGATGCTGCACATTTATAATCTGTTGTGTGTACAGAGGAAGCTGAGATGAATATGTCAGCAAACGAGCCCTTCTGGTAAACTTTAAATTTATGGCTACTATTTTGTGTATTTTAGTTGATATCTAGGAAATTAATTGTTGAATCCCCATACTGGATATTAGTCTACACTCCTGGAAATGGAAAAAAGAACACATTGACACCGGTGTGTCAGACCCACCATACTTGCTCCGGACACTGCGAGAGGGCTGTACAAGCAATGATCACACGCACGGCACAGAGGACACACCAGGAACCGCGGTGTTGGCCGTCGAATGGCGCTAGCTGCGCAGCATTTGTGCACCGTCGCCGTCAGTGTCAGCCAGTTTGCCGTGGCATACGGAGCTCCGTCGCAGTCTTTAACACTGGTAGCATGCCGCGACAGCGTGGACGTGAACCGTATGCGCAGTTGACGTACTTTGAGTGAGGGCGTATAGTGGGCATGCGGGAGGCCGGGTGAACGTACCGCCGAATTGCTCAACACGTGGGGTGTGAGGTCTCCACAGTACATCGATGTTGTCGCCAGTGGTCGGCGAAAGGTGCACGTGCCCGTCGACCTGGGACCGGACCGCAGTGACGCACGGATGCACGCCAAGACCGTAGGATCCTACGCAGTGCCGTAGGGGACCGCACCGCCACTTCCCAGCAAATTAGGGACACTGTTGCTCCTGGGGTATCGGCGAGGACCATTCGCAACCGTCTCCATGAAGTTGGGCTACGGTCCCGCACACCGTTAGGCCGTCTTCCGCTCACGCCCCAACATCGTGCAGCCCGCCTCCAGTGGTGTCGTGACAGGCGTGAATGGAGGGACGAATGGAGAGTCGCTTCTGCCTTGGTGACAATGATGGTCGTATGCGTGTTTGGCGCCGTGCAGGTGAGCCCCACAATCAGGACTGCATACGACCGAGGCACACAGGGCCAACACCCGGCATCATGGTGTGGGGAGCGATCTCCTACACTGGCCGTACACCTCTGGTGATCGTCGAGGGGACACTGAATAGTGCACGGTACATCCAAACCGTCATCGAACCCATCGTTCTACCATTCCTAGACCGGCAAGGGAACTTGCTGTTACAACAGGACAATGCAAGTCCGCATGTATCCCGTGCCACCCAATGTGCTGTAGAAGGTGTAAGTCAACTACCCTGGCCAGCAAGATCTCCGATCTGTCCCCCATTGAGCATGTTTGGGACTGGATGAAGCGTCGTCTCACGCGGTCTGCACGTCCAGCACGAACGCTGGTCCAACTGAGGCGCCAGGTGGAAATGGCAAGGCAAGCCGTTCCACAGGACTACGTCCAGCATCTCTACGATCGTCTCCATGGGAGAATAGCAGCCTGCATTGCTGCGAAGGTGGATATACACTGTACTAGTGCCGACATTGTGCATGCTCTGTTGCCTGTGGTTCTGTCAGTGTGATCATGTGATGTATCTGACACCAGGAATGTGTCAATAAAGTTTCCCCTTCCTGGGACAATGAGTTCACGGTGTTCTTATTTCAGTTTCCAGGAGTGTATATATTATCGTGTCACTGGCATATATACTCCGAGAACTTATGGAGATGTCTAGGGCAAATTTTCCACATACAAAGAATATTGTCATCGTATCTGTACCAATGCCCTACATGTTTTGCTACTATTTCGCCCTTAAGAAATTCGGTCTTCCACTTGTCCGTCACCATTTCTGCCATAAGGGGGATGAGGGTGAACTGATTGCTTGTAATAGTATCCTTGAAAGGAAAATTAATTTTGATTTAAACACTATCCTACAGTACTGACCATGGCTCAGTTTTTCTTCTTGGTTAATGCTGTGTTTGTACAAGAAAATCCTATGCAATCTCTCACAGAAATGCTTGAGAACAGGCTGTGTACATCAGAAGAGATCAATATTGCATTTGTTGAAATCTTAACAGCCGTTAACTTGTTACTAAATCCAAACTGTTGTTAATGCTATGTTTCTTTCTGATGTTCACCTTTTTTCTCATGAATGACACAAACTCCACATCTGTCAGCTGGCCTTAGCCTCAATTCTCGCTCTAGAGTGTACAGACAATTTCACGTAGTGTTACTTCTCTACTTCACTAATTTCTAAGTGAAAGACACGGGACTTATCGAATCTGGAGACAGTAACAGCATGCAGTTTTTTTAAAAAATTTGTTAACAGTGTGGTTAACGTCTATGATGCTGACTCTGAGAATTTAACTTTTTTGTGCTATTCTGGTATACAAGGCATCGTGAGCCGCTGGAACTGAGAACAAATTATTTTAAAATATTGAGTGTATCTGTTCTACCTGACATGAACGTCTTCCGTCTGTAAAAATCTCCATAGTCTTTAGTATGGACAGGGACTGCGATTGTTGTGTGCGGACATAAGCTACTTGGACAAAACACTGAAGGTTAAGGTCCGGAGCCTCAGGAGCAACACTTGCGGAATAGCGAAGGTGGTCAGTTCTGGAGTGGTACTGTCCTGAGCATCTCTGGAAAGTGGTTGAAGGACTGTGGAATCACGAGTACGCGGCATGTTGTTTGACTTCATCATGGGAGTTGCAGGTGTTTGACGTCATCATAGAAGTGGATGCCGAAGGCTCGCTCGCTGTGTAAAGCAGTACAGCAGGCCATCTATGGCAGATCTGACGTAATGATGCAATCCTGGTGCAAGCTAAAGTGTCTTGGAGCACAGCGTTCAGTGAACATCGTTGAACAAATGGCTCCGTAATGGACGACACCTGAATGTTTCCCGGGCTGAACCAATGGCATCGTCTGTTACGGTTGCAGTGGGCACTGGTTCATCCACACTGGACTGTGGATCAACGAAAACGTGACATCTATTTGGGATGACTTATGTTTCTTGTTCCACAAAATGGACAGTCGTGTCCAGATGTGGCATCATGCAGACGAACAGTTGCTCGAAATATGCACTGCCCCACAAACTAACGTGGGGCCAGTGTTATGTTTTCGAGGACAGTCACCTAGGCTTCCACGAGACATGTGGCAGTAATCGAAGGCACCATGACAGATGTGGAATGCGTGGACAGAACTGCAGATCATCGGTATCTCCTCACACCTGATGTCTTCATGAGGGCAATGACATCTTTCAGTAAGATAATTGTCCATGTCACAAAGCTAGAATCGTTCTGCGGTAGTTTGAGGAGCATGACAGTGTAATCTCCATTATATCGTGGCTTCCATATTTGTTTCTCTCGACCCAAAGGAACACACCTGTGACGCTATCAGGCGCCAGTTCCTCGCCCAAAAATCACAACCACGAAATTTACTGGAACTGCGTGAGCTGTATGTAGGCATCTGGTGCCACATGCCTCTGGAAACCTTCCAGGGATTTCTAGAATCCATAGTACGTAGAATCGATGGTGTATTTCATTCCGAAGGTGGACCAAAACATTTTTATTAGGTCATGAGAATGTTTTGGCCTACCATTATGTGACGTGTTGATATGGTCACTGGAAAACTTCCGCCGCGATCTTACAAGCTCATTGTTATTTTTAGTTAAAAGTAAACAGATCCAAAGAGTCTGTCAACTTTTCGGAGAAACGTTATATTCACAGACTTTTCAGTTTTCCTATATTATTGACATTACTATACAGAGATTTCTCGATTACTTTAATAATGCATTAAAAGGAAAAAAATCGGAATATCAAGAAGGAGTTGGTAGGCACGTTTCTACGTCTGACAGATGATGCCTATTCAGATTTCATGGCCGATTGTTGGTTAGAAGGAAGCCAGCGGAGGACCTGCAACCAACTTATCCACGTGGTAGACACACTAGACCCACACCTGGAGTCATTGTTGTAGGGGCTATTTCGTATGACTGCAAGAATGCTCTTGTGATTATCCTGCGCACCCTGACTCCAAATTTGTACCTTAGTCTGGTGATCTGACCTGTTGTGCTGCCATTCCTGAACAGCATTTCAGGGTTTGCTTTCCAACATACCCTGTTGTAACTCAACATGCCGTACAGATTGTCGATATGTTGCTTGGCCTACCTGAACTGCTGATATATGTCAAGTCACTGTATTACCGACCAAGTGCAACAGGAATGGAACTCCATCACACAAATTTACATCTGACACCTGTACAAGACAATACATGCTTGTTTAAATACTTGCATGCAACATTATGGTGGTTACACAGCATTTCACATTTGCAATGGCTTATCTCGCGCTTACATTAACTTGTGATTCTGCAATGTTAATCTCTTAAATATGTTACCCAGACTGACCGAGCGGTTCTAGGCGCTTCAGTCTGGAACCGCGCGACCGCTATGCTTGCAGGTTCTAATCCTGCCTCGGGAATGGATGCGTGTGATGTCCTTACGTTAGTTAGGTTTAAGTAGTTCTAAGTCCTAGGGGACTCATGACCTCAAATGTTAAATCCCATAGTGCTCAGAGCCATATGATCCATTTTGTTGCCTAGGCAAGGTATTCCCGAAATTTCAATACTCTTCAGTAATTACTTTTGGGTGTCGTGTTTTCTTTTCCGTCAGTGTAGTAACATGTAACTCGGTTTGACTCTTGCAAAGAAGAAAACAGCAACCAGCCACTTTTAACAATGCAGATTACTCGCACAAACAGTTCCGCTACAGGGTCATTATCAGGTGGCTGTTAACGTAAACGCTAGATTATTATAACCCCGCAAAATATAATATAGCAGATTGTATCTCGTACGGTTCCCGACAGTCTGGATGCTTGAGCGATACGTAGTCTTGATTACCTTCATGGCAGACACAGTAGTTAACAGTGGCTGCATTTCATTCTGGAAACCCCCCCCCCCCCCCCAAGCTGTGGCAAAGTCATGTCTCCGCAATATTCTTTCTTCCATGAGTGCTAGTTCTATAAGTTTCACAGGACAGCTTCTGTGAAGTTTGGAAGGTGGGAGACGAGGTACTGGCGAAAGTACAGCTGAGAGAACGGGTCCTGAGTCGTGCGTGGGTAGCTGAGATGGAACCGGCGCGGTAGCTCAGCGTATTCGGTCAGACGCTTTAACTCCGGTCTGTAATAAAAAAAAAGAAACTGAGTGAACGGATTAACGAACAACCTGAACGGATGTCATCGGACGTCCGCCATGAACAAATTCCACGAACAATATAGAACAAAATGAGATTTTAAAAAAATAGTTGAGTACTTGTCTGCGAAAGGGAATGGTCTCGGTCCGGCATACAGTTTTAATCTTCCAGGAATTTCAGTGGCTGCATTATTTATTGTCCGACTCCAGCGGTTTGCTGACACTGGTGCTCTTGTAAAAATTACGAATGTTTACTAATGATGCGCCTATTTGTCTTATCACTTAGAATTTATCTTCGTGTGGCGTTTTCTGTGAAATATCATGCAGCGACATATAGAAGAGTAATAGTTGATATAACATTGATCCCCTTCAGTGCCGGTCTCCGTTTTTGGTACCGAATAATTCAGAGTTTGGTTTTGACACTGGCATAATGGACGAGAGTTGCTCGAACGAGCTGACGAAGAGACATGTAATGGACGTTTTAGTGAAAAAGAAGGTAATATTGTGCACACAGATGACAGTGGTGTAGACTCAGAAACTGAAAAAGTAAATGAGGACAGGGAATCAAAAGAAGAATCTCTGGGAGACCGTGGAAGACCGAATCAGGTTCTGCTTGGATTATAATAATAACACCTAAAGCAGAAGACTCTCTATTCATACCCTTGGAGCTATATCAAATGTGACTAGTGCATTATGACTTCTTTTCCAATAAACTTTTGAGCGGTAAAATTGTCATTATAGGGTATAAAACAGAACTTTTTTTAGTTACTTTTTACGCAACATACCATTCGAGATCTAATAACGATAGTAAACTAGTCCGTAGTTTATAAATTATGACTTCCTTTGATTAAAATTTACGATGGTGTAGTAATGACGTGATATTTTCTCTCCTTTAGAGCTCTAGGATTAAGATATATGTTTGTTCTTGTTTACATTAATTTTCACATTTTATACCCCCTTGTGCTGAAATATCCTTGGAATAGCGCTGCTCAACAACCAAGAAATGATGTGAGAAATAGCCTATTTAACTGTAGTTGTACCTAATAACGATTGGAAACGACGTAAGTGAGTCATTAAAGTAGTTGTCTGAGTTGTCACGCAATAATGGCGAATTAGAAAAGACACAAACAAAAAGGTTTTGTTGGAGAAACAAAAGTGAAAAGCTAGTCAGGCTTCGCAGACGATGAGGCCAGATGGTCGTTGCTAACAACTAAATAACACACTTCCCAGAACACACGGCACCAGAACGAAAGCTACGCCGCAGATGCGATTCGGTTGCCTCGCGCGTTTTCTTCTGGTGGTCACGTGTTATAAGGGGAGAAGGCGAGGAGAATGTCGTTTTTCCAAAACGAGTGATGATTGCCAGTTTCATCATTCCTTAATAGAGTCTTAAAGAGCCTTGCAAACGCTATTTCACGGCTCTGATTTCTGACCTCTTTACGGCGAAAACAAGTTTCCCTCGCCATGACGAATGGAGAGAGTGGGGCACGAGATTCCCTCTGCAACGGGGGCAATAGTTACGGCAGTAAAAACGCAAGGGGCTCCGGCGCTGTCGGCGACTGCGGGCGGTGAATGAACAGCTGCCGGGCGCGCCGGGTTCAGGGACGGCACAGAGGTAGCGCTGAGGACGTGCGAGAGGGCTCGAAACGTCACCACTTTCATCAAACAACGTCACTTGCACTTGTATCGGAGTCCCCTTAGGGTGGGAGCTAGTACACATATTATTTTCTGTCTATGTGCATCTGAATAAAATCATTTATCTAAAAGGTCACACGCATTTTGCATAGCCTGAAATCTCTCTCAAATATATTAGAAAAATGTGAATATGTATCGATGTATGTTCCACATCCCCTCCTTCAACAAAATTTCGTGCAATTATCGCTTACTATCTGAAAAGGACCTCATTCACCCGTCCACCCCACCCATCCTCCCGTGCCCCCCCCCCCCCTCTCCTCTCTCACATATATATACACAAAACGATGAAAAGAAGAAAGTTTTACACTTACTACATTTTCGTTGCTTAGGCAGCAAACTGCCGCATCAAGCATGATGTTTGACTTGATGACTTGTTTACTAATAACTCTATTCTCAATTCTTTTGCAGACACTGTGCACAAATATCATCGAATGTACTTGCAACGTTATGTCATTTTACGAGATATGTTTCAGGAGATGTGACGTCGTAAACACCTAGATGTCTGAAAAACTACTTTCTGTAAAACAGAGAACAAATTACCCAAACCTAGATAATGAGAGCACTTTGCCACTTCCAACAAATCTAAATATAATTTCAAACCTTTTCTAAACTTTCCATTGTTTACATGCTTAACGTCAAATATTTAACACAGTAGAGCATTCGTAAAAAAAAATTAAAAAAATAAAAAAATGTTTGAAGCTGTTTTGCACAGGAGAGCCCGATTCTTGACAGAATCGGGGTTACTGATTACTTTCTATCTCTCAAGAAGCGCAGTAGGCTTAAGAACCACCTATATCCCACAGGGGTAGGCATGAAAAGGGATCGGCATTGAATCGTGACTCATTAGCGCATGGAGCAATTTCAGCTGGATTTGTTCGACACATTGTTTATTATCTGCATCAAAATACTGTGGGAGTAGGAGACACTACTACTACTATGGATTGGGACGTAGTTGAGGAGGAGTCACTTTAAAATGTTCAAAAATGACGTAAGGCATTTCGTTCCTATTTGGCCGGCCGGAGTGGTCGTGCGGTTCTAGGCGCTACAGTCTGGAACCGAGCGATCGCTACGGTCGCAGGTTCGAATCCTGCCTCGGGCATGGATGTGTGTGATGTCCTTAGGTTAGTTAGGTTTAATTAGTTCTAAGTTCTAGGCGACTGATGACCTCAGAAATTAAGTCGCATAGTACTCAGAGCCAGCCTTTCCTATTTTTGTTAGCTTGGAATATCTTTAAAAGCATGAAATGCAATTATTCTCTTATTTGTGCCGTTCAGTGTGTCTCCTAGGTAGCGAGAATGAGCACTGCAGCGAACCATCGATTTTGTCAACATCTTTCAGGAACTAAGATCAAGCCACCTGTCTTACTGCCGGAGATAAATTTAACATCCTTCTTGGCGTCATTTGATGTAAAGTAGCAGAAAATCAAACGTATACGTGTCCAATTTTTGGCACGTACGCACATGTCCGACATCTCCTAAGCCCCTCGATCAGTTTCAGTCTAACTTAGTAAAAATATTACTTACTATCTGGATGGAAGTGCTGTTAGAGTAAAAGCAATCAACATCCCATCCAGATGTGGGTGGTGGTGATAACAAGGTGATGGGGGGCGGAGGAGGAGATGGACAGAGAGAGTGCAGATGAGAAGAGATGATGATGATGATGATGATGCTTGGTTTTAGAGGCACTCAACTGCGCGGTCATTAGCTCCCGTACAAAGTCCCAATTTTTACAAATACTGTTTTTACACAATCCAGTGTAGCCCTGTCACGAATGATAGTGATGATGATGAAATGATGAGGACAATTCAAACACACAGTCCCTCGGCAGAGGAAAATCCCCAACCCGGCCGAGTATCGAACCCAGGACCCCAGAGGCAGCGACGCTAGCCAGATGAGGAGAGAGACAGAGAGAGGGGGACAGGTGAGACGGATGGAGAAAGGGGGAGTAGGAGATGGAAAGATGGAGGGGGAGGAAGAGATTGATAGAGTGAAGGGGGAGCAGTAGACCGAAAGATAGAGAGGACACGGATAGAGTGAGGATTGGGAGGAGTAGATGGACAGACAGAGATGATGAAGACAGGGAAAGAGGTGGACGAAGAGTGGGGAGGAGGAGATGGACAGCGAAGGGGGAACAGCAAATGGACAGGGAGAGGGAGACAGTGGTGTCAAGACAGACAAAGAGAGAGAAAGAAGAGGAGGAGGTGGATAGAGAGAGGAGGACGAAGAGACAGAAGAGAGAGGAGACGGCCAGAGAGCGGACGGAGGAGCGAACGAACTAATAGGAGATTGGAACTAATAAATACACGGGCGGCCGGTTTCTAAGCTAATATATACATTTGTATTGCTTTACAAACTACACGGACGGAAAAAAATCGCAGCACAAAAATTGATTAATGTAGACCAGGGGTTTCCAAACTTTTTAGTCCGCAGACCACATTGACTCCTCCACGAAGTTGTAAGGGCCAAGATCTACCTAGTGGGATTAAAGCACCCTAGCTTTCCACGATCACCGTAATGTAAGGGTAAAGGAAAGATGAAATCTCAAAAATCTAAGGTTGTGGGAATAGCTAGCACTGAAACGAACTACGATTTTTATTTAATTACATAATTTTGATTGGTGGACGTACTTGGCCGAAATTCTGGCGTATTTAATTCTGCTGAATTTCACCGACAAGAAAGTGTGTCACTGCACATTTTTCACGAAAGCGTCCTGCAAAGTTAACGAAATCTCAAAATCATTGTTAGCAACACTATTACTGCAAGACGTAACAGAGGTAGAGTATGTCAACGCATTGCTATATCAAGTGGCGCAACAATAAGTGTAGTTATGTAGTCTTGTAGCGAGTAGCAGAGCCAATGTCGCGGTGTATTGGTCGCGATAGGCCTCGAAACTCAATTGTTGGCTGTATAGGTACCACCTCAAATATTTGGCGGGCCGGATACCGAGATGTCCGGCCGGAAATCTCAAAATAATTGTTAGCAACACTATTACTGCAAGACGTAACAGAGGTAGAGTATGTCAACGCAATGTTATTTCAAGCGGCGCAACAATAAGTGTAGTTACGTTGGAGACCCCTGATGTAGACTAATGAAATTTTGGAAATACATTTCTGTAGGTAACACAAGTAAACGATTAACACTGCAAGGTCACAGGTTAATGTAACCAGGAGATAAGCCACTGCAAATATTAAGTGTTGCTACGGTAATAACCGGTGTAACCGCCAGTGTTGAGTACAAGCATGCTGATATGTATGTGTTGCGTTCTACATGTGCTAGACATCAGGTTGTGGAATGGAGCTAGTCACGCTGGGTCAGTCAATACGGGGAACGTTAATGTAAGATGTGGATCACGCTGGTGTCATCTTCCGATGACGTACCATACGTGCTCGACTGGATACAGATCTAGCGATCGAGCACGCCAAGGTAACAAGTCGACACTCTGTAGAGCATGTTGAGTTACAATAGACTTATGTGTGGGAGTGTTATCCTGTTGGAAATCACCTCCTGCATGCTGTTAATTAAAAGAAGCATCACAGGTAGAATCATCAGACTGACATACGAATTTGCAGCCAGGGTGTGTGGGATAAACAGCAAAGTGTACCTGAAGTCATACGAAATTGCTCTCTGGACCATAATTTCGAGAGTAAGTACAGTGTGCTAGCGTGCAGACTGTTCGGTTGCAGGCCCTCGTTTGATCTCTTTCTAACCAACGCACGGCTGTTACTGGCCCCGAGGCAGAGCCGTCTTTCATTAGAAAACACAATAGACCTCCATCCAGCCCTTCAGCTCTCGCTTGACATCACTGATGTCACAAAAAGCGGTGGTTTGAGGTCTGTGGAATGGACGCTACAGGGCGTTTGGATCGGAGCTACCCTTGAAATAACCGATTTGTAACAGTTCGTTGTGCCACTGTGGTGCTAACTACTGCTCAAATTGCTGCTGCAGATGGATTACGCTGTGGCAGAGCCATACACGGTGGTCTTCCCTCTCGATAGTGAGACGTGGCCGTCCGTGGTCTCCTTGTGAGCGTACATTCTCAGGGCCACTGATGCCAGCGATGATCTGCAATGGCTACATTCCTGCCATGTCTTTCTGCACTGTCGCAGAGTGAACACCCAGCGTCTTGTAGCCCTATTACCGACGTCGTTAAAACTCAGCGACGTATTGATAATGGCGTCTTGGTCCGTTAAAGGTATTCTTGACTAAAATCGTCTCGCCCCGTCCAGTCTCAAAGGTAACTGACTCTCAAGACCGTTGCACAGTGTATTTCTACGTCTACTTATATACTCCGCTAGCCACCAAGCGGTGTGTGGCGGAGAGCACAATTCGCGCCAAAGTCATATTTCCCCCTCTCTGTTCCACTCGCGGATCGCGCGAGGGAAAAACGACTGTCTGAACGCCTCAGTACGACCTCTTATTTCTCTTATCTTTGAATTATGATCGTTATGCGGTTTGAAAGTTGGTGGTAGTAATATATGCTCTACAACCTCGGCGAAGATCGGATTTTGGAATTTAGTGAGCAGCCCCTTCCGTTTAGCGCGTCGTCTATCTGCAAGTGTATCCCATTTCAGATTTTGTATGAGATTTGTAACGCTCTCGCGATGGCTAAATGTACCAGTCACGAATCTTGTCGCTCTTCTTTGGACCTTCTCAATCTCTTGAATCACACCCAACGGCTAATGGTCCCATACAGAGGAACAATACTCTAACACTGAACGAACTAAGGTATTGTAAGCTATTTCCTTTGTTGAAGGACTGCATCGCTTCAGTGTTCTACCAATAAACCGCAATCTAGAGTTCGCCTTACCCGTTACTTGTGCACCCAGATACTTGTCGGATGTTACCGCTTCCAAGACTGTTCATTTATTTTGTACTCATACATTAATGTGGATTTTCGCCTTGTTATACGCAGTAAGTTACACTTACTAATATTGAGAGATAACTGCCAGTCATTAGACCACGCAATTATTTTCTGCAGATCCTCATTAATTTGTTCACAACTTTAGTGTGATACTACTTTCCTAGGGACTACAGCATCATCGGCAAAGAGTCTAATGCCGCTGTCAATACCATCAACTAGATCGTTTACGTAAATCGTAAAAAGCAGAGGATCTATTACGCTGCCCTGGGGCACATCTGAAGTAACTCTTGTTTCTGTTGAAGTTATCCCGTTCAGAACGACATACGGTTCCCTGTCTGTTAGAAAACTTTCTATCCAGCCGCGTATGTCATTGGACAGACCGTAAGCTCACACTTTTTGTGGCAAGCGACAGTGCGGAACTGAGTCGACTGCCTTTCGAAAGTCGAGAAATATGGCATCAACCTGGGAGCCGGTATCTAGAGTCCATAGTATATCATGCACAAAGAGGGCCAGTTGCGTCTCGCACGACCGCTGTTTCCTAAAACCGTGCTGGTTTCTGCAGATGCGTTTCTCAGAGTCTAGAAAGGTCATTATGTCTGAACACAAAATATGTCCCATGATACTACAACAAATCGATGTCAGTTAAATTGGCCGGTAATTATATGCATCCGATTTTCTACCCTTTTTATAGACCTGGGCCTTCCTCCAGTCCCGTGGAACTTTCCGCCTTTCCAATGATCTCTGATAGATGATTGATAAGAATGGATCTATATTTGTATCATAGTCAACATAAAATCTTACGGGGATCCGTCTGGGCCAGATGCCCTTCTGGCGTCTAAGGATCTTAACTGTTTTACAATCCAAGATACACTAAAGACTATGTCAGCCGTCCTTTCGTTCGATCGATAATTGAAGGGGGAATTGTGGTGCAGTCCTCTATCGTAAACGAGTTTTTGAAAGCTAGGTTTAGAATTTCGGCCTTATGTTTATCATCATCAGGTACATTACCCGCACATTTAAGGCGAACGTAATTTACATCCTCTTAGGGTCGCTAGTAGCGGCACTCTTACGCGACTGGCGCGACATGTGTACAGCCATCATCTTTCATGTGCAGAAACACACACACACCAACATTAATTTCTGTCACACGTGTCGTTCTGAGTTTATGACTTCTTTTCCATCAGTGTATATTCTGTGATTTCAGACTTGAAACAGTGCTTATTTCTGAACGTAATGAGGTGGAATTCTGTGAGCTTGGAATGTAGTAGAAAGGCACTGGCAGAAGTCGAGATGGCAGATGGATCATGTGTCGCACATGGATAGCTCATTCGGTAAGACCATCTCCCGCAAAACTGTGGTCTGGTCGAGTCCCACTCTGGCACACAGTTTCAATCTGGCAGTTAGTTTTACTACAACGCTCATTCCCCTGCGCAGTGAAGATTCATTTTGGAAAGAGTGAATGTACTTTTTGAAAAAGTGAAAAGGTATATCGTGCCAAAGATACTAAATCCGCTATCTATCTATCGCTTGACCCTTGCCCCGCAGTTACGCAGGGTCATCAGTCGTTAATCAGATTTGGCATGTTAATGTTTAAGGGCTGGCCGGATGCCCTTCCTGTCGCCACCCTGTACCCCCCGGGACGGAATCAGAGTACCCCAACTGTCTGCGTCGAGTGTTATCCATTGAATAAAGCGAAAATGTTCAGATGTCTCTGAGCCGTGTAACTGAGTCGGAACATGGGGACCAGCCCGATATTTACCTAGTGGTATGTGGAAAACCGCCTAAAAACCACATCCAGGCTGGACGCCACATCGGCCCTCGTCGTTAATCCGCGGGGCGGATTCGATCCGCTGCCGGAGCGCCAACCCGAGTCCAGGAAGCAGCGCGTTAGCGCTCTCGGCAACCCTGGCGGGTTATACTAAGTCCGCTATAACCCAAACAAAACACCTTGGAAGAATACCAGAAAAAGGAAACTACAAAATAAATCGATATCTAATATGAGATACATGACAAATGTCATACGTGCCGCCAAATCGGGAAAAAATTAAAAAAGTTCGAAAATATAAAGACCTCTGTAAAATCATGGTTACCAGGATACATTACAGGGATCACACGCAGTGTCTGCGCCGTAGCAAGCTTCGACGCTGACGACACAGCCGACCTCGCCGTCGCTCAGTAGCCCCTCACTGTCATAATCTGTCGTGTCGTCTATGCGTTTGTGAGTGGTAAGATATCGCGCAATATATGTGGCTGCTTCCGTTGTTTCTTACACAAGCGTGTAATGATACAATAATGAGTCTTCCTGCCTGCTTGTTTACAGTAGGTTACATTTGTTTATGTTGAAGGTCAGCCGTAAATCAATGCACCGAGTGCAGCTCCCTATAGGGTGTTCCTGCGGTGTTTCTGGTGGTGTGATTTCTGTATACACGATAGCATTATCCGAAAATGAGGATTAAGTGCAACGTTATGCCACAGCTACCAGTACTGCTAAGGGTGTGTGTGCGTTGAATGTTTTCCGAGAAAAATAAAGGTTTGCCTGCTGATCGCGAGTTGCACTAACCTCTGTAGACACATGTGAGTGCGTTGCCTGCTGCCTCCAGCGGCCTACGAAGGTCTCAGTGCTTCCATGCCACGACACGTCGCCGCTGTTCTCATTGCGAAAGGTGGACATACCGGCTATTACGCAGGTGGTCATAATGTTCAGGCTGATTAGTATGTATTAAACAGTGCTCACGAAGGCACCTCAACAAAATAGAATTGTTTTTAATTTCAACAGTTGATCTTGTAAGTACGATGTTTAGGTTTTTATGTTGGTAACGCCGCGTAGCGCTCTGTATGAAAATCACTGACTGTGCTGTGTGCAGTCTGTGGCTGGTTGGACTCATTGCTGGACCGGCCGGAGTGCCCGAGCGGTTCTAGGCGCTGCAGTCTGGAACCGAGCGACCACTACGGTCGCAGGCTCGAATCCTGCCACGGGCATGGATGTGTGTGATGTCCTTAGGTTAGTTAGGTTTAAGTAGTTCTAAGTTCTAGGGGACTGATGACCACAGATGTTAAGTCCCATAGTGCTCAGAGCCATTTGACTCATTCTTGGAATATTCGCTTGTGTAGTGTTGGGCAGTTGGATGTGAACAGCGCGTAGCGTTGTGCAGTTGGAGGTGAGCCTCCAGCTGTGGTGGATGTGGAGAGAGAGGACAGAGTTCTGAGCGGACGATCTGGACGTGTGTCCGTCAGGAAAAGGAAATTTGTTTAATTGGGTGTCACAAAATTATAATAATTTTTGAACTTTGTTATTAAGGTAAATGCATTGTTTATCTCTATCAAAATCTTTCATTTGCTACTACGCCTATCAGTAGTCAGGGCCTTCAGTAGTTAGAATCTTTTGTTTAGCTGGCAGTATTGGCGCTCGCTGTATTGCAGTAGTTGGAGTAACAAAGATTTTTGTGAGGTAAGTGATTCATGAAAGGTATAAATTATTGTTAGTCAGGATCATTCTTTTGTAGGGATTATTGAAAGTCAGACTGCGTTGTGCTAGAAAAATATTGTGTGTCAGTGATGATCAGAATAAGTAAAGAGAGAACTGTCTGAGTACGTTCAGTTTTACTCAGTTGTCTTTGTATCAAATAACGTAGAAGTTTACCAGCACAGTAATGCATAATTTTTGTAAGGGGACGTTAAAATCTGCAATTAGAAAGGACAGATAGGGACATTATTCCAGCAGATGGACTGAAGTAGCAGTTCATTATCCTAACGTCCAATTAGTAAATGCTGTTTCAAAACACCGGGAGTCTCTAGAAAACGCGTCGGTACTGGCCAAATTTGTTGCAACAATATTTCTAAAAACGTCATATTTGTGGCTAAATATATATTTTAATTGAAGAAACTTTTTGTTTGGGAAATAGCTGTCGTAAAAGAAGTAAATCGAAAACTGTCTTTTATATTTTATAGATGACAGACTAAGACGGTCGCAGGTTCGAATCCTGCCTCGGGCATGGCTGTGTGTTATGTCCTTAGCTTGGTTAGGTTTACGTAGTTCTGAGTTCTAGGGGACTGATGGCCTGAGATGTTCAGTCGCATAGTGCTCAGAGCCGTTTGAACCACTTGAGACTAAGATGCCTTGTAATTATTTTGAAAATGTGTCTTCCTCTCCTGTGCTTCCAATCCAGTCTGCTAGTTTGCTATATAGGATGGTCAACATGTTTTGAATATTTATTCGGACTTGAGTATCTCACGCTTAATTTGCAAAGTGTTGACAATGGCGAGTCACTACACGGAGGGAAAGAGAGAGAGAGAGAGACAGAGAGAGACAGAGAGAGAGAGAGACAGAGAGAGCACTCCTGTATTTATATACACTCCTGGAAATTGAAATAAGAACACCGTCAATTCATTGTCCCAGGAAGAGGAAACTTTATTGACACATTCCTGGGGTCAGATACATCACATGATCACACTGACAGAACCACAGGCACATAGACACAGGCAACAGAGCATGCACAATGTCGGCACTAGTACAGTGTATATCCACCTTCGCAGCAATGCAGGCTGCTATTCTCCCATGGAGACGATCGTAGAGATGCTGGATGTAGTCCTGTGGAACAGGCATATAGACACAGGCAACAGTAGTCCTGTGGAGCGGCTTGCCATGCCATTTCCACCTGGCGCCTCAGTTGGACCAGCGTTCGTGCTGGACGTGCAGACCGCGTGAGACGACGCTTCATCCAGTCCCAAACATGCTCAATGGGGGACAGATCCGGAGATCTTGCTGGCCAGGGTAGTTGACTTACACCTTCTAGAGCACGTTGGGTGGCACGGGATACATGCGGACGTGCATTGTCCTGTTGGAACAGCAAGTTCCCTTGCCGGTCTAGGAATGGTAGAACGATGGGTTCGATGACGGTTTGGATGTACCGTGCACTAGTCAGTGTCCCCTCGACGATCACCAGAGGTGTACGGCCAGTGTAGGAAATCGCTCTCCACACCATGATGCCGGGTGTTGGCCCTGTGTGCCTCGGTCGTTGGCACCAAGGCAGAAGCGACTCTCATCGCTGAAGACGACACGTCTCCATTCGTCCCTCCATTCACGCCTGTCGCGACACCACTGGAGGCGGGCTGCACGATGTTGGGGCGTGAGCGGAAGACGGCCTAACGGTGTGCGGGACCGGAGCCCAGCTTCATGGAGACGGTTGCGAATGGTCCTCTCCCATACCCCAGGAGCAACAGTGTCCCTAATTTGCTGGGAAGTGGCGGTACGGTCCCCTACGGCACTGCGTAGGATCCTACGGTCTTGGCGTGCATCCGTGCGTCGCTGCGGTCCGGTCCCAGGTCGACGGGCACGTGCACCTTCCGCCGACCACTGGTGACAACATCGATGTACTGTGGAGACCTCACGCCCCACGTGTTGAGCAATTCGGCGGTACGTCGACCCGGCCTCCCGCATGCCCACTATACGCCCTCGCTCAAAGTCCATCAACTGCACATACGGTTCACGTCCACGCTGTCGCGGCATGCTACCAGTGTTAACGACTGCGATGGAGCTCCGTATGCCACGGCAAACTGGCTGACACTGACGGCGCCGGTGCACAAATGCTGCGCAGCTAGCGCCATTCTACGGCCAACACCGCGGTTCCTGGTGTGTCCGCTGTGCGTTGCGTGTGATCACTGGTTGTACAGCCCTCTCGCAGTGTTCGGAGCAAGTATGGTGGGTCTGACACACCGGTGTCAATGTGTTCTTTTTTCCATTTCCAGGAGTGTAGCATCGAATACGTCTATTGACCTGTTAAGGTAGTTCCAGAAGTTTTTGGAAACGTGAGGGAGGAAAAAAAAAAAGCTGCATATACGGCAGGAGGCGAACGTGCTACATAGTTACACTACAGTTTGTAACTGAACGCTTATAACCTCTACAACACCATAGCTAGCGCAAGTTCGTCTTTTTTAGTGTTAGGGCCTCATGTAACAAATCGTACCAAAGCCTTTTAATATCTTCAGCGTTCCATTGTCCTGAGGAGGCGTATTTTCATAACACGCAAGTTACAATACGAAATTATGGAATTCAGCATGATATATATGACGGTAGTATCAGTTCCTGAAAGAATAGTTACCTTTGATGACCATGCACCTTTTGCTAGAATGAAATGATAGTTAAATGGACACCCTAGCTGCAACCAGGCGTTGATATACTTCATTGGGGACATGTTGAAAATTTGTGACCCGACTGGGACTCGAACCGGGGTTCTCCTGCCTACATGACAGACGATCGTTGTGTTTGGTCGTTGCGGACGTCGCAAGACATCCTGTTCAAGTTCGGTGGTTGATCCTTCCACTCAGTGAATAATGAGCATGCAGGGACCTATCCCTTGCACGCTCCCCGTGAGACGCACATTTCCAACATGTTCTAATTGTTGACATGGCTCTGAGCACTATGGGACTTAACATCTGTGGTCATCAGTCCATTAGAACTAAGAACTACTTAAATGTAACTAACCTAAGGACATCACACACATCCATGCCCGAGGCAGGATTCGAACCTGCCACCGTAGCGGTCATGCGGTTCCAGACTGAAGCGCCTAGAACCGCACGGCCACACCGGCCGGCTCCCAAAATGTCCACACCACTACATTCGTTGTGCGCCTAATAGATGTTTGCCCATCATGCCCATTACTCGTGGCAGATTAATCTACTAAGTCCCGTACGAGTTCCCAATGAAGTACACTACTGGCCTTTAAAATTGCTACACCAAGAAGAAATGCAGATGATAAACGGGTATTCAATGGACACACATATTATACTAGAACTGATACGTGATTACATTTTGGGTGCATAGATCCTGAGAAATCAGTACCCAGAACAACCACCTCTGGCCGTAATAACAGCCTTGATACGCCTGGGCATTGAGTCAAACAGAGCTTGGATGGCGTCTACAGGTACACGCAGCTTCAACACGAAACCACAGTTCATCAAGAGTAGTGACTGGCGTATTGTGACGAGTCAGTTGCTCGGCCACCATTTACCAGACGTTTTCAGTTGGTAAGAGGTCTGGAGAATGTGCTGGCCAGAACAGCAGTCGAACATTTTCTGTATCCAGAAAGGCCCGTACAGGACCTGCAACATGCGGTCGTGCATTATCCTGCTGAAATGTAGGGTTTCGCATGGATCTAAATGAAGGGTAGAGCCACGGGTCGTAACTCATCTGCAATGTAACGTCCACTGTTCAAAGTGCCGTCAATGCGAACAAGAGGTGACCGAGACGTGTAACCAATGGCACCCCATACCATCACGCCGGGTGATACGCCGGTATGGCAATGACGAATGCACGCTTCCAATGTGCGTTCACCGCGATGTCGCCAAACACGGATGCAACCATCATTATGGTGTAAACAGAACCTGGAGTCATCCGAAAACATGACGTTTTGCCATTCGTGCACCCAGGTTGTTCTTTGAGTGGACCATCGCAGGCGTCCTTTCTGTGATGCAGCGTTAAGGGTAACCGCAGCCATGGTCTCCGAGCTGATAGACCGTGCTGCGGCAAACGTCGTCGAACTGTCCGTGCAGATGGTTGTAGTTTTGCAAAACTCCCCATGTGTCGAATGAGGGATGGAGACGTGGCTGAACGATCCGTTACAGCCATACTTCATCTCGACTGCTAGTGATACGAGGCCGTTGGTTCCGAGCACGGCGTTCCGTACTAGCCTCCTGAATCCACCGATTCCATATTCTGCTGACAGTCATTGGATCTCGACCAACGCGAGCAGCAATGTCGCGATACGATAAAGCGCAATCGCGATAGGTTACAATCCGACCTTTTTCAAAGTCGGAATCGTGATGGTACGCATTTCTCCTGCTTACACGAGGCATCACAACAACGTTTCACCAGGCAACGCCGGTCAACTGCTGTTTGTGTGTGAGAAATCCGTTGGAAACTTTCCTCGTGTGAGCAAGTTGTAGGTGTCGCCACGCGCGACAAGCTTGTGTGAATGCTTTGAAAAGATAATCATTTGCATATCACAGTATCTTCTTCCTGTGGGTTAAATTTCGCGTCTGTAGCACGTCACCTTTGGGGTGTAGCAGTTTTAATGGCCAGTAGCGTATATCAACGCTTGGTTGCAGCTGGGGTGTCCATTTAATTATCGTTTCAATCCAGCATGCTGTTTGCGAAGCACCTAGCATCGAAAGTTAACCAAATTCGATAGCAGCTCATGCGGTCTTCGGTAAGTGCGTGTGACGTCCAAATGACGTCACGTTTGCACAGTCTTGCGAACCGTAGGTTGCCCCTGAAGATGACGGTTGAAGTGACTATAAGGTAAAATTATGAGAGCGAGCCACTTATCCACTGCAGCTGCCGGCTTGCAGGCGTGTCGGCACGCATTGCAAGAACGGGGCAGAACGTCTTCTGCAGCAGGAGCAGAGGAGCGGCCGGCGCGGCGATGATTGATGAGCGCATAATGCGGTCGCTTCTCCGGCCGCGGCTTAATGGCGGCGATGCTCGCCCGACAGGTTCGCGGCGTTTAGTCGCGCCATTACGCACGTCAGTCAGTGCGGCTCGCGGCGGAGCGCGTTGTGCGAGGCCAGGGGGCGTCGCGCACCATTGTTCCGGGCGGCAAGTGGCGGCCGCCGTGGTGGGGGCAGGCGCACGCACTAAACAGTTGACGCGGCGGCGGCGGGGGGCGGCCCGCCCGCGCATCTGCGCGCTCCGGGCGCCGCCACGGCGCCGCCCGCCCCCGGCACGCGTTCGGCCCGCCCCCGGCTGTGGGCTGCGGCGTGAACGGCGCGCCGCCCCCGGCAGCCGAGCCGTCCGCGGAAGGCGCTGCCCCCCAGGCGCCCCGACGCGGGCAGTTGGTTCGTTATTGTCCGCCTCCGTCATTAAACAGGCCGCCCGGCACAGCCAGATCGGCTCCTTTTTTTCTCTCTCTCCTTCTCTCTCTCTCTTTGCGTGACGGCCGTTTGGAGACCAGCGCCGGGTAATTGTTTCTGCTGCACTGGCGCGTGGACCATATGTTTCCATTTCTCCGCGCTTTCCGGAGAGGGAAACAGCGAGCACCATTCGATTCTCAATTACTGCGTCCGAAACTGTCGGTTTGCTAATCGGTATTCTCGCGTGATTGACAGACAGCTGACTGACAACACGTGAAAGCAGAAAGGTCAGTCGGTGCGAACAGCTGGGACCTTTCCGTCCGACCAGCTTTCATAATGTCGCCGATACGTGCCGCGTCATCGTCGCGACGGAACGACTGAATTGGCACAGTGGTTATGACAGGGTACAAGCGAAGAGTGGCGCTCGTGCCTGTGTCCAGCTGCTGTTACTATTAACGACGAAGATCGATGACGAAAACATTTTTCCGTAAATTTATTTCTCGTTTTATGCGGCTGGTGAAAAAATAAGGGAAAAAATTGTTTCGTAAACAACTCACCTTACTTATCGATATGGGCTCATTCGACGGATGTACCCTTGTTCTAACGCCCCCCTGTTGTTGGGGGTTGTCAACCGCTTGCCACGTGCTTTGCTCGACCTCTTGGCTGTCAGGTCAGGGGCTAAGTCTTCGTATCGGCCATTGAAACCAATCGTAGCGGTTGGCTCTGACGAGCATTTGGAAGTGCAACGTGTTCCCGGCGCTGTGCTGGAGAGTGAGAAGTTGAGTACGGTTTTTATGTAACAGAACAGAGGTGTATATTTGGGGTTTTTCAAGTTCTAGTCAAGTGTATGAGTTTCTTCACCAGTGGTTTTGTTGGGGTCGTCCCACCACAGTTTTCGTTTGCCTGTCCGCCGGAATGTGGTAATTGCTTCTTGGTCGGGCCGTTTCATTCACACCTTCGCTGAGAGCCATTTGAAGCATTTTTTTACCAGCCGACAAAATGGTGTGTACCTCCTTCGGCTCACTTTCACCAGCCTTTGTCAACTGTTTTGACTGCCGTTTTGTCTCTGGTGTGTAATGATGGATCCAGGTTTCACCAACAGTCACAAATCGGCGAAAACAGCTGAAAACTGTGACTGAACATCTCCGGACATTGTATTGAAATGTACTACCGGATGCGCTTTCCACCAACTGGAAGCATTCGCGGCACAAACCTCACACAGAGCCTTCATAGCCAATCCTCCATATAGGATAGCACGCACGCGCTCAGTTGAGATGCCTACAGTATCAGCAGTCGGGCGAATTTTTATTCGACGATCTTGCATTACAATATCATAGAGTTTGTCAGTCGCTTCCTTTGTGGTGACGACCGGAGCACACTTCGTCTTCGGTGCTTGTCCGACCATATTTAAATTTAGTAATCCAGAGCTAAATGCTATTCAATGACGGTGAAGTGTCACCGCGAACTTCATTCGATTCTGTCTTGATCTGTGCGACAGTCCAACGAAAATGTTTAATAACAGTACGAAACGGTTTTCCCCGTTTTCCGTCTCAGTCGACGCACTGACAAATCATCCGGTTGTCAACAATGTCCTGTATGCAGTACATTGTTGAAATTCTTTTTTCTTGGAATAATCAAGCTTGCCAGCCATGAACGCGAAACAAAAATGTTCCATTATTCATGGAAATATACCAGACTTATGAAACCACAATTGTAAAGCGTGCTCTGTGTGGCTGCTCGTTAGCTTAAATATGAAGCTTGAATTTATTTAAAAATATCTTCATTTTACCTACTTCTATGAACACGCAAGTTCTGTATAACACTCTGAATAAGAAATATTTTATTGACTACAACAAAGCTTATCTTTGCTCGCCAGGATCCGCTGTAGCTATGAAACTGTACATGTGGACTTGCGTTTCATAACACACTACATGAACCATGACTACTGAATGACCAATTGATACAAGTTCAGAATGGCCATACGGTGGCTTCACTACTGCCACTAGAAAACACGATTTCTTTGACACTTGTTGACACAGTTCTGATAGCGTTGGCAAACAGGTAACGTTGCGAAAACAAAGAAGGAGATCTTAACATACTCTACCACTTCCAAAAATCTTATAAAGTCGATTTAATGGAGAAACTTGAAAGTTTTGTATACCACAAAAACCCGCCAGTGAGAAACAAGATAGTGAATTAGTTAATTTATTCAAATGTATTTTCTGCATGTGATAACTGTAACAATTTTCAAAAATATATACGAACCACAATTAGAAAAAAATGTAATCGATAATTTAGCGGTCAGTATTAGTATAAATACATTTTATAGTTTACAACCTTTTCATATTCTGTCAGTAACAAATGTATTTCCTTTAACTGTCCTTTGATTTTCTTATTGAATCTTTTATTGGCTATTTAAATTGTACTATGGTGCTTTCTGTGAAGAAGTTACTAGTTTTCTCAGTATTCACTTTCTTTCATAATGACAACTGTGTGATTCGTATCTGATTTTAAGCTTAGTACCTCATATTCTCTAAGACTTTTGTTGATAGTGCCTATTGTTTTTTAATTATTTTATATGTGTCAGTGGCTGTCTTCATACTTCACCACTTCCTTTTCAAGGAGTTTGTTTAGTGTTGTAAATGTTGTTACAGTTCGGATATGTTTATAAAATCCAAAGTCTAACAACAGTGCACAACATTGCAACAACTCTGACTGTGAGCAAACTCTTTGTGAAACCATAGTGCCATATCTTTGAAGCATGTTTTGTAAACAAACAGTCTAAGTGGTAATTTGTGTGTTTGTGATGTTCTGAATACTAAGGCGGGACAATACCCGTAAGTAGAGGAAAAGAATACTATTTCTAAGAACCACGAGCACTAAAAGATTCATTTTGTCCAATTTTCCTGTAGTTGTCTGACCTCAAAAAAACACTGGAGACGGATAAAATCATACAAGCAAAGATCACCAAACATATACACATAAAAGTATGCACAAATAAGAATAAATTCGCGAAACGCGTTGTGACAAGCATAAAAAATAAGTAAGTGATGCAGTTTTCATTCCTGAAACATCTAATACGATGAACGAAATTAAGTTATTAGTGCCTAGCCAGAGATCGGAAGTGCTATAGAAGTTCACAAACGTAAATGAAAGCTTCTTAAAACGATTGCACAAAGGGTGTAGGTAGCTAGGTTTGATTCCTAATTGGAATGCATAAGTCACTGTATGAAGATTGTGAAGCGGTAAACCGAAGCAATATGTTTAAATACTGAAACAAAACTTTTATACAAGAAGGAAGACATTCTAAACAGACAACTTTCGAACAAATATTCACAAGTAACCAACAACATGGACCATAATATTTGGATGTTTGTGTAAGAGAAAATTCATGCGATAGTTTGTAAGGAGTACCTTAAGGTCTACAACACACAGTAAGAAACAGTACAATCTGAAATCTAAACAGTATCAGAGTAGTAAAAAAGGGAACATCGTTAAAAACACGCATGCATTCTATGGCAGAGTAGTAAACAACACAGGCACATTATTTAATGGAAGGGAGTGAAACCTGTTAAACAAAGTTTAAAATATAATGCAAAAGAAAACCTGTCTGAAAACTCACTGAAACAGCTCATAGTGACAACAGCGAGTGCAACAGACATCGTAAAACTAAACAACAATGAAAGATCAGCCATCAGTGACAAATTAAACAAACTGCTTGAAGAGGAAGTAGTGAAGTATGAAGATACCACTGAAAAGTACAAAATAATTTAAAAACAATAGACAGTATACACAAAAAAGAAAATATGAGGCACTAAATTTAAAATCAGATAAAAGCCACACAATTGTTATTATGAAAGAAAGTGAGTACACTAAGAAAGCTAGTCAGTTCTTCACAGAGAACAACATACTACAACTTAAAGAGCTAATAAAAATTTAAATAACAAAATTAAAGGACAGATAAGGAAGACACATTTTGACAGAATATGAAGAGACATACATCAGCTGGATGTCCTGTTAGGCCTGTAGTTAACAGTATGAACAGTCAAAAATGGTTCAAATGGCTGTGAGAACTATGGGACTTAACAGCTGTGGTCATCAGTCCCCTAGAACTTAGAACTACTTAAACCTAACTAACCTAAGGACATTACACACATCCATGCCCGAGGCAGGATTAGAACCTGCGACCGTAGCAGTCCCGCGGTTCCGGACTGAGCGCCTGAACCGCTAGACCACTATGAACAGTCCTGTATATAAACTGTCTCACAAGCTCAATCAGTTACTAAAAATGTATTTCGCGTACGAAACAACATATACTGTAAAAAGAGTACCACACTATTCATTGAAATAAAATGGAAAAAAATCCAGATGATGCCCATTTTATACTACTAGACATCACAAACCTGTATTCCAACAACCCCATTAAAGAAGCCATTACAGCAGTATAGAAGAACTTACTGAAGCACAAGAAGTGTTCACAAGCTGAAATTAATGAATTTATAGAGTTATTGGAAATAATCCTCAACTACAATTACTTTGCATTCAGTGGTAAAATTTATCAACAACGAGACGGACTTGCCCATGGGCTCATCCATATCTGGCAAAATAGCAGTCGTTTTCAGTAACCATCAAGAACAGAAAATATTCAGCAGCCAGGAATTCTGCTTAAAAACGTAGTACACTACAAAAGCTATGTAGATGATACCTTAATTTCACTCAAAGGTGACACCAAAGACACAAAAAAATCATAAATTTGTTTAATAGTGTGCACAAGAATATAAATTCCACAGCTGAATTAAAAAAGCAACAGTATTAATTTTCTTGATTTGTGCATAGAAGACAAAAACAACAGGCACAATTTCAATATATACAGAAGAAAGAATTCCTGCAACACAGTGCTCGCCACATCTTGTCACCCAGATGTACTCAAGAAAGCGGCATGCAAAGAGATGATACAGAAAGCAAACAAAGAGGACTGTGAGACATCATTAAACAAATTGAATCAGCCAATGACTTCCCCAGCTCGATGACAGTCAGTATGCTGAGACGTAACAAGAAAGAAAGAAAGTCCTGACTCTTTAGATGGAACCAATAATACTACGAATATCAAATATATGGCTATGATACCTTACACAGGTAGCATTTCTCAAAAAATAGCAAACCTACTTACGTCACTTTCTCCACAAACAACAAACTAGAACAGAGACTACTCCACAATCTAACAATGAAAAATATAAACAAAATAACACGCAAAACTTGCTGAGCCTACCACATGGGACAAACTGGCAGAAATTTTCAAATTAGATACACTGAACACAATAACTGTTACACACATAACCAGTTTATGAAATCAGCAGTAGCAACACACGTAAAAAGCGTTCTACATCCATTGGAAAACATAGGAAAACATTCTAAGATGCTCCACCTCTTCCAAAATGGTTTTAATGAAGGAGCTTGAAATTACTGTACACAGCAAAAATCAAGACCAAGAAATTACCTGTGACAAACTAGAAGCAAATCAGTTAAAATCTTTAAAAGTTTCTCCTGAAATCGATAACTCAGTAATCAGTGGTAGCCAAAAATACATTTTATAATTTAATAATTTACATTTGTATAATTTACAACTTCGTATATATATATATATATATACTGTGTAAAGGTGAGTATGAGTATGGCGAGTGGCTAGCAGGCAGCACAGCTATTTTGCTTCGACAGGAACTTCCTGGCAGTAGGCAGGATCCAACCTCGATCACAAGTGCCCACCTCGCCTCTGGAAATGCTATTGGAGGGCAGAGCCGTGGCGGTGGTGCCACGGAAGTACGGGAGGCCCGGCTTCTTCCTAGTATCTCATTGGCGCCTCATGATACCACTTTACTGCGCAGTGCCAGTGCAGTGGTCGATAGTTCTTGCGCCACTCCCGACAACAGAAGACATCGCATGCCTCCTCCCAAACATCAGCAGCCCTCCCCCCCTTCCCCCTGCCAGCATGGTCCTATGGCGTCGACTATGCAGAAACTCCGCTGGCGACATTCCATCTTTGGGCAGGGAGCGGTATGACAACAGAAAAACTTTCAAAGCCTGGTCCAAGAAGTGGGTGGCTAACAACTTGCACAACTTGTCCATCAGTCATTCGAAGATCATTACGAAGCATTTGGCTTCACTGCGGATGAAAGGGCGCTGCAAGGACACGGAGAATTCCATTGTCTGCACAAAAGTATTCAAACTCCCGACATATGAAACACGGCCAATTATCCAACACTATCACCTCAGGTAAGCCTTCAGTGTAGAAGATCGATGTAAAAGCTGGTACTGTGCTGACTGATGTGGTAGACTTCAATGCAGTGAAGAAGGGGAATTTGCTGTACGCATCAACAGCCACTAACCAGAAAAACCTGTGTGCAAGTGTTGACAAGGTCGGTCAGGATGTTGCCACTAAAAGTACTTCTGTGGGGGAGCAGATTGATACTCTGCACATATTGCACACTATGAAGTCACGGCCTGTATTTGTGTATCCACTCCCGGCCGTGTTGAATGGCACCTTGCCAATTGCTTGTTGGAGACAATACCCCAATATCCTTGGTGCAACCGAGCGGTTCTAGGCGCTTTAGTCTGGAACCGCGAGACCGCTACGGTCGCAGGTTCGAATCCTGCCTCGAGCATGGATGTGTGTGATATCCTTAGCTTAGTTAGGGTTAAGTAGTTCTAGGGGACTGATGACCTCAGATGTTAAGTCCCATAGTGCTCAGAGCCATTTTCCTTGGTGCAACAACCGAAGAACTTCCCGCTGGAGGGACTGAGCGGCCATGATCTTTGCATCGCCACTCTCAGTGTGCATCAGGAGGACGCCCATGTGTACAGAGACGGCACGCAGGACGTGACGAACCTCCGGGTGGCGGACTTTCTTCAGACTCCGATGCCACCCACGAGAGACGAGCTCGAGCACCATCTGCAACGCTGGCTCCGATGCCGTCTCCTCCGCCACACAGCAGAAGGTGACAGTAAAATCTTCCAAAAGGCGGATTTCTTCCGAATCAGTGTGATGACAGGAGCAGGAGCCACGACAGGAGTTCAGCGTTGGACTGTTTGGTAGTGAGCCGATACGAGACTCGTACTGGCAATTGAAAAACAGAAGAGCCCACCGTTGTAACTCCTGTGCTGTACATGCTGGGAGGACCTGACCAGAGTCGTCAATGGGCTATGGTCCTTAACTAAAGAAAAGCGACGGCCGTACACTTATTGATGGAAGTGCTTGACTCCATAAATGATAGCCAATGCCTCCGCTTCAAGCTGGCTGTAGTTGCATTGGGCCTTGGTCAGCGTCTTTGATGCAAACGCATTGGCCTGACATTCGAGCTCACTCTGTGTCGCAATACCGCACCAGTGCCACTAGGTAAGGCATTCACATCAAGGAGACTTGCTGGGGTCTAAATGGACTAAACGCCTGGCACTTAGTAGTGCGTCTTTCAGCCGCTGGAAAGTGGTCTGACATTCGGCCGACCATACGAACGGAACACCCTTGTGGCGTAGCTGATTTAGAGGCGCAGCGATCTGAGCAGCATTCGTGAAAAACGGATGTGATAGGTTAGCTTCCCCATTATAGATGCAGCTTGTAGTTCTGATTCATTGACGGGTGCAGGCAAGTCCCGAATGGCCATTAAGTGTGACTATGATTGATGGATACCGTGCACATTAATCACGTGGGCAAGATATCCAAGTTCAGTGAGGAAGACTCATGTCGGCAAGACTCAGCACATCGAGGAATACCTCCGAAGACGTCCAACGTAGCCTTGGACGAAACGTCAGGGATTGAAGAGTTCCATGGATCACGGCCATACAGTCCAGTCGTGAAAGCCTTCATTGTATGAAGAAGGAGCATATAGAATGATTGCACATCAGTCTCACTTTGTACAACATTGAAACAATGCCTCTAAATTTGTAAGTATTGTGACGGCGTACGACCAGAGACAACTTTATCAACTGAAACTTCCTGGCAGATTAAAACTGTGTGCCCGACCGAGACTCGAACTCGGGACCTTTGCCTTTCGCGGGCAAGTGCTCTTCCAACTTTTTTTTTTTTTTTTTAATTGCAGACCGAGCGCCGTCACACGGCAAGTCTAGAGAAACTTCCTATCACTCCCCCCAGTTGTACAGCCGACTTTGCTAGCGATGGTTCACTGACTTCTATGCTCTCATTTGCCGAGACGATAGTTAGCATAGCCTTCAGCTACGTTATTTGCTACGACCTAGCAAGGCGCCAGTATCCGTACTATTGATATTGTGAATGAAGTACCATAAAGAGCGACGTTCTCCATGAATGGATTAAAGTTAAGTATTCCACCAGCTACGTCCGTTTTTCGCAATTCTAATTCCCTCTTCATGTTCCAGACCACACGCAAGCCTGCGTGAACTGAGACGCGTGCATTTCGACCTCCTTTAGAAAAACACGGTTGGCTCTTCTGGCAACCACAACAACGGCATATTTGACACTGCTGTTGTCTATTCGAAAAGGACCACTGCCCAACTGACTGCGGTGATTAAGCTACCTAAGTAAACGAAAACAATATGCGGCGCTAACATTAATCGCAGAAATGAAGTCAAAGAGTAACTTTACAAACAGCTATACATTGCGATGAATTACGTATCACAACGTCGTGAACAATTTAACAGACACATTTATGCTACTTTTGTGGAGGGGAAATGTCGTGTGACGAGGGCCTCGCCTGGTGCAAGTCTTTCGATCTGACGCCACATCGGCGACTTGCGCGTCGATGGGGATGAAATGATGATGGTTAGGACAACACAACACCCAGTCCCTGAGCGGAGAAAATTTCAGACCCAGCCGGGAATCGAACCCGGGCCCTTTGGATTGACAGTGTGTCGCGCTGACCACTTTTTTTTTTTATTATCAGATTGACTTGGTATATTTCACGAGAATTCAGACAACCATAGTCAAATCATCATTTAATATTAGCTGCAAAAAGAAAATCAACAAATTAGGTGAAACACAAATAAAACATTTCTTCTGAAGGGGAAGACCAACCCGTTACCCCACCCGTATGAATTTTGGGTGTATATATATATACATGCAAAAGAGAGAGAGAAAAAAAATTACGAAAAAATACAACAAGGGAGGGGACTCGAGCTCAGGGAAGAAACAGGAATCATAGGGGAACTTAACCAACCCCTTGACGGTTAAACACAAGAAAAAGCATATTCGCAAAAAGCGTTCGGTATTGTGGTAACCGCTGCCATTTCCAATGCGCAGTTGACAAATAATGGTGAAAAACGCGGGGATCTGGGTCATTACCGCCTTCAATGACGTAATGGACATAGTAACCCAAGAGCCAAACAATCGTGTTCGTTTTCGTCTGAGGAAAATAAGAGATGTCCGGATGTAAGAAGATGTCGTCTGGGAATGCGGTTTCAGGCCCTCTAGTAAGAAAAGCTAATTGACGGCTGACCCAGAGCCAATGATCCCGTCCGCAAGCAACTAGCCTGTGAAGTAAGGTGTCAGTTTGATGACATTCCTCACACTGATCAGTCGGACGAAGGCCAATACGAAAAAGACGATCACCAGTAGGTATCAGACGGTAAATGACCTTATACCACGTTGAAACAATCTCCATCGGCAAAATGGGAAGACTAAGATGAGACCAGACCGTTTTCCATGACGTTGACGGGGAAGCAAGTTCAACAGAAGAAGGGAAACATGCTGTACCCCAACGGATTTGTAGCATGTTGGTAGTTATATGCGTCATAGAAAGTATATCAGCACCCAGAATACCGACAAGTACAAAGTATTCACGAATGTGCCGCAATTTAGGATTAATCCGTCCAACATCAACAGGAGGGGTCAGACTGGCCGGCCGGAGGCGGGAAAGTAAACGAGAGGTGACTGAATGCGGAGCCCGCGTACAGGTTAAAACATTGCGGCGGGCAAATAAGATGGACGTCTTCACTTTGATATCTGAAAGACCCAATCCTCCAAGCTTCCGAGGCCTGGCCACAACTTCATATCGGACACGGAAGACATGGCGGCGCCACAGAAATCGACTAGACAGCTGTTTCAGCCTGCGGGCCATCATCGCGGGAAGCGGGAAGACCTGCGCAACGTAGTATATTTTACTGAAGACATAGGTCTCTAAAACCCGTGCCTTGTGAAGGAGGCTAAGGGAACGGCGGTCATGTTCAAGGATCGCCCCGTGAACACGACTCGTAACCTCACGCCAATTTAGTGCCGCCATTTTGATCGGATTACGATCCACTATGATCCCCAAGGTCTTATGGCGATCGACAACCGTCGCCCAAGGAATGACGACATGATCAAAGCCTCTCAACGGCAGGAACGTGCATTTGCGATCATTAATGCGAGCACCAGCAAGACCACAAAATGAATCCAAGGTATCCTTAAGCCGCGGTATATCCTCGGCATGTCGTACTAAAACCATGACGTCATCGGCGTATGCACGGACTGCAAAAATTTCCCCCAATATATTCCAGCCACGTAAGTGCATGGTGAGATGGCGAAGTAAGGGCTCTAAGGATAGAACAAAAAGTGACATGGATAAGGGGCTTCCCTGGGGTAACCCCCGTCTGATCGATATCCGGGGGGTAGGGTGACCGTTCACAATCACCGAGACACTGATACCGGTAAAAAGATTAGTTAAGACTTGTCGAGCATCATTATTAAAGCCGACAGCGGTGAGCACTCTCGATAAAAAATCGTGGCTGACGCGATCGAACGCTTTTTGGAAATCAAGAAAAAGCAAAGCCCCTGGGATATTAGCGGCAGCCGCCACCGAGATTACATCGCGACATTCGAGAACGGAAGTCAGTATCGTGCGTCCAGGCACACAGCTTTGGTGGGCGGCAATAATGGTATCGAGCAGCTTAGAGAGACGGATATTAATTGCTCGAGCGACAAGTTTATAATCAAAGTTAAGGAGAGTAATAGGACGGAGGGAATCAATTGCAGGTCGACCTGTGGATTTCGGGAGGAGGACCATTCTGCCTTCCTGAAAAGGAGCAGGAAGTGAGACTCCCCGCATCACTTCATTTACCATTGACGTTAAGGTGTCACCAATGAGCGGCCAAAATTGAACATAGAACTCCTTAGGAATACCATCTAATCCAGGCGACTTGCGGGACTGCGATCCTGCAACAACATCATATATGTCATCCTTCTGAAAGGGACGCAGAAAGGCGTCGTTTAATTGAGGAGTGACGACGCGAGGCAGCAAGGAGGTAAAGTCGTCAAGAGAGGTTTCCGCCGGGACATGAGTATCGTACAGATCAGTAAAATAGGTGTAAACGAAGTCAGAAATTTCACGGTGAGAGGTGAACACGCGGCCGTCAGCGGTTGTGAGGGAGGCAAGGCACCCACGTTTCCGGCGCGACCGTAAACGGACTAGATGGTAGAGTGACGTCAGTTCCTCTTGTAGAAGGGAACGTGGTTGAGACCTCGTCCGCAGGCCCTCCATTTGAATGCGTTTGAGCTGCAGCAATTTGGCTTTGATGCGCTGTATATCAGTAACCCGGAGGGGAGCATGCGTAGCACTATCGTACAGTTGACGTAAGACAGAATAGTAAAATTCTTGCGTTCGTCGATCTTCTGCCACCTTCGCAGCCCCAAAACGCATGAGAGCCCTACGGATGTGAGGTTTTGCATACAGTGTCCACCATGCCACGATAGACGGGTACCGGTCCATAGTACGAGAACAACGTGTCCAAATGTCCTCCAGGACGATACCAAGGGAGGTATCTTGCAAATACGCGATATTGAGCATCCAAGGAGGACGAAACAATTTTACCGGTTGTCGCTCGTAATTAAACGTAACGGCTACAGCGCAATGATCAGTAAAACAGGCTGGTATCACATCAACAGCCAGAAGTTGCCCACACAAGGAATCGGAAAGGTAAAAGCGATCGAGGCGACTGCTAGACGTGGGAGTAAAGTAGGTATGTCGCACAAGTGTAGGATAGCGAGAAACCCACACGTCACGCAGGTGCAAGGAGCGCACAAGGTCGTCGAGTTCTTTACTGAAATTAAAATTAGGAGACTGATCTACCGGCCGTAGAACACAATTGAAGTCCCCACCTAAAATTATCTTTGTCGGGGATTTACGAAGCAGGTAAATGACTTCTTCTTTATAGAAACTCGAGCGTGCGGTAGTACAACCCGAACCAGAAGGGGCATAAAGAAGGAGTAAACTGAGATCATAAAACGTGCACCCGATCCCCCTTCCACTGTCAAGTACTTCGAAATTCATCAACGGAATGCCTTCTCTATAAAACAAGGCAGTGCCCGTAGAAAGTTCGGAAGCGACATTAAAAAACGTCGAGAACCCAGGAATGGAAAAACTGGTCGAATAGGACTTCCTGTAAAAAAACAACATCTGCCCCAGACTGATAGATAAACTGTCGCAAAGCGGCGAGCCGAAGCTCAGAACATATTCTGTTAATATTCAGAGTAAGAAATGTATATGCTTGCATGGAACTTCAACCTACAAAGAAAAACAAAGATCGGTAGAGAGCCGTCAGCTGACGGAGCAGCATACAAGTAATCATACCAGAAACAAGCGCTGAACCACAGAGAGAAAAACTACGAAACAGAACCCTCATCTTCCCACTGCTTTTTCTTCGGCCGTGACGCGGCTCTCCGTGGCTGTTTACGGATTCGACTGCGGCTCCGCGGTGCCGACGCTGCAGCGTTCGGCTGCGTAGGAGCATCATGTAGACATTCCGTGTCAGATTGCGAGAGAGAGGCCTCTACATCCCACTCGTCCGCAGACATGGGTTCACGGTGGGACAGTTGGTGAATAACAACGGGATCCACTGGCTCTGGAGAATCAATCAGTTTTTTGATGGGAGGAGGCTGTGACCCAGAGGGGGCGACAGAAATTCCAGAAGGGGGATGCGAAACAGAGTCAATAGGAGAAGTGTCAGAGAGCACCGGAGAAGACACGTGGCAACCAGAAGCAGGTTCCGTCACGGGCGTCTCCGAAGAGGCTGCCGCGGTAGCAGGAACAACGTCAGATAAGGTGTCAGGGAGCTTCTGCAAAGGCGTGATAGCACCTGTGGCTTCCTCATCCACGATTTCCGACTGAGAAAGAGAGTCCTTTACCGGAGGCCCATCGGAAGGGCGAGCCAATAAGGAAGATTCATCAGCCGCATCATCCTGTGTTCGCCGACGCTTGTTGTGAGAAATCAGCGCGGGAACATCGGAATTATGGGCAGCAACATCCCTACTCAAGGACAACGGGGGAAAATCACGGCCGTTGTCGGGTAACGGATCACTGCGTCCCTCAGTAACAGTGAGCGATTCAGTCCGAGATCCTTGCGGGAGAAGATCAGCTAAAGTCAATTTTTTACGCTGTTCGTATGTAGGTTTTAATACCACCACACGCCGCGGACAATTAGTACGGAAATGACCAGTTTCATTACAATAATAACATGTTCCTTCCTGGCCACTGTACGTGATATGGACCCTATAACCACATACCTGTAGGTGAGAAGGAATAGGTTTTTTGACCACCATTTCCACCGACCGAATACCACTATATACCTGTAAGCGGTGCTGAGCAGACCAGCGTTCCTTTCGAATATGGCGTACGTCCCCATAAGGAAGCAAAACGGACTTCAGAAAAGAGTCGTCAACCTCGGGCGGAAGGTTAAATACCCGAACATTCGTATATACCACTTCTGCATTTGCCAAGAGAACCATACTAGTGGAACCATCACGGTGCGTAAAGGGTACCTGAGAACCATGACGAGAAAGTAGCCTATCAACCTGGAGCGGGTCGAGAAACTTAACAAAAAACGCATATAACTCGCTGTCGAAATATGCGGTATGCACCTGATCAGTAGTGACCTTAACTGTATCGACTAACCAGTCATGTATCTCCAAAGAACCGGGCTGGACGTGACGCGTGGATTTGTCAAAGGTAAAACTGACTGTACCTGTACGCGGAACTTTCGTGGGAACCATGGTGGACATCACGGAGAGAGACGACGCCGCGACGGGAAGGGCCGCACGAACACCAAACACCAGCCGACAACCAGCGATGCGACGCGCACGGAGACCAACACGGCACTAAACTGACAGGAGGAAAACACGCTGCGCTACGGTAGAGGCGGAACTAAGAGCACGACCTAGTCGACCGACGCGCGAAGCGAGAATTGCAACTGAGCTGCCGAAGCACGACTCACGCCCGGTACTCACAGCTTCACTTCTGCCAGTTCCTCGCCTCCTACCTTCCAAACTTTACAGAAGCTCTCCTGCGAACCTTGCAGAACTAGCACTCCTCTGCAATATCCTTTCTTTCAGGAGTGCTAGTTCTGCAAGGTTCGCAGGAGAGCTTCTGTAAAGTTTGGAAGGTAGGAGGCGATGAACTGTCAGAAGTGAAGCTGTGAGTACCGGGCGTGAGTCGTGCTTCGGTAGCTCAGTTGGAAGAGCACTTGCCCGCGAAAGGCAAAGGTCCCGAGTTCGAGTCTCGGTCGGGCACAGAGTTTTAATCTGCCAGGAAGTTTCATATCAGCGCACACTCCGCTGCAGAGTGAAAATCTCATTCTGGAAACATCCCCCAGGCTGTGGCTAAGGCATGTCTCCGCAATATCCTTTCTTTCAGGAGTGCTAGTTCTGCAAGGTTCGC